>NC_054469.1:147926103-148551808 GCF_017639515.1 Carcharodon carcharias
TGTTTTTGTTTTGGATTTCCAGCATCCGCAGTTTATTTGTTTTTATATAGGCATATAAATACTTTGGCTACAAAAGCAGGTTAGAGGCTCTGAATCCTGTGGCAAGTAACTCACCTCCCGATTGCCCAAAGCCTGTCTACCAACTGTAAAGCACAAGTCAGGAGTGTGATGGAATGCTGTCCACTTGCCCGGAAGAGTGCAGCTCTAACAGTACTCAAGAAACTTGACACCATCTAGGACAAAGCATCCCGGTTGATTGGCACCCCATCCACAAACATTCATTCCCTCAGCCAATGATGCACAGTGGCAGCAGTGAGTACCATCTACAAGGTGCATTGCAGGAGCTCACCAAGGCTCCTTAAGCAGTACTTTCCAAACTCATGACCTCTATCAGCTAGAAGGACATTGGTAGCAGATACTCAAGAAAGCAGCTCACCACCACCTTTTCAATGGCAATTAGGGGATGGGCAATAAATGCTGGCCTAGCCAGCAACACCCATGTCCCATGATCAAATAAAAAAATATCAGTGTGTGTTGCAGGCACCATGCAGAAAGCTGCAGAAACAACCCTGATGGCATTTTGGGCTTCTGCAGCATAACACCAACAGTGCTACTCAGCCAAACTTTGTGTTGTAAGAATCCCTGAAATGAGCAAGTATTAACTTTTGGAAGAGAGAATCTTTCCTTTCTGACTGTTTTCCATGTAAACTTACCTCAGACAGATCTCCTCTCCAGCAAGAGTGGAAGCTAAAATCTTGGCCTTTGCTCCTGTCTGAGTTCTATATTGAGAATGGACTCATTGTGCTGCCAATCAAAGCTCCAACCTTGAATGACGAAACTGCTACCCCTTCCCATTGCAGCTGCATTGCCTGTGTCCATCTGCTGAGCAGAAATGAATGAGACCATTCTAACAGAATAGCTCAAATACTCCAGCTGTAATTTCAGTAGCAGACAGCTGGAACCCCTGCAGAAATGGTATAAATGGCTATTTCAAACTATCTACACAATTTGTCAGGGAGTTCAGTCAGCCTTAGAATCATAGGGCAGAATTTTCCGATAGGAGTGCGGGTAAGCGCCTGACACGCTCGAGCGTGAAATATCGTACAATGACGTCGGGCGAACGTCCCAACATCATCGCGCTCTTGTGCGATATTTCGGTCAGCAGGCGCGTGCGAGAGTTGGCAGTGCGCCTGCCGACAATTAAGAGGCCTATTAAGGCCAATAAAGCAGCAATTGACAGCGATTTTTTGCTGACCGTCCAACATTATGGTCAGTGGGTGGGCAAATTGGCCAGGCAGCCTTTGCATTTTTGAGGAAGACTCATCCAAGGGCGGGATGAGGTTTCTGAGATTAATTTTAAAAAAAGATTAAAATGTTTGGACAGAATTTTCAGTATCCGTATTTTGAGTGTCTCATTCTGAGATGTGGACATTTTTTCAGGATTTTAAATTCTGCTTCTATTGATTTTAAATTCGTCTGCTCCCCAGCCACTCCCGGGTCCACCGATTGTGGCTGCCCAGCAACCCGAAAATTCTACCCATAGGATCTTAGAATTGTTACAGCATAGAAAGAGGCCATTCAGCCCTTTGTATCTGTGCCAGTTCTCTGAAGGAGCAATTCACCAAATTCCACTCCCCTGCCTTTTCCCCTTAGCCCTGCAATTTTTTCCTTTTCAAATAATGATCCAATTTGCTTTTGAAAGCCTCAATTGCCCCTGTCTCCACCACACCCTCAGGAAGTGCATTCCACAGCCTAACCGCTCGCTGCGTGAAAATATTTTTTCTCATGGCGCTATTGCCCTAAATCTGTGCCCTCTGATTCTTGATTCACCAATGGGAACAATTTCTCCCTAGCTACCCTTTCCAAACTCCTCACGATTTTTAATACCTCTATCAAATCTCCTCTCAACATTCTCTTTTCCAAGAAGAACAGTCCCAAATTCTCCAATCTTGCTAGGTAACTGAAGTTTCACATTCCTGGAACCATTTCCGTGAATCTTTTCTGCGCCCTCTCTAATGCCTTCACGTCCTTCCTAAAGTAAGATACCCTGAAGTGAAAGCAATACTCCACTTGAGGCTGAACCAGTGTTTTATACAGGTTTAACATAACTACCTTGCTTCTGTACTCTCTGCCCAGGATGCCATATGCTTTATTAACCATGCTCTCAACCTCTACTGCCACCTTCAATGATTTGTGCTCTTATACACCCTGGTCCATCTGCTCCTGCACCCTCTTTAGAATTGTCCCCCTTATTTCATATTGTCTCTCGGTGCTCTTCCTACCAAATGAATCACTTGTCTGTGTTAAATTTCATCCGCCACTTTCTGTCTATTCCACCAACTTGTGTTTGTCCTTTTGAGGTTCTACACTATCCTCCTCAGTTCACAAGACTTTGAGATTTTGTATCATCAGCAAAGTTTGAAATTGTGCTCTCTACACCAAGGTCGAGGTCATTAATATAGCTCAGGAAGAGCAGGGCTCCTAAAAACAACCCCTGGGGAATTCCATTATAGCATTCCTTCCACCTGAAAAACAACTGTTAATCATTATTCTCTGATTCCTGTCAGTCAGCCAATTTCATATCCATGTTGCTACTGTCCCTTTTATTCCATGAGCTCTAACTATGCTCACAAATCTGTCATGTATCACTTTACCAAATGCCTTTTTGGAAGCCCATGTAAACCACATCAGCAGCATTAGCCTAATCAACCCTCTCTGTTGCTTCATCAAAAAACTCAAGTTAGTTAAACATGATTTGCCCTGAACAAATCCATACTGGTTTTCCTTAATAAACCTGCATTTTCCCAAACTATTAATTATGCCCCAAAATATTGTTTCCAGAAGCTTCCCCACCATTGACGTTCAACTGACTGGTCTATAATGCTGGGCTTATCTTTACACCTTTTGTTAAATAAGAATGTAACATTTACAATTCTCCAGTCCTCTGGCACCACTCCTGAGTCTAAGGAAGACTGGAAAATAATGGCCAGTGCATCTGCAATTTCCAGTCTCTCTCCAACTAAAATTCTGATAAAAGACCAGAGGACTCCAGTGAAATTTCAGGGCTTTTATACACAAATGCAACTTGAATATGTTAACAACTCATATTGTCCTGAACTTGCAAATAAACTTCTGCGATTCAGTTCTGGAGGAACAGAATACAAAAGCAGGAGGAAATTTTAATTTCATATAGAACTTTTGTTAAAACCAAAGACTACTTTCCACCTATTGTTTGGACAAAGTTATTCAGTTCAGTTGGTTAAACCCTACTAATTTGTTAAATATTAACTCAATTTTGTAGGGTGATGGTGAGAAGAATTTATTTTTTGCCACCAAGTGTAGTAATGCCTTTTTCCATTCAATGTCATTCTGTGGTGAAAAGCTGTAGCACACTAAAGAGTAACAAATAGATGGTTTTTACACTGAAAATTTTAATAAATCATTATGGGCAACGCTTGTTGATGACTACATGTTAATATAGAAAATTATATTTGTAGAAAGAAAGGTTTAATTGTGTATCTAGTAGAAGGAAAGGGATGGCATAGTATTTTGTCACCAGCTCCCTGTGTGGTGAGTTACCAGTCTTGGTTAAATGATCATGGAAGGCATTTCTCTACCGAGAGTCAGGTCAAAACTGGATTATGACACAGTCCATGGTGTGCTGAATAACCAGACCCTCCAATACTTCACTGGAGTTTGCACAATCACCAACTGAGTACTCACATCACAGAGACTTCAATTCAATAAGCTCATGCCCTTTCCAGTAATGGGTCCATAACAGCCTTGTCATGCTTTCATGTTAGGCTTGTAACCTTTCTATGATAAATTATTATTAAAACCTACTCATATTCATTTCATCAGTGTATTTTGCCCACTTAATCATACTCTCTATCAAATACTTATGCATCTAATGAAAAGTCTAAACAAGGAACCTTGAAATCTTTTCTAGCCTATGAGGAAAGCATCACATGACACTACCAGTTCCATCCATTTCAGTCTCTTTTTAAGTACTTTATGGCCAGGATTTTACAGTTGGCACGTGGGGGCGGGCACGACATGTAAAACAACACGCGATGACGTCGGGCATGTGTCCCAACATCATTGTGCTGTTTAGCAATGTTGCGTTTGGTGGATGCGTGCCAGAGTCGGCTGCGCACCCGCCGATAATTTAAAGGCCTATTAAGGCCATTAAGGAAATAATTCATTTCAAACTTACGCTGCCTGTCCGACCTAACGGTTGGCGGGCAGGCAAAAAGGCCACACGGCCTTTACGTTTTTAGGAAACCTCATCCATGATCCTACAAATTGAATAAAAACTTTTTTTGAAAAATAAAAACATGTCCCATCTCATGTGACACAGTCACATTAGGGGACATGTTTCAATAAATTTTTATAACATTTAATTATTTTTTTCAAAAGCGCTTCAATCTCCCTAAGGCAGCTCTGTGCCTCAGGGAGATTGAAGCACTCTTTCACGCGCATATGCAAAGGACCACTGGACCTGACTATCCCTCCTCCCCCCGTCTGTACAGGTAGCACTCTACCGCTTGCGTGTTACGCTGGGCAGGCCTTAATTGGCCCACCCACATAAAATGGCAGTGTGGAGCTGATCAAAGGTGGCGGTCGGCTCCGTGACCGCAACCCCCCCCCCCACCCCCCCACTCCCGCCAAGCCCAGGATGTTGATAGTGGGGGATTCAGCGATGGTAAGACCATTGAATGTCAAAGGAGAAGGTTAGATTCTCTAGCTTTGGAGAAGGTCATTACCTGGAACTTGTGTGGCGCAAATGTTACTTGTCATTATCGGCCCAATCCTGAATGTTGCCAGCTCTTGCTGCATTTGGACATGGACTACTTCAGTATCTGAGAAGTTGCGAATGGTACTGAACATTGCGCAATCATCAGCGAACATCCCCATTTTTGACCTTATGATGGAAAAAAGGTAATTGAGGAAGCAGCTAAAGAACGTTGGGTCTAGGACACTACCCTGAGAAACTCCTGGAGTAATGTCCTGGGTCTGGAATGATTGGTTTCCAACAACAACAGCCATTTACCTTTGTGCTAGGCATGACTCCAACCAATAGAGAGATTTCCTCTGATTTTCATTTACTTCACTTTTGCTAGGGCTCCTTGATGACACTGTTGGTCAAATACCACCTTTATGTCAAGGGCAGCCACTCTCACCTCACCCATTGAGTTCAGCTCTTTTGTCCATGTTGGAACCAAGGCTGTAATGAGGTCAGAAGTTGAGTGGCTTTGGCAGAACACAAACTGAGCAACAGTGAGCAGTTATTGCTGAGTAACTGCTGCTTGATCGCACCATCAATAACACCTTCCATCACTTTGCTGATGATCAAGAGTCGACTGATGAGGCGATAATTTTCAGGAATGTGGAAAAGAACCTTTGTGCACAGTGAGTGGTGATGACCTGCAACCCACTTCCCGAGTGGGTGCTAGAAACAATCAACGAGTTCAAAAGGAAATTGTGGGCACTTGAAAGAAATAAACCTGTGGGACAATGGGGATTGAGTGGAGGAGTGGGACTAACTGGATTGCTACATGGAGATCAGCTATGGACCTGATAGGCCAAATAGCCTCCTTCTGTGCCTTAAATGACTCTATGACTCTATGGCCTGAATCTTGCATTCCGAGGTCAGGTGCGCGCCTGACGTGAATGCATGTAAAATTGTGCAAAAAGACATCGGGCGTGCGTCCCTGCTTCATCACACACGCGTGCAATATTAAGGTCTGCAGGCGCGTGCAGGAGTCAGAGCAGTGCCTGCCGACAATTGAAAGGCCAATTAACATCATTGAAAAGTCGATTGACCATTGCCCGTGCGATTTTTAGCTTGTCACATGAGCAAAACGGGTGGGAGGAATTCACGTTTTAATCATTTCCTCATCCATGGGCGGGATACGAACAGCATACCAGAGCAGCAGCACTTTCTCTGTCTTTGCCAGTTCATTGGTGTGTGAGTACAGAGTTGTCCCAGAGTTTCTTGGCATCTTGTTTGATTGTCAAGCCTTTCAGCATCCCAGGTCCTCATCTTTCCTGGAAGGCTCCTCTGAGTATAGCAGCACAGAGCTCCTTCATTTTCAAGGCACTGGCATTCTGCATCCCATCTAATGGGGATCGTGTATTCCTCTGGTGGAAGCTCCTCTGAAGAGGAAGAGATGGACAGGAGGGAGAGGAGGCCAGGTGGGCGCGGGCAGCACCCTAGGGACAGGCCTTTAAGAGGAGGGGCACGGGCTCAGTTGGTGCAGGGCCAGCAGGGTGGTCAAGGCGAGAGGGCACGCCAAAGACTACACTACCCAGCATCTAGAGTGTTCAGGCAGCGCTCCAACTACCTCCAGATGTCTGAGGTCCAGTGCCGCAGGAGACTCTGCCTCTCCAGGGATACAGTGACAGCAATGTGTCACATGATATGTCTGGAGATCACCTCCAACTGTGTAGGTGGACACCCCATGCTGGTGGCTTTGAAGGTCACAGTGGCCCTCAATTCCTACGCCTTCGGTTCTTTTCAGGGCTCGGTGGGGGATCTGTGCAGCGTTTCTCAATCAGCTGCACACAGTTGCGTCAAGCTCGTGATTGGTGCTATCTTTAGACATGTCTGCATGTTCATCCACTTCCGGACAGATGAGGCGAGCCAGGCAGAGACAGCATGAGGTTTCATTGCGATGGCTGTGTTACCCTGTGTCCAGGGTGTAATAGATTGCACTCACACGGCCATCAAGGCACCAACACGTGAGCCGGGAGCTTTCATAAACAGAAAGCGGTTCCACTCAATGAATGTTCAGATTGTCTGTGACCACAGGACACAGATTCTCCAAAGTTGTGACCATTAACCTGAGAGCTCACACACTTCAACAATGCTTACATCTTTCAGCACTCACAGGTACCAAGGCTGTTTGTGGTTCCAGCATGAGTGGATGGATGGCCCCTGGGTGACAAGGGCTATCCCTTGAAGAGGTGGCTGATGACCCCACTCCATTACTCAGGCCGAGGAGGGATACTACAACAGGAATCATGCCTCCACAAGGGCGGTGATGGAGAGGACCATAGGGCTTCTGAAGATGCGCATCAGATGCCTAGACCGATCGGGGGAGCATTGCAGTATCCTCCAGAGTGTGGCTCCTTCATAGTCATCACATGCTGTGCCCTGCACAACCTGGCTCTGTCAAGAGGGGACCCACTGGAGGCTGAGGAAAGTGAGGCAGCTCCACAGGCCATGGAGGATGATTCAAGTGATGGCTCAGAGGAAGAGCCTGGGGAGGTGCAGGGTGAGGGCCTCGAGGCAGAGGATAGGATCCCTCATGGAGGCAGGGACACCAGGGATGCTTTGATCCAGCAAATCTTCTGCTACAAGGCATCGATGCCTCGTCAAGCCAATGACACTGTCTCCTTTGCTAACAGCCAATAAAAGAGAACCCAACCCAGTACACCAGCACCACACAATGCCATGCTCTAACAAGCCTGTGCTGTATCTAGCATCTATCCATACCATCTAGCCAACTCACCCCATTTAAATCAAATAAATGTTTATGATACTTCACATGAACAAACAAAGTGCCCATTCCTAACACAGGCATCAAAACGCAAAAAGTGTCACCAGTGACACGGCCCTGCTGTGCTCAAGGTGCCTCCAACTTAGGTCTGACCCTAACGTTCCCACCCCTCTTCCTGACAGTGGCATTGGAGACAGTCTGCTGACTCTGCTGTCCTGATGGCCCTGATGACTCTGGCAGTCGTCCTCCACCAGGCTCCACCTGGGAGGATGCATCCAGCCCAATGGCTGGGCACTCCTCAGTCATCACAGCATCATCAGATGCAGCGGACACTGGCAGAGGGGCAGAGGAGCTGGCGCCCTTGTCTGGAGCACCCTGAGAGAAGCTCATAGAGACAACAGGCAGCTCATCTGCTGACATCCCAGCCTTGGCAGGGCAGACTTAAGTGCCAGTTGGCATACATACTCTTAGGCCTCTGAACGTTCTGAGCAACAGGCATCTGACTAAAGTTCTCCCCACAGGTCCATGCCATTCCTGCACTTACCCTTGCTGACCGCTGTGTATCATTGAACCTGTTATGGCACTGAAGCCACGTGCGGCATACCACGTCGTGCCCACTGAACTGGGTGGCGACTGCACCTCAATGGTGCTTGTCATTGCTGCCTTACGTCGTGGGCAGGCACTGCAGAGTTGTGTTATTCTCTCTGTGTGCTCTCAGCATCTTTAAGGTGGGGCTGGCCCCCATCTCGACAGCATCTGTGACCAGTGACGTTGTGTTCCTGAAGGGGTCAGGTGCTGAAGCGAACAAAGGATCAGGTGCATTTAAAGTTTCACGGCTGCATCCCCATGATATGAGCCTGATCATAGAGTGCAAACGAGCTGCTTTCAGCCAGACTGGATTCAGACATTCACAGATGCAATGAGAGGATCTATGGTGTCTCCTCACTGTACGTTGTTGTCATCCTCCATGTAACTTGCAGCCAAAAGGGCCTCCTGAGTGCACTTATCTAATCTGTCCAATGTGAGAGCCTCATTGCCTTCATTATCGCCTTCAAGGACCTCCTCATGCTCATCCCCGTCAACATCCTCCTCATCGAGGGGGCATGCAGCTCCTCCATCTCCTCCTCAGCCAGCTCCTCTCCCATTGCAGCACCAGGTTGTAAAGGGCACAGCAGGTGCCAACGATGTGTGACACCCTCTGTGGACTATATTGCAGGGCTCCACCAGATCGGCCCAGGCACCGGAACCTCTTTTTCAGCAACCCGATGGTTTGCTCCACCAAGGTGCAAGTTGCAGCATGAGCCTCATTATAGCGTCGCTCTGCTGTAGTCTGAGGCTGCTGCACAGGTGTCCTCAGCCTCGCCTTTTTGGGTAGCCCTTGTCCCCTAAGAGCCAACTTTGTAGCCCCTGTGGACCCTGAGACCTGCTAAGGATGTAGGAGTCATGGGCACTGCCTGGTAACTGTGTGCACACCTGAAGGATGTGTTTGTGGTGCTCCCACGCCAGCTGAACATTCAGCGAGTGGAAGCCCTTGTAGTTAATATAATTGACTGCTTATTGCCATGGAGATCTGTGCACCATGTGAGTGCTGTTGATGACACCCTGCACCTGAGTGAAACCTGAGATCTGGGTAAATCCCAATGCTCTTACGGTCTTACTTTCCTGGTTCTGAGTGAAATGCATAAAATTGTGCACCTCATGGATGCATTTGTGGGTGGAGGATTGAGGTACCCCATAGAGGTCACCTGTGGAGCCCTGAAAGGAGCCACTGATGTAAAAATTGAGCGCCGTGGTCACTTTTTAGGCCACTGGCAGTGGATGCCCACCATGTCCCCATGGCGCCAAATCCTGCAGCAGCTGGAAGATGTGACTGGCGAGTTCCCTAGTCATGCACAGTCTTCGCCGGCACTGGTTCTTGGCCATCTGCAGGAATGAAAGGCGGCGTCTATAGACCCTGAGTCTAGCAATGGCTCCCTGTGGCTCTTCAGCGACATGTGCGAGAGCCCCAGTCTCCTCTTCTTCCTGAGGGCACTGTTCCTTGCTCTGCCCAGCCAGGCACCTCCGTCTCTCTCTTTTTCTTTGTCTCTGTTCTTTGTAAGCCACAAGGCAAACAGCTAGGTCACCAGGCTCCATGCTCCTTATGTACTCCTCCTGCAGGATGAAAGAGAGAGACATGTGCGTTGGCTTGGGTGCACAAAGAACCTCTCTTGGTTAAGTATGAAGGCTCCCTTAACACATGCCATAGAGTGCTGGCCACCATTTGGATGGCCAGAGTTTAGTGCGCTTTATGGCTGCCCAAAACTCCACCCATCTCCGCCTCACTCCACCTGACCGATTGGTGGCAGCTTTGTCCATTGGACTGCATGCTGTGCTCTCAGCTCAGACACAAGCATTCTCCTAACCCATGCTGCAAGGCTGCACTGTTAGCTTGAACCATTGGAGGAGTCTGGACCAAACCTGAATTATGACATTGCAAGGAGCTGTGAGCGCCTCCACCAGTGACTGCTCCATGGCCAGCTTTAGCAAGGAGATTGTACAATGCGCCCAATTGTCCAATTGTCTACAGTCCACTAAAATACTCATTAGTTTGCAGTCTGTGCCTAAGGGGTGAGAAGGTCAGAGGCATTTGGTGATAATTTCATGCCTCTGCATTGTTTGAGTGGGCAGATAATCTCGAAGCCTGACTCCAAGCATGTCAATTTTTCTGTGTCTTATCTGTCTCAGCTGCAGAGGAATAGTTACTTTATACATGGTTTTCCTAATGTGCGGCCCCTTCCCTCTCCACCAACCCACACATGCTTGTGCACTACCATCAACCGCAGTACAGCCCTTGACCCCACAAGTCACCTCGACTGCAGCACTGCAGTCCTTACCCCTCCCAACTCCAAGTTGCCTCGACCACAGTGCAGTCCTTACCCCTCCCAACTTGCCCCAAACCTTGAAGTCCAACAGGGGACCCTGGTGAGTGCTGTGCAACATTACTCTGCACTCACCTCCATGTTCCTCTCAAAGTGCAGCCCGCCAAGTGAAACATGTTGGCGTGCAATCACACCAAGGTGCTCGGATGATCCAGCAGGGGGGATGATTCCAGAGGGCTGGGCTTATAATGATATGCAGATGTATTACAATGACACCGTGTGGCTAGAAACGCCATTGACAGGCAGAGCAGATGATATCAAACTGGTTTCACGATGTTGTGAAACCAATTTTTAGCCTTCCCGCCATATTGTCCGCTCACCCGGTCGAACACTCCCAATGCCAGCGGGCATGGAAAATTGCCCCAAGTTTCCTTTCTTGGACAATCAGAATTGTGAGTCTTTGAATTAAGGAGGCCATTTAGCCCATTATTTTGCTCAGCATTCTATAATCTTTTCAAATAATTTTCTGAGAGGTGATATTTTTCTGAAAAAAATGGTAAAATTTATCCAGGTAATTAATCATGCCCAGAATTATCTATGTGCCTTTCTTGTACTGTGGCTACAGCGGTTGCTCAATAGATGAAACTTTCATCTTGTCAGCCTTAATACTTTTACAAGCAATGACATCACCAACAAATGTCGACTGAGTGATGCCAAACACCCAATTATCCTTGTTACATTTAAGTTTGATTCTCATAGAAACTTCAGTTTCCAAAGCCTGTTATCGTGTTTTTCTTTGGACTAACACCACACTATCTGGTCATCCATCAATTTGTCAATATGTTGAGTGTTTATATCTCATATGTATGGTTTTGGCATATTCTTCTGGTGCTCAGGTAATACCAAATGGGAACCAAAATTGGGTATGCATCTAGCTTGGTAAAAGATTTTGCATTGCCAAATGTTGCCACAAGTTCCACAAAGATTGGAAGCTTGAAATATTCCTTTTGGAAAATTTTGCTTAAGCTTCTAAGGTACAAATACATTCTCAAGCTTCAAGTTATTATAATTTTCCAGTACCTTTTTCATTATAACAGATAAGAGGTCATGGCCCCCAAAATGCTCATCAATTTCATCATCATAATACCATTTTTGTAGTGGACAGGGTCTTGATGGGTTGGAAATTGGATGTGCCCTGGATCTGCTGGGCCTCTGTCCTGTTTGCCACGTACTGGCATTTCTGCCATGGTCACTGAAAGAAGCAAGGCTAGCAGGATAATGCAATCTGCTGAAATTTCCATCAGGTCCCCTTGTGTTGTTCCCAAAATTATTGTGCCAAGATTTCATCCTGGTAGAAGTGGGGTTAAGGATCTTTAAATGGTTCTTCTTTAGGGCAACTGATCACAGCAAGTTTGATTACAGTAAAGAAACTGGCCTTTCAGAAAAATGAGCAACTTTGAGGATGTTCATCCAGCTCCACCAGCTCTCACATACACCAGCACAATAGAGGCTGAAAGTTTCTACTCTACATCTTACAGCTACCTGAATTGCATCGCAAATTAATATTCTTTTGAGTATGCCGATAAAACTAATTAAGTAAGCAAAGAAATTAACTAATTAGCAGTCCCTTAAAGGAGCACTGTGACAAAAATGAACCTTTAAAGGAAATATAAATTAAAGTAATACTTTGAGGGAGGTAATGCACTCCAGCCCCTACGGTGCCCATTAGTCACAAAAGGCTTTAAGTGTACCAGCGGACACCGCGTGCTCCTTTTCCAGGGACACCCGGGCATGAAAATAGTGTGGAGTCGAGGCAGACAGCCTGGTCAAATAACCCCCTCAATCGCCTGCTGCATGAGCCTGTTAATGGCCATCTCGGCCAGGCCCAGGAGCAGGATGACGAAGAAGGCTTCCCCCTTTGCATTGGGTGGCCTAAGCTCAGGAGCATGGGGCTGAAATGCAACAGAACTTGAGCTGTAGCCCTTCAAAATGTGGAACAGGGCTGCAACCTCGCATCACAAATTATATAGGAACCAGCTTATTTGTGCTAATACTTCAAACCCAGGAATTTGTACATGATCAGGGCCATTCTAATCAACAGGTGGCAGTCCCACTCTTCCATTTTTATGGTGGTGGAGTTCTGGGGACTGTGTACTTTCCTCTTCACTACAGTTACTGCTCTCGACAATTCAAACTATTGCTTAATGTTTAAACAATTTCCTGTAGGATTTCTTCTCACTGGGATCCTGGTTGGAGATTGCAACTACTTTATCTGTTTTTATTTTTACTCTGTTCTTTTCCCAGTCTCTGACATCATTTCTGACACTAAGTCATGTTGTTGTTTTGAACTTACTTTAGGGTTCTCAGTAATCTAACATTAATTGAAAAGTGGTTCAACTCGAAACTTTATCACTGTTTCTTTCTATACAGATGCTGTCAGATCTGCTGAGCTTTTCCAGCACATTCTGTTTTTATTTTACATTGAAAAATATTAACCTTCTTCGTTTTGAAAAACAATGTTACACAAAGTCCCTGAACTTTCTAAAATCAGAACTTCATCTTGTAGTCTTTGCTTGGAGAAAACTGCCTTAGAAAGGTCACATGAGCTGATACATTTTCAGTTGCTGATTGTGAAGGGTATATTTCACTGTAATAAATCTGGTTCTGCATAGGTTCAGGATAAACAGAGTTGCAGGGAGGGTCTCCCTGATTGCTTGCCCATGATTCAATCTGTGGTATACACTTGAGTGACTACAAAGTAGAAGTGTACAGCATCTACTGATGACTATCTGGCATAATATGAGTACGTTTGAGAGATACACCAATCCCTAATGAAATATGATGTATAAAAAGCATAGTTTTCTAATGTGTGCAGGAAGTGGAAAACAAAATTGATCAACCCGTACAAAATTAAAGACTTGCTGTAAGACGTATAAATCAGATGGGCTATCAAAATCAACAAGTCATAGAATAAACTATGGATTGTCAAATAATTCTTTGAGGTGTGCTAGTTTTGATATAAATACAGCTGAGCTGATTTATAGAACAGTCAAAAGAAAAAGCAGGTCGGGGGTTGTGCAATAAAAAACCATGGAAACATTTGGGCAATGTTCAAGAAAGAGATTGTGAGCGACTTTTCAGCTACCGGCCTGCAGAGCATTTCATGGCTGAGATTGTTCACAATGCTCACACAGGCCTGGACACATACATGGCAGATCTGTTTCCATAAATTTAAGAATTAAAACATGCAAAATTTGCATCTACAGCACAGGTGGAGACTGCTACAGAAGCCGGAGAACCTTTTAGTGTGGCCTCTAGCCACTTCTGATGCAGCCTACATGGTGTCTCATGCTGGGAAGGGTGCTTGGGTGTGTGGCCTCCTCCATTCACGAGCCTCTAAACTGGTCATGTCATTACAAGCAACCAACTGATTTGATGCTTTACTTGCAAATTTGAAGCATGCGCTTTTATTCTACACATATCACTTGCCACTCACCAAAGAACATGCTGCAAGAGGAGCCTTGCACTAGCATGATCTAAAGGACTAGACAACAACTTACAGTTGAGGTGCTTTTGACTTACGGTAGCTAGACTGACTTCGTGGGAGTACTGTGCTGCATTTTGGGAGGCGTGTTTTTGAGATCTGGTGCTTAAATTCAGGGAGGACACAGGAAATGCTGACTGAGATATGGATCGTGTGCTTGTAGTGCCCTCCTGGTCTGCAGCATGAGATGGAGTGAGGCTACAGCGAGGGGCAGCTCTGTGCGGAGGGAGGAGGTGAGCTCTACACAGAAAGCCTATCCACCAAGGGATTTTCAAGAGATCATCTCTTACCTATGCCTAACCCTAAAGCATTATCTGAGATGAGGCAGGTTCAATAAGGAGGTGGTGATTGAACTGCTTCAATCTGCCTGAAGCCTCAAATTAGGATGAGGATGGCTCTGCCAGTGGCTATCAAGATCACTGTCATCTTAAATTTTAATGCGTTTGTGCCCTTCCAGGGAGGAGCAGGAGACTGCTGCAATATATCCAAGTACACTGTCCATCACAGCATCTGGAAGGGACAAGCAGGGTAAAGGGTCATGTGACTTCACCAGGATAGCAAGATTCCCAATGGTGCAGCGTGTTATCAACTGCATGCACATGGCTGTGCAGAAAGCCATGACAATGGGGAGATATACAGGACCCACAAGTGATTTCATTCCATGAAGCTATAGTCAGTGTGTGACCATGCCAATAACATCATGTCAGTGAATGCCTTCTACCCTAGCAGCTGGCACAATGCCTGCTATCCTAGCAGCAGGAAAGATGTATTTATTCTGTGTCAGTCAACACTACCCAACATCTTTGGCCCTCCTAGAGAAGCGAAAGGGTGGCTGCTCCAGGACAAAGGCTATCCCCTCTAAACATGGCTGATAACTCCCTTCCATGTGAGGAGAGCATGCATACAATGAAGCACATGGAACTATATGGTAATTATGGAGCAGACAATAAACCTATTGAAATAACAGTTCCGCAGCCTTCATCGCATTGGGGTGGAGGGAGGGGAGGGGCGACAGGGATACCAACAGTGCAGGATGAAGTGGCTTTTGAAGTTCTCGTGGTCTGCTGCATTCTCCGCAACACTATTATGAGGGCACAGTCATTGCCTTAGGAATTCGAGACCAACTCAGCAGGAAGAGGAGGACAAGGAAAGGAAGAGGAAATGGAGGAACATCAGGAGGCAGGGAAGAGGCTGCCCCCTTCTAACCATAGGCAGATGGGCTGCCAGAGAGCACATTATCAGACTCAATGACACCACTTTCATGACCACCATGGACTGACTATTCCCCACCATCACATCCATCTGAGATGCCTCATCACAGCAATGACCAGCATTCAATATCCAACAATAAAGGACATTCACAATAACCTGCTAAGATCTTTATTCAACAATACATCCAATTATATGAACAGAAATGAACTATTTGCCCTTGTGCATTCCCTTTGTGCATGTCTTGCAGATGCCTTTTCCTGTCCTTGTGTTCTTACACAGTGCTGCTCCAGAGTCTGTAGCGTGGCTGCCAGAAGGCTGATGAATTTCACTGGCGGAAACTGCACTTGGTCTTGCAGCTGACTTCGAGCAACACTGGCCTTAAGGGCCCAACTTCAACCGAACCATCTCAAGATGGGTGACAGCAGTGTGGGTTGGTTGCCAGAGAGGCAACAGCAAGGACACTGGTGGAATGGCAGTGGTGGGAGCAGGAATGCTGTCACTCTGAGAGAGGACAGCTGGCTTGTACAGTGCCATTGCAGCTCCCACATTGCAACATGTCATCAACCCTGTAAATTGTTAGCGGGCATGTTGCTGCACTGCTGCAAGAGCCTGCTGAAATCTGCAGCAATGAAGGCAGCAGTCTGAGCCTGCACGGCAGCAAGCATGGATGTCATGACCTCTGTTTGACCTTCCATTGTAGCACGGAGTGGTTTCCGCCTATGTTACAGTGGAAGTGGAGACAGTAGCCAGCAGGTACTACATCACAGTTGGATCTGTTAGTGCTGTCATTGGGTTGGCCACTGCTTCAAGGATGCAAAGGGTGGGTTCCAACTCTATAAGCAGCCCTCTGCCATGTCAGAAACAGAATCTTCCATGCTCCTTGACAGTGACAGGAGACTGTCTAGCAGGCCTGTCAATACAAAAGTATTTCAGTGTGCATGTTGTTATGACCGATGCAGTTGGTAAAGCTGAGTTATTTAAAAATCCCAGAGGGAAACTTTAAACAACTGTCATAACCTATCATTTTAAGTGTTATGTTTGAGATGCAACTCTAAATTCAGGAATCAGACCACCAGTTCTCGAGGTTTTACATTAAACTAAGCGAATCATTTTATTAATTTACACAGGTTAAAATATATACACACATGGCTACAAATTACTACTATCATAACTTATAACAAATTCCCAAACTAATCTCCATTAAGGCAATAGCAACCCATAGACTTAACCAGAAACGAAGCGAAGCATTTTCACCTTATGAATTCAAAATGAGGTTCTTTTCACTTTGGTTCCAGTGGAGACAGTTGGAGCCGTACAGCTGCTGTTGATCTCTGCCACCCTGCACACACAAAACTGCTGAAGTCATACCTAGCACCGGTCATTAAATGTAAATTCTCATTGTATCACCATCCTCTTTGAACTCCATCTTTTAACAATAAAACCCCTTTCATAGTACCAATTTTATTAGTAATATAAACATACTGCTTGGTATCTGCTAGCTAGGTGGTAGTTTTCACCCCAAATCTTGAATGCTCTATTCAAAAAATGCAATTGCACACTATCCCTCTTACATATCAAAACTAGTACACATCAAAGCACCCAGACTAGCTGGCTTTAATCCAGTTAAGACACACCCACAGACTAAACCTCTAATTTAGAAGAAAAATACTTTCCAACAATATTACATACATTAATAGCTTCATGACAATGTTCATCAGTGTTCCCCTGTATACCAATCCATCAAAGTTCCCATCTGAGTCCCATGCAGCAGTACATTTTGCAACCCCACCTGCTGGTGAGCTGGCACAGGAGTCATCCTTTCCTCCTGGCTTGGCTGCAGCACACTCATGTTCAGTGTCTCACCACATGCAGATCGTGATTCAATATATCCTCTAAGGTTCTCACAATGTCAACAACTGATCTGGTGGCTGTGAGCATCAAATCAAATGACGGTGCTTCTTCAGACTCATACAATCACAAAATGGTTTTACACAGGTAGCTACTTGACCACCGCATCTATGCCAGCTCTCTGCAAGGGAAAGTTTTGTTTTAATCTTTCACAGGATGTGCATTTCGCTGGCTAGCCCAGCATTTGCTGCCCATCCCTTATTGACCTTTAGATGGCGGGGGTGAACCACTGCAGCCTATGTGGTGAAGGTAACATCAAAGTATTGTTACGAAGGGAGTTACAAGATTTCACCCAGCGACAGTGAAGGAACAATGGTGATATAGTTCCAAATCAGGTTGGTGTCGGAGGGGAACTTGCAGGTGGTGGTGTTCCCATGCAGCTGCTGCCTTTGTCCTTCTATGTAGAGGTCTTAGGTTTGGAAGCAGCCTTGGTGAGTTGCTGCGGTGCCTCTTGTAGATGGTACACACTGCTGCAATTATGCATTGGTGGTGGAGCGAGTGAATGTTTAAGTAGATGATGTGGTGCCAATCAAGTAGGCTGCTTTGCCCTAGACAGTGTCAAGCATCTTGAGTGTTGTTGGAGCTGCACTCATCCAGGCAAGTGGAGACTATTCCATCACACTCCTGACTTGTCCCTTGTGGATGGTGGACAGGCTTTGGGGAGTCAGGCATTGAGTTATTCACTGCAGAATTCCTAACTTCTGAATTTCTCATGTAGCCACAGTATTTATATGGCTGGTCCAGTTCAGTTGCTGGTCAGTGGTAACCTGCAGGATGTTGATAGTGGGCGATTCATCAATGGTAATGCCATTGAATGTCAAGGGGAGATTATTAGAAATCTGCCTCATTGGAGATGGTCATTGCCTGGCATTTGTGTGGCATGAATGTCACTTGCCACTTATCAGTTCAATACTGGACATTGTCCGGGGCCTTGCTGCTTATGGACACGGACTGCTTCAGCATCTGAGGAGTCACAAATGGTGCTGAACATGGTGCAATCATTGGTGAACATTCCAACTTCTGATCTCATGATGGGGGAAGATCATTGACGAAGCAGCTGAAGATGATTGGGTCTAGGACACTACCTTGTGGAACTCCTGCAGCGATGTTGTGGGACCTCCAACAGCCACAAATCATCTTCCTTTTATACTAGGTATGACTCCAACAAGTCGAAAGTTTGCCCCTGATTCCCACTGATGTCAGTTTGCTAGGGCTGCTTGATGCCACACTGTGTCAAATGCTGCCTTGATGTCAAAGGCAGTCACTCTCTACCTCCCATCTTGAGTTGATCTCTTTTGTCCATGTTTTGACCGAGGTTGTAATGATGTCAGGAACCAAGTGGCACTGATGCAAGCCAAACTGAACATCAGTGAGCAGGTTATTTCTGTGTAAGTGTTGCTTGATAACACCGTCAATGACACCTTTTATCATTTTGCTGATGATCGAGAGTGGTCTAATGGGCTCCCCTGTCACTGAAGGTGAGGATTTTTGTGGAGCCTCCTCCTGTTATTTGCTTAATTGTCCACCACCATTCACGACTGGGTGTGGCAGGACTGTAGAGCTTTCATCTGATCCGTTGGTTGTAGGATCACTTAGGTCTGTCTATTGCATGCTGCTTCCACTGTTTGGCATAAAAGTAATCCTGTGTTGAAGCTTCGCAGGCTTGACTCCTCCTTTTTAGGTGTGCCTGGTGCTGCTCCTGGCATGTCCCTGCACTCTTCCTTGAACCAGGGTTGACCCCTGGCTTGATGGTAATGGCAAAGTGGGGGATACACTAGGCCGTGAGGTTACAAGTAGTCAGCTAGACTGACACCCCAGCCCTTTCTTTTAGCCCTGTGAATATTTTTCTCTTCAGATGCTTATCCATTCAGCTCACTGATATTCAATATGGATTCCATCAGTGCCACTCAGCTCCTGACTTCATTACAACCTTGGTCAAAACATGGACAAAAGAGCTGAACTCAAGATGGGAGGTAGAGAGTGGACCCTAGTAAATTGAATTCTCAATTCTCAACTGATTGATTCTGCCTCCACAAGCTCAGGCCCTCTGGCACCACCCCTGTGTCTAAGGAGGATTTGAAGATTACGGCCAATGCGTCCACAATTCCCTCCCTTACTTATATCAGTATTATCGGGTGAATCCCACCTGGTCCTGGTGAATTATCTACTTTACATACATTCAGCTTTTCTAATAACTACTCTTTAACAATTTTTAGCCCATCCAGTATTTCCACTTCCTCCTTTTTCACAATGGTTTGGCAGCATTTTCTTTCTTGGTGAAGACAGATGCAAAGCCATGCCCTCTGTCTCTGTGCGTAGGTCCTCTTTTTGGACTCTGATCAGGCCCATCTCTCCTCTTAATGGTCACAGTGTTCTCCACTGCGCCCCTCCCCCCCCCCCCCCCCCCCCCCCCCCCGCTCAACTCTCTCTCACTCTCTCTCTTTCTCTCTTTCCAAAACTCATTTTATCTCCACTGTGCTCTCAGGCCTTCCTCAAGCTGTTCTCATAGCGCTTCCTCTCTCTACTGCTCCTTTCATCCCTGAGGCACTCTCTTGCCTCCCACTCATAGTGCTCTCTCTCTCCCTTGGCCTCCTCTTTTATCCACACTGTGCTTTCATATCCCGTTCCTTTTCTGGCAGTACTTGTGTGAGGTTGCTCTTTGTCTTCCTCCCTGGGCTGCTATGACTGGCCAGGCAGCAGTTCTTGGGTATCTGAAAGCATAAACGCAGAGTGGGAGGGCTGGGTAGGGTGAGGGAGCAGTGGGGGAATGCTGGAGAGCAAATAGTCCATGGTCACACCAGCTGCAGATTTCACTTCATCCAAGATCACAGGATGAAGGGTAAGGAGGGAGTTGAGAAGGGGGATAAGTTACCGTTACCCTTGCTAGTCTCAGTGGTGTTAAATCACAGCCGGCTGCATGATTTGCAGCACCATTTCCTCGCCATGCTCAGCAGTTAAAGCCATACCTCCCCCGGTGCCAATTCTCTGCTGCTTCCTCCTGCTCTGGGCAAGCATATCCTGCAAGAGAGAGGGTAGAATGTCAGCGGTTTTGCGGCACAGAGTTTGGGTTATGTGCCTGGTATAGCTGAATAACCGTAGGTGTATGAAATGAGATGTGGATGTGAGTCAGATACCATTGGAAGGTGTGTGAGGATAAGGTGGAGTGCTTGAATATTAGAAGTGAGTCCTGTGTACTTGTGCTGCTACGTGAGTGATGGGGTGTAGTGCATTAAGAGGCTGTTGGCGTGGTGGATATGGCATGTGATGTGAAGGTGCATTCATTGACCTTAACCACACGTGAGATCATTAAACTTCTTTTGACACTGCTTCCGAGGTCCTCAGGAATCATTTTCAGGCATTTACCTCCCTTGCCACCTGCCCCCATTCACTGTGGAGTGTGGCTCTTGAGAACCTTTAAATTTCAGAACCCTCTCCCTGGCCTGTTGTTCTATTTCTCTTGTTTAGATTTGCATTAATATCATTCATTAGCACCCTTCTCTGATCCTGTGCTCCCCTTTAAGAGGGATAGGCTTCTTTTATGAGCTGAAGGCTAGCTGAAACACATCCGTGCCTCACATGTCATTCAGCCCCCTTCTGAGTAGACAGTCTTTAAGCATTAGAAGTTAGCATGAAATTTGCCCACTGCTTATCTCCATGGCAACAGGTATGGGCAGGTCAAGAATTGTGCGCCCTGAACCCAAATAACAGCTGCAGACCAATTTCTAGCCCAAAATGTTTAGAGAATACAAAGGAGTAACATTGCACTCTACATATTTAATTAAAGGTTGGCTATATATCCAACATGCCCACAGGATCCAATTTGTGGACTGCAGAACAATTGGACAACTGGGCACGTTGTACAATCCCCTTGCTAAAGCTGGCCATGGTCACTAGTGGAGGCGCTCACAGCCCCTTGTAATGTCATCATCCCGGTTTGGACCAGTCTCCTCCATGGTTCAAGCTAACAGTGCAACCTTGCAGTGTGGGTTAGGAGAATGCCTGTGCCTGAGCTGAGAGTATAGCATGCAGTACAGTGGGCAAAGATGCCACCAGTCGGTCAGGTGGAGAGGGGTGGAGGTGGTTGGGCTTCGGGCAGCCATGTAGCGCACTAAACTCTAGTCATCCAAGTGGTGGCCAGCAGTCTACAGGGTGCGTTAAGGGGCCTTCAGACTTAACCAAGAAAGGTTCTTAGCATACCCAAACTAACCCACATGTCTCTCTCTTTCATCCTGCAGAAGGAGTACATCTGGAGCATAGAGCCTGGTGAACTAGTTGTATGCCTTGTCCCTTAAGAGAGTGGAGACAATGGAGAAGAGAGTGACAGAGGCACCTGGCTGCGAAGAGGGAGGAGAAGCACCCTCAGGAAGAAGGGGCAGCTGGGGCTTTGCACACACTGCTGAAGAGCCATAGGGAGCCATCAATGGTCAACGCCTAGCTAGACCCAGAGTCAATAGACGCCGCCTTTCATTCCTGCAGACGACCAACAGCAGTGTCGCCAAAGTCAGTCCATGTCTAGGGAACTGGTTGCTCACATTTGCCAGCTACTGCAGGATTTGGTGCCATGGGGACATGGAGGGCATCCACTGCCAGTGATCACAAAAGTGACTCCCGTGCTCAATTTTTATGCCAGTGGCTCCTTTCAGGGCTCCAGGTGATCTCTGTGGGATATCACAAGTCCCCATCCACAAATGCATCCATGGGTTCACGGATGCCATCTTCATGAGGGCACAGAACTTTGTGAATTTCACCCAGGACCAAGACAGCCAGGATGCAAGAGCGATTTGATTTGCCCAGGTCTCAGGTGCAGGGTGTGATTGACTATATTCACATGGTGCTCAGATCTCTTTCGCAACACGCGATCAACTATGTCAATCACAAGGGCTTCCATTCACTGAATGTGCAGCTGGTGGGTGACCACCACAAGCACATCCTGCAGGCCTGCACTCAGTTTCCAGGGAGTGTCCATGATTGCTACAGTCTCAATCAATCACAGATCCCTGACATCTTCCAGGGCCCACAGAGGCTTCAGGGTGGCTCCTCGGGGACAACGGCTACCCTCAGAGGCCGTGGCTGTTGACACCTGTGCGGTGGCCTCGGACTGCAGCAGAGAGCAACGGTGCAATGAGACTCATTCTGCAACTAACAACTTGAGCAAAAATATAGTTTCGGTGTCTGGACCAGTCTGGTGGCAATATAGTCCACAAAGGGTGTCACACATTGTCGTCGTCTGCTGTTCCCTTTACAACCTGGTGCTGCAATAGGGAGAGGAGCTGGCTGAGGAGGAAATGCAGGAGCTGGAGGTCTCCTCCATTGAGGCAGACATTCATGGTGATAAGGGTGACAAGCTCCTCGAAGGCAGGGATAATGGCGATGAGGCCCCCACACTGGCCTGATGAGGCAAGCGTGCTCGGGAGGCCCTCATAGCTGCTAGATTTGTGAAAGGTGATGATGATATACAGTGAGGAGACATCATGGGTCCTCATGTTGTACCTATGAATGTTTGACTCCAGTCTGGCTTATGGCAGTGCACATACCCTCTGTGAGAATGCTCCTATCATTGAGATGTAGTGGAGGCCCTAATAGTTGCTCGGTTCCAGGAGGATGATGACAACATACAGTCCATAGATCTTCACATATCCTCTGAAAAAGTCTGATCCCTGTCTGTCCAAGAGAAGCTCGCTTGCGCTCTGCAATCAGGATCATATCATAGAGACACAGCAATGATCTTTAAAAGGACCTGATTCTTTGTCCGCCTTCAGCACCTGACCCTTTCAGGAGCATAGTATCACTGGTCACAAATGCTGAAGAGATGGGGGCCAGCCCCACCTTAAAGGTGCTGAGAGCTACAGAGAGAATGAGAGAACTCTGTGACCCTGCCCACTACATTCTGGCAGCAATGACAAACACCACCGAGGTGTAGGCATCAGTAATGTGTCCAGGGAGTGTGAGGCCGACATCACTTTGTTCTGAAGGCTGCACAAAGCACAGAGATTAGGCCCTGGACTGAGACACCTGCCTTTATCTTGTGCAGAAAGGTTTCACATCCGGGTGACATGAACACTGCTCATCATAACAAGGAGGCACAGGCTGGGAGATATTCTTGGGAGTTTATTGACAATAGTGAACATTATGTACAAGTGATTAACACCTATGCCCAGGCTGTGGAATTATATCTTTTTAACATTCCCTGCCACTATGTCTTGGAGCTCCCTCAACATCCACAGCGGAGGTGGATGTGGAGGCAGCCTGCTGACAGCTACACCCTGTCTGTGATGACCTTGGCAGGCATCCTCTGGAGGACCGAGACCAGGACGGCCACAGTCTGCTTTCAGTGTCCTGCTGTGTGGCAGTGGCACCCTCCTCGGTTTGTGGACACTGCCAGATTCACCTGGATGGATGGCCCCGGGGTGTCAAGCTGTTGATCTTCCTCCCTATGGGTGCCTGAACGGTCCTGGCTGACTCCTTGCTGAGAAGGGGTAGCTGGAGTGAGGTCAAACTGCCCTGCACTCCTCTCGCATAAGCAATGTTGGAGGCCAACTATGGCGTCAGCGATGGAGTTCAGCCCATGCAGCAATGCAGGAACGATGTCCTGGACCAAGGTCTCTGTGGCCGTCATCCTACCAGTGTTGACCTTGGCGCTATCACCTCAGCCTGAAGGCAGACAGGCTCCTCCATCGTGCCTTACAATCTGAGGAGTGCAGAGGACATCCCTTCCTGATGTTCCCGAGCTTGTCTTTGCAGCTCCAACAACAGTGACACGATCAAGCCCAGAGGCTCATCATCTGACTCAGACTCAGTAACATTCTGGCCTCCAGCAGTACTCCAAGTGCTGGACACTTGGGAAGTCCCTGCTGCCGGCTGCTGTGGGTCAGAAAATGTGATGTGCTCACCAGATTGTGATTCTGAGGCTACTCTAAAGCTAGGTCCCACTGAGGTGTGTGTGTCTCTGCGCTGGTGGAGGGTGTGGGTGAGCGCTGTGACAGGACTTCAGGGAGGGTTTCAGCAGATTCCTCTTCTGAGCTTCCCTTGGGGCTTGATTGGAGGCCCTGGATGGTGGGTCATGGGCTCTGTCAGCTGTTTCCCAGATGTGCCTGTGAAAGCAAGGGGAGATATTTAGTGCATGGAGGGGGGGACTGCAGAACAGGACACATCACTCACAGCATGACTGTCTGATGGATGTTGCACTGCTGGTAGATCACTGCCAGCCTCACCGTCAGTGCAGGACCAATCCAGATCCTCGCCAGCCAGCTGGATGGGTCTATTTTCAAAGCACGTCAAGATCTTGATGTCAGGCATTCCTCCAGTCTGTGATCTCTCCCTCTTGTTGTGTGCCGGTTTGTCCTGCATGAATAGAGATGGAGAGAGTGTAAGCAGGATGCCTGCCAGGCCAAATGATAAGTATACCTGGCATGTGTGGGTGGTGGGTGGTCCTATGGACAGGGTGAGGACAATGAAGGCATGTGTGGGAGAGTGAATGGTGATGTCCCTTGAACTGGCAGTGAGTGAGGGCCCTGTGGATGTGTGATGGGTTTGTGAGTGTGTGAGTTGAGAGTGATGAGAAGAGTGACTTGCCCTGAGGAGCAGAGGAGATCATTCATCCTCTTTTGGCACTGGGTGGCTGTCCACTTTTGCAGGGCAATGGCGCTGACCCACTGCTGCTACTGTCTCCCTAGCCAGATTGGTGATGCTGCCTCCTGCAGCCAAAGCGTGGCTGGAGGACATCATGGTAGGCCTCCACAGTATCAAAAAGGTGCTCAAGGACGTGTCATTAAACCTGAGGGCTGTAGCCCTTTTGCCTTTTGGGGCCATCCTGTCCTCTGTGTGGCAGACCTGGGATGGAAGCACTGAGAGATGTGCACGCAGCTGCATTTTATGGTGCCTGGTGTGATGAAGTGAGGTGGCAGGTGAATGAGAGCCCACCCACCATGGAAATGGCGTGTTTCCCAGGAATGCATAATTAATGTGGCATGTTTGGGCTGATATAGTATGAGAAGCCACCATTGTGGCTGGTGGATAAAACATCGTTTCACCCACTCACTACTGCACTTAGTACAAATCTGGGATGATCCAACTGGTGTGCATAGAGTAGTTATTGTATTTTTGGTCAAAACTTCCAAGTTGGTATCTAAAGATTTTTAGCTTGGCCTGGCTTCCTATTTCTGTTAGCAATGTTCTCCTTTCATGGTAATGTTCCTAGATCTCCTGAAGCTACATCATTGGCCTGAACAAAAGAGGGCAAGTATTGAAGTTGATTCCAATTTCAAAATTGCTGTGCTAACTCACTTTTAGTTTGGTCAGGTTGCCAGGCATTAATTAATTAATTAATTAATTAATTTGTTGGCTCCTTTTAGGCTAGGTCTGTGCTTAAAGTTATCTTGGTGCATACAAGTCGGACATTTATTGAAATAAAGGAATATTTTAAAATGGTCCTACTATGATATAATATTACATAACACAAATTCTTAAACAGTCAATGTGAAACAACTCGTTTTTATTGGGTCATAATTTGCTGTGGCAGGGCATCTAACAACATACGCTGTTACTCATACTTACCCTTGCATAATTAGGTTTTTAAAATATTTGCAAGCAAGTTGATAATGTTGAAGCAAGGGAAATAGGGCATCTGGGATCTGAAGCAGACAACTGTGTAATCCCTTAACCAAACAGATAGAAGGTATGTAAAATTAAGGTAAAGGACTGAGAGGGAAATGTAAAATAGAATGGTGAATTCAATGTCAAATCAGGCACGTAAAGAGAAATAAAAAGGAAAAAAGGAAAATTGTGATTAAGTGGTATGACCCCAGCTGAGATTACTCCTGGACAAGCCTGATCAGAGAGTAGAACCCAGCTCAATAGATCCTAATTTTTATTTGTTTGTTTAGATACGTGGAGAGTTGCTACTGAACAGAGTCACAGGAGGCAGCTGATGAACTTTTAACAAAATATAAAACATTTATTCAACAAGAAAAGATGAACTATGATACAATGATCCTTCACCCACACCTATACCTTTACAGATATATATAGATTTGTAAGGATAACACAAGTTACAAAAGCTTTCTTATACCCTCATGTTCACAGTAAATACACAGTCCATGTAAACCAATAGGCATCCTGTGGTCAGACATACCACATTCCGAAACGAAGTGACAAATGCCACCTCAACCAGATGCTATGGATCTCCTCTCAACTCCCCCCAGACACTTGTCACATCGTGAGCTAACCAGCCTCACTGAACTTCATCTTTCACACAAGGGTTTCCACTCTCCAAGAACTCACTGTGGAATCTTCTCCTAAACCAGTGCTTTCTCTCAGGTGCCTTCCACAAGGGTTCACCTTCAGGGTTTCAAACTCTCCTTCCAATATTCCTCTTCCCTGGGTCACCACATGCATTCAAACTGTCTTCCATGCACTCTCTCTCACCAACTGAGCCGTCAACAGTACACCACTGCTTCACATGCCCAGGGCTCTGTCAGATGTCTCTTTGGACCTTCGTGCCTCCTGCAAGCTGTTCTTGCTTTAAATCTTCTTTCTGCAGCTTGAAGCTTTAAACTCCAAGCTTGGAACTTTTCTCTACCCCTCACTCTTAACTTTACTTAACAGGACCTTTTCCAGGTTCTTGTCCTTCCTTTGACTAGAAGGTCTTCTTGGGACTTTGTTTTCTTCTACTCTCCTGGATTTTGGGGTTTTTCTTTAGCTTAGGACTGGCTATCTGATCCCGTCTAGGATGCTTCTGATTCGCGGCTGTCTTCAAACCAAATGAACTCCAACAACTTCCAAATCAAACTGCTGTTTCTCTTCTTCTGTGTATGCATGTGGGAGGGACCTGCCTCTCTGGCTCCCTGTTGCCAGGCAACAGTCCGATTCTTCTATCCTTGTTTGTTTACCTTCTCTTTAGGAATCGTAAAACTTCTCATTAGAAATGCAAGCACATTATAAAGTGAAACTAAAACTTCATTTGACCTTTCTAACTCACTTAAACTATCTCTATTTCCTAACATAAGAGAAAGAACGAAAAAAGGAAAAATCTAAAATAAAGTTTAAAGTTTTGAATTTCACATTTTCAAAATCTCTAACAGTTGAAACCTGTTAGGATGAGACCCCCCACAATTGTGTCGGTGAATTTTCAGTGCCAAAGAGTGTGACGGACGATACTTAACATTTGTCTCATTATTAAAAGGTTTCTTGGGCAGAAATGAGCAGGACTTAATCTCCCGTGTTGAGTTCAGTTTGTATAAACAGTGCGAATAAAATTGCAGAATGATACAGCATTGAAGGAAGCCATTTGGCCCATCAAGCTTGTTCCAGTTCTTTAGCAGATCTATTCAATTAATCCCACCCCCTGCTCTTTCCCCATCTGGTTGAGGTGGCATTTGTCACTTCGTTTCGGAATGTGGTATGTCTGACCACAGGATGCCTATTGGTTTACATGGACTGTGTACTTTCTGTGAACATGAGGGTATAAGAAAGCTTTTGTAACTTGTGTTATCCTTACAAATCTACATATATATCTGTAAAGGTATAGGTGTGGGTGAAGGATCATGGTATCGTAGTTCATCTTTTCTTGTTGAATAAATGTTTTATATTTTGTTAAAAGTTCATCAGCTGCCTCCTGTGATTCTGTTCAGTAGCAACTCTCCACGTATCTAAACAAACAAATAAAAATTAGGATCTATTGAGCTGGGTTCTACTCTCTGATCAGGCTTGTCCAGGAGTAATCTCAGCTGGGGTCATACCACTTAATCACAATTTTCCTTTTTTCCTTTTTATTTCTCTTTATGTGCCTGATTCGACATTGAATTCACCATTCTATTTAACATTTCCCTCTCAGTCCTTTACCTTAATTTCACATACCTTCTATCTGTTTGGTTAAGGGATTACACAGCTGTAAATTTTATCTTCAAATATTTATCCAATTCTCTTTTGAATGCTACCACTAAGCTGCTTCCATGATCCTCTCTGGTTGTGCATTCTGAATCACTGCAATTCGCTGTGTTAAAAAGAAGTTTCCTATGTCACTTCTGGGCTCTTTTGCCAATGATCATAAATGTGTGTCCTCTGGATACCGACACTTCTGCCACTGAAAACAATTCATCTTTGTTTACTTTATCGAAACCTTTCAAGATTTTGAGCACCTCTGTCAAATCTCTTCCTAACTTTTTCTGCTCCAAGGAGAACCGCAGCTTCTTCAGTCTCTCTACAAAACTGAGGTCTCTCATCCCTGGTAACATTTTTCTGCACTTTTTTCCAAGTCTGTCCAATGCACTTCAATGGTGAGGATATCTGCTCCCACTGCCTTTGCAGTGTCTGTCTGGAAGACTTTCTGTCTCTTGTGGATAGGAGACATCTTGTCCATATCCTGCAACAAGACTTCCAATGCTGCATTAGAGAACCTTGGAGCCTGCGTCCTGCTAAATTTCCCCATTCTTGTTTCTTTCCGAGGTCAAACTGATTTCCAGAGTCACTATCAGCACCTGCTGCAGCCAAAATGTATCTGCTCTCTAAGTAGTGCAGACCAGCTTTAACTTGAGCTAACCTCTCATGACTTTGCACTCACTGCTCGGGCGTGTAGTTACTTAATACCATGCTTAGCAATGGCTGCATTCTGCAATCATGTAAATGAGCAGGCAGCACAAAGTTTAAGTGCTGCCTGTTTCGGAAGTAATGGGTGTGGGTCAATCGGGTGTTGCAATCCCCGCACTAATTTTCAGACCTTATTGAATTTCACAGTCAAAGGCTGTATGCAAATTCAGCTGATCCATTATTTTCTAAAACAAAAGAAACAATTCAGTTCTTCAAATTCTAATATAAAAAGTTAAAACAGTTTTGTGAATTTCTCAGAAGTTGTTAAGTTTTGTATGTCAAAAAAAGGATTTGCAAGCTGTTTCAATTTCTTTGTTGTCACAGTGTCAACCCAATGTTTATCTATAGCTACTGATGTGAAACCTAATATTTCAAAAGGAACTAAAGTTATAACCCACTGTACTATCATACTAAGTTATTTGTTTACTTCTTTTGCACTTGTGAATTCCTTGAAACCTTCATGAACTGTGGGCTGATCATTATCTGGTCAAATGGCTCATATCAATAAAAATCAATGCAGCTAAAGTACAGCTCTTGAAACAGATCTCTTATATATTGAGAGAGAAATTTAATCTTATTTCACCCATTTTAGGGGTGTAAAATTAGAAATAAACAAACCAAAATTGGACCAGGACCTCTCACACAGAGGTTTCAGTTGTCACCAATTCTGTTAGGCCCCCTAAAAGTATTAAGCTGTCTTCTAGTGCCTGTTTCAAGACTACAGTGCTAAATTGGGCATTGGTGTATGTAGCTCAACTGTATTGTGGAGAAGAGGCCTAATGTTCAACAATTCTGTGCCTGTTTCCCACACAGTCTCTCTTTCTCCTTCATTATCTTCATTCATGCATTCTGTCAATTGCAGTTATGACAAGGATTAAGCCTTTAAAATAGATAACTAATGCAAAAATATTACAACAAGCCAGAGTAGATCATCAACTGACAAACGTAACAGCAAACAAAACCTATTTCTAAACCTATAACTTTCCATGTGACAACAATAGTCAAAATGAGTGGGTAGTCCGATTTGTATCTCTGGTTGGCTTCTTATAGGCACAGAGTACTATCAATTACCTAAACACTGGCAATCTGAGCACCACCAGATGAACAAAGGGTTTTTGTCAATTGCAGAGGATTTCATTCCACCGAAGTACAGCCAATGTGCATCCACAAGAAGAGGCTTATGCAAATGTACGTCAGATTCCCTGTGAGCATCCATATTGCAGCAGTCTAAAATTGCAAACATTTCCATACCAACAGAGTTAAGGGCAGCCTTGTAGGAAGCAAGGGATAAACCCTTCAAACTTGGCTCCTGACACCTGCGACGAATCCACAAGGATTCTGCTTTTCCTGCATGAGTTACTAGCTAATCCTTCAACTTGCGAGAGTTCAGGTCATAGGCTGTATACCTTGTAATGGTGTAGCATCAGAAGGAATAAGGTCCTGCATGCCCACTAACTGTTTTTTTTTTACACGTAAAAGCCTTGGAAGAGAAAATAAATGGATATGTGTTAGTCCTGGCAAAGTAACAATGTTGACAATCACCACACTCAAGTCTCTTGTCGTTCAGATATTTTTGAAATTATGCAGCATGTTATTTAGGGGTATTTTTAATTCTGCCACCAGGCAGGTGCAAGTTTCCAGTCCCTCTATCTTCGATTGAGAGAGACGGCAATGTGCTAACTAACTCCATGGCCGCCTTCCCTATAAATTTAAGCTGCACAATTTTTGGCAGGTCATCGCCAGTTCTCTCCATCTTCCTTGGATTTTATGCGTTCCGCCTATAAGTGACAAATAAACAGATGTATGAGTGGCTGAAGGAAAAGTATTCACCCAATGGATGTGGTGCATTCGGTGAGATTGCCTGTCAGACAGATGCTTCACACTACATGAGGATTGGGGTGAGTGGCAGCAATGGATAAACAGGGAGATGAGCAAGCACATAGAAAGTGAAGAATAGGGACTATTAAAATTTAAGTAAGTGTGAGAAGTGATAGGTCGGGGGCCAAGGTGGTTGTACACCACTGGATGTAGGTAGATACTTTTCTAACCTGTTTGGGCCATTAAACCACTTCCTGCATTGCTTCCAAGACTGGGGCACAATGCACCTACTGCTCACCACTTCAGCAACCTTTATCCATGTCTTCTTGGTAACAGCAGCAGATTTCTTCCTCTCATTGCTCAGGAATGTTATGTCCTGCTTGCACTTGACTGCATGCAGCAGTAAGTCAAGAAGCATAAATAAATTTGTGTGTTGGCTTTGCTTGTCCTGAATCCATGTTAAATCTTTCTCACCAACTCCTTCCTAAACATCCTAGCTCTTCCACTTCCCTTTTTTGCTTTGTTTCTTTAAATAGTCAATTTAGCATTGGGTCATGTGAATGTGTATCATGCCTGATACATAGCTTGGAGATGTGAGACACAGAAGGCAATCAACTTGAAGTTGGAGATTCTGATTTACTAAATTTTCTTCCAGGTTTCATGTTCGCAATTGCCCTCTGGTCCACCCTGCCCCAGTCAGAATTTGCCTTCACCATAATATTCAGGCCCATCCATGGTTAACTTGTCCATGAGTGCTGTTTTAATAAGAATTAAAAATATCCCTCCGTTTCTGCTTACAAAACAGGATTAAATATGCCATTGTGTTATTTTCATATTCACTTTTCATTACAAATATCTCAAGAGGTTTGAAAGTGTACATTTCTTTGTGCTGGCGAAGAATAAGGTAGCATATGAGGTAATTTACCCATTTTATAGTTTATGAGCCCTTATCAACTGACAGTACTGGAATATGAAAATGTCTCCATCTGTCATTCCCAAATCATGGCATGATGCAATTCAAGATTCCTCCCTTATTGTCCTGCCTATGTATTTCAAACAATACCATCTCCACACCATAGTCACTTTTCAACAACCTTACCTCACACCTTTTATGGCTCATCACACAAAAATTATGAAAAGTCGCTGAACACAGAAATCTAATTGGCTGAAAATTAACCCAAGTGAGGATATAGGAAGGCCAAATTTACCCAAAGGTGGAGATTGGGCTGTGTGTGTTCATCCATTATTTCCACATGAAGCCCAAGACTTTTCAAGGCCCAGTGCCAAACAGGCATCCAACTGCATAAAGTGCCACATCAAAGGTTATTGCAAAAAGTAAAAGCTCATGGTGCAGTGGGTAACATATTGGCCTGAATAGAAGGTTGGCTAGGCTAACAGGAAACAGAGAGTAAGCATAAGTGAGCCTTTTTCACCAATGAGTGGTGTGTCACAGGGATCAGTGCTGGGGCCTCAACTTTTAAAAATTTATAGAAATGACTTGGATGAAGGGGCCAAAGGCATGGTTGCTAAGTTTGCCGATGACACAAAGATAGGTAGGAAAGTAAGTTGTGAAGAGGACATAGGAGGGTACAAAGAGACATAGATAGGTTAAGTGAGTGGGCAAAGATTTGGCAAATGGAGCATAATGTTAGAAAATGTAAAGCTGTCGATTTTGGCAGGAAGGATAAAAAGAAGCATGTTATCTAAATGGTGAGAACTTGCAGAACACTGAGATTCAGAGGGATCTAGGTGTCCTAGTCCATGAATCACAAAAGGCTAGTATGCAGGTACAGAAAGTAATTAGGGAAGCTAATAGAATGTTATTTTTTATTGCAAGGAGATCTGAACTTAAGAGTAGGAAAGTATGCTTCAGTTGTACAGGATACTAGTGAGGCCACATCTGGGGCAGAATTTTTGGGTCAGCGAGCTCACCAATGAGTAAAATGACATACAGTGACAGTGACGTTGGGCTGGGGTCCTGACATCACCACGCGTCATTTAGATTTTCAGTTCGGCGGGTGTGCAGCCAAGTCAGCTGCATGCCCGCTGAGCTGTTAAAGGCCTATTAAGGCCATTTAAAAACTAATTAAACCAATAAACTGAGCTGCCCGTCCAACCTTAATGTTGGAGGGCAGGCGAAGAGCCTAGGCGGCCTTCGCATTTTTCATGGAACCTCATCCATGGGTGCGACAAGGTTTCATGAAGTGTTTATAAATTGATTAAAAAAATTTTTAAAAATTCATGTCCCAGCTCATGTGACATTGTGCCTCAGGGAGATTTCTGCGCTCTTTCGCGCGTAAAATGGCAGTGCAGACCCGGTTCGGGTTTGCTCCTGCTCCCGCATAACGAGGGGAAAATTCACCTCCTCGATTACTGTGTACAGTATTGGTTTCCTTATTTAAGGAAGGATGTAAATGCATTGGAAGCCATTCAGAGAATGTTTACTAAACTAATACCAGGAATTGGGAGGGTGGGGGGGTGGGGTGGTATTTGTCTTATGAGGCATGGTTGGACAGACTTGTATCCACTGGAGTTTAGAAGAGTAAGAGGTGACTTGATTGAAACCTTTAAGATCCTGAGGGTTATTGACAGGGTGGATGTGGAAAGTTTGTTTCCACTTGTGGAAGAAGCTAGAACTAGGGGTCACTGTTTAAAAATAAGAGGTTGCCTGTTTAAGACAGAGTTGAGGAGAATTTTTTTTTCAGAGGGTAGTGCATTCCTTCCTCACAAGGCGGTGGAAGCAGAGCCTTTGAAGATTTTTAATGCCAAGCTTGATAGATTCTAGATAAACAAGGGGGTGAAAGGTTATCGGGAGTAGGCGGGAGGTTACAATCAGATCAGCCATGATCTGATTGAATGGTGGAGCAAGCTCAAGGGGCCAAGTGGATTACTCCTGCCCCTAATTTGTATGTTTGTATGTTTGTGTGTGTGTGGATGCAGCTCACCAATTTCGGGAGAATGGAAAATCAGCTAGTCAACACACTGAGCAAGCAACTGTTGAAGAAAAGAGGTCTTAGCAAAACTAGGCAGGGTCCTCAGCCTGGCTGGCAATAGACCAAAGCTTTTTGCAGATGCATAAGGAGCATTCCTGCTTTTCTGGGTCCCACCTAAGAAAACAATGAGCACAGCCTAAGCAGTTTTCTTAAGCTGCCACTGCTTGAAACAAATAGGTATGGTGTGAGTGGTGTACACTCTGCCCACTTGTCACTCAAAATTGCAATTAGGGTCTTATTTGTATATTACCAGTGGCCTCCTGTCTGAAGCAGGTTGGCACTGCAATCACATCTCAAGAGCATAGCTAAGATGTGGAAATCCTCCTGTGGAAATGGGATATTAAGTGTCCCAACCCCATATAGCCCAATTTCACCGTAGGTAGATGGTGTTAAATTTGGCCTTAAAGAATCTTGTATTGGTAAGTGTAATAAAAGAAATAGATGTTAGTAAACTAGTGAGCCAGACCAGTAGAATGTGCAGACACGGAAATCTATGTCTGACACAACTTTGTGTCTTCCACCAATTGTGATGGGGCAGAAAATCAAATAATGAATAAAAAATCTTATTATTTGCTTATCTGGGATTGTTCTTTATTTGTTGAAGCCACCAGAAAGATATATGAGATGTGGGAATATATATGGAAATTGAGTTCTGAATTCCCATTTAGACCTGTCAATATTTGTGCAATTGGGCAAGATTTTCAAGTTGCAACATAACACTGATGAAAATAATGGCTAATTTAGGAGGGATGAAGGATGGAATTTTATGGCCCTGTTATGGCGGTTCAGGCCAGTAAAATGTTTAAAAGCCCATTGATTTTGGGGGTACCAAAAGATCCCGCCAGAAGGAGAGGTTGTAAAATTCCGTCCATAAAGAATGAGGCATCTACAAGGCTTTACACTCCCATTGGCTGCAACCTGATCCCTGTAGCCAAATCCAATCTGACTCCATTGGCCCTGAATTTGAAACCTCTAGATATATATGCTTATTGTTTCAGTCTAAATGCCCATTATTATTATAGATAAGCCTATAATTTGGGAAATGACAATAAACACATAATTATGATTCATTTAAGTCCGGGAATATTTGATTCTTAACATTAGAAAGTAACATAATTTTCCATGTGTATCCAACTTCACAAATGGCTAATTTGAGGCTGTAAGTGCAAATGTTTTAAAAATTACAAATGAAAATGCTCATTGACTTGAATGAATGAAAGCATTCTGTTTATCATCACTATCCAAAATATAAGTTTCCTTATGCTGACATTTGGACTGGATTGAAAACTGCATATTGTACCTAATGCACTCTGAATCAGGTCAGCAAGAATCAGGTCAGATCTGGCCATGAGGCCTAAGATTGCATCTAATATTGGAAATCAGGCCAATTTAGCAATAGGAATAATCTAGTGCATCACCAGAACAGACAATGGGGGTATGAATGAGCGCAGCAGCTAGAATTAAGACATGAATGGCAGTGGGTCTGGCAACAGTAATCAGATTGAGTTCGGGGGATGCAATTGGGCAAAATTTGACAATAGGGATCAGGTTGAAGTTTAGTAGAACTCAACTAGGGTATTATTTTTTACTTTTCCTTGGGATGCGCACAATGCTGTAAAGGTTATATTTATTGCCCATGGCTTCTTGCCTTGAGAACCATTTCAGTTTTTGTAATGGTGATAATATCATAGTAGTGCTAGGCTGGGAATGCCAGGATATTGCCACAACTTATGTTGAAGGATTAGAGATGTTTGTCATAGTTAGGAACATGTTGAAAGGGAACCTGGAAGTATTGGTGTCCTTATAACACTTCTGTTGTTCTTCTCACGGTAGAGGTCATAGGGCTGGGAAGAAGTGGAAAAGTAAGACTAGTGAATTGCTGAAGCGCAACCATTATGTGTTTAGTTCTGGCAACAACAATCAGCTACAATCTGGCAAATGAGGAAGAGTGAGTTCTAGAAACGGGACTCAGGTTGGTTTTTGACAGTTGAGTCAGGTGGGTCTGTCAGCAGACATCAGAACAGAGGAGATTAGATTAAATCTGTCAGAAGACTCACAACATGCACTACCCCTAGAACATTAACTCCTGTCGATGCTTGTGGTTAGCCCGAAAAAGTCATCCTGCTTTTCACTAATGAAATGTATCCAAATACAACTCTGAACTTAGGTTAAAAATATCTCAGTCAGCCACTATGAAGACTATCAGTTTCACGCTCTGCACAGCTGGATTAGCCATATTTTTTGCTGCACTAATTAAGCAGATGATAGTTGCTTGAGAGAGGTGAGTTGAGTATTATTAGTGCTGCACTGTAATTAGCCAATTCGTTGCTATGAATGTGAATAAATTCTTGTTGCACCGTAACAGCAGCAAATCGAATCACATGCATCTATCATTTTGATTGGTGGCCATTATAGTTGATCAAAATCAGCACAATTAATTAAGGAGAAGAAGGAAAACATTTTCCTAATGGCCAAATACCATACAATAACAGCAAAGGAAACTTGACAATTTGAATTTATAAAACTCCTTATTACTCTGATCTCTCAGAAAAGGCGAATAGCACTTCACGTTCAATGAATGGTATTTGATGTTATGTAGGCAAAACAAATTTGTGGCACACAGAAAAGTTAATGATAAAGTTAGTCTGCATGCATTTTATTCACAGATGCAAGAAAATGGGTGTAATTTGAAATAGATTAAAAAGTACGATAGCTTAAACTTAGCATTGTTCAACAAAACTTCAATTTGTATGTGCTTTATTTGCACGTTTTGTTGGTGCATTGAGGACAGGGAACTCATGGGGACTGGATTTGTGGGAATGGTGGTATGGCGGTAATGTTATTGGACTAGTAATCCAGTGACTCAGGCTAATGCTTTGGGAACATACATTCAAATCCCATCACAACTGGTGGAATTTAAATAAATCTGGAATTAAAAGCTAGTCTCAGGATTGTCATTAAAACACATCTGGCTCAATAATGCTGAACCCAACATCTGCAGCCAAGATGGAAGCAGGCTGCTGTGTTTGATGCCCCATTGCCTGCGATAACTTTGGCCTGTGTCCTCTGGAAGTCCAGGGCCTTGACTGCTCTTCTGCCCCTAAAGGGCTTGTGATGAACTGGGGTGGGGGTGCTCCCAGGTCAAAGATTTTAGGGAGGGGGAGTGATGGGGGACTAAGTTTGAGTTGGGCTGAGGGTTATGAAGGGTTGCAAAAACAAACTGACTAAACTGCAGAATGAATGGAGATGGATGTGGAACCAATGGCCTTGATGCAGAACTCTCCTGCTTGCCCAGCCAAGGCTCTTTTATAGCCCACCCACACCTGATGAACTGTCACCTGACAGTTCCACTGGAAATCCACCCCTGCTACACATTTGCACAAGTTTCACATGTCTGCCACCAGTTCTTTAAATTTTCATATGAATCACATGAGTGCTGGCTTCCGGCACTCCTAGAACAGGGGAGGTGATGGCGTAACGGTATTGTTGCTGGTTTAGTAATCTAGATGGATTACTAAAATGGTGGAATTTGAATTCAATAAAAATCTGGAATTAAAAGTCCAATGATGACCATGAAACATTTGTCAATTGTTGTAGAAACCCATCTGGTTCACTAATGTCCTTTAGGGAAGGCAATCTGTCATCCTTACCTGGTCTGGCCTACATGTGACTCCAGACCCACAGCACTCAGTTGTAACAAACCGCTACAAAGACACAAAAAAGGAATGAAACCAGACGGACCACCCGGCATTAACCTAGGCACTGGAAACGACAACAGCAATCACAGTCCTGTCGACCCTGCAAAGTCCTCCTTACTAACATCTGGGGGCTTGTCCCAAAATTGGGAGAACTGTCCCACAGACTAGTCAAGCAATAGCCTGACATAGTCATCCTCACGGAATCATACCTTTCAGATCATGTCCCAATCCACCATCACCATCCTTGGGTATGTCCTGCCCCACCGGCACTACAGACCCAGCAGAGGTGGTGGCACAGTGCTATAGTCAGGAGGGAGTTGCCCTGGAAGTCCTCAGCATTGACCCTGGACCTCATGGCATCAGGTCAAACATGGGCAAGGAAATCTCCTGTTGATTACCACGTACTGCCCTCCCTCAGTTGTGAGTCTAGGCAAGGGTGCAGAATGTGCTTTAGGTGGGGGACTTCAATGTCCATCACCAAGAGTAGCTCGGTAGCACCACTATTGACCGAGCTAGCCGAGCCCTAAATGACATAGCTGCTAGACTGGGTCTGCTGCAAGTGGTGAGGGAACCAACAAGAGGGAAAAACATACCTGACCTCATCCTTATCAGCCTGCCTGCCGCAGATGCATCTGTCCATGACAGTGTCGGTAGGAACAACCACCGCACAGTCATTGTGGAGACGAAACCTTGCTTTCACTTTGAGGATACCCTGCATCGGTTGTGTGGCACTACCACTGTGCTAAATGGGGTAGATTTTGAACAGATCTAGCAACTCAAGACTGTGCATCCATGAGGCACTGTGGGCCATCAGCAGCAGCAGGATTGTACTCGAAACAATCTGCAACCTCATGGCCCGGCATATCCCCCATTCTGCCATTACCATCAAGCCAGGGGATCAACCCTGGTTCAATGAAGAGTGCAGGAGGGCATGCCAGGAGCAGCACCAGGCATGCCTAAAAATGAGGTGTCAACCTGGTGAAGCTATAAAACAGGACTACTTACGTGCCAAACAGCATAAGCAACAAGCGATAGACAGAGCTAAGCAATCCCACAACCAACGGATCAGATCTAAGCTCTGCAGTCCTGCCACATCCAGACGTGAATAGTGATGGGCAATTAAACAACTCAATGGAGGAGGTGGCTCCACAAATATACCCATCCTCAATGATGGAGGAGCCCAGCACATCAGTGCAAGAGATAACGCTGAATCATTCGCAACAATCTTCAGCCAGAAGTGCCAGGTGGATGATCCATCTCCGCCTCCTCCGGTGGACCCAGCATCACAGATACCTGTCTTCAGCCAATTCAATTTACTCCACATGATATGAAGAAATGACCGAAGGCACTGGATACTGCAAAGGCTATGGGCCCTGAAAATATTCTGGCAATAATACTAACGACTTGTGCTCCAGAACTTGCCGCGCCTCCAGCCAAGCTGTTTCAGTACAGCTACTACACTGGCATCTACCCGGCTATGTGGAAAATTACCCAGATATGTCCTGTACACAAAAAGCAGGACAAATTCAACCCGGCCAATTACTGCCCCATCAGCCTACTCTCCATCATCAGTAAAGTAATGGAAGGGGTCATCAACAATGCTATCAAGCTGCACTTGCTGAGCAATAGCTTGCTCACCGATGCCCAGTTTAGATTCCGCCAGGGCCACTCAGATCCTAACCTCATTACAGCCTTGGTTCAAACATGGACAAAACAACTGAACTCCCGAGGTGAAGTTAGAGTGACTGCCTTAACATCAAGGCCGTATTTGACTGAATGTGGCATCAAGGAGTCCTAGCAAAACTGGAGCCAATGGGCATCAGGGAGAAAACTCTCATGCCTAGCACAAAGGAAGATTGTTGTGGTTGTTGGAGGACAGTCATCTCAGCTCCAGGACATCACTGCAGGAGTTCCTCAGGGTAGTGTCCTCAGCCCAGCCATGTTCAGCTGCTTCATCAACGACCTTCCTTCCATCATAAGGTCAGAAGTGGGGATGTTCGCTGTTGATTGTACAATGTTCAGCTCCATTCGCGACTCCTCAGATACTGAAGCAGTCCACGTCCAAATGCAGCAAGGCCTGGACAATATCCAGGCTTGGGCTGACAATTGGCAAGAAACATTCACACCACACAAGTGTCAGGCAATGACCATCTCCAACAAGAGAGAATCCAACCATCACCCCTTGATGTTCAATGGCAGTACCATCACTGAATACCCCACTATCAATATCCTGGGAGTTACCATTGACCAGAAACTGAACCGGACTAGCCATATAAATACTGTGGCTACAAGAGCATGTCAGAGGCTAGGAATCGTGTGATGAGTAACTTGCCTCCTGACTCCCCAAAGCCTGTCCACCATCTACAAGGCACAAGCCAGGAGTGTGATGGAATACTCCCCACTTGCCTGGATGAGTGCAGCTCCTACAACACTGAAGAAGCTGGATACCAGCCAGGACAAAGCAGTCTGCTTGATTAGCACCACATCCACAAGCATTTATTCCCTCCACTACTGATGCACAGTAGCATCAGTGTGTACCATCTACAAGATGCACTGCAGGAATTCACCAAAGCTCCTCAGACAGCACCTTCCAAACCCACAACCACTACCACCTAGAAGGACAAGGGCGGCAGATAGATGGGAACACCACCACTTGGAAGTTCCCCTGCAGTCACTCACCATCCTGACTTGGAAATATATCGCCGTTCCTTCACTGTCACTGGATCAAAATTCTGGAACTCCCTTCCTAACAGCACTGTGGGTGTACCTACACTACATGGACTGCAGATGTTCATGAAGGCACCTTCTCAAGGGCAATTAGGGATTGGCAATAAAATGCTGGCCCAGCCAGCGAAGTCCACATCCTGTGAGTGATAAAAAAGTGGTAGCATCTTCCAGTTCTGCCATCAGCAATGGCACGCCACTGATTAAATTTCACCCAAAAAGTGGCGGCAATTAGAGGGAAGGAGAGAAAGTAACAAACTAGGGGAAGAAGAATTGATGTTGGCCTGTAATGTGTGCTGTTATACAATGTGTTTTATTGCAGGAGTCAGGGAGCATTATTGCTGCTCCCTGAGAATTGAGCTTCACCTCTCTTTTGTGCTTCATCAATGTGTGTAGAAGTTAGTGTATTGAATTAGGTTTGATTTTGATTCTACTTATTATTTCCACAAATACTGTGCATTGTAAAACACAAAATTGTTTGAAAATTTCAGTTTCAAGTTATTTATACTTATGATGTTTTTGTTAAATCAGTGGCATTTGGTGTTTCTTGGTGTTTCTCATTGCAGTCAATACTCTCAAAACATCACAGTAGTTTTTATTTAAACATTGCTTATCCTTAAATGTTTATTCTTTGTATTCATTCTTTGATTCATAAATATTCATATCACCATGACACACGATGTCAAATGTTTTATTTGATGCTTGGTATAACTAAGATAAGTTCAATAACATTTGCATTCAGCAAGCAAATGTGATGTGAGCAAATATCCTATCATTAAACATCATGGGGAGAATTTTCTCCCCGTCTGGCGAGCCGGTTGGGAGCCGGCATGGATGGGTGCGGAGCCGATCACTGCCTGTGATCAACTGCGAGCTGCCATTTTACATGGGTGGGCCAATTAAGGCCCGCCCAGCGTGACATGTGCCCAGGAGCTCTCAGCGCTACCTGTGCGGGCGGTGGGAGGAGGGAGAGCTAGAGCTCAGAAATCTCCCCTCCTTGTGCAGGTGTGTTTGTCTGTCCTAGTGCTCCTACCCCAGCATTACCCAAGTGATAGGAGCATGGTTGGTGGAAGGCTACTGCCTTTCTGATAGGGAGCAGATGACCTTGCAGGATGTCCTCATGAAGTTCCAGGCCCAGATGGCACAGCTTTGGATTGCACTTCAACATGGACATCAGCAGTCTGGGCTGACTAGCTGACTTGCAATAGCAAGGGTGCTGGCCGACTGGCAGTTGTGTGACCATGAATGCTGTCATCCTGAGAGAGAACACCGGTTCACCCTCCAAAGAGGCACTGCCACTCTCCCCAGAAGGACAGATTTCTGGGCTGCTGTGGGATCCTACAGGCCCCTTTTGTGCACCCAGAACCATGATGGCAACAGTCTGAGCCTGCATGGCATCAAGCCGAGATTTTGTGACCTCAGTCTGAGCTTCCACTGCTGCACTCAGACATTGGCTGCCTTTTGCTTGTGCTGTAATGGAAGCTGAGGCATTGGCCATCAGACATTGCATGAATGTTGGATCTGCATGAGTTCTCATGGAGCTGGCCAGCACTACTTCATTGGAAATGATGGGCTTCAAACTCAGCACAAATCTCTGTGCCAAGTTGGAGCTGGACTGCTCACTGCTTCTTGATTGTGACAATGAGCCGTTTGGCAGACTTACCAATATATCAAACATTCCTGTATACATGGCCATCAGCCTTTTCCTGTATGCTACTCCATCAAAATGCTCACCTGAGCCTGCTGCAGCAGAACTTGCATGTGACCTTGCCCTCTGGGGAGCTGGAACCCTGATTTGGCTTTTTAAAAATTCTTTTCTGGGATGTTGGCAAGCCAGCATTGGCAAGGCCAGCATTCATTACTCACTCCGAATTGCTCTTGAGAAGGTGTTGGTGAGCCATTTTGTTGAACCGCTGCAGACCACCCAGTGTAGGTCCACTACAGTGTTGTTAGGATAGGATGTTTTTCACCCAGTGACAGTGAAGGAACAATATCATATTTCCATGTCAGGATGGTGTGTGGCTTGGAGGAGAACTTGCAGCTAATGATGTTCCCATGCATCTGCTGCCCTTGCCCTTCTGGGTGGTAGAGGTTGCGGGTTTGGAAGATGCTATTGCTACAGTGGACCTTGCATAAGGTACACACTGCTGCCACTATGTGTCAGTGGTAGAAGGATTGAATGTTTAGGATGAGGTGTAAATCAAGCTGGATGATGTCCAGCTTCTTGTTGTTGGAGCTGCACTTATCCAGGCAAGTGGAGAACATTCCATCACACTCTTGACTTGTATCTTGTGGATGGTGGACAGATTTTGGGGAGACAGGAGGTGAGTTAATCACCATAGAGTTCCCAGCCTTTGACCTGCTCTTGTAGCCATAGTATTTATATGGCTGTTCCAGTTCCGTTTCTGGTCAATGGTAACCCCCAGGATGTTTATAGTGGGGGATTCAGAGATGATAATGTTATTGACTGTCAAGGGGTGATGGTTAGATTCCTAGCACTTGTATGGCACAAATGCTTCTTGCCATTTATCAGCCCAAGCCTGAATGTTGTCCAGGCCTTGCTGCATGTACACTGACTAATTCAGTATCTGAGGAGATGTGAATGGTACTGAATATTATACAATCATCAACAAACATCCCATGTCTGACCTTATGGTGAAGGGAAGGTCATTGATGAAGCAGCTGAAGATAGTTAGGCCTAGGACGCTTCCCTGAGGAACTCCTGCAACAATGGCCTGGGGCTGAGATGATTGACCTCCAACAATCACCACCATCTTCCTTTGTGCTAAGTATGACTCCAACCAGTGGACAGTTTTTCCCCAGATTCCCATTCACTCCAGTTTTGCTAGAGTTCCTTGAGCCACACTTGGTCAAATGCTGCCTTGATGTCAAGGGCAGACTCACCTCAGCTCCTGAGTTCAGCTCTTTTATCCATGTTTGGACCAAGGCTATAATGAGATCAGGAGCACTGGCAGAACCCACTTAAGCCTAGTGAGCCACCACATGCTGCCTTGCCTCGATTCTACTCTCTAAAGTACACGTACTGCCAGTACCTGAGTTGGTGGCTGCAAGCGTCAGATCAAGTGATGCTGTTTCTTCCTCCTCAGTCTGTTCTCCCTCTTGGTTTCAACTTCAGCACCATTGGCTGGCCAGGCTGCAATTCATGGGTATCTTGTATATATTTATGGGGCAGCCGATATTCAGAAGGAGTGGGGTTGGGATGAGGGAATGGATATATTGGACTTCTGCATGCCAAATCTTGGCTTTATGGTGAAGTGCCTGTTCTTGTAGGTTATGCCAAGTATCTAGTCTCAGCTTGCTGTGCCATTCCTGTGAAGAATCAAAGAGGAACAAGTATAAAGGGAAATATACTCATGAGCTCAGAGCACTACTTTTTCCAGTACAGAAGAGTCATCAGACTTGACTCTTTCATGGAAATCACCAGAATTGGGAGGTAAGGAAGGAAAGAAGACAATGAATCTTCCATAGCAATGGGGCCCACCTGCTTCACCATCTGCTGCTAGCTCTCTCAAGTTCTGCTGCTACAGCTCTGTTGTCCTTTCTTCAAATGGATTCACCTCCTGTAGTATTGAGGTCTTATTCCAGTAGCAGTGGCCTGTCTTCTGTTAGAAGATGGCTTCTCTTACAAAGAAACATGAGGCTTTCACGTCTAACTGCAGTATCAGGACTTCCAACAAAGTTAGCTGTGCCTTTTCTCTTTGCATTAAAAAGATATTGCATTGGTTGCAAAGGTAATGTTGCTTTATTGTTTTCTCATATATTTAGATCCTTACAAGAACTGGTGCAAAGTGTCCATGGCTTGTGATCAGGGCACGAATCCTAAGTGGACATGAGACTGTACCTTGCTTATATAGTGCCCCTACTTTTCCTCTGTGGCTTTTCTGATGACTGCATCTGATTAAACCTGAAGAGGACACAATGATATAGAATACAGAATGTCAAATAGCTGTGCGTCTTACAGATTTCTTGCAAGCACTTGGTGTAGATATAGGACATACTGCCATATTTGTATTTTTGTATTTAGGTGCTACCTGTCTCAAAGAGCAGGCTTGTAATGTCAAGAAAGGTCCTTTTGTTCACTATTTGAATAAAATATGGTTTTGCTGTTTCAATACTTTACATTTAGTGCTGATGGCACTGTTGGTATTGCACTCACCCCCTTGCTATGTGATATGATTTATTTGAAAGTGGAAAAGGGGAACCAGCCACAAGCTCACTTGGCAGCTGTTGAAGGAACTCGCCTGGCTCTCTCTAGAACCACTAACAGCTGTTTCCTGGCTGGAGAGCAAAAATCTCTCCCCCTCACTATACAACAATCCATCCCACCTACAATGAAACAAAATGCATCTCAATCAGAATAGCACCCGTCTCCTATTTGCGCACTATCATTCTTTATGCCAATCCTTGTTTTATCCGTTCCTTTGCCTATGGCTTGGCAATATTGTGTGGTGCTCTTAGCAACTTCCTCGGAGACAAATTCCATAAATGTCCTGCCATAGCACAATGTCTATATTCAAGTTAAAATAATCTGGAGCAGCATCTGTGTAAACTACATGAGGCTTTTTGTGACACACCCATAGTCAAGTATCTTGCTGATGGTAGCTAACTGACTTGAACATAAAAATTTGATGTAATACTGGAGGACAGCTAGCAACAATAAAAACATGAAGAGGCTATAGAAGCTGGGATTGTTCTCTTGAAACAGAGAAGGTTAAGGGGAGATTCAATAGATATGTTTAAAATTATATGGGTTTTGATGAAAGAAATTGCTTCCCACTGGCGAGTTGGTCAATGACCAGAGGACATAGATTTAGCATAGTTCAAAGAAGGACCAGAGAAGACATTCAGAGAAATTCATTCATGCAACAAGTTATGATCTGGAACACACTGCCTGAAAAGGCAAACTCAACAGTTACTTTCACAGAGAATTGGATATACACTTGATAAGAAAAAAGGGAGGATTGCATTTATATAGCACTTTTCACAAGCATCGGATAATTCAAAGCACTTTACAGTCAATGAAGTACTTATGAAGTGTAGTCACTATTGCAATGTAGGGAACACTGCAGCCAATTTACACACAGCAAGCTCCCATAAAGAGCAATATGTTGAGAGATAAATATTGGTCAGGACACTGGGGATAACTCTCCTACCCTTCTTCGAATTAGTGGCATGGGTTTGTTTAGGTCCACCTGACAAGGCAGACGGAGTCTCATCTCATCCCAAAGACAGCACTTCCTCAGTACTGCACTGGAGCATCAGCCTTAGTTGCTGTGCTCAAGTCTTGAAGTGGGTCTCAAAGCAAGAACCTTGCAACATAGAGATGAAAGTGTTGCCAATTGATTCACGGCTGATATATGGAAAATTTTGCATGACAATGGTGAAAGCAAAAGAGTGGAACTATTTGGATAGTTCTTTCATTGGCATGATTTGCTGTATTGTTTCCTTCTGTGGTGTATGATTTTATGAACTGATACCTGTAGAAGAAGAGGAGGGAAATTCGTCAAGAAAAAACACTGCAAGGAAAATAAGTTTTTTACCAATCAATCATGGGATTTGGATCACAAACGTTTCATTCCAGAAAAGAGTAGCTAAAGATAGTGAAAATAAATCTTTAAGAACAATTAGAAGGAATGTGGAAAATTATATCCCTGTGGGACAAAAGGAAAAAATAGCACAGCCAAGACCACAGTGACTGAATAAAGGACGGAAAAAAACCTGAGAATTAAGCAGTCATTTTCCAAAAATACAATTAGGCAAAAAGGAGTGATGATTGGACCAATTCAAAAATATATTCAAGGTACCCAAATGAATATTAGAAGAACTAAAAGAACTATAAAAGTGTAGATTGCAGATAGCAGGAGAGATGCAATGATTTTTTTGGACATGTAACAATTGATATAGTGTTAAACACTGGATATGCCCTTTAAAGTGATAAATATTGGCCTAGAAATCCCATTTCACCCAAAAGTGGACATGCAGGGAGAGGACTGCCCATTGCACGTGCCAGCAAATGTGCATGTCAGCAGCATGCAAAATACGTGCTGCCTGCTGATTTTAATAATCCGGGCGTGCTGCCAGTGCTATTTGTGTTTCTATTTGGCATGCCTTTCGAGGGAGTTGGATATCAAGGCGCCACTTAAAGGCTGCCAGAACCTCTTAAAGGGGAGATGCATTCTGTCTGCACAGAATGGGACAAGAAATTAGTGAACAGAAACTGAAGAAGGGTGCAAATGGACATCAAGATTCTCCAAAGCTGCACTGGAGGCCCTGGTGCAGGCAGTGAGCAGGTGGAGGACATTCTCTTTCCTTCAATGGGGCAGTGGAAATGGGAAGAAATCAATGAAGTGTCAATTCCAGAAATGTTGCACCAAGAACATTGCTGCAATGCTGGAAAAAAAACAATGACCTGAGCAGAGTTATTAAGGTAATAAGAATGGTCACATTCTTTCTGATGATAGCTGCACCATTTACAGAATCACTAATTGTTGCAGAACTCAAAAGACCCCTCTGCCCCAATGCTCTTTGACAATCACCACACCACACTTTGCACCTTTTTCTCCTCATGCTTGCACACACCACTATTACCATCTTCACTTACTGACAACACATTTCACACACAGACTATTAACTATCCCACCTTGTCAGCCATATTCTCCAAACATCTCATGACTACACAACTCTTTCAGCAGTCACCAGGCTGGTACCAGAGGAGGACCCCTTGATGAGAGTGTCTTGGCTGCAATGGGAAGATGCAGGGTGGAGGCTGTGGTTACTGGCTGTACTGAAGGAGGCACAGCTCTGAGTTTCTTTGTACCTATTCCATGTTGTCTTTTCTAATTTCTTCCTCAATGAAAATCTGCAGATGCTTTCAACATCCACTTCCTTCTCTCTGCTCTCCCTCACATTGAAAGCTAACTTTGTTGCTGTCTTTCATTTTAGTTGTTGAGAACAATGCCATCACACCTCCCCTCCACCAGCCACATGCCCCACCCCGCCCTGCTCCTGCATCCCTCAGGTAGTGAGTCACAAGCGCCAAGCCAGCTATTGAGACCATGTGGGCTTTAGCGGCTGGATTTGCATGTAGCAACTTTTTTGGTACAATTGCGCAGGAGCTAGAGCAGTGAGATAGGATGCCTTGGGTTCTAGTTCATTGGTGGGTGACCTTGCATACATGTTTTGACTTGGAGGACTCAGATGCTAACTATGAAGGCCCAGGCTACTGAAGCAAACTGATGGGCATCTATCAGGAAATGCTAGGTGAATTGACCAGCCTACCATAGTGCTTACACACAATCTCAGGGATTGGAGGGTCCAGCTGTAACTTGTCTCAAAGGCTTTGTGCAGCGCATGCAGAGTCTTCAGATCCATCAACACGATCATGAAGCCTATCATGATAGAGCCTGTTATCACAGATCTGACTGTTTCCATGGCAGCACAAGCAAGGTCAGACAGCTGCTGAAGTAGCTCACACTGTTGCCATGAAAGCTCAGATGACTGCTATCATGGGGACTACTGAAAGTGGTTTCAAGGGTGTGACCACATGCCTGCACTGTGTTCTCCAGAAGAGTCCTAGGAATGCTGAGACACCTAGTTGCCTTAGCTCCATGAGAGGAACAATTTCTGTCCTCTCTCAGGATGATAGACAGCCCACCAGAAACTCCACTAGTGCCCTTGCAGGTTCCACTCATCTAGTGAATCCAGACTGACTGAAAATTTGCGCACACTTCCTAACAGAGATATTCAGGGCTTAGTAGGTCTGTTAGCCTATGAAGAACAAACACTGCACAGCAGAATTTATGGGCCGTTATATAGTATAAAGTATACAATGATAAACAGAAGCCTAGAAATTACTGTTGATATTTGTGAGCCAATGCTTAACATATTCAAATGACATCACTGCCACAATTTTAATGAAGGGGTTAACCTATATATTGCAAATGAACTAATGGCTCCGTTAAACCAATGAGGAAGAGGAATGTTATGCAAGCACATGAAGCATTCATCTGCCAATATTGTCAGCAGTAAATTCTAGGCTCAAATGTCAATGGGACACCTGAACCAAAGGCCACATACTAGAATCCTCAAAATCAATGATTAAGGAAAATTATTTTTAGAAGTGCCAGAAGTGCAAGGGTTCTATCTGAACACAAGTGGATAAAACATGTTATCCTATGTTGTAAAATAGAAATAAGACTCCCAGCAACTGCAGTTAATTATGTGTCAGTTAATACTTTCAGAAAAATGCCAGATGGATTATCTGGTTAAGTACAAGATTGAGCATTATATGGACAAGTATGGCCAGAACTGATTGAATACTGTGTGAAACATGAGAGTTCTTGAGCTGCTGGAACAATGTAAATGTCATACCAATGACGGCAATTAGCTAAGCATGAATAATGCAGGATGTAAGATTTGATAGACATGCTGAAATTTCAGTTGGCCAGCCCTTAAAAATATTGTAGGAACTTACCTCAGGAGATAAATGGACTGGATAAAGGAGGCCAAGGGTGCATGCTCATCTTTCTGGGGTTGGGAAGCTGCACTAATCAGGGGTAATAATTGTCATCCAGACCCAGCTGTTTTAAAGATCTGAAGCTTTCTGACTCCTTGTGCTGTTTTATTTGCTCTAGCCAGGTCTCTCTTACAATTCAAAAAGGAGGGGTCTTTTGAAGTTCTTGAAAATAATGGCATCCTTCTGAAGCTGTGCTGCAATGTAAAAGAGAAGAAAGAATGAAAGAGGAGGCAGAGAGAAGAGAGAAGAGAAGAAAAGGGAATTGAAAATCAAAGAACAAAAAGAAAGGAAGAAGAACAAAGGGGCAAAGAAAATGGGGCAGAGAATGGACCTGAAGTTGGGTATAGGAAGATATGGAAAGTGAGAGGGCGGGAGAGAAAGAAACAGGTTTTGAGGGAGGAGGGGATGGGGAAATGGTGGGGAGAGAAAAAAGAGGGGGAAATAAGGAGGATGGCAACCTTGCATGGTCTCACTTTTTGTATATGAGTAATCTGTTTTGTTTGTATATGGGTGGGGTCTCTTTTTATATCTGGAACTGAAATTATTGCGCAATCAAATGGGGCCCATTTATTGGTTTCTACATGTATATCTTTCCTCATCACTAACAGAATGAGTGAGTTAATGGAAGAGCTCAGGCATTGTTACACAGATCCAACAACTACAGCCACTGGGGATAGGCACCTCATATTCTGGAGGGATTTTGGATAACCTTATCATTTCAGAAGCTCTGTGTAACTGAGAAAGGCACAAATGCCTAAGCTAAACAGGAAGAGTTTTTTTGAACAACTGTGAATTTTTCCCAGGTATAGAATTCCCAGAGTGAAAACTAGCAGAATATTATGAATAAGTGAGAGTTTGAACAAACGTTGAAAATGATGCAAAGCGGAAATCTCCTGGGGGCAATGACTGTTCAGTGGGTTTCTTGAAAAAACTTTGACTCAATTAAATGCCATTACAATAAAAGCTTTTGAAAAGACATTTGCAGAGTGAGATATATCAGAGTCATTGAGCTCTGTTCTCATATCCAATTGAGAAAGGAGCAAGGATGGCTCCTTAAATCAGTGTTGCTGAGTATTAATGATAAGTCCCAGCTGAACTAACTATCAACAGAGAACATGCATAACTCAGTAGACATAGGATTCACTGTTGAAATTATTTTTTGGTGCAATTAAAGCCTTTTATTGAAATAGACAAAAATCTCTCCTGTTTATGATTAAATAATTTGAAATTGGCCTGCCATTGTTTGTAGGAAAATATACTTCACTTCTTGTGCCAGACTTGCATCAAATGGCCGTCCTCTTCTTCCCTATATATAGCTACCTGCTATCTACAATATTATTTTGACGTAGTGCTAGAATCTGTGGCCACTGCAGTCGTAGCAGAATACCCTAGCTGGGTATCATATATGTTCTATATGACTCAACAATACTATTTTGCTTCCTGTTGATAATCTTCATTGCCTGAGCTGATATATTGTTATCTAGATGTTGTTTTTGAGAAAGTTGAACTAAAATAATAGGATTAGGATTAAACATTTAAATTAAATCAAAGTGGTACTTCCAATGCTTTTATATATTGCCTATAATTGGTACCCAACACTGCAAATCATGCTTCAGTTTTGCACACTCCACCATAGGAAAGATGATAAGAGCAATGGGAAATGATGCAGTATAGATTCACTAGGACTTACATTTATGAAAGACTTGAGAAGTTCTTATTAACAATCCTAGGAAAGTTAAGGAACCTTCCAAATTATGAAGGGTTGTGAGGAGATATTGTTGGATAAGTCAGTGGCCAGCAACATGATAACAAGGAGCCACATATTTATGATTAATTATGAAAAGAGCTGAATAGTTTAGAAACATTGGACAGAATTTTGCCCTTGGATGGCGGGGGGGCCCTACCAGCTCGGCGGCGGGTGGATAGCCGACACCCGCCACCGAAATTTTGAGTGGGCGGGCCAAATTAAGGCCGGCCCAGCGATCTGCCTGACAGGATTTGTGCTTCCTGTGTGGGGGGAGGGGGTGGGGGGAGCTAGAGAAGGGATTCCCCAGCTGTCAATGTGCGCTCCTTCATGCATGCGCACGAAAGGGCGCACTGCTCTCTGAGACCAGGTGCTGTCTCAGGGAGATTAGTGACAGGTAATAAAAGTCAAAAAATAGAAAAATTAAAAAATTATTAACATGTCCCCCTCATGTGACAATGTCACACGAGATAGGACATGTTAATAAAAATGACATAAACTTTATTACACTTTTTAAAAACGGACATGAAACCTCATCCCGCCAGTGGATGAGGTTTCATGTATTATCAGAAGCCCGCTGGGGCTCCTGGCCTGCCCACCAGCCTTAAGGTTGGACAGGCAGGTCTTTAATTATCTTAATTAGCCTGTCAATGGCCTCAATTGGCCATTGAAAGGTCAGCGGGCGGACAGCTGATTTCACTGTCCGCCCGCCTTCCTAAAAATTTAAAGGGACCAGGATGATGTCGGGGGTTCCTCCCGAAGTCATCCCATGTTATTTTCCAGTCGGTGAGCTGGCCCCGCCCCCAAATTGCTGACGGGAAAATTCAGGCCATTTTCTTCACAATAGAAATGTTTAGAATATGAAATCCTCTGATATTAACCATTTTATTGCACGGTATTTGTAGGACAGAAGCAAATCCATGCCAATGTTTATGCTCTCACCTTTCTTCATCTAACCCCCATCAACATATCCTTCTATCCATTTCTCCTTCTTGTGTTCATCTAGCTTCCCCTTTAATGCATCGGTGCAATGCTTCTCAACTACTCTGTGGTACTGGGTTCTATATTCGCACCACTCTTTGGGAAAATAAGTTTCTCCTGAATTCCCTGCTAGAAATATATGGGCCATGTAGTTAATAAATTTGAGTTGGTGTACATTGGCACTTTCCTTTAGTTGCATAATTCCTTCCCACATGTGGTGCCTCAGGGGGCCTGGCTCAATCTTTCCTGATAGGTATAGCCTCTCAGTTTTGGTAGCATTCTAGTAAATCTTTTTTACACCTTCGCCAGTGATTCCATGGGCAGAATTTTCACGTTGGAGTGTGGGGGCAGGCCCCGCATGCAGACACATGAAAGGATGTGCAGTGATGTTGGGCATGCATCCCGACATCACTGCGCGCCATCGCGGTATTTCAGTGGGTAGGCACGTGATGATCTCTGATGCGTGCCCACCATTAATTAATAGGCCACTTAAGGCCCTTGAGCCAGTAATTGATGTTGATTTTTCGGGGCCTGTGCGATCTTCAGGTCGTTGCATGGGCGCAACGGGTAGGCGGGTAGGACACATTTTTGTCAACCTCATCCACTGGCGGCTTGAGGGGTGAGTGGGTTCACAAGTGTTATTTGTCAGATTTAATGCTTAAAGTTACTGCTATTTGCCTGTGTGAGCAGTAATACTTCAAAACTTTTCACAGCTGCTTGGGCAGGAGTAACAGCCTTCAGGTCAGGACTCTTGAGTAAACATCATTTTGGAGCCTTGGTGGTTTCAGGAAGCCTTGCCTTAGCCTGGGAATGGGAGTTGTGCTCTCCACTGGAGGCACCTCCTCTGAGGAGGAAGGGAGGGCCAGAAGGGGAGCCACCTTTGGGAAGAGAGGTTCTGGCACAAGGGGCGCAGGGCCAATAGGTAGTCCAAGGTGGAAGGGGCCGCAGAAGACACCACTATCCTGCTGCCAGGGTTTACAGGCGGCGAAGCAGCTACCTCAATATCACTGAGGTGCAGTGCTGAAGGAGGCTCCATCTCTCAGGGAAGACAGTGACCTCCGTTTGTCAGATGATTGGCCCTGAGATCTGCGCCAACTGTATGGTTGGACACCCCTTGCCAGCGGCATTGAAGGCCATAGCTGCCCTCAACTTCTATGCCTCCAGCTCTTTCCAGGGGTCAGTGGGTGATCTTTGTGGAGTCTCCTGGTCAGCTGTCCACACTTGTGTCAAGCAGGTGACATGCTCTGATCAGGCATGCATTGACTTTCATCCACTACCGCTGGGATGGGGCCAGCTAGATAGAGCAAGCCAGAGGCTTTGCAGCGATCGCTGGCTTCCCCCACATCCAAGGTGCAATTGACTGCACACATGTGGTCATCGAGGCGTCAGCGGGTGAGCCCAGTGTCTTCGTCAATAGGAAGGGATTCCACACCATGAACGTGCAGATAGTGTGTGACCATAGGATGAAGATTCTGCAGGTCTGTGCAAGGTACCCAGGCAGCTTCCATGACTCTTACATCCTCAGACACTCCCAGGTGCTCAGTGCTCCATCCCAGTTGGGTGTTTGGCTATTGGGTGACAAGGGCTATCCCCTCAAAAGGTGGCTCATGATACCTCTCTGCCATCCAAGAACAGGGGCTGAGCAGCGCTACAATAGGTGCCACACCTCCACAAAGGCAGTGGTGGAGAGAGCCATCAGTCTTCTCAAGAGGCACTTCCAATGCCTGGACTGATCAGGGGGCGCACTCCAGTACCCTCCAAATTGTGTGTCGCTGATAGCGGTTGCATGCTGCACTCTCCACAATCTGGCGCTGGAAAGGGGCGACACAGTGGACAAGGAAGATGTTGACCCAAATGCTCCAGCTACATGCGAAGTGAGTAGTGAGTCTGAGGATAAGCACGTACAGGAGAATGCTGAGGGGGTAGACACTGACCCGGGCATCCTTCAGGGAGGCAGGGATACCCGGGAGGCTTTGATCCAATGAACCTTTAGCTAGCACACCACAGATGCATCTCCAACACAAGCCAGGTCTGCAGGCTCCATACTCCATACCTGAGAGCAACATCTGCCTGGTTAGGAACATTAAATAAGGGCCTTGTCAATAAAGCTCAATGGCGAACAAATCACTCAAAACATTATGGGTTCCCGTCCACCTGCAGAAGTAAGGAATCACCCTGAGCCATGTTCATTTATTAACATTTAAAGAATTAACAAAATAAAGCAGAAAAAAAACTGAATGCAGAGGTGTTCAGCATCACACCAACTTGTCATCAACTACTAGCGGGGCAACATAAAACCACCAGTGAGAAACCCGTGGTGGGCCTAAGGTGCCTTAAGTTTACATTTCCAGGTGCTACGGCTTGGTGCTGCCTCCTCGCTGGCACTGGCATCTGAGACAGCCTGCTCACTCTGCTGTCCTGTTGGCCTCGATGGCCTTGGCGGGCGTCCTCTGTCCCATGAAGCCTTTGATGGAGCCTGGGAGCGGCCAGTTCCACAGCTGGCATCTCCCCAGTCACAGCAGCCTCATCAGATGCCACAGTCACTGGCAGAGGGGCAGAAGAGCTGCTACCCTCATCCAGAGTGCCCTGAGAGGAGCCTGCAGAGACGACAGGCAGCGCCTGCGCCAATGTGAGGTCGCTTCAGACCTCCCTGCTCACCATTGATGGATGGGCACCAAGCTGGGATACTTGGTGCCTAATCCATCTCCCACATCGGCACTGAGCAGCTGAGGTCAATGCCGCTGAGGGTTTGCAGATCTGGGCGCAACCCCAGGAAGCCCTGATTGTTCTCCTAGAGGATCCTCTCCATGAGAGTCGCCGCTCTTTCCATGGAGAAAGCATGGCACTCAGCCATGAGGCTCATTGCAACAGTAATGCTCCGCGTGGACTCCTCTAGCATGGAGACCATGCCACGCATAGCCTCTTGTATATCCACCAGATCCTTTCGCATACTCTGCTGGACTTTCAGCGTCTGCTGCCTCATGGACGACTCCAGAAGCACATCATCAGCCACCAGCTGAGCATGTGCCTGGTCTCCTGCAGTCCTGCTGGCACCATGGGCACTCTTTGCCTCCGCCTGCACCTCAAGTGAGTGTGAAGTGCCCTCACCGCTGTGTCCCTGGACACTACCCGATGATTTAATTCCCAACGAGGTGCTAATATCTCCGCTGGTGCCTGCCTGGCAGAGATGACGTGACACTGGTGATTCTATTTGTTCTGGGCCCTCAGGTGTCAGAGGTGGCCCCTCTGCCTCCTCCTTCTTGGCCTGCTCCGGTGGTGTTGAAAGGAAGAACAAGGACTTTTGATTAGTTCAAGTGGAGACAATGCCAATGTACGTGCCTGTCCCCCGGATCAGTATGCGCTCATCCTTCCATAATCAATCGTCAACCCATATTGGAAGCTACAATCACTGAACATTCATCAGTGGGTTGGCTGCTGGAACACATGGTGACCTCAGTGCATGGCAATCTTACCTTCCCCAGCCTCACTGACACTGGTGAACCTGGGCACATGGCGCGTCTCCAGTTCCATCACCTCCTGCTCGTATCTGGTGATTATGACCAACTGGGCCTGCCCTCCGCCAGTCCGCATCTACTCGGTGGCATTGTGTACAGTCTTCTCCTGAAAAGGAGAGAGGAGCACTGATTAGTCCACCCTGTACCTGGATTCCTGTCCCATCCCTGCCACCCCAACCAGAGTGGGACATTGCAGGACTCCAGTGACTCGTCACCCCGCAGCTGCCGCGCACTCACACCAAGCAGCGAGGGCTGAGCCCCCCTTGCCCACATGCTGCCTCCATCATATTTGCCACAACATGGTTTAACCTTGCAAAGCAAGGACGCACAAGCACGTGGAACGCCTAGGGCAGCAGATGGATGGGTACTCCGCCACCTGGAACTTCCCCTCCCAGCATGTCAGCAGCCTGACTTTGACATGTTTTGCAGTTCCAGCAATGCGCCTAGATGCAGATGCTTGAGGTAGGCCCCAAAACAGTACACTGGGTGTCAGTATAACACATGCTGTGGGTGTAGAGCCCATTCAGCACTACCCTCTCAGGGTGAGCTAGGCATGGGCAATATCTGCTGACACACCCAGCGAGGGACACAAGCCGTGAATGATTCAATGCTGTAACTGCACTCAGAGTTGGTGGGGGAAGCTGAGGAGAAAGACTACCTGCTATGTTAAGTGACCTCTGCCAACATTGTACTCACCCTTCCTGAGCGCAAGACGTCATTGAAACACTGGTAGCTTTGGACCCACGTGCATCACACCACATCGTGTGATCTAACTCTGTCTGCCACCTCCTCCCAGGCACGTTTGGTCAGGTGATTGGACCCCCTACTCCCATCCCTAGAAATGAGGACCTCCCGCCATGCGTCCACCTCCTCCAGGGGGGCAGCTAGGCACTCGCCAGAAAAGCGATGGGCACAGTGCCCCACTGACCTACCCTGCTGCCTGGCCTGCTCACCAGCAGCGCTCTGGGGAGCCTTTCTGTTTGCCATAATTCACAGCCTTTGCAAGGCTGTCGGAGCGCTATTTAAACAGGCTGCCGAGTTGCCATGGGACCTAGCAGTTATTGCGCTCCCGCTGCTGCCGGCCCACTCCCGCTGTCCTCGGGAGCCACCTTTCACACTGGACGGGCCTTAGTTGACCCACCCACATAAAATGGCGGTGAAAAGCCAATTGTGGGTGCCCACCTGCACCTGCTCCCGAGCGGCCCACCCGACAGGGAGAAAATTCTTCCCTATATCTTCCTTATAACATTGGGACCAGGGCTGTTCATAGTACTCCAAGTTTAGCCTGATGACGATTCTATAAACTTACCATAACTTCCCTGGTCTTCAATTCTATCCTTTTGAAATTGAATCCCAGAGCTTTGTTTTTATGGCCCTATTAGGCTGTGTCACTACGTTTAGTGATTTATGTTTCTGTACCCCTACATTTCTCTGATTTTCTAGCCTATTTTGAACTTAGGACATTCCCCAGCTCCACAAACCCAACCGAGGTGAAAGTTTCCTGGAAGTTGGAATTTTCATTCCAGGGTGGTGGGGTTCTCTGGGAGTCAAGCCCTCAATCCCCAGAACAAGTGCGGAGGCTGCTGGGTGCAGAGGTGGGTTGTGGGAAGGCCTTCCTCTGTACACCAGCACTGTGTTGAAGTTTTTTTAAAAATGGTTAAATATAAAACAGCCCTCCTGCCCGCACCCCCAAACAAACTCTCCATGCCCCATCCATGCGAACACATGTCCCCCACCCACCCCCATGGCCCCTCATACCCTCCGTGCCAACCTATAGACCTCTACTCAAGTCCTTGGTCCCTCATAGTCTCCATGCCACCTCATGAACCCCATCTACCCCCCATAACCCTTTATATTCCCTATGCCACCTCATGCCCACAATCATCTGGCATGACCCTTTAAAGCCCCTGTGCAACCTCATGCCCCTCTGTCCACCCCCATGGATTTCATAGCTCCTATGCCACCTCATGCCCCATAGCTTTTTATAGCCTCTCTGTGAATCCAATGCCAACTACTGCCAACCCATGCCCCCCAACCACCATCCTTTACCTTACATCTACCATACCAACTCACTCAGTGTCCACAATGGGCAGACCTCAAGAGCTGAGATTCAATAAAATAAAACTCTAAGGCTGGGATTTTCTGGTCCTGCTATGGTGGGTTCAGACATGGCAGATGTGATGAGCCATTAAAATGTCCATTGACTTCAGTGGGACCAGAAGATCCTGCCGGTGGGAGAGGCTGGAAAATCCTACCCTAAGCGTCTATTGCAAATTTTATTTTTAAAAAGATACACTCAGCCATAAAACCCATTTACTGTATTTACATTCCTTCAACTATATAATCCCTTATAAGAACAAACATTGGAATTCATTGTTCCACTTCATAAAACCATTTGGATCTGTCAATCAAACTGTGAAATGGCAGGCACCCTACTGCAATAAAGGAAGGTTGTGAAATCAGTCATGCAGCATTAATAAAGTAATGGCAACCCTCAGACGTCAGACAGAATGAAATAACAATGATTTTTTAAGTACTCCTTTTGTTTAAAAGATTTAAAGAGCAGGAGTTGTAAATGCCTTGACAACTTGACAGTTGATTTTGACAATTGCCTTCAACAGTTCATTTTGACACTTTTGACTATTACCTTTGGCAGCTCATGTTGACAATTTTGACATTTACCTTTGACAGCTCATTTGATCACTTTTGACAGATACCTTTGACAGTTCATTTTGACACTTCTGACAGTTCTAATGAACTTGACAGTTAATGAGCTTATGCACTTTTTAAGCACATTCATGTCTAATTTTAAAACCTGACCTCCCCCAAGGGGCATCTGACTTCCCCTAAATGGCACCTGACCTTCCCCAAAGGGAATCTAACCTCCCCCAAAGGGCACCTGACCTTCCCCAAAGGCGTTCCAGGATCATATCCAAAGGCGTACATTGCAGTCCTCCTCTGTGTTAACCACATCCCCCGACTTGGTGTCATCCATAAATTTTGAAATTGTATTTCTGATTCCTGAGACCAAATTGTTTATGTAAGTGCTTAGCGTTGATCATCGTGGAACTCCACTTTCTACCTTTTGTCAATCTGAGTAACTCAATTTAACCATTACTCTCTTTTTACTGTTTTTTAGCCAGCTTGTAGTCCATTCTGCTACTTGACCATTGAGTTGGATATTGGCCTGGACCTTCTGCAAAGTGGCAACTATTGTCGGATTACCAATCTGCTTGCACTTGTCTGTGCCCCAACTCTGTTCTGCATTTCTGGCTGGGTCTTCCAAGCCCATCTTCTTCAGAAATGTGGAGCTTACAGTCCCACGAAGAACCTGCGGCACTGGAGCATCGAGGGAGGACAAGCCACATCCCCTTTTTATACATCCATTAGTTGCCTTAAGGTAAGTTTAAACAACCAGTGTGAATTGACGAATGCTAGTGAATGGGTAGATGGGTGGATGGGCGACTGGGTGAATGGGCAGATTGGTAAGATGGGTAGGTGGGTGAGGTGAGTGTATAAATGGGTCAGGTGGCAAATGAGTGATGTGACAGGGGAGTGAAATGGCAGGTGGATAAGCTAGTAGCTGGGTGGAGTGGTAGGCGGATGAGTGGGTAGATGAATGAGGGGGCAGGTGGGTATGGTGGCAGGTGGGTAAGGTGGTAGCTGGATAGGGTGGTAAGTGGGTAAATTGTTAGGTCACTAAGGTGGCAGGTGGGTAGTGTGGTAAGATGACAGGTGAGTGAGTTGGGTAGGTGGATGAGGTGGGTACGTGGGTGAGTGGGCAGGTTGAGTGTGGGGTAATCAGGGATGGTCAGGAGGGGTAGTCAGGTCAGGGACTAATCAGATTGGGTAGGGGAGTAGTAGGGTGGCCAGGGATTAGCGTGGTCAGGAGTTGGGTCAGAGTGTTGGTCAGGAAGATGGGGCAATGGTCAGTGGGTCAGGGGGCTAGTTGGAGTGTTGAAAGGGTAGCTGGGGGGTCAGTTCTGTAGTTACTCAGATGTTAAACCAGGATTTTTCAGTCTACCATTTCCTGGGTGACTATACAGGTAAGTAAATCAAAACCATCCAAAGTCTCCAACTCTACCTCAGAGGATAAGGGGAACAGAGGAATTACTCATTAGAAGTTCAAACTCCCCGGGCAATTCCCACATAGGTCCATGCGTCAGGACTTCTGCAGGGTCCCGACGTGCATCTCGGGTCCTATGTCCAGTCTGGGACGGTTTGGAGACCGGAAGATCTGGACTATCATGTCTTCTTCATTAACCTTATCTACCTTTTCTGTTATTTCTTCTTTCTTTTTGAATTCCATGCTGACTGCTTTGTATTATATTTTTAGATGTTTCTCTATTTCATCTTTGAGTAAGTGTTCCATTTTTTTTCGTACCACCGCCTTTAAGCTAATTGGCCTGTAGTTCCTCGGAATTTTTCTTTCGCTCTATTTTAAATGCAGGATTCACAATAACTGCCTCTCAGTCCTCTGGTCCCTTTTGTAATGAATCTCTACGTTTGGTTAGTTTATCAATTATCTCCCCTCTTTCTATCTGAAATTGCTTTTTTTTTGCTCCCTTCTTCTAATGCCATGACTGCCACGTTCATCTCCCTGGTAAATACCGAAGCAAAGTAGCTACTTAATATTTATACCAGTAATTGTTTAATATTTTATTCGAGCATGACCTGTAAATTCCATTAAAAGGAAATCAGATTGTTACTTGGGGGGTGTGGGGGAATTTTATGGAGCCCACAAGAACTGGAAATGTGGCGTGTGGGTGACTTAATTAGGCAGGATGCGATATCTCCATTTCCTGAAGGTGGGTTGAGATGCAGAGGTAAAGTTAGCATGTGATGGATTCGTACTGTAATATGTTTGCATGCCATTGATGCCCATTAGCATAAAACTTTTTGTAATTATGGCCTACCTTCAAGATAAAGTCAGCAGAATATGAGAACCTCGAGGCACCCAGTTCATGTTTATATAAAGGTGGTGTTCACCAGTTGGCTTTGTACAGTTCTGTGTAAGATCAGCAGTTTTCCTTGTTGAACTCTATGGCACAAGGAAGGGGAGCAGCAGAATGGCAGCTTTTATGGAAGCTTGAGACCAGCAAGGGTGAATCAGTGGTGAGGGGTGTAGGGTGTGGAGTTGGGTCGGGGGCATGAAGGTGTGGAAGAGAGGTCCACAAGAGGGCAGAGGTAGGGGTCAGAGGCATAGACAGGTGGAAAAGGGATCCAAGGGAGAACAGAGGGTGGGGTCAGGGGCATGGAGGAGTGAAGTAGGAAGGGCCTGGCATCCTGGGGGTGATGGGTACCATCAGTCAAAGTAAGAAAATGAGGGGCCTAAAGGGCAGTGTCAGTACTGTCCAAATTTGTGTCCATCTCAGGGTGTTGGCTGACAGATTCCTTATAGGGCTTTGAGTTCACTTACAACATTTCAGTTATCCCCACTGAGACTGCTCTCGAACAATGTCCTTTACAATGCAAGGAAGGGCCAACTGAGCCTGCAAGTCCAGCCATGTCCCACAGAGTGGAGGTTACAACACTCAACACTAACACGAACATTCAATAAAGAATGAACAAGAAAACAAAACTTTGTTTCTTCTACAATAAAGCAATGTCCCTAACTCTCCTGTATTCATCAATGTGTGCCAACCATGAGCTGTGCCGGTACATTTATTTTTATGATTAAGCTAGTCTCAACAAACAACTACCATGCACATATGAATAAAGTGAAACCAATTTAATGTGAAATATTTACGAGTGAAATTTAATTTTGAAAAAACATCCATGCACCTTTGTGCTCTCAAGTCTTATGTTAATGGCAATGAAGTTGGGCAGGGAAAGCTTTGGCCATGATGCAGAGCCACCCTATTTGACCAGGAGGATCTTTTGTAGCCTGCCCGTATCTACTGCATTGTCAGCTGCCAGTGGGTTTCACCACCGAGAAGCTGCCCCCGCTGGAACTTTAAATTTGAATTGTAATTGTGTGGGAAATGGGAAAAGGTGAAAGTGTAAGCGGCGTGCACTTTTGGTTACACCGTCGAAAGTAGCATAATGTTGACAAAATTAAACCGGCTCCTCCCCCTGTCTCGGATAAGGGGGAAAAAGTGGAGAAAAGCATCAACACAGACTCAATGATCCAAATGACCTGTTTCCGTGTAACCCATGATTCAACAAAAACAGTTTGTGGTTACATGGCATCCTTAATACCGAGAGGCATCCAAATGGGGTTCACCAAGACATTTTGGGCAGATTTTATTAAACTTTAGGTGTATGAGAAAGGACATGATGAAACTCAAGCCCAATGCAGTGTTTTTTTTACATTCTTATAATTGAGATCACATTTTTCACACGTGTTTTGTTTGCTAATGATGCCGGCATCTGCTCTTTGGTCCTAGTTCTTATCAATTGCAGGCTTATGAACTAAACTGCAGAGTAAGAGATCAGAACCAGTGGGAGAACAAATGTCTTGCTGCATCACCTGATTGCTGTATTGATGTTATAATTGAATTGTTGTCAGTATTCCTAATAATCTAGCATATGCATCAGCTCCTGCTGGTTTAAAAGCTCCATCAAACAGATGAACTATGGATCTAAACAGTTCTTAATGGCAACATTAGCCCAGCACTTACAAGTGTTAACATCATTAAATTCACAAACTCAGATTGATATGTAACCATGATTTCCCATACAATTTGACAAAACAATGTTGTAATCTGATGGACATGATGCCTAATTTTGATTAATTTATCTTTTTTTTAAAGAGTAATCTTCACAGACAAGCAATGTAGGTATGGCTACCATACCTTCCAGGTAAAGTGTTTATATCAAGATTATTTATAAAGATTCCTACTTTCAGCGTAATTTAAAATATATTTTAATGAAGCAACTGTATAATGAGCAATTTTGAATATGAATTTGCTGCTTGTTGAAAATTATTGGTCATGCAATTAGTGAGCGTATATCTATCTCTGTTACTTAAATCCACCAGCCTCCGTTGGTATACACTTTGTCCATTGAGCCACTAGATGGAGCATGTAATGACTGGAGTGTTCGGCCTGAGAGGGAGAAAAAACTGCCTAGCTCATTTTGTTTCCCATAAGTGTTCTCCATGCAGCAGCATTGACATAAAGCATGAAAAAGGTCTCGGCCAAAGCATGCTATCCATTTGAATGAGGCTTATATTTATATAGTGCCTTTAATATAATTAAAGGTCTCAAGGTACTTCACAGGAGCATTATAAAACAAAGTTTGACACCAAGCCACAAAAGGAGATATTGGGTCAGGTGACAAAGAGCTTGGTCAAAGAAGTAGGCTTTAAGGGGCCTTTTAAAGGAGGAAAGTAAAGGAGAGAGGCGGAAAGGTGTAGGGAGGGAATTCCAGAAATTGGAGCTGAGGTAGCTGAAGGTGCGGACACCAATGGTGGAGAAATTATAATTGGGAATGCTCAAGAGACCAGAATTGGAGTGCAGGTATCTCAGAGGGTTGCGGCACCAAAGAAGATTACAGAGATAGGAATAGGCAAAGCCATGGAGGGATTTGAAAACAAAGATGAGAATTTTAAACTCAAGACATTGCTTGACCTGGAACCATTGCAGGTCAGCAAGAACAAGGGTGATAGAGGGATGGGACTTACTGTGAAATAAGACACAGGCAGCACAGTTTTGTATGACCCCCAAGTTTACAAAGAGTAGAACGTGGGAGTCCAGCTAGGAGTGCAATGGAATAGTTGAGGTAACCATTCCTGGATGAGGGTTTCAACAGCAAATGAGCTGAGACAGGGGCAAAGTTGGGGGATGTTACAGAGGTGGAAGGTAATCTTACTAATGGCACAAATATGGGGCTGGAAGCTGATCTCAGGATCAAAAGTCACACTGAGGTTGCGAATAGACTAGTTTAATCTCGGACTATTGCCAGGGAGAGGAATAGAGTCAGTAGCTAGGGTACAGTGAGGATCAAAAACAATGGCTTCAGTCTTCCAAATATTTAATTGGAGGAAATTTCTGTTCATCCAGCACTGGATGGCAGATAAATAGCAAAAGTAGAGGAGTCAAGAGTTAGCTGAGGTGAGGCAGAGCTGGGTGTCATCAGCATACACTTGAAAAGTAATGCTGTGCCCTCAGATGATGCTGCTGAGGAACAGCATGTAAATAAGGAATAGAGGAGGGCCAATGATTGATCCTTTGGGGGGCATTCAGTGAAATTTATAAACTTAGGTTCAAATGTATTATTACACCTGCGTCACATCTGTCCAAGTATTGTACAATAAAAGTAACCAATTTTTAGCACCTTTCTGGAATATCCTGTTTACTTAGAGGCAATATTGATTCCAAGACATGAGAGTTGTGATTCTCTCAAATTTTCCTTCTCCCTCCTAAAAACCTAGGCTTATGTGAGGTCCTGGTCTGCTGAACATCAGCAGCCTTCATTCACATCACCCAAATTATCATTCTTCCTACCTAAATCAGTAAATGTTCTGAGGTTATTCAGCCACAGGGACAACATAAATGAACCTAATTCTGTCCTTAGCTGATATTTATATATCAATACCTCATTTTAAATAGTCTCTACCAACATAGTTTTGTTGTTAAGTAGTTATGTTATTAATAAAATCCTGCTGATTTATTCATTTTACATACTGCTTACCCTGTTATAAAGTGGTTGGCCTAAATTATCAATGCACATCCTTACTGAGGATTTGAAACTGATTGCTCAAGTGGACCTTTGATCCACTGTTCAATGCATGCAACATTTGGCATATGTCCACAGCATATTTGGGAGGGCCTTCGACACACTATTCAATGTGCACAACATTCTGCACATGTTCAAGGCGTTTTCAAGAAGGCGTGCAACAAGCAAGATTCTGTACATGTGCAAATTATCCAAGGCACATTCGCTGGTACATTAGCAGATGTTGCTTTATTTTGCTTTGTTAGTTTATCCTGTAATGCATGCGTAAAATCTGCAAAACGGCTAGCAAATATATATTAAGTGACAAAGGCTCCACTTCTGCCAAAAGTAAGAGCCGAACCATTATGAAATTTTGGAATAGAAATTAGGACTATGATGTGATGACACAATAGTAGCCATAATGAGTTCACTTGGGATTCCGCTAATGATTGTATCCACGAAGAAGAACAAACGGTAAGATAAAGGTTTGTGGCCAAATTTCTACTCCTGTTAATACAAGATTAGCCTAGGTGCAGCATGTTAGAAAGTATGGAACCATGATTGAATGTGTGGACTGAGGACCAGAACCAAAGGAACTTGTCTGTTAACATGCTGACTATCCAAAGACAGGCTAAAAGCTTGTTCAATGAGCTGAAACAGCAAGAAGGTGAGAGTTTGACTACGATCAAAACTTTTGCAAGACATGGTGGGTTTGATAGATTCAAGTTACACCATATTCTACACAGCATTAGGATGAAACCGCAAGTGCGGACAAAGTAGCAGCAAGGTACTTGCCGAGTTGAAAGCCATCATTGATGAGGGAGGCTACACACCACAGTAAATCTTCAATGTGATGAGATGGGCTTTTTTTGGAATAGAATGTCCAGCAGGACATTTATTTCAACTGAAAACTACACCAGGATTCAAGCCAGCTATGGATCAGTTTGTTACAGGGCAGCTATGCAGAATGTGACTATTTGTGCAGCATTCAGAAAATCCAAGAACATATGTACATACAAACACATGAATTAGGAGCAGGAGTAGGCCACTCAGCCCATCAAACCAGCTCCACCAATCAATAAGATCTTGGCTGATCTGATTGTAACCTCAACTCCACATTCCTGCCTACACCCGATAACCTTTTACATCCTTGCTTATCAAGAATTTATCTATCTCCGCCTTAAGAATATTCAAAGGCTCTGCTTCCACTGCCTTTTGAGGAAGACAGTTCCGAAGACTCATGACCCTCTGAGGGAAAAGATTTCTCCTCATCGCTGTCTTAAATGTGCAGCCCCTTATTTTTAAACCATGACCCCTAGTTCTACATTCTCCCACAAAAGGAAACATCCTCTCCACCTTTTCAAGACCCCTGAGGTATTTATATGTTTCAATCAAGTCGCCTCTTACTCTTCTGAACTCTAGTTGATACAAGCCTAGCCTGTCCAACCTTTCCTCGTAAAGCAACCTGCCTATTCCAGGTATTGGTCTAGTAAACCTTCTCTGAACTGCTTCCAACGCATTTACATCCTTCTTTAAATAAGGAGGCTAATACTGTGCACAGTATTCCAGATGTGGTCTCACCAATGTCCTGTACAACTGAAGCATAACCTCCCTACTTTTGTATTCAATTCCCCTCACAATAAATAATAACATTCTATTAGTTTTCCTAATTACTTTCCGACCTTTTGCAATTCATGTACTAGGAGGATACCCAGATCCCTCTGCATCTCAGAAGTCTGCAATCTCTCACCATTTAGAACGATGAAGGATTACATCTTCTTGTAATAAGGTGAAATAAGAAAGCTTGGGTGACAATGAGCATGTTTGCAAGTGGTTTTCAATGCATTTTTGCCCAGCTGTCAAGGGATATTGTGTTTGGAAAAGCTTAGTTCATAAAGCTCTGTTATTTTTGAACCAATGCCCTAGGACACCCTTCAAATCTGAATGACATCTCCAAAGAAGTTCATGTACAATATCTTCCTAAAAACACCACATCCTTGAACCAACACATGGATCAGGGTGTTATCTTCATGTTCAAGTATTACATGTTCAAGTATTTGCAGGGGGATTTCACAGAGCTCATCAAGGAGACTGACAATGAAGGAAAGCCAACAGTACCAGAGTTCTGGCATGGTTACAACATTGTTCAAGCAATTAACAACATTGCAAAGGCTGGAAGAAGGCAAAACAGTTAATCATGAGCAGTGTATGATGTAAGTAAGATCTTCCCTGAAGCCATTCATGACTTCCATGGCTTTGATGAGCCAATTGAATCTATTCGCCAAAACATATTGACCCTGGCCAACAAGGTGAGATTTTATGAAGTGGTCCAAGATAACATTGAGAAGGTGCTGGAGTGCCACAGCAAAGCACTGAACCATGAGGAACGGATGCAGCCTGAGCAAGAGCAAGCTGTAACAGGGGAAGATGAAGAAGAGGAGGAAATATCACAAAGCAAGCAACTAACATTGCAATGCATGTTGGAGACTTTCAGGAGCACAAAATATATTCAAAGATAATGATCCTTCTTTAGAAATAAGTTTAAAGGTCAGCGGAGAGATTAAAAGTGTCATCAGCTGCTACAGGGAGCTGTACCAAGAAAAGCAAAAGCACAAGGTGCAACGATCCATTTGAGCATTCTTCAAACCTGCAATTCGCCAAGTTCTTCAAGATGTATGGATACCAAAAAAGACAGGAAAAAAACTTATGTTTTCAAATAACTCCGTCCCACCTCATTGATGGTAAGTGTTAATTATTTTTTGTGTATTGTGCATTGTGTTTTGTTTATTTTTGACTTATTAATAAGGTGCATTTTGTTTTTATGTTAGGTATTGGTGCTGAAAATCTTGGGCTCAGAACACATCTCCTAATATTGCATATATTTAAATAGGAAAACTTGCTTCGATTGATGTAGTTTCAATTTAAGCCATGGTTTCCAGGGACATATCTCCTACCTAAAATGGAGCACTCCTGTACAAACATGCTTTCCCGACAGACTCACTGGATAGCAAACACAATAGGAATCCTAAACAAAAACAAAAATACCTGGAAAAACTCAGCAGGGCTGGCAGCATCTACGGAGAGGAGCACAGTTAACGTTTCGAGTCCGAATGACCCTTCAACAGTCCCACATGAGCTTCCTCCCACCATTCTTCATCTAACTCCATCAACATATCCTTCTATCCCTTTCTCCATCATATACTTATCCAACTTTCCCTTAATTATATTTATGCTACTTGCCTCAACTATTCCTGTGGCAGCAGATTCCATATTCTAACCACTCTCTAGGTAAAGAAGTTTTTCCTGAATTTGTACTGGATGTATTAGTGACTATCTTATATTTATGGCTGCTGATTCTGTTCTTGCTCACAAGTGGAAACATCCTCTTAACTTCTACCTTGTCAAGCACTATCATAATTTTAAAGACCTCTATCATGTCAACCTTCAATCTTTTAATTTGGAGAAAAGTGCTCATTCTGTTCAATCTTTGCTGATAAGTGTAACCTCTCAGTTCTGGTATCATCCTATGAAATCATTTTTGCACCTTCTCCAGAGCTTCTATTTCTTATTTTATAACATGAAGACAAGAAAGTATGGTCTAAAGTATGTTCTATACAAATTTAACATAACTTCTCTGATTCTTAATTCTACCCATCAAGAAATGAAGCCCAGTTCTTTTGTTTGCTTTTTTCAGTGGTTTTAATAACCTATGTCATTTCCTTTAGTGATTTGTCTATTGTACCCCTAGATTTATCTGTTTCTCCAGCCCATTCAGACCATTTATTTTCCAAGGACTATCTGGCCTTCTTTTTCATCCTACCAAAATATGTTACCTCACACTTCTCTATATTGATGTTTGTTTGGCAATTATAAAGCCATTCTTCAAGATTATTAACATCTTCCTGTATTTTGTCACAGATCTTCACTGTATTAACTGCACACCCCCAATTTGATGTCATCCACACATTTAGAAATTATGCTTCTGATTCCTGAGTCCAAATCATTAATGTAAATAGTGGGCAACCATGGTCCCAGCACTGATCCTTATGGAATACCACTTCCAGCTATTTGCCAATCTGAGTAATTACTTTTTACTCCACTTTGTTTTCTCATTTATAGTCAGTCTGTTTTCTGTGGTTGCCCGAGTGGATCAGATTTCATGTAGTGTTCTCTCACAAGCAAACTGTTTGTTGGAAAATGTCAATAAGACAGAAATAACATATATTTATATAGTGCTTTTCACCACCTCAGGACTTCCCAAAGCATTTTAGAGCCAATGAAATGCAATGAAGAATTAACCCTCCTTATCCTTTTTAACTTGTCTGCAGTCTTTGACATGGTTGATCACACCATCTTCCTTCAATTCCTCTCCATTATTGTCCAACAGAGTGGGGCATACAGCACTCGTCTGGTCCCATTCTTATCCATCTAAACATAGCCAGAGAATCACTGGCTGCACCTCCTGCTCCAGCATGGTTATCTCCGGTGTCCTGCAAGGATTTATCCTTGGCCCTCTCCTACTCTATGTCTATAAGCTGCCCTTCGGTGACATCAACCGAAAAACAGTATGGTTTTCTACATGTACTCTGACAATGCTCAGCTCTCCACCTCACCACCACCTTTCTTGACTCCTCCACTTGTTGCTTGTCTGACAGCCAGCACTGGATGAAATTTGCTCCAATTGAATATTGGGAAGATCAAAGCCATTGTCTACGATCACCACTAGAAACCCCTTTCCCTAGCCACTACCAACTCCATCCCTCTCCTTGGAACAGCCTAAATCTGATGACACTATTTGCAACTTTGGTGTCGTATTTGACCCTGAGATGTGCTTCCGATTAAATATTCACATCATCAGTAAAACCACCTATTTCCACGTCTATATCATCTGACTCTGCTCCTACCTCAGCTCAACTGCAGTTGAAATTCTCATTCATGTCTTTACCACCTTTAGATTTAACTATTTCAGTGCATTCCCAGCTGGCATCGCACATTCTATCGTCCTTAAGCATGAAGTCATCCAAAGCTCTGCTACCTTTGTCTTGACCTACACCCATTCACCCACCACCCCTGTGATTGCTGATCTACACCAGTTCCTGGTAAAGCAACACCTCGATTTTAAAATTATCATCCTCGATTGCAATTCCTTCCCTGTACATGCCTCTCCCCATCCCTGTAATCTCCTCCAGTCCCAGAACCTTCCGAGATACCTGTACTCATCTAATGCTGGCCTCTTGAGCATCCTCGATTGTAGTCACTCCACTGTGTCTTCCACTGCCAAGGCCCTAAGTTCTGGTGTTTCCTCCCCATACCTCTCTGCCTCTCTGCCTCACTTTCCTCCTTTAAGACACTCTAAGCCCACAAAGTTTTCGGCCATCTACCTTAATAATGCCTTACATACCATGGTGTTATATTTTGTTTCATAATGCCTCTGTGAAGCACCTTGGGCCATTTAACTACATTAAAGTTGCTATCTAAATACAAGTTGCTATTGTTTTGAATTGTAGTTGCTATTTTAGAAGTAGGATAATGCGACTGCTAATTTGCAGACAACAATCTCCCACAAACAGCAGTGAGGTAATGACCAAATATCCTATTTTATTAGTGGTGCAGGATCATCTACTTTGTCCAAACATTTTGACCGAATGTTTTCAGGTCATAGGAACACTTTATTCCTGGCTTGAAATTGTGTTTTGGTGTTATTCAGTCATCCAACTGCATACAATAATAGAACTTAATTTTCCCTTGATAATAAACCAGTTTATCATTCGTTGAAACAATCTGATGAGAAAAGCCTGTTGGCGTTTTGTTGCTTCATGCTATGATTGACGCTTCTACACTATCCACACCAACCCGCCCCCCGCCTTAGATGGCGTTCATACGCCAATTGGCCTGCAGTGACCTGTCTTGGAATCGTGTTCTGTCTTTAATCTCCAACAAATATTATGACATTTTAACACGTGTTCCTCCCCCAACCCACCCTCGAAACTGACAATGCAGAAACAATGTTGTCTATCGACTTAGACAATTTTGACTAACAATAATCCACACATTTCTATTTCGAGTGCTTGCATTTGAAATCGCTTAGGATAAATCATGAACATTACCTATTAGTGTGAGGTAATATTCTCAGATATAGAAGCTCGGTCTCCCCATTTCACCTTGATTGATTAGTTACCAAATTTAATCTAAGGGAGAAGCAGCAGCAGGTAAACCTGTGTTATAAAACACGAATAATGTGAATTATCCGAGAAAGCATTTTGCTGAGCATTTTATTTGATAATACAGGAAGCATTACACTAACGTTATCTTATATGAACTGATAGCTCTAAAAGAAAGAAAACAATAGGTTGAATGCGGAAACATAATTTCGAAACCTCCTAAACAAAAATTCCCATTGGGCTGAAATATCCAAGTAAACTATTTAGAACACTAAAAATATAAAAGCTGTAGTAGGAAACCTCAAATCAGAAAACTTAATCCAAATTACAACTCAAATAATTAATTTAAATACTCACCTACACAAAATGTATAGGTTGATTGTAGAGATAATAGAGGTAATATTTTAATAAAGAGTTTAAACAGTAAACAGCATTTAAACAAACTTGGTGTTTCGGATTGATTTCATTCTATTAAACAGCATCGGAACCGTTCCTTCAGCTTCTATGTTTTTGTATTAACTACAATAAACAGGGAGTGCATCCCCACACAGAGCCGGTGTTACTGTTAATTCGTCCTCCGCGAGTGACATTTTAGTATAATATTGCATTAGAAGGAAAGAAACCAATCTAAAAACTGCATGAAAAATGTTTATGGAAAATTGACTGCACGAATATACCTATCAGTGTGAAAAATATCAGGGAACTTTCATTATTTGGATTCATGATAAAAGTGCTTCGTCGAATATACTAAAGGATATGCATAATAATAACTGGAACTTATGTTTCCTTTAACATAGAAAGAGTAGAAAGACGCTCCAAAGTGCTTTTCAGAGGCGTAAGGGAGGCGATGGTAGCAGAATGAACCAACATTTGGAATGATTCCGCTTACATGATGAAAGAATTGTGCGCAACGATTTGATATATAATGTCTTCGATTTCACAATACAATAGAGGAGCAAAGAAAAGTTGACGATGTTCTTGTCTCCATCTCCCCTGAGATGTTATAATGTTGTGGGCTCTCTCATTTGTGGGAGCTGTTCAATACGTTTCGCACTTCCTCTCTCTCTCTCTATACTTACGTGTATACAGCAGCGACAAGCTGAAGCTCCTTTCATCTTCACGGTGGCAGGCGTTATCTACTTGTAAACCGGTTACAATCAGTTTGTTGGCGTCACCCGGGTACTGCAATGACGATTACAACTTAAAAATGACAGATTAGAAAGAGCAGGCAATGGTGATCCTTCCCAGACCCTCAGTGCTTCCGAGAGGAGGAGTGCTCACATCAGAAGGTCAATTACATCTCGGTCACCCCCACCCCCCACCCCCCACCAACCCCAACCCCGTGTTCCCTTGAACTGTGTCCTCTCGCTTGTGTTCCTCTACTGGCTCTGATTTGATCTCAGATCTGTACACAATGGAATCAAGAAAGGAGATGCTGCTGATGATGGAGCGAGGTCAGCATGGCAATCTTGCTGGCAGGAGGGTGTCGAATTTGTCAGAACCAGCTGGAAGCCCAGTAACCGAGTCCCAAGAAAACGTGGTCCAGAGGAATTGTTTGAGTCCTGAGTCGGCGCCTGTGACACTGGAGAGTGGAGACGAGGAGACCGATGCCAGAGCCGATGGTAGCACTCAGATGAGACCCGGCTCAAGACTCCTTGTCCCGGACAAGTCATCATTAGATGGTCGCTCGGCGAAAAGTAAATGCCTCTCTGTCCAAAACAGTCCGGAAACTGAGTCAGATTATTATGATGAGATAGATGTCAGTTGTACTGCAGACTGTGTGCCGGGAAATCAAGATTACCACGGAAACAAAGGTACGGATGCATTTCGATTGCAATAGCGATTTACTTTACATAACTTGAGTCAATTTTAAAGTTGTCCTTAAAGTAAGCTAGAATATGCAGTAATTATTGCTGAATTTATATACCAGAAAAAGATACGAACTGTACATGTCTTAGTCATCTAATGTGTGTATTCATGACCAGTGTTAAACGTACATTTTTCGAAGGATAAATTATTGGCATTCAGTTTAAATTATACAATTAAAGTATACATGTTACTTAATGGGGTGCTTTCATTACTTGCATTTTCACAATTAAAACCCAATTGAATTGATTTTTGATGTAATTGAAAAAGAATTGTAAAACGTGTAACCAAGAGGCTAAAGGAATTGGAACAAGAAACTCGTTGCGATTTTATTTGGCTCCTTGATGGATTACGGAAACTCGTTTAAGGACCGTAAAGTGATCATTGAATCCCAGGTTCAGAGGAGTTAACACCTTTGAGGCTTCAGATTGTCACTTTCGGTGAGTCTTGCCGGCGCCAGCTCGGAAATAGGTATCTATAGATGAGCTTCAATAAGAGCCGGTGCATATGAAAGCATCCCATTCAGCAAACAGCCGGCAACCACTTTATAGTCACAAGCCAGGAGAGAGAGAGAGAGAGAGAGAGAAAGAAAAGCAGAAAAAGAGAGTCCATTTGAAATGAGCTCAGGAATTATCTCCACAGTGTGTGTAAGCAGTTTGTTCCACGATAAATCCAAGAGTTGTTTGTGTTAGAAGGCGCCTGTTTCTCCAACGGGCACAACCAAAAAAGGCCAAGCAAATCACAAAGGGGTCTCATCATTTAGATGGTTCTGGTGTACAGTATATAGGTATGATTAATATGCAGATGGGCGGTATTTGTTATTTTTTAACTGAGTTCAACTCTTAACTGTCTGCAACTTGCTGAAAAATACATAATTTTAGCTCCGAAATCAAATGAAATATATTTGTAGAGTTGTAACAGCTAAAATGAACATAACAAAATGTGAAATCATCGGAAGGGTTCTTCCGATGGAAGGGTCTTTGTGCAGAGTTTCCTCTCTTTTTGCAGTGAACTTACCTTGGTGCATTTAATGGCTCACTTGGTAACACTTTTAGATCTGATTGTCGTTTCAGGGCACTCTTCCGATCCGATGGGCAGTAACGGCGGGGGAGAGCTTCCCAAAGTGAACAGTTCCCAGAGCCTGATGGGCGGCAGTGGAGCTGATCAGATGCGCCGGTACCGGACCGCTTTCACCAGAGAACAGATCGCCAGGCTGGAGAAGGAATTCTACCGGGAAAACTACGTTTCCAGGCCCAGGAGATGCGAGTTAGCAGCGGCTTTAAATTTACCAGAAACCACTATCAAGGTGAACGGGAGGAGGAATGGAATGAAATGTCTAGACTAATAGTGATCATAAACAATAAGATCAAAAGATACTGGAAAAATGAATGCAATTAGCAGTTGTAAACGATTCGGTCCACAAAAGAGAGTAAATGACGAATATGGAGAAATCCAAAAAGGCCTATGTTTAATCACTTTATGTACAGCAAAATAAACACGATTAACTAAGAAAATGACCTTCTGTTCTGTACCCCTAATGCAAATATATATTTATATATATGAATATTGAAATATCAGACATCAGATACTTGATAGCTCAATATTATTGATCAGAAATTAATTGATGTTAGGGCAGATTGTACAAAGACAGCAACGGAACGAAATGCAGAGGAACAGACTAAATGCACTCACCTAATGGGACGAATGGTTTTTAAATGTAAGGTCTGAGTTAGCAATGCTCGTTAATATATTTGCATTAAAATCCTAGCTACTGGAATTCTGAAATAAGTGATGCTGTGACAAATGTGAATAACTTTACAGTATTTTAAGCTGTTGCATGAAATACGACCGTTTTGCGCAGATAACCCCTCTGAATATTAAGGGCGGTGACAGCAGTCACATTTTTATATATGTGAGCATGTTAAAAAGACATTCTTTTTGGTCGTTGCCATTTTTCTCCTGCTATTTGGTGCACTTTATTCAAGAAATAATGCTACTGAAAAAAAATGTATCTTTGCTAGCCGCGTCTCTTATTTTGACCATGAGCTGCGTATTCCGGCAAAGGGTGGGCAATGCGGCGTCCTGTAGAGTGTAACCCAGCAGCTCTGAATGGGTTAATGTCAATGTGGTGAGGGTCACTAGAGGTTTTCCAACACCGAATACGTTTATCTTTCATATATATGTAGGTGCATACATAGCATATATGCGCACATATGTATATTGTACACACTGCGCGAACCTCGAACAAAAGATGGGGCTAGATTTTCATTTAATTGGCACCGTTCACCGTACTTTTGTTGTATTGATTTGTTCGGAGCTTTGCGGAAATGTTATAAGCTGATTTAACGGCTACAAGATAAAACGTCAGTATGCCAAAAATGGTCTAGTAAAAGCTCGGCCGTAAATTTTCAAAGAAGGCCCAATATCAGAGTGAAACGATCTCTGAGCGATCATGTTATGCTTACTTCACTTGCAATAAATAGCTTTATTTATGAACAGTATGTTCCACTATAGTCGCATCAAGCACTCAGGATCATGCTTTGATTCTCAAACCTAATTTACTATTGAAGATGCTGAAGGATATATTATTGTCCCTGGTGTAATCAGATAGGAAAATATACATTTTATTTATCGTGGCGATATCGTGGTGCACTTTTCAAGCGAAGTCCAATGTTTACCGCAGTAACATAATTATGATATTTATCTTTAATTCTTTTTCTTAAGGTGTGGTTCCAAAATCGCAGAATGAAGGACAAGAGACAGCGTTTGGCTATGACCTGGCCTCATCCCGCCGATCCTACTTTCTATACTTACATGATGAGCCACGCGGCGGCCGCTGGCAACCTGCCCTACCCCTTCCCATCCCATGTACCTCTTCACTACTACCCTCACATGGGCATGTCTGCAGCATCAGCCTCAGCGACCAGTCCCTTCAGCACCCCTCTGAGACCCCTGGACACCTTTAGGGTTCTTTCCCACCCCTACCCGCGACCAGAATTGCTGTGTGCATTCAGACACCCCTCCCTATACCCTTCTACCACTAACCATGGAATTGGTAGCGCAGCGAGCAGCCCTTGCTCATGCCTAACGTGCCATAGCAGCCAATCGAACGGGGTGGTACAAAGACCTGCGGGGACAGACTTCACATGTGCTTCAACCTCCAGAACTGACACATTCCTCACCTTCACACCTTCTGTGTTGGGCAAGGCTGCTGCGGTATCCCTGGACCAGAGGGAAGAAGTTCCTTTAACGAGATAAGGCAACAGCCTGCAGCATGCATAAACATCTACCTTCCAAATGTGCACACGTCTCTTTCTTGAAAGGGGTTGAACACTAGCGGAAATGTCGGCTCTCTGGATGTCTAGACCTTGCTTCAAAAGCTCCATTACATTTCTGCAGGCCAACACCTCACACTTTTAACCCATTGAGTGGATTATAATAATTCTCTTTCCTTCGTTCTCTGCCAAATATGTCCTATGCTGATGAGAGTATTCTAGTCGTGTTCGTGTATTGTTGGGTTTTAATAGTAGATGTATGATAATATCCTCATCATAGAAACCTGGTGTCAAACGTTAACAAGCCACAATGGGATGGGATTATGTGATGGGGAACTGAGCAACTCCACTTCAGAATCATGTTTGGAGACTGAGAAGTAGATCGTTTCTTTTTTTACTATAGTAGCTGGCGTTTAAAAATTCGTTGGTTGATTTGCATTGGTGGAAGTCGCCGAAGCTTCTGAGAACAAGGAACTCTACAGTTCTCGAACTGCAGGGCGATATTTAAGTCATTGTATGGAGGGTTTCGTTGGGCGAAATAAGTATCATGTAAAGTAAACCAATTAATTCATTTGTTCACAAGCGGTTGTCTTCAAGTTTTCAAATCTGAAAGTTGCCACGGCTGATACTCTCTGGAATTTGAAAATAAAGAATTGCAAGGATTACTGTTTCTGTGTTTGCTTTATAACATGCTCCGAATGTGCTAAATTATTTTTTCTGCAGGCCCACTTTGGCTTTGTATTTTCCAAAGGATCTTCCCCACATTGTAAAATGGACATAATCAGAAAAATGTGAGAATCATGATAGGTTTCCAAAAATGCAGTTATCATGAAACAGCATTTTATTCATTTTACATAATTTAATTTGTAATTCCATTATAAAAATTAATAGAACTTGGCTAGATCAGATGTGGCTTATCGTGTATATATTTTAAAAGGGGCTAAAAAGATTTGGGGTTCGTTTGGCATTGTATTGTGTTTGATTCAGATTTTAATACTTTAACGAAGCCTTTGGCACAGAATTTGAAAAGTATTTCATAACTGTTCAAAATGTACCAAAACCCATATCCAGTCACTCTTTTATGTAATCTTTATAAATGTTCAGTCGCTGCAATGTTCATGTAATATATCCGATTTCAGGATATTGTCCACAATTATTTCTCAATAGAAGAATTGTTGATTTAATGTAACCTGGCGTACACCTGATTGGTTTTAATTTATGATAGATTTAACCACTTGAATGATTAAATCTGTAAGTTATTGATGATCGTCACTGTCATACAGAGACAGAGCGCCTATAAATAAATATACATTCCTTTAAAAAAGGAGCAATTTATATTCAATTTATTTTCACAAGCTGTCAATAGACATGTACAGTTAGAGATCACAGATGGGAGCAAAAGGAAATGCCCGCCTATTTTTGTAGGCCATGCAACTTTTTTGCTACAAATTAGTCAAATTAAAATGCTCATTTGTATAATTATTGCACCCGGGCAAATATGAGGTTATTTATAATATTTATGTAACAAACTCATTTGTGCAATTTGAAGTAGCATTGGTTTTGATTGTACTGGTGATTGAACATTTCTTAATTTATTCTTCAAGTGTGATTGTAAAGAAATACAGTGATTCTGTTAAAAGTCAAACATAATTTAAGCATTTCCAATCACGTATTTTCTGTTTCATTTTTCGATCCCTCCCACTTTTTCTTATTTGTTTGACATGTAATCAGTAAACCAAATAAACCACTCTTCGATTAATTACAGTTCTATTGTTTCTTTTAGTAACTTCTAACGTTGTATACGAATCGTTTTCAGATTATTGGAAACTCGTTCCGCTGACATTCGCCTCTTGGCTGTTTTACTGTTTCCTGGCTTATCTGAGTATAAATGATTGAAAATGAGGTTGTGTTAAACAGAAAAAAAGACTTCTGGGAAGGAGAGGAAACAGTTACGCCACTCAGTCCTTCATTTACTAGGTCAGGCAGTCTTCAGTAGAGCAGAAATTATTTTGTAAAGCTATAGATTTTGATAAGGGTGCTGAAATTGTTTTTGACAGGTAAATGGCCATGCTGTTCTGTATTGTAAGCCATATTTTCTTTGAGTTAACAGCTAATAGGGAAAGCAAAATTAGATGTCTGCAAGTGATGCTGGAATTCAAAGATCGATGATCCCAGCCTCCTGTCCAATCAGCATTCTTTAATTGACTGTATTTTCTGGGTAATTGAACCACTCTTTGTCTAAATTGAAGTTTCATAGGAAGAACAATATATCCTTGCACACGAAACGTTCCAGCGTTGATTCAGAATATCCCGATCGTCATATGTCATGCCTGGGTCTTGTTTCCACCCGCCAATTGCTGCTCAAACAGAAGCCCTGATTGTTTTGCTTTGATTGATTGCCTTATTAACGCGTGTTCTTGTAAGTGTGACCAAGTTGATTAGGATGCATATGCTTAGAATAATGTTCCATTTAAGCAAGTGAGTAGAACCGAGAAAGATTTAGATCGCCAGTGAAATGTGAATTCCCAGTCCTTGTTTTAAAGATTAAAACCGAAAAAGGAAAGTTTACATGACAAAAGCTGAAATTGTTTTTTTAAATATAACTTAGGGCCGCATATGCATCTATATCTCTATAATGTAGTTCAGGCTCGAACTGCTTTCTCATATCTTTATGAGTCCATATAGATGCTGATGATATATCGAAATGTTACTATTCCTATTAAAACACTCTAGAGAATCACAACTCTCCTGCCACACAGGAATCGTGCCAACTGCCACATGTATTGAAAATGACAACCTTATAAGCTTTTCCATTAATTTTGAATTTAAGTGAACAGTTACTTTTAGTCAAAAAAGGAACATTTTGGAAATAACTCTGCAGGTCATGCAGCATCTATTTATAGAACAACCCAGTTAACGTTTCGGATAAGGACACACTTCCAAACTTCTTCCTTAGTACTGCGCAGTGAATAAGATGTCTTAAGCACTATACTTTTGTCACATAAATGTGGTCTTGGGTAGTGATCAATTTCAACTGTTTTGCACATGCCCTCTACGCTGACTATTTGGTCTGTCCGTTCATATTCGCTCTTCATACTTGTGTGCATGTACGAGAATGTCTAGACATGTGTTTTTGCATCTACACGTGTGTGAGCTGATGGAGGCAAATGCATGTAAGTATTTATGAAAGAAACTTCATTTCTATCATTACAGTTTAGCTGCATTAATCCATCGCTTAACGTCCCTGTCATTCCCCTATCACTCAAGAAGTCGCAAGGATCCTTTGCAATGTTGTATCTCAGCAATACCACTGCTGGCTAGTTTTGGTGTTACTGCTTGACAGTTAATGGTTGTCCTTCTGATCAGGCGCTGGAGTGCTTTCCCGCAAGTCAGTCACCTCCGTCATTTCGGATCCAATCCATGTTTCCAGGCTCTCATGTTAAAAGTCGACTTGGTATAAAAGCACTGATGACGATAAATGATGGTTTACCAGGAACGTGCAACAATTAGGCGGCTACATGCTGAACTGAAATCACTGAAATCGCCACTGCCCTAAATTATGTTATATGAATGTAGGTTTAGTTCGTTACAGCAGGGCGAAGAGCTTAAATGGACCCATCAGATGATAATGATGATGAATGAGATATTAATTCAGATACAAGATAGACAATTTACGCGTTCATCTGTTTAAATAGCCTTCCAAAAATCATTTGGAATCGCGGGTCACAAATTCAATCAATGGCACCATCTTGTAAACGTGAGAGGCTTATGTGTTTATCATACATATTTATAGAAACAGCGCTTTATCTGCCGACCTGTGTCAGCTCTGCTCCGGTAGAGTTGGCAATGCATTTCCAAACATAACCATATCTAAACCCAGGTTTACAAGCGTTTAAACAAATATCTGAACAAGTGATAGGCTTATGTGCAGTTCTCCGAAATTACTGCTTAGTCATTTCGAGAAACATAGCTGCATGATATACGTCTGTGAAATATATCTCCAATTTTCTTTTATGAAATTGTTACAAAAATGAACTGTTGTCACAAAGGAAAAGGTGAAAGGGTGCTCTTAAAGGAAATGGCCACATTTAGAATGAACCCACTTTAAATATATCAGTTGCAACTTTATTAAGTTATATGAATTTCAAAAGAATTGAGGTTTTACATCATTTTATAGTCTTTTAAGTAATTGTTTTGTTTTGTAGCCAAATGTATTGGCTTGATGTAATTTAACAAATATATAACCCAGCGTAAGACCGTTATGTGAAAGCACACAAATAATTTGTATTTTCTATATCCTATATAGCTGCGTATTTTATTTGGGCAGCAAGAATGTGTAACGGGCACTTCAGCACGCTATTTATATCATTTCCCCGACTGATCCTATCCATATCTACATCTAACTCGCTAGGGTTATATTGTAATGCCTGTATAATAGATCCAGCACGAAGTACCTTGCGTTAACCAATGCATTGTGCGCAAGATTCCAACTCTTCATTAATTTTCATACGATTCAGATTATTTTATTAATCGTTTATTGGGACAACGCTTAACGACGTACTATATCCAAATCTCGACCAGAATATTCAAGCGCACATTAAATAGTAACTCTGCATGTATTTGTAATTTTTTCTGTGTAAATAATATAGCTTGTATGAATGTGCAAGATAGAGAATAACCTCGCTGTGTGGTACAAGTTATAAACATTATGCAGAAAACATTAACATCCCCACATACATTGTATACATGTGAACTAGAATGCTTTGTTAACATCATTTTAAAAAAAAACAAAAATGCATTCAACTGTGTTGTAGAGATTCTGAAAGTGCCCGTCAAAATGTGACATTGATGTATTGCTGTCCAATTAGCGCGTCTAATTAGTGTCCTGTGGGAGAGTCCGACCTGGTGCCAGGGCAGACTGAGCCCAGGCAACACCAGGCACAGAGAAACGTTATTATTGCTATAGAGACTGCATTTGGATAGAAAACGATACAAAGAGAATTCATGCAGCAAACGCTTTTACCAAAGCCACAGGCAGCTAGCACTAGTGATATTAAGATCTCGCTGGAGTCCTGCAAGTTCTTTAAAATATGCATTGGCTTCATCAATACCAATGAATATTGTCAATAATTTAACTAGGAATTAACTAAATGCATCCCTTTAAGACGAGTCGCTTAGTTAAAGATGCCTGTACAATATTGGGAAATTGGATTCAAGTACTAAGTTTGAAATTTTTCTCTCTCGCTGTCAACTTATAAGATAGTCAGCTATTAATTTCATATTTTTTCCAAATGCCATCTACCAAGAACATGATCAAGTATATTTGCGCACAATTCCCAACTTTGGTGGACTTTAACTTCTCAATTATCAACAATCGAATGAATCGTGTCATGTCTAGTGCAAATGCAACTTTTAAATCCCGATTGCACATCCTGATGTTTAATAAAACGTAATAGTGCAAATAGCAAGTCACAATTTGTAACAAATGCATCAAATCTGCCAACTATTCGGATTAGTAACTACTGATGAAATTAGTCTTAACTAAAATTTCAAGTATGCATTGGAATTATAATTTATTAGTAAAGCCTGAGTGATACTTGCACTGTGATAAAATCTTCAAGGCGCACCTTGCTTTTTGTGTTTTTGGTCGCACGTCAGGTGTGAGTACTCAAAATAAATAACAGTAATATCCCTCTGATGGCACAATGGGTCAAATAATGGGTGTAAAAATAATAAACAATTGGAGAACATCTGAACTTCAGAGGTTTACCACTGTTGAGAAATCTCGGGCAAGGTTGGCAATTTTTCCAATCCCTGTGGATGGTAGAAGCTTGAAAAGTTAATCAATTTATTTCCTCTTGATTAGCAAAACAGGGGCCCGCGTGAGGCTTGGCTGGGAAATATCTTGGGACTGGTGACTGCAGGTGCGAGGAGTATAATTGGGTTAATTTCCGCTCATACAAAACTTCAGCACATGAAAATAAGGATAGCATCAGATTTGCAACTTTGTTTGAGATATGATGCAATAAGGGGCATGAAATGCTAATATGGAAGCGGTCCTTTAATTTAAATAGGTTCTTCATAGCGTCATTCCTAATGGTAGAAAAGCGAATGGTTGACAACTGGAAAAAGTTGCTTAATATTAACGGCGTAATTTTATGTTAAATTGATCGCAGCAGTAAAGTGATATGTTAAAACAATTTTTTTAACTGGGATCTCCTTGACGTTTCCGAATCATCCATCGCTCCCTTAGTCCTTCTTTGTTTGACTGCTTTCACTTGGCCCTTGAGGAGGCCCACGACGTATGGTTCAATCGTTTTGAAAACAAAATTGTTTTTCAGCCCAAAATGTCTTGAGTAGGCGGAAATCCCTCTTTTGTGAACACAACATTTGTTATATTTCATCAGGGCATAACTAGATACCGTGCCCAGTAATCTGGAGTACGCTTTAAATGTAACGGTTGCATTTAAAATTAATGCATTAGTATTTGTGATGTGCACAGGTCTTCCAGCATCCTGTAACATCTGGTAACCAGGCCCATGGGACTGGAATTTTCCTTGTGTCCATTTGGACCACATTTTGGCCGTTGCTCTAGATCCAAGCCCATCATTTCAATTTCCACTTCTTCCCCTCACCCTCTTTTTAACTACTTTTGTGTTAACCATCCCCAAAACCCCACTCCCTGCCCCACCCTTCTACCACTATGCTTCCTTTCACTTCTGTCCTCTCAAGTACTCATAGGACCATATCTACCCTCTCAAAACCCTACCCCCAACACTTCAGAGCTCCCCGACCTTCTTGCTCTCTTGCCACTGTCACAGGTTTGCGTCCTTCTTAGACAAGTCTACAGAATCTCTCACTGCCTCTGTCAGCATCGTCCAAAGGGCCCATTAAGGCACTTGGCTTTGCCTCATTGTGAACAGCAATCCCAATCACCTATCCTACTCTCTTGCAAAACTTCCCATCCAGTGCCTCTTCCAGGGGACAAACTTTCCAATTTCCAGCCTGGCCAACTCACCCCTCCAACTGCTGACGCTGTGGACTGTGCAAGCAGATTAGCCCTCAGTGGCACTCTCCCCATTGCCCAAATGTCTGCTCACTTGTGAAGAATGCTCATGCCATTCATGAAATTATTGTGGACGATCATGGCCTTGATGGAAACCTGGCTGAGAGGTGAAGACAGCTTCTCCTGAAATGATGTCTCCCCCACCTGGCTATATTTTCCACCAGTGCCCTGCTAAGACTATCATGGTGGCAGTGTGGCTCTTTTCAGCTAATCCAGGGGTTCCCAAACTGTGGGTGAAGTCCTTGAATGGGGTCACACAGATCATATTTGGGGTCATAAGCTCCCCTTCCTCCAAGGCAGCATAGGCAACTGTGGAGAGGAGACTATCCAATCAGGAGGTGCTGGCAGGACATCCTGGGACCTATTGGATCAAGGCTGCCAAAGAGCCCAAGCACCCTGGAAAAAAGGAGGCTGCTTTTAGCAGTGAGCTTGAGTGGACCCCGGTGTTTATATGCTGATTTGATGCAAGCAGAAGCCAGCGAGTGTAACTCAGTCATTGACTGAGTGCAGGAAAAACCGAAGGTCACGTGGCTGAGCTGAGAAAGACAATGGCGGCTTCAAACTTTACTGTATTTCGGATCCTCAATGCCTGTTATACAGGTACCTTACCACACAATAGTGGGGGCAATTTTCCCAGAATTGCACTAAGTGTGGCAGTGGGCGGGTAAAATGGAGTCCTACCTGCCAACGGGGAATTTCATGCCCTTTCTTCCCAAGCCCACCTCATTATTTATGTATTCTTGGAAAACATGCTGTTTCCATGGCGGGCTGGCTCTCATTCGCCAGCTTGCCATCACCCCGCTATTGCATCACACCAGCCGCCATCTTTAAAAGGCAGCTGCCAGCAAAGCGCTCATCAGCAACAGCTTACCACTGCTGTCCAGGAGACATGGCCAGCAAAGGCAAAAAGACTGCAGCCACCTCCCCCCACCCCCACCCCACCCCACTTCAATAATGCTCAAGTGACTGTTGGATGCCATGGAGGCCTGCTGGGATGTGTTGTATCCGCACTCTGGCTGCAGGATGGGTAGCAATGTCAACCTGGCTTGGGTGGCAGTGGTGATCAGCACGAACACCCTGCAGAGGAGGACAGTCATCCAGTGCTGCAAAAGGATGAATGATCTCTTCCATTCCATCAGGGTAAGTCACTCTTTTCAACAGTCCCAACTCACACACTCACAAACCTGTCACACACCCACAGGGCCTTCACTTGCTGCCAGTGCAAGGGACGTCACCATTCACTCTTTCACACACACACACACACACACACATCGTCATTGTCCTCATTCCAGCCATGGGACCACTCACCACCCATACAGGCCAGGCATACTTATCATCTGGGTTGGCAGGGGCCCTGATACACTCTCCCCATCTCTATCCACACAGGACAAACTACCTCACAGCAGGAGGAAAGGTCGCAGACAGGTGGAGGGATGCCGGAAATCAAAGTTCTGACAGAATTTGAAAACAGGGCCATCCAGCTGGTCGGCGATGACCGGGCCCGGTCCTGTGCTGACAGTGAGGTCAGCGCTGCTCTACTAGGTGAGGATCCAGCAGTGCAATATCCATCAGACAACCATGCTGTGAGTGATGTGTCCTGTTTCACAGGCCACTGCCATGCACTATTATCTCCCCTTGCTTCCGCAGGCACATCTGCCAAACAGCCGACGGACTCCATGCCCCAAGGCCTCCGAAGAAACCTCTGTCACAGCGCTCACCCATGTCCCTAACCAGAGCAGAGACACACACCTCAGTGGGACCTAGCTTTAAAGTAACCTCGGGATCACAGTCTGGTGAGCACATCACACTTTCTGATCCACAGCAGGTGGAGGCAGGGACTTCCCAGGTCCCCAGCATGCGGAGGACTGCCGGAGGCCAGAATGTTGCTGAGTCCGAGTCAGATGGCGAGCCTCTGGACTCAGTCATGTCACAGTTGCTGGAGCTGCAAAGGCAAGCTCGGGAACATCAGGAAGGGATGTCCAATGCACTGCTCAGGTTGCGAGGCACTATGGAGGAGTCTGTTCGTCTTTAGGCTGAGGTGATAGTGCCAGCATTGCAACACACTGAAGTCAACATTGGCAGGATGGCAACCGTCATGGAGACTTTGGTCCAGGACATTGCTCCTGCACTGCTGCGCAGGCTCAACTCCATCACTGATGTCATAATTAGCCTCCAACAGTGTGTACGCAAGAGGGATGCTGAGCAGCTCAATCTCTCTTCAGCTTCCCCTTCCGCTTACAGGGTCAGCCTAGGGAGGAGGATCAGCAGGTGCATGCTCCAGAGCCATCCACCCAGGTGACTCTGGGAGTGACCTACCCATCCAAATTCTATCTTCCTGTGACCTCCGCAGATCCAGCTTCACAGGCCAGGGAAGGTGCCACTGCCACACAGCAGGACCATGAAAGCCGGCTGGGGCCCTCCAAGTCTTGGCCCTCCAGAGGATGCTCAATAAGTCATTACAGACAGGGCGTAACAGTTAGGCTGCATCCATCTCTGCTGTGGATGTCCAGGGAGCACCAACGCAGGGTTAGGAAAGTTAGGTAAAAGTAGTTGCAAAGCCTGAGCATGGGTGTTGATCACTTGTACATACTGTTCACTATTGTCAATAAGCTCCTAAGAATGTCACCCTGCCTGTGGCTCCTTGTTCTGATGAGCAGTGTTCTTGTCACTCAGATATGAAACCTTTCTGCACAAGATAAAAGGCAGGTGTCTCAGTCCAGGACCTCTCCCCTGTGCCCTGTGCAGCCTTCAGACCAAAGTGATGGTCCAGCCTCACATTCCCTGGAAACATTACTGATGCCTGCACCTTGTCAGTGCTGGTTATTGCTGCTAGAATGTAGTGGGCAGGCGCCACATGGTTTTCTCATACTCTCTGTGTGCTCTCAGCATCTTTAAGGTGGGGCTGGCCCCCATCACACCAGCATCCGTGACCAGTGATGCTGTGCACCAGCTCCTGAAGGGAGACACAGCATCAGATGCATCTAAAGCTTCATGGCTGCGAGTCTGAGATGGCCCTGATCATGGAGCATAAGTGAGCTGCCCTTGGCCAGACAGGGGTAAAAGATTCTCAGAGGCATTGTGAAGATCTATGCAGTGCCCTCATTGCATGTTGTCATCATCCTCCTGTGATCGAGCGACTATTAGGGCCTCCACTGTGTCTCCATGACAGGAGCATTCTCACCGAGGGTATTAGCACTGCAATAAGCCAGGCTGCGATGTGAGGATCTACAGGGATACCTCACTGCATGTTGTCATCATCCTCCACAAATCTGGCAGCTATGAGGACCTCCCGAGTGTGCCTGCCTTGTCCAGCCAGTGTAAGAGCCTCAACCCCATCGTTGTCACCCCGAGTAGCCCCTCACCCTCATTCCCATCGGCATCCTCCTCATCGGAGGAGGTGTGCAGCTTCTCCATCTCCTCTTCAGCCAGCTCCTCTCCCCGTTGCAGCACCAGGTTGTAAAGGGTGCAGCAGATGATGACAATGCGTGGCACTCTCTGTGAACTGTACTGCAGGGCTGAACCAGACTGGTCCAGGCACCGGAACTGCATCTTCAGCATCCCAATGGTCTGCTCCACCAAGTTGTGAGCTGCAGCATGAGCCTCATTATAGCGTCGCTCTGCTGCAGTCTGAGGCTGCTGCACGGGTGTCATCAGCCACGATCTCTGTGGGTAGCTCTTGTCCCCGAGGAGCCAACCCTGCAGCCTCTGTGGACCCGGGAAGACTGCAGAGACCTGCGAGCAACTCAGGGTGTAGGCATCATGCACAGCCCCAGAAACCATGCACATACCTGCAGGATATTTTTCTGGTGGTCGCATACCAGCTGCACGTTCAGTGAATGGAAGCTCTTGCAGTTGATGAAGTCCACTGAGTGTAGCGATGGAGATCTGAGCACCACATGAGTGCAGTCAATCACCCCCTGCACCTGTGGGAATCCTGGGATCAGGGTGATTCCAATGGCCCTTGCATCCTGGCTGTCCCAGTCCCGGGCGAAATGCACAAAGTTGTGTGCCATGGAGAAGATGGCACCTGTGACCTCACGGGTACGTTTGTGGGTGGCAGATTGTGAAATCTCACACAGGTCACCTGTGGAGCCCTGAAATGAGCAACTGGTGTAGAAATTGAGTGCTGCGGTCACTTTCAAAACCACTGGCAGCGAATGCCTCCATGTCCCCTTGGCCCCCATGGCACCAAGTCCTGTAGTAAGTGGCAGATGTGAGCCACCAGGTCCCTCGACATGCGCAGTTGTTGACAACACTAGTTCTTAGTCATCTGCAGGAATGGCAGGCGGCGTCTTTGGACCCTGGGTGTTGCTAGGCCCCAACCAGCCACGCCTCACTGTCACTCCTGGGCAGCATATGTGGGAGCCCCTGCTGCCCCTTCTTCATGAGGTGCTGCTCCTCCCTTTGCATGGCCAGGTGCCTCAGTCACTCTCTCCTCCATCTTCTACAGTCTCTGTAGGTCAACAGACATACAGCTAGGTCACCAGGATCCATGATCCTGACGTCGTCCTCCTGCAGCATGAAAGAGAGAGAGAGACGTGGTTATAATGGCTGTACTTAGCATCTTTCCTCGCCCTGTGTGACTGCCCCTTAATGCTTCCCGGAGAGTGCTGGTCACCCCTTGGATGACCAAGAGATGAGTGTGCTGCATGGCTGCCCTGTCAACCTGCGACATGGGGAAAACTGGTCCAAACCAGAATGCTGAGATTGCAAGGGGCTTTGAGCACCTCCAGCAGTGATTGCTACATGGTCAGCGTTGGCAAGGAGATTTACAACACGTGCAGTCCAACTGCTCCAGAGTCCAATAAAATGGTGGCCGCCTCGAAGTCTGTGCCAGGGGTGTGGGGGTGGGCAGGGTGGGGTAAGGTATGAAGCACTTAGCGGCCCTTTGGTGCCTCTGCATTGCTTGCATGGGCTGGCAGGCTAGGAGCCGACCTCAGTCATATCACTGTGGCTGTGCTTGATCTGTCTTAGTTGCAGAGGCATGGTCAGTTTATACAGGCGGCCCTAATACATGGCCACTTCCCTCACTTACCTTGCCTCCTACCTCAATTGCCTGTGTGCGGGATTCAGCGCCAGGGCAGCACTTGGCACCACCCCCACCCCCCACTTCAGCAGTCGCCTGCGAGGCCTGGCATCAGTTGCCCCCGCCCCCCCGGCACCCCTGAGGCCAGTAAACAATGGGTTAGCTGTGGTGAATGCTGCTGCTCACTCATTTCAGTTCCCCCAAAGTGAAGGCCGCCAAGTGCACATCACCTGTGAGCTGTTGTGAAACACGTCAACGTGCTTTCCTGTCGATGTGGACGGACGATACAGCAGGGTTCCAAGAGCCTCGCGGGATGGCCTTTTAATTATATGCTAATGTATTATAATTAGCACCCCACCAACTGATGGCTGAGCGGACGATCATGACCTGCCTTCACGCCATCGTGAAGCAGGATGCGCCATATTTTCCGTGCATGCCACCTATCATGCCGGCTGGCAGCAGGCTTGGAAATTCCGCCCCGTTACTCTGCTTTGCAGGCACTGGCAACTCAACCGAAAATGGAAAGAACAGAGGGCCTGGTGAGTGAGTGAGTGGAAGGGAGAAAGTGGGGTTGGGATGAGAGGCTGCTGAGTGGGAAAGGAGTGGGGCTGGGAAGAAGGGTGTGTGTGTGTGTGTGTCTGCATGCTGCCGGGGGTGGGGGGTGGGGGGGTGGGGGCGGATAAGGGGGCGGTGTGGTGGAGGAAGGGGTGGGAGAGCCTGATTATAATGTGTGGGGGAGATGGAAGGGAGAGGGTTTCACTGAGTCTTCTGCCATCAGGGAATAAGAAGAGCTTGGCTGAAATCTATATGAGGATATAAAATTACATTTTTACAAAGTGCTTTAAAAACCCAAATTTTCATATTTATATGATGTATTATTATATGTTAACTATAACATGCAAACTTTAATAATTATATACTGAATGTTACTATTCGGACAAGGTTCCTCCAATTTGTTATGATCCCAGATGAGGTACGGCAAATTGTTATACTTCGGGTGAGGAGGGATGAATTGGCTCCCTTTCTTTATTCAACCCCCTCAGTTGGTTGCAAAGAGGTTAATTTGAAAAGGATTCTTTCCCTCATGGATACCTTTTCCCAGTCTAAATGTATTAATGTTTTTAAATGGGCCAATTTAACCAGGCTGCCTTGAGTCAAAAAAATAGTGAATTTATTAGTTACTAAACATGAGGAAAAATAATTAAAATGCAGCACACATACACACAGATTAGAAATGAGAAATTGAGTCCAAAAATAAAAGTTAGAAAGATATACATGTCAGTCCTTTGGCTTGTCCATGAGGAGTAGATGGTGAAATATTGCAGCCATTAAGTTGAGGTGATTCTGGTAGTGCTGACTTTGAACAGTTGGTTTGGAGATTCTTGGTTCTGCAGGTTAGCTGAAAGGAATTGTCTTGTTTCTTTTTTGACTAGGGCTTTGCTGACTTGTGATTTGCTTATAGCAATCAGAGAGAGAGATTCCTTTTTACCTGTAAGAGCAGAGATGCCCAGTTGGTATCCTTCAGCTGTGACCTTCACAGCACACACACACCAGAACAGAACACCAGACTAGCACACATGATTAGGGTGACAGTTGGCTTTTTTAAACTCCTTTCCTTGTGCATTCCTTGAAGGTGAAAAACAAACATGCCTTTCACCCAGATTTGTTTTCTTTTCAACTCAGTTCGTGTTCACAATCTGGAATATAACTCAACAGGAGGTGGTTTCGGCTGAATTGGCAATCATTTTCTAATATTGCCACTATCACAGTTCAGTTTGCATTGTATCTTTTCCTTTGAAATGCTTCTGTCTGAAGTAGGCCATGTCACACCTTTTAGGTGCAACATTCCATTCTCTCTGAACTAGTTGGTCAAGTAATCCACATAGGAATTTTCTAGCAAATGGTTACCTTACAGTCTCAGCCAGCTTTGCTTGTATGTCCTTTTTTTTTCAAAAAACACCTGTATTTCATAAAATCTCAATATGTCCATAAGTAATTCAGGGGTAGGACACCATGGTCATGACACTATGCTGCTTTATTGCTGTTTTGTTTTGGAGGTGTCCAGGGCCAAGTTAATATTTAACTGTTAAAATGGGGTCCCACTGGAAAATTGTTTGGGAATCACTGACATAATCACAGTTTGATCTGCCCCCCTAGTCCTCTGGCACCTTATCCTCCTTTGAGCATGTGACCTTGTTCCACCTACTCACCTGTTAGTTAAAATCCTTGTCTCTACATGTATTTTTTCCCATCAACACATTTTCAATGCTTTCCTCACTCAGCTTCTGCACTGGGTGACTTCTCATTCTCAATGATTTCAACATCCATATCAACTCACAATATTTGCTCTTCTCTGAGTTCACTGCTCTTTTATCCTTGCTTAATCTCGCCCCCCACATAAACTCCCCAACCTATATTCACATGGTCACACCCTTAATCTTGCCATGTCACGTGGTCCAGCTCCTCCCACTGTACCAACCACAGATAAGGGCATCTCAGATAACTTCCTTAAGTCACTCACCACTTATAACCTCCTTCCATGTCCCAACTCTACTTTCTTATGTGTCCATCCCAGAAAAAAAAACTTCCCCTGACAACTGCACTTTCAAAATTCCAACTTTCTAGCCTAAAGCCCTCCTTTCGTCTGAATATTTCTGCAACAACTAATTTGCTCGATAGCACCCTCATCTCCACCTTTAATGCCATTATCTCCACTAAAATCATTACACTCTCTTTCCCTGGCTGTTTGCCCAGTACAACCCTCATTTCTGTTCCCTTCAGTCCAAGGGATGCAAACTTGAATGAATATGGCAGACAACTTATTTAGCCATCACGGCCACTTCTGGCCAGACCATATAAAGCAGCAGTCTTGCTCTCATCTACTAAAACTGTTCACTATTCCAGGATCTTCTGGAATGCATGGGAAACCCCCCAGCTTCTTTTCTCTATTGCAAACTATTATCCCTCTTTCCTGCCTCCTCCAGCTTCACTTTGGGCAATGAGTGTAAGAAGCTCGTGCATTCCTTTGTCACTAAGACTGAGACCGTCCTATCAGCTATATTTTCCATTTACCTTCCTTCTCCTGGCCAACTGGGCCAAACTTCTTCTAAATATTTCCCCTTCCCAAGCCCTGAACACTTTTTCCTCTAGTTTCTCTCCTCTCTTACCTCATGCCCCCTCCAAGCTCAGCTTGTCCATCCTGCTTGCTCAATCCTATTTCCAAAAAACTGCTGACCACACCACTTCACTTCTTGTTCTCTCTATTAGCTGACATTGCTAAAAATTTTCTCTTCTCAGGTACAGTCCCTCTCTCCTTCATACCTGCCATCATCACCCCTCTCCTCAACAAACAACCATTGACCCCATCGTCCTTGCAAACTTCTGCCCCATTTCCAACCTCCCTTGCCTCTCCAAAATCTGTGCCCATCTTTCCCGGACGTCCATGTTTGAGTTCCTCCAATCAGGATTCTGCTCCTACCAAAGTATTGAAATAACACTTAAAATCACAAATGGCATCCTCTATGACTGTGACAAAGGTACACTATCCCTCCACATCCTTCTTGAATTGTCTGCAGTCTTGACACAGTTGACCACACCATCCTCCTCCAACATTTGCTCCTGCATTGTTACCTCTGGTGACTCCAAAGGATTTAACCTTGGTCCCCTTCTATTTCTTATCTACACACTGCCCCTGAGCAACACCATCTAAAAACATAGCCTGTACACTAATGGCACCCAGCTCTACCTCACCATCAGCTCACTTGACTACCCCGCTGTCTCTAAATCATCACACTGTTTGTCCCACATTCAGTATTTGCTGAGCAGAAATTTCTTCCAATTAGATATTGGAAAGACTAAAGCCATTGTCCCTGGCCACTGATTCCATCTCTCTCCCTGGCAACTATTTTAGGTTAAATCAGACTGCTTGCCAGCCATATTTGACCCTAAGAGCAGCTTCTCACCATATATCTGCACCATCACTTATCCTGCCTATTTCCACTTCCACAATATCACCACCCCTCTCCTCAACAAACAACCATTGACCCCATCGTCCTTGCAAACTTCTGCCCCATTTCCAACCTCCCTTGCCTCTCCAAAACCTGTGCCCATCTTTCCCGGACGTCCGTGTTTGAGTTCCTCCAATCAGGATTCTGCTCCTACCAAAGTACTGAAATAGCACTTAAAATCACAAATGGCTGCCTCAGCTCATCTGCTGCTGAAACCCACATTCATGCCTTTGTTACCTCTACACTTGACTATTACAAAGCTCCTGGCCGGCATTCAACATTCTGCCCTTCATAAACTTGAAGTCATCCAAAACTCTGCTGTCCACGTTATTGCATACACCAAGACCCATTTATCCATTACACCTATGCTTGCTGAACTACTCTAGATCCTGTTTAAGCAACACCTTGATATTAGAAACTTCATCCTTGTTTTCAAATCTCTCCATTGCTTCAACCCTCTGTACCTCTGTATTATCTTCCAACTCCACAAACCTCCAGGCTATCTGCGCTCATCTAATTCTGGCCTTTTGAGCATTCCCGATTTAATCGTTCCACTGTTGGTGGGTGTGCCCATGCCCTAAGCTCTGGAATTCACTCCCAAAATCTCTCCAACTCTTTATTCCCCTTTTCTCCTTTTTGACACTCTTTGAAACCAATATCTTTGGTGAAGCTTTTAGCCTCTGCCCTCTCTCCTTACTTTACTCAATGTCAGATTTTGCTTTGTAATGATCTTCTCAAGCACCTTAGGGTAGTATATTATGTTAAAGGCAACTTCACCCAATGGCAGATGCATGGTTTAGCACGAATGCCGAAAGCTGATGTCCAAAATGCATCGATCCAATGTTAGCTTCAGCATCTCGCTGTTTGCCTCATTATTGAAATGCATTGAGCACTGTGAAGTTTCTGTACCTGCATGGTAGATACAAATTAAATTTGTCACAACAGTTAGGACTTTTTCATTTCAGTCAAAGTACCCTTTTTAACAGCATAAGTCTTAATTACTGTCAGAAAACCTCTCCAACACGGAAATTAACATTGACAACTATAGAGGTTCATTCTTTCACCTTTGTTGTTGAAGATTTTTAAAAGGTACATTTTTGTCTTTTTCTTTCTGTCTCTTTTTTCTCACACTCCAATCTTTATTTCCTTCTCTTCATTTTGTACCTGATTTGACATTGAATTGACTATCACACTTACACTTTTTGGTTCAAACACTGCACTGTTCAATCTGCAATTATTCAATCTGATGGGTGAAGGACATACATGGTTAATTGCCTATTCAGACAAATTCCAGGAACCCTGTGGAGGATTGTGCCATTTTCCTGTGCCGAGAACCGGTGGGGAACCCCTGTCAATTCCACGGGAGAAGCACGATGTAATCAAATGCCCTTCAGGCAAGTAACTGGCTGCTGTCAGCCCTTCCACGCAGTTGAGGTCCCTCACAGCAGAAGTCTCACCTGCCAAGAGCTGCTGGCCAATTAGAGACTGCCAGCTCATCATTACTGCCAGCACCAGTGGTGGCTGTTGGTGACACTGCACCCTACTGAGGCCCAGGATCATGGAAGGACCCCAGGCCACAGGTGAGTGAAGGCGGTGTTGGGGGGTCATGGGGCAATGGTCGTGGGAGAGGGGGGAGGTCGGTGGGAGGCAAGGGCATTCAGTGGCCACCCCCCTGCCCAATGCTAGGTCCCTCAGTTGGGTGCAGTGCGTCTGACTACGAGGGATCCGCAGGAGACTACTTGTAAACCTGACAGATTTTGCTGGGCGGCCTGTGCTGTGGGAGACCTGTGCTGCCTCTATTAATCCTTGAGCCACCACTAAATTGAAGTGGGCCCAGGGATATTGTGTGTCACTTAGCTCATTAATGAGCCTGATTGATATCCCATTTCCAATGCTGGGAATCCCGTGTCAGTCCCTTCCGCACTCTGACTTAATTGGGTGAGATCTTGCTGCCAATGGGAAACTGACTTAAGGCCTCTCCCATGAAAGTGGGCTCGGTTGCCATGTTTTCTGCCGCGATGGGCTGGACAAAATCCAGCCTGACATGTGCAAAGTTTCATGAAAATTAAACATGCAAGGGCAACTCTAACGAACAGCAGGCGCAGTTAGTTCACCTCAACTCCACTTTCTCGCCCTACCCCCAAATTCCATGATTTGCTTAGTATCCAAAAACCCATCAATCTCCCAGTTTTAAACATACTAAATGACTGGACATCAACTTCCCTCTGGAGTAGAGAATTCCAAAGACTCACAAGCCTCTAAATGCAGAAATTTCTCTTCATCTCAGTCCTAAATGGCCGACCCCTTATCCTGAGGCTATGGCCCCTAGTTCTAGACTCTCCCAAAAAGGGAAACAACCTCTCAGCATCTACCCTGTCAAGCTCCCTAAGAATTTTATGTATTTCAATAACACCTCTCATTCTTCTTAAGTCCAGAGTTTACAGACCCATTTTGCTCAATCTCTCAATTTTACTCAGTTGGGACCAACATCCTTGTGGGGAGGTTTGCTGGTGCTGTTGGGGAAGATTTAAACTAACTTAGCAGGGGGATGGGATCCTGAGAGGAGGTTCAGCAGGGGGAGATGTACAGTCAAAATTTGAAGAGAGGGCAAGTGAGTCCGGAAGGCATAGAAATTATAGGCCAGTTAAGGCGCAAGGGAGTTTGGCAAGGTTGGATGGTATTTATTTTAATGCAAGGAGTCTGACAAATGAGGCAAATGAATTGAGGGCACAAATTAACACATGGCAGTATGATGTCATTGCTGTCACAGAGACATGGTTGAGCGATGGGCAGGATTGGCAGTTTAATATTCCAAGGTATAATGTCTTCAGGCAAGACAGGGAAGGAGGTAAAAGAGGAAGGGGAATCGCAATATTGATCAAGGAATCAATTGCAGCCGTAAGGAGGGATGACATCTTAGAAGGCTCCTCAAATGAAGCCATATGGGTAGAACTGAAAAACAAAAAAGGAGCAATCACTTTGCTAGGAGCATACTATAGACTCCCAAATGGCCAGGGAGAAATAGAAGAGCAGATATGTAAGCAAATTTCAGAGAAGTGTAAAAATAATAGGGTAGTAATAGTGGGGGATTTCAACTTCCCAACATTAACTGGGATAGTCATAGTGTGATAGGTTTAGAGGGAGCAGAATACTTAAACTGCATCCAGGGGAGCTTTTTAAGCCAGTACGTAGAAGGTTCTAGAAGAGAGGGGTCGGTCTTGGACATAATTTTAGGGAATGAAACCGGGCAAGTGGTATAGGTATCAGTCGGGGAGCATTTTGCAGATAGTAATCATAACTCCTTTAGATTCAAGGTTGTTATGGAAAAGGACAAGGGTGGGCCGGAAATCAGGGTTCTAAATTGGGGGAAGACTGATTTTAATAAGATCAGATATGATTTGGTCAGAGTGGATTGGGAGCAGCTACTTTTAGGTAAATCTGCATCAGAGCAGTGGGACTCATTCAAGAAGGAAATAGGGAGAGTACAGGGCCAACAAATTCCAGTAAAGATAAAGGGTGGGACCAACAAATCCAGGGAACCCTGGATGTGGAGGGATATACGCGATTGGATAAAGAGAAAAAAGGAGGCTTATGGCAAATACCTAGGGTTCAAAACATTGGAAGCCCTAGAGGAGTATAGAATATGTAGGGGAGAACTTAAAAAGGAAATTAGGAGAGCAAAAAAGGGGCATGAAAAATATTGACAGGTAAAATAAAGAAAAATCCAAAGTTATTTTACAAGTACATTAAGAGTAAGAGGATAACTAGGGAAAGAGTAGGGCCCATTAAGGATTATAGTGGCAATTTGTGTGTGGAGCCAGAAGGCATAGGTAGGGTTCTAAATAAATACTTTGTGTCAGTGTTCACAAGTGAGAGGGACGACATGGGTATGGAAATCAGGCAGAAGGACTGTGATATAATTAAAGAAATTAGCATAAAAAGGGACGAGGTTCCAAGTGACTTGGCAGGCTTAAAATAAATAAATCTCCAGGCCCGGATGAAATGTATCCCAGGCTGTTAAGTGAGGCAAGGGAGGATATATTAGGTGCACTGTCAATAATTTTCAATACCTCTCTGGCCACAGGAGAGGTGCCAGAGCACTGGAGGACAGCCAATGCAGTACTGTTGTTCAAGAAGGGACGAAGGGATAAACCAGGGAACTACAGGCCAGTCAGCCTAACCTCAATGGCAGGAAAATTATTGGAAGCAATTCTAAGGGACAGAATTAACCTACACTTGGAGAGGCAGGGATTAATCAAGGACAGTCAGCATGGTTTTGTTAAGGGGAGATCATGTCTGACCAACTTGATTGAATTTTTCGAAGCGGTGACCAGGTGTGTAGATGAGGGCAATGCATTTAACGTAGTCTACTTGGACTTCAGCAAGGCTTTTGATAAGGTCCCACATGGGAGATTAATAATGAAGGTAAGAGCCCACGGGATCCAAGGCAATTTGGAAATTTGGATCTAGAATTGGCTGAGTGGCAGGAAGCAGAGGGTGATGGTCGAGGGGTGTTTTTGTGACTGGATGCCTGTGTCCAGTGGGGTTCCTCAGGGATCGGTGTTGGGCCCCCTGCTGTTTGTGGTATATATAAATGATTTAGACTTGAATGTAGGAGGGTTGATCAGTAAGTTTGCGGATGACACGAAAATTGGTGGGGTGGTAAATAGTGAGGAGGATAGCCTTAGATTACAAGAGGATATAGACAGGATGGTCAGATGGGCTAATCAGTGGCAAATGGAATTTAATCTGGATAAGGTGAGGTGATGCACTTGGACAGGACAAACAAGGCTAAGGAATACACAATGAATGGTAGGACTCTGGGAAGTACCAAGGATCAGAGGGACCTTGGTGTGCATGTCCATCGGTCCCTTAAGGTAGCGGGACAGGTAGATAAGGTGGTTAAGAAGGCATATGGGATACTTGCCTTTATTAGTCGAGGTATAGAATATAAGAGCAGGGGGGTTATGCTGGAGCTGTATAAAACGCTGGTTAGGCCACAGATTGAGTATTGCGTGCAGTTCTGGAATCTGCATTATAGGAAGGATGTGATTGCACTAGAGAGAGTGCAGAGGAGGTTTACCAGGAGGTTGCCTGGGCTGGAAAGTTTTAGTTATGAGGAGAGATTGGATAGACTGGGGTTATTTTCCCTGGAGTAGAGGAGATTGAGGGGAGGGACATGATTGAGGTGTATAAAATTATGAGGGGCTTGGAAAGGGTAGACAAGAAGGTGGAGGGATCAATAAGTAGGGGGCATAGATTTAAGGTAAGGGGCAGGAGGTTTAGAGGGGATGTGAGGAAGAATTTTTACACCCAGAGGGCGGTGGGAATCTGGAACTCACTGCCTGAAAGGGTGGTAGAGGCAGAAACCCTCATAACATTTAAGAAGTATTTGGATGTGCACTTGCAATGCCATGGCATACAAGGCTATGGGCCTAGTACTGGGAAATGGGATTAGAATAGTTAGGTACTTGTTTGACTGGTGCAGACTCGATGGGCTGAAGGGCCTTTTTCTGTGCTGTATACCTCTATGACTCTAATCTCCCCTCATGGGACAACCATCTTACTTCAGCAATCAATCTTCAGGGCACCTCCTCTAAGGCAAGTATATCTTTCCTTAGGCGAGGAGATCAAAACTGTATAATGTACTCTGTGATCTCACCAAACCCCATATAATTGCAGCAAACATTCCTTACTGCTATATTCAAGCTTCCTAATTGCTTACTGTACCTGCATGTTAACTTTCCGTGACTTGTGTAGAAGGATCCCTAAATCCATCTGAATACGAACATGTACTAATCCCTCACCTTTCAAACAATATTCAACTTTTCTATTTTTCCTACCAAAGTGGATAATTTTGCACTTACTCCATGTGCCACTTTCTAGCCACTCACTTAACCTATCTATATCCTTTTGTGTCTTCTTTTCATCCTCATCACAGTTTACTTTCCTATCTAGATTGGTAGTGTCTGCAAATTCGGATACATTGTGCTTGGTTCCTATCATCTAAGTCATTGATTTAGACTGTAAATAGATTCTTCCAAATCAGCTTCCTACAATGGATAGGATGCCACTAGATATACAAAGTGTGTGAAGTTTAACTGATTAAATTACAGCATTGTCGATTCACACACTTAATGGATTCCTATGTCCTGACTCTGTCAGCCTGCATTGAAGTTCTCTGAATGTGGATAATTGGGACATCCCACAATGAGCAAACAAAAATGCTGCAGAAGCACACTTGGAGCCTCTTAAAAATGGCAATGGGTTTCTGCACATATCAACTCCCAATTGTCAAATGAATAAATAAATAACTATAACAATGACATCCAAATCAAAATAAATTCTGTCAGTATTTGATGGAATAACTACTGATCCAAAAATAGTCCACTGTGCAGCAACTTCATGATGTATACTTTAAAGGTACATAATGCCTATAGCACAAATGGTTTAACTAGTCTATGCCTGAAAAGTTGTGCTTTAAATTCTTTAACGATATATTGTTTAATCCTAAATGCAGAAATTGTAAGTAACATTTAGTTAGATCTTGATCTATTGGCCTGGAAGTTTTTGGCTAGTGGAATTTGTTTATCCATTGGAGCTTGAGTTAACCCAATAGCTGGAAGCACTGAACAATGTATTATCAAACCAATCTAATAAAGGCAGTGCCTTTTCTTTCAAAAAAAACCCCTAAAAGTCATAACTATGCAACTTTTGCAGACTATCCACACCATTAACATGTTGAATCTAACATATATCCAAAGAGCACCTAACAGAGTCCATCCCAACTTATCAGGTAAAGTGTCTGTTACACCTGAGAAGTTTAACTTAATAATCAAAGTGCATGGAGAACAAAAAATCATTGTAAGCTGAAGTAACAACTATCTATCTGTTAATCATATTGAGTGGCTCAAACTTCCACTTGATTAATTATAAAGCAATCAAAAACACTTGCGTTTACTAAATAAGTGGGAAAAACTACACATCAGCATCCAGCAAAGCAGTACAAAGCTTGTCAATCAATTCTTTTTCTAAAGCATTTTTTAGCAACAAGCAGAAACAGCAAAATGAAGCGCTCAAATGAAATTTTCCAATAACCATATTGCTTATATGGCCCACTAAGTATATATGCTTCAAAATTATGCTTGAAATAATTCTGTACTACGGTGATCATTATAAATCATTATAATAACCTTTCATTGTTGTTTGTTTGTGGTGATGCATATCATTTGTGTTGGCTGGTGCCAGTTCAGTTTTTTTGTTATGATTGGATAGTGTCCAAAAATAACATATTTTGTTACACTTTAAGTTATCAACTTCATTCAATTAATGTTTTAATCTCTATGTTATTATAGTTGCAACTTCTGTTGTTCACTGTTCTTAGGTGTGTTGTCATCACATTCTTGGAAACATAGAGATGAAACTTATCATTACTCGATATGTCTTGACCTCCTATGCAGCGCTGCAGAAGGTTGGCAAAATTATACAATAAACATTATGCATTGCAATACAGAATGCTCCTGTCATTATAAAACTGCACATCCTTTGGCTCCCCATCAGCATTATGACAGGATATCCATTAGTAAACTTTAACATTTACTGAACCAGTGATAGGGCATTAACTAGTGCAGTTGTCACAGTAATGTGAGCAAACAGCTGTAACTATATGATACACTCCCATCATTATTGCATATTGAAAAACAAAACTCAATGGATGCGTGTTCAATGGCAGGCATAGATCATTAATTACCTACCTCTGACTATCTGCAGAATTTCCCTCTTATGTGAGAAAACAGAACAAATGATATGTCTATCTATGGCTACATAAGTAGTTCTGTGATTGGCTAGTACCCTACATTAGATATAATTACCAAATAATCAAATGTAAATTGAGAATTCACAAATAAATGCGGTTGGCTCCAATTAAAGTAGGAGTGTTAGCCATGATAATGCTTCCATTTCTCTATCGGGCATAAGGGGTGTGGGTTGGGGTGGGGTGGGTGATGGTTGTTGTTGGTGGATAGAAATCAGGAGATTTTTCTTTTTGCAGGGGTCAACGACGTTTGGAGCAAGTTGATGGCTTATTTAGTGAGTGTTAGTTCACTAAAATTGATCTAAAGGGAGCTGAATGATGTTTTGGCTGAGGCTGATAAAACAGCATTCAAAAGGTATTTGGTGATATGCCTCTCAGTTACTAAGGTCTCTTAAAACTAATATTCATTGCCTTTGGAGGCCAGAGACAAATTTCCTCAATTTCTTGTTCCCTGAAATGGTGCAGCATTCTTTTTAACTTTTTTTTATTTTTCCCCATGAGATTACGCAACTGATGGTAGGTGGAAGCATTGGGGATCATGTTGTTCAATATGCATAGGCTCTATGGACCAGTTAGTAATTTCCAGTCTGTCACTCTCTTATGATTACATTCTTGATAGCTTGATCATTTTAAATTATTTTAAGATTATGGCTCCAAAATAGCAATTGCTGGTATGCAGTGGCATGTAATAACAACAATAGTTTGCTATATAGCGCTTTTAATACAGCAAATTGTGCCAAAACACTTTTCAGCAACACATTCAGACACAAATTGCCACTAAGATAAAGACAGAAATAGTAGGGCAAGTAGCTGTACACTTGGTCAAAGAAATAGGTTTTAATGAGCTTCTTAAAGGAGTTCCAGAGGTAAAAGGTATGGCCACCAATAGCATGTTGTTGGAAGTGGGGGGGCTGGAGGGGGGATGTGTACAAGATGGTAGAATTGCAGAAAAACAGAGTTCATGGAAGGTTGTTATACAGTGTTTTTTAGGTGAGATGATTTGAGGAAATCTGGTTTCATAATTGCCTTTTCTGATAAGAAATAATTTTGTATTCTTTTGTCTTGATGCTCTATTCTTTCACTAATACATTACAAGTACAAATACTTCACCAGTTTCCATTCATATCCTTTTACAATTGTTTCAGAATTATATATGAACTTTCTAGCTCTGATATTTTTCACTTATTAAGATTAAGTTGATCCAAGTTTTACAGGATTTACTAATTTATTGGCAAGCAAAATAGTTAACATTACTATTCTTACACACATAACCTAACTCATTTGTCTTCCCTAATGAAAGGTGAGCCAGATTGTACACTGTTAAATCCATTGCACTGAAGGTTGCTTAGAATTATTAATGTTGGCTATCTCAGAAATGTCATTAGATACAGCGCTTGTGGAAGAACATTTCCTTTACTTTTACCACTAGCATATAAGTGTTTAGATGTTACCTTTTTGTTTTCTGGAGTAGTTTAGGCATTAGTGCGCTTTATTTTACAGAAAGTAGAAGTTCCTTCTCCAGCCTTTATATTTACAATGCAGAGCAATGCATTCCAAAAGGAAAGGAGTCATCCCTCAATTGCTCCTACACAACCATCTGTCATTGGTTTCAAAGTGGACATTGGCAGAATATTCATCCAATCTTCTTTTAATGATTATGCTAACCAACAACAGAACTATTTCTGTAATCATGAGGAGGGACATGGATTTCAGGTCTCCACTGCTCTGAATTCAATAGAACCATTATCCTGTATACTCTTCATCTGCTAAGGTATTTATGAAGTCAGCTTATACTCATGATATGCTTTGGGATGTAAACTGAAAGGGTTTAGTGCCCCTAGTTTTGGACTTAGAACCTTTAATTGCAATCAAATTCAATTAGGGTTGTAATGCATATGTTTAATCCCCTGTACATCATTATCCACTAAGGATTACGCAGTGAAAAGCATTGAGAATTATGGAGGATTGACGAAACAACTTTCTTGCAGGGGTTCCTGCTGAATCATTTGCTGTGAAATTCATGGGTCTTGGGAGGTGGGTAGTTCCTGCTTGCCTATAGAGTGAGCAGGGGGAGGATCTATTATTTAGGACAGGATTCAGTCAGGCCAGGTCTCTACCCCATTCCTCCCCAAGATCAAACATCACGATGACAGGGATGCTTTTTAGGGTTCTCCTCATTCTGATGTTAAACAGAGGTGTGTTGGTGGGAAGCTGTGGCCTGCTAGATATTCCACCAGTTTTACTTTTCCTGCAGCCATTATGATGCATTGTGCAGGTATACATGGTGCAGCAATGTGTAAGTGCGGCCCACAACATTATTTCCCAAGAGCAATCAATTTCAGAGCGGTTGATTTCCTTTAGGAAAACCATAGTGGTATAATGGAGAGTTGTTTTTTGAAGAACTACTCTCTCTTGAGCTGCACCAACTTGCCTCTCGCTAACTGTAACACTCCTGGTCCTACATTGGGTGGAGTCCCAGAAAGGAGCATTGCAAGTTATATGGGTGACTGCCTCCATCATGCTTCCAGGACTTGGGATGGGGGCAAATGCCAGGAAAATTAGGCATATGGAGATCTTGCTCCACCCTCTCTGCTTCTAACACAAGAGTAGGGCCCCAGGGATATCTGTCCCATTGCTACCTTTGCAGGGTTACTTTTAGTGATAAAATGGGTTAACCACTCTGTTCTCTGTTATCTTTGTGTGTTAATCTATGCACTGCTGCCTACTGACTTCCAAGGCTCCATCTCCTTCATCAGGAGCTGGGATAATTTTGGCAACAAATATTAGGAACTTAGGAAATACCAATTTTTTCAAAAGATTTGCAATCATTTTCAGCCTGAACTGTCAAGTGGATGACCCATCTTGGCCTCCTCCTGAGATTCTTGCCATCACACAAACCACTCTTCAGCCAATATAATTCAGTCCATATGATATAACAAAATAATGAGGGCATTGGATTCAGCAAAGGCCACTGACCCTGACAACAGCTATGTTGTAGCATTGAAGACTTATGCTGTAAAACCAACTGAGCGTCTAGTCCAGCTATTCCAGTACAGCTACAATACTGACATCTACCCAACAAGGTGGCAAATTGACCGGGTATGTCTTGTACACAAAAAGCAGGACAAATCCAGTCCAGCCAATTACCACCCCATCAGTCTATTAGCCTACTCCCAGTTGTCAGTAAAGTAATGGAAGATGTCATTAAAAGTGCTACCAACTGACACTCACCAGTAACATCTAACCAATCCTCAGTTCGGTCAAAACCCTGGAACTCCCTACTGAGGGAGTAACTCTGTTATGCAGAATCCAGAGCTCAAAAGGACGGCTCACCACCAACTCATCAAGGGCAACTAAGGATGCACAATAAATGTTGGCCTTACCAGCACTACCACACTCTGTGAATGAGTAACAACAAAAAAAGACTCCTAATCAGCTAAATGTGAATCCTGAAACTGCAATCTTCTAACTTAAACTAATTGTGCTGGCACCTCTTCCACTTCTTAAGAAATGATGAGGTCAACAAGCTTGAATAAGACTGTAGAAAGTAAATCATATGTAACATTGGCTATCATTTAAGTTCTTTGCACCAGTTACCATAGGGAAACAAAAATCCAATGGCAGGAAAATTCTCTGGGGTTTAACAAAACTGAGTTTGGATCCATGGACCCTGTGCCATTTGTGGATGCTTGCTTTCTGCAAATTGGCTGCCACATTTGCTACATCACAACTACACATCGAAAGTATTCCATCTGTATACCTCTTGTCTTCTTTTTTCATATGGTAGCAGCAAGAAAAAAGCAAATATCAATCTGTAAGTCAATTATCCAGGTCAAAGCTGCAAGGATAACTTGGATATCTTTAGGCTGCTTGTGAATTGCCCCTGAAGGCTGTGCTCAATGAAATGCTCCAGAATCTGATTAGGAGCTCCACAGTCCTGGGGATGCTTTAATGTTCCATCTATGGAGAAAGTGGCAGCATCTAATATAGCCCATTCTGAGGCAGTTGAAGATTATCAATTGTTTGCAAGGAAACTTTGATCATTCAGGTTGTATTGTAGGGTTCTCTACAAGGAATCTACTTGTCATGACACAGTTGTCCCAATCATTGCACCATTGGTCATTAGGATTAAGGGACATTGCTGAAGGGCTTAGTGATGACCCAAAAATAGCCTTCTAGAGTTGAGACAGGCTGATGGTAGGTTGGTCAAGTCGGTCTGGATAGGTATGACTTTGCTGTTGTAGTGGTTGCATTCTCAGGGAAATGCAGACAGTCTGCTCTCATGAAATTTCACTATGGTTCCAGTGTTGATGTAATGACAAGAATCTTTGCCAATGTTGATGATTGAGCGTCAGTGTTGACTGTTGGGAAAACATCAAGAACAGTTCTGCAGGTGATGACTGGGTTTCCTGAAGAGAAAACATTGATGCCTTATCTGCCTTCTTGATGAACAGCATGCAACTTGATCTTTAACATTAAAAAGGGGGAATTCATATGCCAGTGAAGCCCACAGTATATTGCTTTCCCATTATAGCTTAACTCTTCATTGTGTGGTGGCCATTAAAGTTTCTAAAATGGATTGATGGGTGTTGACTAGGAGGGAGTGATGGGTCAGGCCACTGTGTGACTGATAGTTTGTAGACATTGAAGATTGTTTGCTTTCCTCCATGTATTGCTGTAGTGAAAACTCCGGCAATATCGGTATGCTTGAGTTTGATGTAACCTTTGATGCCTTGTTTGGCACAGCATGTCAGGGCCATATTTAGGATATTGCAGGCACATGATGGCATGTTTGTACTTTAAGACTTTTCTTAATTCCCAGAGCACCTTTATCCTGTTATCCAGCAAGATATGCATACAGCAGCTGGTGTGACCATGGATCTCCTGGTTTCCTGCCCCTCCCCTTCCCTCACCACAACCTTCCTCTTTCAGATTTTCTGTTTTCAGATACTTAAGAACTGTCACCTGCCCAACTAGAGCACACCAAAGAGGAAGAGAGAGACCTGTGCCACAGCCTTGATCTGACACTTTCAGTCACCAGCTCAGATACTGGCACTATACATATATTAGAGCTTAGTACAGAGTTGGGATCTGCACATTGTAGGTCATCAGTGCCTCAACAAGAACAAGATGCAGAACTGGAGCAAACACAGCATTTTTGTTGAAGTAGAGGAGTTCCTGGAAGATGTACAGCTGCAGAGGTGGCAGTCAATGGTTTTGTGCCTGTTCTTCATTTACACTGGAAGGGACAAAAAAGATCTGCTCCATAACAAAGGAAAATTGAAGCCACTGTGAATTGACCTAATTATACTTTCAGGGGTAAAGGATAATTCATGTGCCAGCTCACTGAAGGACAAAGTCACAGACAAATCCTGCTGCAAAGGACTCAGGTGAGGACCTTGATGGGATGACATACAGGACAGCGCTGAATGGGCATGCACACTGAGTTGCTGGGTACATCGGCTGGTCTGCCTGACAGCCTCCTGTCACCATCAAGAAGAAGGGAGGAATCCAGCTCCAACTTGGCAGAGGATATCGCACAGAGCTTGCACTCTCCACAGCCTCTGCTCAATCTCCCTGTCATGCTGCTGACCTAGAGGCACCCCCATACCTGTTATACCCTTTCTATGGACAGTCACCGAATCCTTTTCCTTCCCTGTGAGGATGCAACAACACTCCAAAAACACTCTTCAGCACTTCCAAAGTCTTTGCAATAATAGAAGCTATTTTAAATTACATTATGTGCAAGTTTGGTGACTACTCCTTTAAATAACACTTATGCTACGACTCTCTTGCAGCTGAGCACATGTTCTTTGGTGAGTGACAAACTGTTGAATGGACCTGCATGGTCTAAGTTTGCAATTAGAGCATCAATTCAGCTGGGAATAACATCATGACCACACAAGTTCGGGAGCTTCTGACTCATATACCCACGAGTGCTCTTCCAAACATGAGGTGCCACACGGACCACATCAGAAGACAGTGCAATACACCCTACTAAAGAGCCTCCACTAGCGCCATCTCCAGTTGCACCATAGATTTGAATTTCACACTGAAAATGTTTTGATTTTGCATTCTTGGCTCTACATAATTTTCTAAATGTTTAGTCCTGTTATAGTCTTCACAGTGGTGATTGTGCACAAGCCAGTGCAATGTATAAAGTTAATTCCTTGAACAAAAGCTTCATGAAAGAATTATATTACATGCAATTTACAACCTAGAAACAGGCCATTTGGTTCAACTCGTCTGTGTCAATGTTCTTGCTCCACACGAGCTCCTCCTTCAACTAGTCCTAGCTGGAGATTCTTCCATTCCTTTCTCCCTCATGTAATGATCCAGTTTCCTCTTGAAGCCTTCTAACCATTGTCAATTTTCAACTGAAATAAGCTTTTCCATAAATATTTTCTTAGTCATCTTCAATTCCTGATGGAATGGTAAACCTCAAAGACATAATACTTATTGAGGATGTATGGAAAGTGGAGCACCATTAGTGATATGTTGAGAGACTGACTGATATGCAGGATTGGAGTTGAAACTATTCAAAGGCGTTTGCTAGTCTAAGCTAATCTAGACTTCAATAAGACATTAGAATTAGCCACAGCCATGGAGATTGCTGTTAGAAATTCAGAAACTATAAAGGATACACAAAATGGCACCATCCATCTGGTAGGGTGGGACAGACTGGCAACACAAAGCGCGAAAAATCAGTAGTTGCAATTACTAGTGGTTGTACTACTAGTGGTAGCTGGAGAGGGCCCCAGCTTAATAGGCCACAACTGCTCGAAAATATTAAATTGAAATGGGCCAAAATTGTTCAAATTACAACAAAAGGCTTACAGGAATTGTTGCAAAAGTATGCTTCCATTTTCAATGATGACTTAGGAAGGATTCAAGGGCTACAAGCCAGAATCCATTTGACCCAAACGCAACCCCCAGATTTAAAAGAGCCAGACCAGTCCCTCATGCTCTATGGGACAAGGCTGAAACTGCACTGAACAGACTGGAAAAATTGGGCATCCTACAACCAGTGCAATTTCCTGAGTGGGCGGCACCCTTCGTACTTGTACAGAAGCCAGACCAAAGCATGCGTTTATGCGATGACTATAAGCTAACTGTCAATAAAGTGGCCAAACTTGATTGACACCCAATACCCAAGACTGAGGAATTGTATTTGAAGTTGGCAGGGGGCACTACATATTTGAAATTAGACATGAGCCATGCCTACCAGCAGGTAGAGTTGGAAAAGGACTCTAGGGGAATTATCACCATTAATACACACCAAGGATTGTATCAATATACACGTCTTCTCTTTGGGGTCTCCTCGGCATGTGCTATTTTCCAAAGAAAGATGGAAAATTTGCTTCAAGGATTGCCCCATGTTATTGTTCACTTGGATGACGCATTGGTCACGGGACAGACTGATGATGAACACTTAGCAAATCTAGAAGAGGTGCTCAAAAGCTTCACACAAGTGGGGGTATGTTTAAAACAAGAGAAGTGTCTGTTCTAAGCTAAGGAGGTAGTTTACTTGGGCCATAAGGTTGATGCGCAGGACCTGCATCCTGTGGAAGAAAAATTCCAGGCCATTCGTGAGGCACCTACCCTGAGAAATACCAAAGCTACTATGGTCGATTCCTCCCAAATCTCTTGACCATGCTGGCTTCATTGTACAGCCTGCTTAAGAAGAACCAGAAATGGAGTTGGCAAGCCCCGCACCAGGATACTTTCCTGAAAGTGAAGCAATTGTTAATATCGTCAGCCTTGTTGGTCCACTTTGACCCCAAGAAAGAATTAATTTTAACATGTGATGCATCCCCTTATGGAATAGTGGCTGTCCTTTCCCATTGGATGGCGAACAACCCATTGGTTAGATGTCTCGCACACTCAGTGTCGCAGAGCGATGATATTCCCAAATTGAAAAAGAGGGCTTATCTATTGTGGTCGGCGTACAGAAGTTTCATCAATATCTCCACCGTCGCCACTTCCATATTATATCTGACCACAAACCTCTACTGGGATTATTTTGAGAAGATAAAGCAATACTGCCACCCCCTGCCCCATCGCATCGGCTCACATCTAGAGATGGGCACTAATAGTAGCCACCTACAAATACACTTTTGTTCACCGTGCGGGTAGTCAAATTGCACATGCTGGCGCACTAAGCCACCTTCCCCTATCAGCTAATAATGATTCCCCAGGAACTGGTCTTAGTGCTTAATTTTCTGAATTCCTTCCCTGTTCAGACCAGAAAAATCCATGAGTGGACAAGCCAGGACCTGGTATTGTCTAACATCTGGGAGCAGGTCATGAATGGTTGGTTAGGTGGATCTAAATCCGAGAAGATGAAGCCCTATTCTGATTGCAAATATGAACTCCCCTGCCAGGACGACATTTTACCATGGGGAGTTATTGTGCCTCGAGGGGGTGCAGGTCATTATTAGCCGAGCTACATAGTGCTCACCCGGGCATTAGTAGAATGAAGATGCTCGCACGCAACTATTTGTGGTGGCCAGGCATGGGCTTGGATATCGAAACCCTGGTAAAAAGCAGTCCTCAATGCCAACAGGTGCAAAAGCTCCCCTGCTTAGCTCCATTGCACCCATGGGAATGGGTGCACCCCCATGTTGATTACATGGGACCCTTCTTGGGCACAATGTTCCTTTTACTGATTGACTCCCACTCCAAATAGATGGACGCCTATGAAGTCAGGTCTCCCACGTCAGCTGCAACCATAGGCCGTTTGCGAAAGAGTTTTGCTGTGCATGGGTTGTCGGAGGTCCTCGTGGGATCGTTTTTACCAGCAGGAAGTTCCACAGGTTCAGGACTCTTAACGGCATTACCCATATCAAAACCTCACCCTACCACCCAGCATTGAATGGCATGGCTGAGCGGGCAGTCCAAACCTTTAAATCCAGGATTAAAAAGATGGAGGGGGATTCCATCAGCATGAGATTGTCCCGGTTCTTATTCGCATGCCGGGCCATGCCACACACAATGACCAGCATTGCCCCTGCAGAACTACTAATGAAGAGATGTCTCCTCATCCGCCTGATCTTTATCTGGCCAAATTTAGAGTGGATGGTGGAGAAAAGCCAAGAGGTGCAGAAGACCAGGCATGATGGTCATGGTCGCGAAAGAACTTTCATGGTAGGAGATGCGGCCCTCATGGAGAACTTTGGAGATGGGCCCAACTGGCTGTTAGGCGAGGTGAGAGCAGTAACTGGACCCCCTCCTATAATGTATTGGTAAACAGCCGAATAAATAGATCATCTCCGCAAAAGAACACCAGTCCCACAGGACGAAATGCAGTCTTCATCTATGCTTGTGTCTGTGCCGCATGTGGAGGACAAGTCACACGATTTGGAAGCACTGGTGGGGCCTGTGGGACTCGAGGGGGCTGGGGAGATAAACCTGCCAATTTACACTGAGGAACTTAGTGGACAACTGTCCCCTGAAAAAGAGGTCTCGGAAAAACCAGCTGAAGTTATTGAACTGCAATGCTCAACACGTCTGAGAAAGTCTCCTGAGAGACTTGATTTGCAAATAGTTATTAGTGTAAATAGTTCACGTTATTAAGTTTGTCAACTGTATTTTTAAAGTAAAGGGGGAAGGATGTGGTAAAGTGGAGTATCATGTATCTTTCAGAGAATGCAAGTGGACTAACCATGTGACAGTACCGACCGATCACTGTACAGCGCGGGCTACTGGTTAACTGGAAGTCTAGAGCTGGAGGTGGTTGTGGGAGCATGCAAGCTTCTGTTGCAATGAACAATCACAGCTTGTTCTTATCACAGTCTCTCTCCATTGTTGGTAGCGAGCTTCAACTGACAAGTGTATATGAACACGTGCAATTCGAATTTACTCGACGGGTGAACTCAGAGCCTCAAGACATAAAAGGATGATAATATATCTGTGAAAAAATAGAAGCAAACCAAGTGTGATTTATCACATGGTATAGATTAAAATAGGTGTTCCCTAAGGCTTTTTTTCACAATGGAACTGCATTGTATTTACATAAGCAGAGGTTAACTTGCAAACACAAGATACCTTAGTCAGAAAATAAGCAGTGTGGGGCACTGATGCCAAAAACCTGAAAGCTGGAATTGTAAAATATTGCCTGCAAGGTACCATTTCTAGCCTTTACCCAAGTTATGCTAATGAAATTTTAAATTATTACGTTTCAGCTCTAAGGTGAACTGTAAAACAAATGCCAGCAGATTCTCCTTCAAATAGGTGTTTTAGAAAAAGTGTATGTTGTAATAATTATTTAATTATACTGAGTGGAGTTAGCGCAATACGTGACTACTCTAATTCATCATATCTTTCAGAAATGAAAAACGACAGAGTAAGCCAACTAGCAGCTAACTAGGATGAACACAGGGGATTTGTCTTTTACCCTTAGATAAAGCACAGTTACATAGACAATAAAATGTGTATGTCTGCTTTGTAAATCTATCTATATTGTATCAGAACAAGACCATTATTCATATTTGTTTAAGGATTACCAAGACCTAGTATTTAAAAATGTAAGATTCTAGACCCATTCATCTGATTATTGGAATTTGTCTCTTATAAAAAAGAAATTAATTATTTTACTCCAAAATTTTGCAGTTTATTGTAGTCTGAATTGTTTTTAAAGAACATTTTTTTGTCCTATTTTGTGAAGTTGCTCTGCACCTTTTGGAATATTTATGAACTTTTCTTTAGGATTTTGCAGAAATAAAGTTTATTTATTAAAATAAATGATCACGAAACTAAAACAGGAAGTGACGTAGATGAACATTCTGGCTAAATGTTAAAAGACAAACATGATGTCATCTTCTACAAGTATCCAAAATAACAGATACCAAAATTTCTCAGGTTGGTGCCTGACACATGATGTTGGCATGCAAAATCTTTGGCACAGAGCGACAATTAATATTTTCTGTTGTGGTGATTGCACTGTCGTAGCTGTCAGTAAACTACTAACAAGCTAGTAATTCATCTGAGCTACTTTGATGATTATGCAAATGACAGAAGTGATACAGAAGCAGTTTATGATTGGCAGTGGAACCCACAGATTGAAATTCATTTAACCTTCAGCTCTGCCATAAGTTTGATAGTTTGAATATAATCTTGTTAGATAGCAGTGGCTCATTTTAGTCACCATTATGCCCAAAAAATGGATATAAACAAAGCACAAAATTCGACAGAGATCAGTCCCAACTGAGCTTTGCCATTTATTTGACCTGTTGAAGTTTGTGGTTAGCAGTGAGTGGCTGGCAGAATCCCTTGACCGAAACAACAGGGTACTTTTTTCATATAACGGTCCTGCTGCCAATATAGATCGTGGCATATAAGTCTACATGGTGAATTAGACTACTCCATCTTTTTGGCCGCAAAAATCATGTTTTTGTACCTACAGAGCATTTAAGTCAACATCCCTTTTTGGCCACAACATGCTTTACTTCCATTAGTGGTCAGCTTCAATTTTTAACTCCAGTGATGGATGTTTTACTTACCTGTGCCTTATAACTGGGTGAAGGGGATCAAGCAGATGGTATAGGCTGTGTTGCAAAGATGCTTGGGAGTTTGAGAAATGTCCACACAGAGCAGACCCCACGTGGCAAACAACAAAGATGATACTAACCGCCCACACTTTTCTACTCGGCATATAAACCAACCCATCTTTTGGAGGGAATTTTCAAGGCTTCAAAGGTTGCCTTACACATCAACGTCTATGGTACTCAATATGTTGGCATGCAGGACATCCAGTGTAAACCATAGCCAGGAGACTAGGGGCAGAATTTTATGGTCACCGTCAGTGGGTTTGCAGATGGGGTGCCCATAAGATTCTCCTGGTGGCTTCCCGCACCCTCCTACCCGCTACCCACCAGTCCATACTTAAACATCAGGCGAGGAGGCTGGGGTTTGCCTGCCGGTTCTCACCCAAATTGAGGCCCTTAAATGGCCAATTATTGGCTATTTAAGAGTCGCTTCCCATCTGGCCTCAATTTTGAGGCTAATGGCAGGAGCTCAGGGGTGGTAGAAGACAAGCAGGATGCCCTGCTAGGGCCTTGAGCTGGAATGGGAGTGGTGCCTCCCTGAAGGAGTTGGGTGCCCCTCCCCCAAGGTACCTCGCCCCACCATGGGGTTCCCCCTCACCCCTGGCCTCTCCATTGACCCCTGTCCTTACACCCCAACTACACTGCACCTCCCCTCCCTCCCCTGCTATGAGACCCCTTGCACTTACCTGGTCCTGGACACCGAGACTCAGAATCTGGGACTGTTTGTAGCCCCAGCCCTGCTGCCACTGGTAATGCTGGGATTACTGAGCTGCCAGCCAATCAGATCAGCTGGCAGCTCTCGGCAGAGGGTCCTCTGCCTGAGTGAGCATTAAATGGCTATGGAGCTGCTATAAATGGCTGGGGTGTGTTCTCTGCCGATTCTTTGGGTGGGGGGGTGAGTGGCAGGCATCTGAAAAATCCTGTCCCATTCAAGAGACATTGAGCAGAATCATCCCAGATTTGCACTAAGTGCGGTAGCGGGTGCGGAAAAAAGACATCATACCCACTGGCTGCAATGGTAACTTTTCACGCCATATAGTCCCAATCCCAGTTCCTTAATAATACATTCTCGGGAAACACACCATTTCTTTGGTGGGCAGGTTCTCATTTGCCCACCACACCATCACCTCGCCACTTCATCACGCCAGGCGCATATTTAAAGTGCAGCTGCGTGAACAACTCTCGGTGCTTCAAGCCCACAACTGCTGCAAAGAAAACTACCCAGAAACGCAAAGCCTCCAGGTTTTAATTACATGTCCCTCAAGTGCCTTTTGGACGCAGTTGAGACTCGCCATGATGTCCTCCACCTTCGCACTGGCTGCAGGAGGGGCAGCAACATCACCAATCCAGCTTGGGAAGTGGTGGCAGCAGTGGTCAGCACCAATGCCCTGCAAAAGAGGACAGCCACTCAGTGCAAAAAAGGATGAATGATCTCCTCTGTTCCACCAGGGTAAGTCACTCTTCTCATTACTTTCAACTCACACACTCACAAACCCATCACACATCCACAGGGCCCTCACTCATTGCCAGTTTAAGGGACATCACCATTCACTGTCTCACACACACCCTCATTGTCCTCATCCCATTCATGGGACCACTCACCACCCCCACACGCCAAGCATACTATCATCTGGCTTGGCAGACATCCAGCTTACAATTCCTCCATCTCTATTCATGTAGGACAAGCTGGCACACAACAAGAGGAAAAGGTTTTAGACTGGTAAAGGAATGCCTGAAATCAAGATCCTCACAGACTTCGAAAACAGAGCCATCCAGCTGGCCGGCGAGGATCTGGACCATTCCTGTGCTGACGATGAGGTAGGCGGTGCTCTACCAAGTGAAAATCCAGCAGTGCAACATCCATCAGACAACCATACTGTGAGTGATGTATCCTCTTTCACAGGCCACTGCCATGCACTAATTATCTCTCCTTGCTTTCACAGGCACATCTGGGAAACAGCCGATGGAGTCCACGGCCCAGCGCCTCCAATCAAGCCCCAAAGAAATCTCTGAAGAGGAATCTGAAGGCACCTTCACTGAAGACCCGTCACAGCGCTCACCCACACCCTTCAGCAGTGCAGAAACACATCTCAGTTGGGATAGCTTTAGAATAGCCTCAGGCTCACAATCTGGTGAGCACATTGCACTGTCTGATCCACAGCAGGCGGCGGCAGGGACTGCCCAGCTCCCTGGCACTCGGAGGACTGCTGGTGGCCAGGAGGTTGCTGAGTCTGAGTCAGATGATGAGCCTCTGGAATTGGTCATGTCACAGTTGCTGGAGCTGCAAAGGCAAGCTCGGGAACATCAGGAAGGGATGTCTGCTGCACTCTTCAGATTGCAAGGCACGATGGAGGAGTCCATCTACCTTCAGGCTGAGGTGATAGTGCCGGCATGCCAATGCACTGAGGTCGACACTGGTAGGATGGCAGCTTCCATGGAGACGTTGGTCCAGGACGTCGTTCCTGCATTGCTGTGTGGGCTGAACTCCATTGTTGACGCCATAGTTGGCCTCCAACATTACATGCATGAGAGGGGTGCAGGGCAGCTTGATCTCACTCCTGCTACCCCTTCTCCCCAAGAAGTCAGCCAGGGGCCCTCTGGCACCCATAGAGAGGAGGATCAGCAGGTGCATATCCCAGGGCCATCCACCCAGTGTCTCCGGGAGTATCCGGCCCATCCGAATCCTCTTTAGCTGTGACGCCAGCAGATCCAGCTCCACAGACCAAGGAGGGTGCTACTGACACACAGCAGGTCGGGGCCCTCCAGAGGGCACCTGCCAAGGTCATCACAGACGGGGTAGCAGTCAGCAGGCTGCCTCCACCTCTGCTGTTGATGTCGGGGCAACACCAAGACATAGCAGCAGGGCTAGGAAGGTGAAGAAGATTGAGTTGCACAGCCTGGGCATGGGTGTTTATCACTTGTACATAATGTTCACTATTGTAAATAAACACCCAAGAATGTCTCTGCATATGGCTCCTTGTTCTTGTCACTTAGATGTGAAAACTTGGTTCCTGGACAAATTAAAGGCAGGTGTCTCAGTCCAGAGCACCTTCCTTGTGCTTTGTGCAGCTTTTGGATCCAAGTGATGGTCTGGCCTCAGACATACAGGGCACATTACTGATGCCTGCGCTCTCGATGGTGCTTCTCATTGCTGCCAGAATGTCGTGGGCAGGCATCACAGAGTTCCGTCATTCTCTCTGCGTGCTCTCAGTGTCTTTAAGGTGGGGCTGGCCTCCATCTCTTCAGCATCTGTGACTGGTGATGCTGTGCTCCTGAAGGGGTCAGGTGCTGAAGGCTGACAAAGGATCAGGTGCATTTAAAGCTTCATGGCTGCGTCTCTATGGTATGATCCTAACCACAGAGCACAAGCGAGCTGCCCTCAGCCTGACAGGAGTCAGACATTCACAGAGACTATGTGAAGATCTATGGAGCACCCTCACTGCATGTCATCATCATCCTCCTGCAGTCGAGCGACTATTAAGGTCTCTGTTACGTCTCCATGACAGGAGCCTTATCACAGAGAGTATGTGCGCTGCCATCATGCTGGCTGGAGGCACACATTCACATATACAATGTGAGGAACTATGGTGTCTCCTCACTCCATGACGTCATCATCCTCCACAAATCTAGAAGCTTTGAGGGCCTCACGAGTGCGCAAGCCTCATCTGGCAAGACGTATGGCCTCATCGCCATCATCATCACCCCAGTTCCCGTCGGCATCCTCCTCATTGGAGATGTCCAGCTCCTCCATCTCCTCCTCAGCCAGCTTCTCTCCCCGTTGCAGCGCCAGATTGGAAAGGGCACAGCAGGCAATGATGATCAGTGACACCCTCTGTGGACAATATTGCAGAGCTCCACCAGACCAGCACAGGCAAAGAAACATCATTTTCAACATCCCAATTGTTTGCTCCAGCGAGTTGTGAGTTGCAGATGAGCCTCATTATACCTTCTCTCTGCTGCGGTCTGAGGCCACAGCATGGGTGCCATCAGCCATGGCCTCTGTAGGTAGCCCTTGTCCCCGAGGAGCCACCCCTGAAGCTTCTGTGGACTCTGGAAGATGTCAGAGAACTGAGACCGATTGAGAACTTAGGAGTCTTGGATACTCCCTGGCAACCATGTGCAGACCTGCAGGGTATATTTGTGGTGGTCACAAACTAGCTGCACATTCAGCGATTGGAAGCCCTTGAGGTTGACATAGTTGACTGCTTGTTGCGACAGAGATTTGAGCGCCACATGAGTGCAGTCGATCGCACCCTGCACTTGTCGGAAATCTGAGATCTGGAGAAATCCCAGCGCTCTTGTATCTTGGCTTTCCTGGTCCCGGGTGAAATGCGCAAAGCGCCTCTGTTGCTCTCTTCTCCTTTATCTTTGCTCTCTGTAAGCCATGAGGCAAACAGCTAGGTCACTCAGGCTCCATGCTCCTGATGTACTCTTCCTGCAGGATGAAAAAGAGAAATGCGTGGGTTAGTTTGGGTGTAATAAGAACATCTTTTGGTTAAGCCTGAATGACTCTTAACACATCCTGGAGAGTGCTGGCCACCACTTGGATGGCCGGAGTTTTGTGCGTTGCATGGTTGCCTGAGATCACATCCACCTCTGCCCCACTCCACCTGATCGATTGGCAGCAGTTTTGCCCACTGGACTGCATGCTGTGCTCTCAGCTCAGGCACAGGCATTCTTCTAACCCACACTGCAAGGCTGCACTGTTAGCTTGAACCATAGGGGAGCCTGGTCCAAACGAGAATGATGACATTGCAAGGGGCTGAGGCGCTGCGCTTTCAGGTGAAGGCACAGGCAAGTTGCTTCTTCCTGGCTGGCTGACAGTACGGTTCGAGGGCAAAGGCTGAGCTGCAGTTGGGGCAAGTTGCGGGGGGGATGATGCAAAGGCTGCACCGTGGGTAAGGCAATTTGGGGGGGGTGGTGGGTGGAAAAGGGCTGCACTGCGGTTGATGGTGGTGCACAAGCATGTGCAGGGTGGGCGGGGAGGGAAGCAGCCATGCATTAGGGAAATCTTATATAAAGTGAGCATTCCGCTGCAGCTGAGACAGTTCAAACACAGCCACATTGACATGTCTGGAGTCAGGCTTATCTGCCCATTCAGGCAACGCAGAGGCAGGAAGTTGCCACCAAATGCTTCTGAACTTTTCACCCCCAAGCACAGACTGCAAACTAATAAGTGTTTTAGTGGACTGCAGAACAGTTGGATGACTGGGCAAGTTGTACAATCCCCTTGCTAAAGCTGGCCATGGAGCAGTCACTGAGAGATGTGACCAATACACCTGGCAGCCATTTGGATTGATTTGATACTTATTTCCTGAACTTGGTTTGCACTGCATGCCTGAGCTAACCATTCACAATTGAACAAGCATTCAGCAGCACAAAGGATCACCATTAGCATTATTTTTAGGGACAGCCACCAATTTGCACATGAGGCGCTTTTGACTTCCTTCTGCTCAGACAAAGTTAGCAGAAGTTTTGTGGATTTCATTTGGGGGTGTTTTGGAGTGCTGTTGTATACATTGAGAGAGGCAACAGGATTTGGTGATCCATCTGTGCACCAGATATGGGGCTGTGATTGCAGTGTCTCTGGGTCTCCAACATGATCAGGAAATGGAGTGAAGCTGCAGAAAGGGCTCTGAGAAGAGGGAGGAGATGGAAGGCCTATCTATCCTGGGTTTATTTAGAGATCTTCTCCTACCTCCACTTCACCCAGGAACAATGCCTGAAGTGACTCAAGTTGAACAAGGAGATGGTCATAGAACTGTTTCACCTCCTTCAACACGGCCTGGAACTTCGCTCAGGATAAGATTGGTGCTGCCAATGGCTGAAAAGGTCACAGTGGCACTGAACTTTTACGCAACTGGATCTCTCCTGGTGGGAGTTGGCAACATTTTCAATATTTGCTCTCCATTGCTGTACTAGGGAGGTGACAGAGGCCAACGATGCCAGTCAAGGTGAATACATGGTTTTCTCCCTCAGTTGTGAAAAGCAGGGTGAGTGGGCACATAGTTTTGTCAGGACAGTGGGATTCCCGATGGTTCAGGCCATTCTGCTGAATCCCATGTTAATGAGAGAGAGATAGGAATCAAAACAGCTACCATTCTATTAACATGCAATTTGTGTGCACTCAAGTCCAGACCATCATGGATATTGTAGAAAAGGTTATTGCGAAAAATAAAAGCTCCTGGTATATCGGGCAACATATTGGCATGGATAGAAGATTGGCTGGCTAACAGGAAGCAGAGAGTAGACATAAATGTGTTTTTTTCAGGTTGGCAAGATGTAACAAGTGGAGTGCCACAGGGATCAGTGCTGGGTCCTCAACTATTTACAACTTATTTAAATGACTTGGATGAAGAGATGGATAGGATGGTCGCCAAATTTGCTGATGACACAAACATAGGTAGGAAAGTAAGTTGTGAAGAGGACATAAAGAGGCTACAAAAAGATATAACTAGGTTGAGTGAATGGGCAAAGATCTAGCAAATGGAGTATAATGAGGGAAAAAATGAAATTGTCTATTTTGTCTGGAAGAATAAAAGTGAAGCATATTTTTTAAATGGTGGGAAAATGCGGAACTTTGAGATGCAGAGCGACCTGGGTGTCTTAGTGCATGAATCACAAAAGGCACAGGTGCAGGTACGGCAAGTAATTATGAAAGTTAATAGAATGTTATCATTTATTGTGAGGGGAATTGAATACAAAAGTAGGAAGGTTATGCTTCAGTTGTACAGAGCACTAGTGAGACCACATCTGGAGTACTGTGTACAGTATTGGTCACCTTATTTAAGGAAGGATGTAAAATGCATTGGAAGCAGTTCAGAGAAGGTTTACCAGATTAATAGCTGGAATGGGCAGGTTGTCTTATGAGGAGAGGTTGGACAGGCTAGGCTTGTACCTGCTGGAGTTTAGAAGAGTAAGAGGCGATTTGATTGAAACATATAAGATCCTGAGGGGTAGACTCATAGATTCAGATGTTTACAGCACAGAAGGGTGCCATTCGGCCCATTGTGTCCGTGCTGGTCAGCAAAGATCTGATGACACCAATCCCATTTTCCAGCACTTGGCCCATAGCCCTGGAGGCTATGACAACGCAAGTGAATGTCTAAATACTTCTTAAATTTTATGAGAGTTTCTGACTCAACCACCTTTTCAGGCGGCGAGTTCCAGGCTCCCACCACCTGCTGGGTGAAAAAATTTATCCTCAACTCCTCTTTTAGCCTTCTACCTACTACCTTAAATCTATGCCTCCTGGTTATTGACCCCTCTACTAATGAAAAAAGTGCCTTCCTATCCACCCTATCTATGCCCCTCATAATCTTATACACCTCTATTAGGTCCCCCCACAACCTTCGCTGCTCCAAAAAAAAACAACCCCAGCCTATCCAATCTTTCCTCATAGCTCAGACCCTCCAGCCCAGGCAGCACCCTGGTAAATCTCCTCTGCACCCTCTCCAGTGCAATCACATCTTTCCTATAATGTAGTGACCAGAACTACAGGCAGTACTCCAGTTATGGCCTAACCAGTGTTTTACACAGTTTCAGCATAACCTCCCTGCTTTTGTACCCTATGCCTCGGCTAATAAAGACAAATATCCCATACACCTTCTTAACCACCTTATCTACCTGCTCTGCTACCTTCAGGGATCTGTGGATATGCACACCAAGTCCCTCTGATCTTCAGTGCTTTCCAGGGTCCTACCATTCATAGTGTAACCCCTTGCCTTGTTAGCCCTCCCCAAGTGCATTACCTCACACTTTCCCAGGTTGAATTCCATTTGCCACTGCACTGCCCACATGACCAGTCCATTGATATCCTTCTGCAGTTTAAGGCTATCCTCCTCATTATTTACCTCTCTACAAATTTTGATGACATTCGCGAACTTCTTAATCATACCCCTACAATTAAGTCCAAATCACTTATGTACACCACAAACAGCAAAGGCTCCAGCACTGAGCCCTGCAGAACCCCAATGGGGACAGACTTCCAGTCACAGATACATCCCTCTACCATCACCCTCTGCTTCCTGTCGCTCAGCCAATATTGGATTCAACGTGCCACTTTGTCTTGGATCCCATGGGCTCTTACTTTCTTGACCAGTCTGCCATGAGGGACCTTGCTAAAGTCCATGTATACCACATCAAATGTTTTACCCTCATCAACACTCTTACTTACCTCCTCAAAAAATTAAATAAAATTTGTCAAACACAGCCTTCCCTTAACAAAACCATGCTGATCATCCCTGATTAATCTGTGTTTCTCCAAGTGCAGGCTTATTCTGTCTCTCAGAATTCTTTCCAGTAACTTACCCACCACCGAGTTTAGACCGACTGACCTGCAATTTAATGGTCTATCCCTTCCTCCCCTTTTTAATAATGGGACAACATTAGCAGTCCTTTAACATTTCACCTATGGCCAGAGAGAATTTGAAAATTACTATCAGGGCCCCTGATATCTCTTCCCTTGCTTCCCTCAACAGCCTGGGATACATCTTATCCGGGCCTCTGGATTTATCCACTTTTAAAGCCGCTAAACCTATTAGTACATCTTCTCTCTCTATGTTAATTTCCTCTAATATTTCACAGTCCTCCACTCTGATGTCTATTCCTGCGTCATCCTTTTCCATTCTGAAGACTGACACAAAGTATTCATTGGGGACTGTACCCATGTCTTAAGGGTCCACACACAGATTACCTCTATGGTCCCTAATTGGCCCTACACTTTCCCTAGTTATTCTCTTGCTCCTTATATATTTAAAAAACCCCTTTGGGTTTTCCTTTATTCTACCCACCAATGCTTTCTCATGCACTCGCTTTCCTAATTTCCTTTTCAAGTTCCATCCTGCACTTTTTATTCTCCTCCAGGGACTCTGCCATATTGAGCCTTCGGTATCTGCCATAAGTGTCATTTTTTTTTCTTAATCCTAACCTTTATGTCTCTTGACATCCAGGGTTCTCCAGACTTGACCGCACCCCCCCACCTCCTTGTCTTTACGGGAACATATTTGCCTTGTACTCTCACTATTTCCACCTTGAATGCCTTCTACTGCTCTGACACGGTTTTATCTGCAAGTAGCTGCTCCCAGTCCTCTTGGGCCAAATCGTATCTCATCTTAGTAAAAATAACCTTTCCCCAGTTTAGAACTTTTATTCCCAGCCCATCCTTATCCTTTTCCATAACTATCTTAAATCTAACTAAGTTATGGTCACTATCTCCAAAATGCTCCGCTACCAATACACCTTCCATCTGCCCAGGCTCATTACTAAATATTAGGTCCAGACTGCTCCCTCCCTTGTTGGGCTTTCTACATACTGGCTAAAAAAATTCTCCTAGATGCAACTTAAAGAATTTTCCTCCCTCCCTACCTTGCACATTAAAATTATCCCAGTTAATATTTGGGTAGTTAAAATCCCCTACTATTACTGCTTTATTATCCTTACACTCCGCTGAAATTTGATTACATATTTGATCCTCTATCTCTCCCTGACTGTTTGGTGACCTATACGACACACCCAACAACATGTTTGCCCCTTTTGTGTTTTATACTTCTAATCATATGTCCTCATTTGATGATCCTTCCAAGATATCATCCTTCCTCACTGCTATAATTGATTCCTTGATCAATATTGTAACCACCCCCCCTCCTCTTCTATCCCCCCCTCTATCTCGTCTGAATACCCTATAACCTGGAATGTTGAGCTGCCAATCCTGCCCTTCTTTTAGCTAAGTCTCGGTCATAGCTATGATATCATATTCCCACATGCCTATTTGTGCCCTCAGCTCGTCTGTCTTATCCCTTAGGCTGCTTGCATTAAAATATATTCCATTCAGCCTTGCTAAACTCACTTCTTTCTTATCTAGCCTATGTTTCCTCTGCCTTCCAGACTCACTTGCTAGCGTTTTAACTTCTAATTCCATCTCAGTTTCTCTCCCCTCTGAACTACTTTTCAGGATCCCACCTCCCTGCCAATTTAGCTTAAATCCGCCCCAACAGCATTAGCAAACCTCCCTACAAGGGCATTGGTCCCGTTCCTGTTCAGATGTAACCCATCCAACTTGTACAGGTCCCGCCTCCTTGAGAAACAGTCCCAATGCCCCAGGAACTAAAGCCCTCCCTCCTGCGCTATCTTTCCAGCCACACAATCATAGAACCATAGAAAAGTTACAGCACAGAAGGAGGCCATTCAGCCTATCTTGTCCATGCCAACCCAAGGACACCCAGGTGCCCTTTCTAATCCCACTTTCCTGCACCCGGCCCAAAGCCCTGCAGCTTATAGCACTAAAGGTACAGATCCAGGTACTTTTTAAAAGAGTTTAGAGTTTCTGCCTCTACTACCAACTTGGGCAGTGAATTCCAGACACCAACTATCCTCTGCATTAAAAAGTTCTTCCTCATGTTCCCCCTACACCTTCTGCCACTTATCTTGAACCTATGTCCCCTGGTTCTGGAATTCTCCACCAAGGGAAACAATTTTATCCTGTCCACTCTATCTATTCCCCTCAAAATTTTGTACACCTCAATCAAGTCACCTCTCAGCCTTCTTTGTTCTAAGGAAAATAACCCCAACCTATCCAATTTCTCCTCATAGTTACACTTTTCTAACCCTGGCAACATTCTTGAAAACCTCATCTGCACTCTCTCCAGAGCTATTACATTCTTCCTGTAATGTGGTAACCATAATTGCAAACAATATTACAGTGTTTTATACAATTCCAACATTATGTCCTCACTTTTATATTCTATACCTCTGCCAATGAAGGAGAGCATTCCATATGCTTTCTTTACAACCTTATCTACTTGAACTGCTGCCTTCAGGGATCTGTGTACTTGTACGCCAAGATCTCTCACTTCATCTACCCCTCTTAATATATTCCCATTTATTGTGTATGCCCTGTAACTGTTTGACCTCCCTAAATGTATGACCCCATCATCTGCTCTATCCTTCTGTTCCTATATTCATGACTGCATGGCACTGGGAGTAATCCAGAGGTTACCACCTTTGAAGTCCTGCTTTTTAATTTCCTACCTAACTCCCTAAAGTCTGCTTGCAGGACCTCTTTTCTCTTTCTTCCTATGTCATTGGTCTCAACATGGGCCAAGACCTCTGGCTGTTCACCCTCCCCCTTCAGAATGTCCTGCAGCCGTTCCGTGACATCCTTGACCCTGACACCCAGGAGGCAACATACCATCCTGGACTCACGTCTATGGCTGCAGAAACGCCTGTCTACTCCTCTCACTAATAAATCCCCTACCACTATTACCCTCCCACACTTCATCCTACTCCGCTGAGCAGCTGGACGACCCACAGTGCCATGGCCTTGGAAAATGGTGAGAGTGACAGTTCCTCTGTGGAGGCCAACCAGAGCCAAGGCCGAAAAATGGTTTGCGAGCGAGATGCACTCGGGGATTCCCTTACTACCTGCATGGTCCCCTTCTTCTGTTTGGCAGTCACCCATTCCCTTGCTGCTTGCACTTCCTTAAGCTGAGGGGTGACTACACCCTGAAACGTGGTATCCATGAACCTCTCAGCCTTGTGAATGCACCGTAGTGCCTCCAGCTGCCAGTCAAGCTTCAAAACCCGGAGCTTGAGTTGCCCCAGTTGGAGGCACCTTCTATGCACATGGTCACCTAGACTGCCAGGAGTGTCTAGGATTTCCCACATCGCACAGGATGTGCAAATCACAGGACTGAGCTCCCCAGAGATATCTTAACCATTGCTTTTATTTTACCCTTACTCCTACTTGAGTATAGACTAGATAATAGATCCTCTAGATAGACTAGATTCTCTAGATGCTGCTGACTGCCTGTCCTAGGGTCCTCCTCTCACTCTTTCCTCTGGCAGAGTGCATGTGAAGAGGATGTTTCCTCTTGTGGAAGAATCTAGAACTAGAGGTCACTGTTTAAAAGTAAGGGGTCACCCATTTAAAATGGAGATGAGGTGAAATTTTTTCTCTCAGAAGGTTGTGAGTCTTTGGAACTCTCTTCCTGAAAAGGCAGTGGAAGCAGAGTCTTTGAATATTTTTAAGAGAGAGGTGTATAGATTCTTGATAAGCAAGGGGGTGATAGGCTATCGGAGGTTGGCGGGATGCAGATTTGAGGTTACTATCAGATCAGCCATAATCATATTAAATGGCTGAGTTGGCTCGAGGGGCTGAATGGCCTACTCCTGCTCCTTGTTTGAATGTTCATCTGGCAGCGAATGCCTTCTGTCCTGGCGGCATCCACAGTGCCTTCATCTTGAGGTAGTCTAAGGTTACCATGGTCTTCACACCTCCATGGAGAACCAGAAGGTGGCTGCTCAGGAACAAAGACTACCCCCAATACATGTGGCTCATGATACTCCTCCACCATCTGATCATGCGAGGACATGACAAACATAATCAGAGTTATGGAACCATGAGGAATGTCATGCAACAGACCATTGGCATGCTCAAGCAATGTTTCTAATGCCTGGACCACTGGATCTATCCAGTACATATCAGAGCAGATGTCCAATTTTATGATGGTATGATGGGCCCTCCACAACATCATCATCATCATCATGGCCTGAATTTTACCCTTGGCGGGTGCACATGATCAGCAGGCCTGTGACAGCTTAGGAAACGGGCCGCCGCCTGCAATAGGCCCATGACCACAATTTCACACTAGCTGGACAATTAAGGCCCACCCAGCATGAAATGCTTCTTTCCAATCGTCAGGAAGGGCAGGGAGAGGGGGGCGCTTGTTGGCCATAGGGGCCAATGGCGGCCCGGCAGGCGGTTTAAAAATGGCACAGGCAACTCCTTGAAGGCTGCCAGGGAAGAACATGTTTGCAGCGTGTTGAAAACCAAAGCTATGCCCTCAAGTGCGGCTGGAGGCTCCAGGCAGGTGGGCAGATCGGCTGGGCACTCGGCCCCTTGGTTTTTGGACAAGTGCCTCCCACTCCCCCTGGAGGAGGTGGCTACCAGGAAGGACGCCCTTGACCCCAGGGATGGAAGGAGGAGACCACCTTACAAAAAGAGGTTGGGAGAAGGTGGCAGCGCAAGGTCAGCAGCCAAAACGTTGTGCGGCACACATGGGTGCAGTGCCGCAAAATGTTTAATGACCTGCTGTGCTTGGGAAGGGTGAGTACTGTGTTGACATGGATCAGTGTGGAGAAGTGTTGAGGTCTGGCTGTCCCTCCATGGAGCTCAGGGGTGTTAGAGTCTGAGTGCCAACTGTCAGTGATGCCAGAGCTGGCCAAGGGGGTGAGCCCTGGCTGCTTGGATTGAGTGTTTTGCAGCTCAAGGGCCATGACTCGGGTGTGCCCTGCAAGGTGTTCCTCAGCTGGGGTTGGCCAGGCTGCAGTGGCGCTGCAGGTAGAGAGTGGACTAATCAATGCTCCTCTGTTCTTTCAGGAGAAGATGACCCATAACAACGTTGAGAGGTCGCGGACCAGCAGAGGCCCTGCAAACCTCCTAATCCTAACCAGACTCGAGCAGGACGCCTTGGGGCTGGAGAGGCACCACTAACCTCGGCCATCCTGCCACAGAGAGGCTGGGGTGTCAGACAAAGGTAAGAGTGCAGAGCACAGAGGTGAGAATTTTGGATGGTTCAAACGTTCTTGTGCAGTCTCTTCATTGATGGGAGCCTCAAAACTGAGTCCCCATTGATCATTGAAAGACAATGGCACCATGATGCAAATTTCCATTGTCTCATCAGGGTTCCTGGCATGCACAATGATAGTGTGATGACTTAAACTAATGAACTGTTGTTCTTCCGTAGATTCGCCAGCACGCACTCAATCGCAGGACCCTGAAGAGCCACCCCTGATGCCAGAGGACCACCAGGCTTCAGATGCGCCAGCATCACACCCGCATTCTGAAGCAAGCACCAGCGCAGATACCAGAACGTTGATGGGCGTTAGATCTTCGGCTAGAATGTCAGTACACAGCAGTTCACACTTGGCTGAGGTGCAGGCAGAGGCAGTCAGAGGACTGCTGGAGACCAGGATGATGTTGGGTCAAAGGCAGATGACGAGCCTCTGTAGTCACACGTTAGGTGGCAGACGCTGGATGTCCAGTGGGATGTGTGGGAGGATCTAGCAGAGATCCATGAGGGTCTTCACGCCATGGTCTCTGTTGTGGAGGAGTCCATGTGGAGCATAAGCACTGAGTTGACCCTCATGGCTGAGAGCACTGCTTCCTCCATGGAGAGAATGGCAACTCTCGTGGAGAGGCAGCTCCAGGGACAGAATCAGGGGTTCCTAGAGTTGCATTCGGACTTGCAAACTCTCACACAGCACTGACCTCAGGTGGTCAGTGCCAGTGTGGGAGATGGATGAGGCGTCCAGTATCCCAGCTCGGTGCCTGTCCATCAGTGGCGAGGTCCAGAGCGACCTCATGTTGGCGCATGAGCTGCTTGTAGTCTCTGCAGGATTCTCTCAGGGCAGCAGCTCCTCCACCCCTCTGCCAGTGACCATGGCTTCTGATGAGGCTGCGATGACTGGGGAGATGTCAGTCATGCCTCTGGCTTTTCCCTCCCAGGTGGGGCCAGCACAGGCTCCACTGGCCAGAGGACAACTGCTAAGGTCATCAAAGCCAACAAGACACCAGAGTCAGCTGGCTGCCTTCAATGCTGGTGCCAGCGATGGGGGAGACAAAGATGTAGCACTCGCAAACGTAAGTTTAAGGCATCATGAACACATGAGGGATTGGCCACAGGTGATCTTCTGTTGTGGAATGTTTCATTTATATTTTCTGGTCTGGGACTAAAGACTAAAGAAGGTTATGTTAATTTTTTTGGATTGTCAAAATTACATACATTTTCTTTTTGTCATAATGGCCTGAATATACTCCACCTATTTTTTTGATGCATGGTATGCCAGTATGTAATGTTGGACATGAGTGGCCCTAAATTTTATTGCACAGGCACTCACTGAACTTTGGGTTCAAATGAATGGGTCATTTCAGACATCTGGGATGGAGGCGGCAGCTTTGGCATGAAATGGAAGCAGATCTTTGGCAGCCTAGCTGAAGGAGCATTGGATCAAGGCTTCTCTGGTGTCCCTGCCTCCCTGAAGGATCCAGAGGTCTGCCTCCACGCCCTCAGAGTTCTCCTCACCGTGCTGCTCTTCTGACTCACTACTGGATTAATTCTTTGTGGCCTGTGGAGCTGCGTCAATATCCTCCTCATCGAGTGGGTCCCCCCTTGCCAGTACTAGATAGTGATTGCGTGCTGCGCTCTCCACAATCACTGACATCCAGTCTGGGGGAGTATTGTAGTGCTCCCTCTGAATGGCCCAAGCATCAGAAGTGCATCTTCAGAAGACCTGTGGTCCTCTCTATCACCATCCTTGTGGAGGTATGACTCCTATTGTAACGCTGCTCTGCCTCTGTTCTTGGGTGGAGGAGAGGTGTCATAAGCCACCTTTTCAATGGATAGCCCTTGTCACCCAGCAGCCATCCATCCAGTCGGACTGGAGCACTGAAGAGCCTCAGCACCTGAGAGTGTCTCAGGATGTAAGCATCATGGGATCTGCCTAGGTACCTTGCACAGATTTGCAGAATCTGCATCCTGTGGTCACACTATCTGCACATTCATGGAGTCGAATCCCTTCCTGTTGATGAAGGCACCCAGCTGACCTGCTGGCGCCTTGATGGCCATATATGTGCAGTTGCTTGCACCCTGAATGCAGGGGAACCCAGCAATCATTGCAAAGCCTCTGGCTGGCTCCACCTGGCTGGCCTCATCTGTGCGGAAATGAATGAAAGTCAATACCTGCCTGAACAGAGCTTCTGTCACCAGCTTGACACAACTGTGGACAGCTGATTGGGAGACTCCACACAGATCCCCCACTGACCCCTTGAAAGAGCTGGAGGCATAGAAGTTGAGAGCCACTGTGACCTTCAGAGCCACTGACATGGGGTGTCTACCCACACACTCGGAGCTGATCTCAGGCCCGATCATCGGACAAATGGAGGTCACGTCTCCCTGTAGGGGTGGAGCCTCCTTCGGCATTGCAGCTCAGACATGTTGAGGTTGCTGCATCACTGCCTGTAAACCCAGCAGCAGGATAGTGGTGTCTTCTGCTGCCCCTTCCACCTTGGACTACCTGTTAGCCCTGTGCCCCTTGTGCCTGCACCTCTCCTCCCTCAGGTCACTCCCCTGGAAGCTGCATTGGGTCACCTGGCCTCCTCTTCCTTCTGCCCCTCTTTTCCTCCTCAGCGGACATGCCTCCAGCAGAGACCACACTCCCCATTACCAGGGTAACAGAAGGCCGTCTGATACCTGGAAGTGTCCACATGGTCAAAATCCTCTAAGGACCTTGGGGACACCAATGAGTCCTGAAATGAAGCCTAGAAATGCTAAGAATGAAGCTCAGAACTGAGATGAAGCTGCCAAGTTCAAATAAACAACCAGCAGCAAACTATCTCCCAAACTCTTCACTACGCACACAGGCAATGCTGCTGAACCTTTTTATCCCGCCATTGGATGAGGCTTTGCAAAATGTGGGCTAGCTGCCTGCCCATTTTGTCCACTTGACCAGCACAAAATCACACGGGCAATGTAAAATCGGGTTCGATTGGGTTTTTAATGGCCTTAAGTGGCCTCTTAATTGATGGTGCGCCTGCCGACCTGAAGATGGTGCGCGAGAGGGATGACATCAGGACGCTCACATGATGCTTGGGTCAAGCGCATACCCCCTCGCGAGGTGTAAAGTTCTGCCCCATCAGGAGAGTGCAAACATTGCCACTAAGAACATGGAGGCCCTTCAGGAGGAGGAGAAAGTAGAGAGGATGCATTCTAGGTCCCTTTGCTCAGGATGGGCTGTCATGGGGTTGCCTGCTCAGACTCCAATATCGTTGAACCGCTTCCCTTTATCACCATGGATCCACCATTGCCCACCATTACATCTGCCTGAGACTCCACTTCACAGCAACCCTTTGGCCACCTTCCAACAAAAAATAAAGTCGCTTATGAACATTTTTATCCAACAGCTCATTCAACTAAACAAACAAAACTGAAGTATTCACCTTTGTGTATTTCCTTCATGCCTTTCTTGCAGTTGACTTTGCCTGTCCTCATGCTCCTACACAGTGCTACCCCAGTGGTGCAGCATGGCTGGTGCACGCCTGCTGACTTTCAGTGGGGGTACTGCAGATGACCTTGCAGGATCGCAAGCAGCTCTGGGACTGGCTTCATAATGCAGCACTTTGCCATGGTTGGCAGCAGTCTGAGGTGGCTGGCAGGATGACTTTTCTAACTGAGAAGCTGGAAAACAGACCCAATGGCACTTTGTAATTGGGATGGTTCGTAAGTACCCCAATGACAGTATGCTGTTTCAATGGTATTTCATAAAAAACAACATAGGATGATGAAAAACCAGTAAAACTTAACTGACCGCTCGGAGCTATGTTCTCATGTTGTGAATCAGTAGGAATGCAAACTCAGAGATGTGCCATGTTCTGTAAGCACATTTATACCTACCATGCCACAATGGGCTGGCGTAGCTAGAAGCGAATGTGATAAGCTGTGCCTTAAGGCCTAGTTCATCTCCATTTTGAAGTATGTTGCCAAGTTTCCCTTCTAGGGAAGGTGCCACTTCAGCAGCCTTCAAACAAGAGGTTGGATGCTGTTCTATTCTGTCATATGCCTGCAAACTGGGACGAAATGTTATGGTCCCTCACACTAATGGAATCTTCCGGTCCTGCCGAATTCAACGGAGTTTTGAATGGTTCACCACATTTTCCACCCCTGCCCCCACTGTGACAGGGCTGTAAAATCCCACCCTGTGTCTATATTTTGGGTGTCCTTTGCCACTTCGACAGCCACTGCCATTCTGACTTGGCAAAGATTGAAATCTGTTGAAAGGCTTGAAGAATTTTGCTATGACAATCTCTTTAATTGGCTTCCTCTCTTTGAGAATACTTTTTACTGAACACACCAGGTGGGAAACAAACAGATTTGAGTCAGCCATCAATGTGGACGTCAGTGGGGAATAAGATTAGGCTTGTTGTAAAACGAATATCTGACCTGTAGCTGTCCTTTTCCTGCCTAGCATGTTAGGTTATAATTGCCCTCTTTAAGGGGGGAATTTTCTCCCCGCTGGGTGAGCCATCCGGGAGTGGGCAAGAGCGGGCACAGAGCCGATCACCACCTGCGATCGGCTCTGCACCGCACCATTTTATGTGGGCGGGTCAATTAAGGCCCGCCAAGCATGAAACACGGCTCCTGAGGATAGCAGGAGTGGGCAGGTGGCGCCAGGAGTGCAATGACCACCAGGTCCAATGGCACCGGATGCATGTTCAAATAGCGTGCATGGCAGCGTTGCAAAATCTATTCATCATGGTCAACAGAAGGGTTCCCAGAGCGCTGCTGGTGAGCAGGCCAGGCAGGAGGGTAGGTCAGTGGGGCACTGTGCCCCTCACTTTTCTGGCGAGTGCCTAGCTGCCCCCCTGGAGGAGGTGGACGCACGGCGGGAGGTCCTCATTTCTAGGGATTGGAGAAGGGGGCCCATTCACCTGACCAAACATGCTGAGGAGGTAGCAGACAGAGTTAGATCACACAATGTGGTGCGATGCACGTGGGTCCAATGCCACAAGCGTTTCAACGAACTCTTGCACTTGGGAAGGGTGAGTACCATGTTGGCAGAAGTCACTTAACATAGCAGGTAGTCTTTCTCCCCAGCTTCCTCCACCAACTCTGAGTGCAGTTACAGCATTGAATCATTCACGGCTTGTGTCCCTCGTTGGGTGTGTCAGCAGATATTGCCCATGCCTAGCTCACCCTGAGAGGGTAGTGCTGAGATGGGCTCTGCACCCGCAGCATGTGTTACACTGACACCCAGTGTACTGTTTTGGGGCCTACCTCAAGCATCTGCACCTAGGCGCAGTGGTGGAACTGCAAAACATGTCAAAGTCAGGCTGCTGACATGCTGGGAGGGGAAGTTCCAGGTGGCGGAGTACCCATCCATCTGCTGCCCTAGGCGTTCCACGTGCTTGTGCGTCCTTGATTTGCAAGGTTAAACCATGTTGTGGCAAATATGATGGAGGCAGCATGTGGGCAAGGGGGGCTCAGCCCTCGCTGCTTGGTGTTGAGTGTGCGGCAGCTGTGGGGTGACGAGTCACTGGAGTCCTGCAGTGTCCCACTCTGGTTGAGGTGGCAGGGGTGGGACAGGAATCCAGGTACAGGGTGGACTAATCAGTGCTCCTCTCTCCTTTTCAGGAGAAGACTGTACACAATGCCACCGAGTAGATGCGGACTGGCGGAGGGCAGGCCCAGTTGGCCATAATCACCAGATACGAGCAGGAGGTGATGGAGCTGGAGGTCCACCAGTGTCAGTGAGGCTGGGGAAGGTAAGATTGCCATGCACTGAGGTCACCATGTGTTTCAGCAGCCAACCCACTGATGAATGTTCAGTGATTGAAGCTTCCAACATGGGTTGACGATTGATTATGGAAGGATGAGCGCATACTGATCCGGGGGACAGGCATGTACATTGGCATTGTCTCCACTTGAACTAATCAAAAGTCCTTGTTCTTCCTTTCAACACCACCGGAGCAGGGCCAGGAGGAGGAGGTAGAGGGGCCACCTCTGACACCTGAGGGCCTAGAACATATTGACTCATCAGCATCACAGCATCTCTGCCAGGCAGCCACCAACGCAAATACTAGCACCTCAGTGGGAATTAGATCATCAGCAAGTGTCCCAAGGCACAGCGGTGAGGGCACTTCACACTTGCTTGAGATGCAGGTGGAGGCAGAGAGTGCCCATGGCACCAGCAGTCAGAGGCAGCAGACACTGGAACTCCAGCAGGGTATGCGGGAGGATCAGGCAGAGATACATGAAGCAATGCATGGCATGGTGCCCATGCTGGAGGAGTCCATGTGGAGCATCACCGATGCAATGAGCCTTATGGCCGAGCGCCAAGCTTCCTCCATGAAAAGAATGGCAGCTTTCGTGGAGATGCACCTCCAGGAGAACAATCAGGGCCTCCGGGGATTACACTTGGACCTGCAAGCCCTCACAGCGGCATTGACCTCAGCTGGTCAGTGCCAGTGTGGGAGATGGATTGGGCACCAGGCATCCCAGCTTGATGCCCATCCATCAAAGGTGAGCAGGAAGGTCCGAAGCGACCACACGTTGGCGCAGGACCAGCCTGTCATCTTTGCAGTCTCCTCTCGGGGCCCTCTGGATGAGGGTAGCAGCTCCTCCACCCCTCTGCCAGTGACCGTGGCATTCAGTGAGGCTGCGGTGACTGGGCAGGTGCCAGCCGTGGAACTGGCCACTCCCTCCCAGGTGAAGCCATCAAAGGCTTCACAAGCCAGAGGACGCCTGCCAAGGTCATCGAGGCCAACAGGACAGCAGAGGGAGCAGGCTGTCTCCAATGCCGGTGCCAGCGAGGAGGGAGCGCATAGATGTAGCGCCCGGAAACGTAAACTTAAGGCAATTTTGGCACACCACGGGCTTCTCACTGGTGGTTTTATGTTGCCCTGCTGTTAGTTGTTGACAAGTTGGTGTGATGCATAACACCTTTGCATTAATTTTATTTTCTGCTTCATTTTGTTAATTCAGTAAATTTTGATAAATGAACATGGCTCAGGGTGATTCCTTACTTCTGCAGGCGGACAGGAACCCAAGATGTTATGAGTGACTTGTTTGCCATTGAGTTTTATTGACAAGGCCCTTAGTTAATGTTCCTAACCAGGCAGATGTTGCTCTCAGGTATCGAGTATGGAGCCTGCAGCCCTGGCTTGTGTTGAAGGTCCATCTGTGTTGTGCTAGCTGAAGGTTCATTGGATTAAAGCCTCCCGGGTGTCCCTGCCTCTGTAGAGGTTGCCCGGGTCAGTGTCTACCCCCCCCCAGCGTTCTCCTGTGTGTGCTCATCCTCGGACTCACTGCTGGACTCAGTGTGCAGCCGGAACATCTGCGTCTACATCTTCCTCGTCCACTGCGTCCCCCCTTTCCAGCGCCAGATTGTGGAGAGCACAGCACACAACCACTATCACCAACACACGACACATTGGAGTGCACCCCCTGAGCGGCCCAGGCATCAGAAGCGCATCTTGAGAAGACCGATGGTTTTCTCGACCACAGCCCTTGTGGAGGCATGGCTCCTATTGTACTGCTGCTCAGCTTCTGTTCTTGGATGGTGGAGAGACGTCATGAGCCACCTTTTGAGTGGATAGCCCTTGTCACCCAGCAGCCATCCATCCAGCCAGGCTGGAGCACTGAAGAATCTCAGCACCTGGGAGTGTCTAAGGATGTAGGTGTCGTGGGAGCTGCCTGGGTACCTTGCACAGACTTGTAGAATCAGCATCCTGGGGTCACACACTATCTGCACGTTCATGGAGTGGAAGCCCTTCCTGTTGACGAAGGCACCAGGCTCAACCGCTGGCGCCTTGATGGCCACATGTGGATAGTCTATTGCACCCTGAACACGGGGAAAGCCAGCAATGGCAATGAAGCCTCTGGCTCTCTCTGTCTCACTGGCCTCGTCCCAGCAGTAGTGGATGGAAGTCAATGCACGCCTGAACAGAGCATCCGTCACCTGCTTGACACAAGTGTGGACAGCTAACTGGGAGACTCTGTAAAGATCACCCACTGGCCCCTAGAAGAGCCGGAGGCATAGAAGTTGAGGTTAGCTGTGACCTTTAGAGCCACTGGCATGGGGTGTCCGCCCACACAGTTGGCGCAAATCTCAGGGCCAATCATCTGACAGATATAGTTGACTGTCTCCCTTGAGAGATGGAGCCTCCTTTGGCACTGCACCTCAGTGATATTAAGGTAGCTGCTTCGCCGCCTGTAAACCCTGGCAGCTGGATAGTGGTGTCTTCTGCGGCCCCTTCCACCTTGGACTTCCTGTTGGCCCTGCGCTCCTTGTGCCTGCACCTCTCCTCCCAAAGGTGGCTCCCATGAAGGCTGAATGTGGACTCCTGGCCTCCTCCCCCTTCTGGCCCTCCCTTCCTCCTCAGAGGAGGTGCCTCCAGTGGAGAGCACAACTCCCATTCCCAGCCTAAGGGAAGGCTTCCTGAAACCACCAAGGCCCCAGAAATGATGTTTACTCCAGGGTCCTAACCTGAAGGCTGTTACTCCTGTCCAAGCAGCTGTGAAGAGTTTTGAAGTATTCCTGCTCACACAGGCAAGTAGCAGTAACTTTAAGCATTAAATGCCTGAAAAGTAACACTCGCAACACCACTCACCATTCTTATCCTGCCTGTGGATGAGGTTTATAAAAATGTGTCCTACCCGCCTGCCCGTTGCGCCCGTGCGATGACCTGAAGATCACACAGGCCCCGAAAAATCGGCATCAATTACTGGCTCAAGGGCCTTAAGTGACCCATTAATTAATGGTGGGCACGCATCAGAGATCATCGCGTGCCTACCCACCGAAATATCACAATGGCGCGCAGTGACATCAGGACACTCGCCCAACGTCATCGCACATCATTTTATGCATCGGCATGCGGGGCCCAACGTGAAAATTCTGGTCTAAGTTTCACTAACATGCAATTTATCACCCCTGCCATGTGTCCTAGCTACACCCATCCAAGTCTGCACTTGGCCCTGCAGGAAACTATACTAGTTGGCATTTGGCGTACTCTGTAAAATCAAGCACTGGGTGGACTCCTTCATTTCAGTGAGATTTGCACCAAGTCTTATTCACTTAGAACTGACTTGCACTTCTATGGTTTGTGTCAGAGTGCAATGTAATGTGAATAATGATGGAATAAAGATATTACTGATGGGAGGAGCAGAAAGTTCTAAAGTTCATGTGCCTGACTTGCATTAAAGTCACAGAATTAAAAGAACATTTCCAGCAAAATACAGGACAATGTGCTCAATTCATTATAAAGGGCAAGCATTTAATATAACCATCTGTATGAAGTTATGTACCAAGGGAAAGTGCTGCAATGGTGGGAAATCTTTTTTTTGTTTCTCACCAGAGTCAATTTTTTGAAATCCAGATTGTCTAATTTTGCACCCATAGAATCGTAAAAGGATTCAGAGCAGAAGGAGGCCTTAACTCTGCAAGAATAACTCAGCCAGATCCACTCTCCTGCCTTTCCTCTGTAGCCCTGCAAATTTTTCAATCCATCGACCTTTTGTTTATCTGTTCATGTTGGATACAAATCAGACTTTCTATTAAGGTAGCAAATTTTATCACCAGGCTTATCACACCTTTAACTATGGCTATTATAAACATTAATATTTACCATCTAGAATAATTTTATAGTAAATATAATTTTTTCCAAGAATAAATATAAAAGGAAATCAGGTATTGCTACATTCTGCTTCTTCAACTAGAAGAGTCCTGCTCATAAATGAATAAATGCATTCAAAGTGACTATACATTAAATATCACATTGGCAGCACAAGTTTTAAATTGGAGCAGATTGTGTTGGCTATCAGCATCGATGATGTTTTGTTTTGCACTTTAAGAAATAATCAGAGAAGCTGAAGTTTAGAATCAGCGATCATATACAGATTACTTTTATCTCAATTATCGCAAAATATGTACGAGTTAATTTAATATTGATCTGATCATTGTTGTCAATTTTAAAATATATGCCAAATACAAATGGTCACAACTTCTTTGAAAAAAAAAACAAACAGTTCATCCTCCTTATTTATCCCTGGTGCCTGGGGCACTGAGTAGATGACTTGCATAAAAGTCACAGAGTTAAAAACATTTCTAACACAATGCAGGAAAACAGGCTCAAATATGCTGGGTTTACACTATACTTATACATATATTGTGTTATCATTAAACTCCCATCTGCTACAGTAAGTTTTATTTTTCTTATAAAAGCATATGGTACATCTATTTCCATTCTACCAGAGAAACTGGAGTGACAGTTAACTGATGCTATATAACTTGAACTCCTACATCGCTCGCTGCTCACCCTAATTTAGCTAAGGTCATGTTGTCTCTGCTGTGCTCAGTGGATTCACCACAAATATAAAAAGTATCTTCTTGTTCAAAAAGCTGTTGATCATATAATCAGAACAAATGTCAATTTTTTGTCTGTGGCTTTAAGGTAATAATTTAATCTTCAAGAGCCATTGACTTTGATAAATCAGGTGAACTTCACCCAGTTTACAACACAGGACATACGGTTGAAGTACTCCCTTATAGTTCACTGGCAGCCCTCTCCTATGATATATCTATCTCTTCTAGTTTGTCAGTCATTTTTTGTCCCACTCATGATGTGACATAATCCTCAATCAAAAAGGTCAAATTGTTCCGAGGTTGTTGGGATGTGTTCAGCACTAATTGACTCACCCTGTGATTTTCTGATCCTTTGGTGAGACATCTGAATTTCAACAGTATATTAGCATCTTTAAAGCAATTTTTGAAATTATCTAAGTACTCTTGCTTGAAATATTATTGAGAATGGATCCCAGATGATGAAATTCTCCTAAGGAAAACATCTGTGAAAATTAGAATCCTGCATATAATGGTTCTGTTGTGAATGGTGCTGCAATTTTGTAAACAGTTTCGCTGGTGAGCGGGCTCTCATTCGGCTGCCACGCCATCACCTCACCGCTTCATCATGCCGGGCATCATACCTAAAGTGCAACCGCATGCACACCTCTCAGTGCTCCCAGCCCAGGGCCGCTGCACAGAAGACATGGCCCTGAAAAGTAAGAAGACTGCAGACTCACTATTTAGTGATGGCATCTCTGGAATGCCTTTTGGACTCCATGGAGGCCCGCCATGATATGCTCTACCCCTGCTCTGGCCGCAAAAGGGGCAGCAACATCACTAATCTGGCTTGGGAGGCGGTGGCAGCAGTGGTCGGTGTCAACGCCCTTCAAAAGAGGACAGCCAGCCAGTGCCGAAAGAGGATGAATGATCTCCTCTGTTCTGCCGGGATAAATCACGTTTCTCATCACTCAACTCACACACTCTCAAACCCATCACACATCCACAGGGATCCCGCTCACTACCAGTTCATGAGACATCACCATTCACTGTCTCACACGCACCTTCATCTGCCCTGCGGATCAAGTCCTCATCCCTTCCATGGCACCACTCACCACCCACATATGCCAGGCATCCTTATCATCTGGCCTGGCAGACATCCTGTTTAAACGCTCTCCCTCTCTATTCATGAAGGACAAGCTGGGATACAACAAAAGAGAGAGGTCACAGACTTGAGGAATGCACGACATCAAGGTTCTAACAGACTTTGAAAGCAGAGCCATCCAGCTGGCTGGCAAAGACCTGGACCAGTCCTGTGCTGACATTGAGGTCGGCTCTGCTGTACCAAGTGAAGGTCCCGCAGTGAAACGTTCATCAGACAACCATGCCGTGAGTGATGTGTCCTGTTTCACAGGTCACTGCCATGCACTAATTATCTCTCCTTGCTTTCACAGGCACATCTGGGAAACAGTCGAGGGCGTCCATTATCCAGGTCCTTGACTTAAGCCCCGAAGACAGCACAGAAGAGGAATTTGCTGAAACCCAATAGAAGACCCATCAGTGCGCTCACCCATATTCTCCATCAGCACATAGACACACACTTCGCTGGGACTTAGTTTTAGAGTAACCTCGGGGTCAAAATCTGGTGAGCACATCACACTGCCTGATCCACAGCAGGCAACAGCAGGGACTTCCCAGGTTTCTGGCACTTGGAGGACTGCTGGAGGCCAGAAACCTGCTGAGTCTGACTCAGATGACGAGCCTCTGGGCTCAGACATGTCACAGTTGCTGAAGCTGCAAAGGCAAGCTCGAGAACATCGGGAAGGGGTGTCCGCTGCACTCATAAATAATAAAAACAAAAAATTGTGGATGCTGGAAATGCAAAACAAAAACAGAATTACCTGGAAAAACTCAGCAGGTCTGGCAGCATCGGCGGAGAAGAAAAGAGTTGACGTTTCGAGTCCTCATGACCCTTCGAAGTTTCGAGTCCTCATGACCCTTCGACAGAACTGTTCTGTTGAAGGGTCGTGAGGACTCGAAACTCAACTCTTTTCTTCTCCGCCGATGCTGCCAGACCTGCTGAGTTTTTCCAGGTAATTCTGTTTTTGTCCACTGCACTCCTCAGATTGCAAGGCATGATGGAGGAGTCTGTCCATCTTCAGTCTGAGGTGATAGCGCCAGCATGCCAATGCACCAAGGTCAACACTGGTAGGATGGCAGCCATCATGGAGACCATGGTCCAGGACATTGGTCCTGCACTGCTCCATGGGCTGAACTCCATCACTGATGCCATAGCTGGCCTCCTACAGCGTTTACACGAGATGGGTGCAGGGCAGCTCGATCTCACTCCAACTTCCCCTTCTCAAGGAGTCAGCCAGTGGCCCTCAGGAACCCATAGGGAGGAGGATAAGCAGGTGCACACCCCAGGGCCATCCACCCAGGTGTCTCCGGGAGTGTCTGGACCATCCAAATTCCCTCTTCCCCTGATTACAGGGCGCAAGCAATCTTCCCTCAGCCACACAGGAGTCAGGCATCCACAGAGACTATGTGAACATCTATGGAGTGCCCTCACTGCATGTCGTCATCTTCCTTCTGGAATCTAGCAACTATTAGGGCTTCCAGTGTGTCACAATGAGAAAAGCCTTATCACAGAGGATACGTGCGCTGCCCTCAGCCAGACTGGAGTCAAACATTCACAGGTGTAATGTGAAGCTGTATGGTGTCTCCTCACTGCATGTCGTCATTATCCTCCATGAATCTAGCAGCTACGAGGGCCTCTCGAGTGCACCTGTCTCGTCTGGTCAGTGTGATGGCCTCACTGCCATCATTGTCACCTTCAAGGACCTCCTCACCCTCATCCCTGTCGACAACCTCCTCATCAGAGCAGGCCTCGAGCTCCTCCATCTCCTCCTCAGCCAGCTCCCCTTCCCGTTGCAGTGCCAGGTTATGAAGAGCACAGAAGATGACGACGATGCATGACACCCTCTGTGAACTGTATTGCAGGGCTGCACCTGACCAGTCCAGGCACCAGAGCCTCATTTTCAGCTCCAGCAAGGTGCGAGTTCAGTATGAGTCTCGGTGTACCTTCACTCTGCTGCAGTCTGAGGCCGCTGCGTGGGTGTCATCAGCTATGTCCTCTGTGGGTAGTCCTTGTTCCTGAGAAGCCATCCCTGCAGCCTCTGTGCACTCTGGAAGATGTCAGGGGTCTGTGACTGGCTGAGAATGTAGGACACTGCCTGGGAACTGCCATCGGCAAGTGAAATTTCAGCTTCTGCCTAATTAAGTAACACTGTCCACCATGCTTCCTACTCTTACAGGGCCCCATAAAATCCCCCCTGTAATCTTACCTACAAAACAGTTGGACAGCATTCATTCTTCATGCTACTTTCTAATCACTAATGTAAAAATTCTCTCATTCATTTATGTAGAGATTTACAGCACGAAAGCAAACCAGGATAGTCCCTGGGAAAGATGAAAATCCTGCCAGACCCTCTATTGCAGGGAGTGTCAAGACATTGGGCAAATCCTTCTCTCCCTTGTCTCACAAACTTGCCAGTCCAAGACCTAAAAATGAATTCTAGTTTTACAACTTCAGGACTGCAACACAGTGAATCTAGACCAAAGCAGTTGGTGTGAATTGGAGCTGAATGTCCTCACAGCCTCCATCAGTGTATTTGTGATGGAGATATGCCTGAGTTTTGGACTTTAGTTAGGAAGGTTCTGCCACAGAGGATGATGAAGTGCCCATGCTCTCCATAGTGGTCTGCAACATGGTCAGTTGGTGATACAGCACAACACATATGTGGGTTGTGGGTTGTGGGTTCCTCCAGTGATGACCTATGCTGTGTGGGCTGCCTTGGATAATTTCAACTGCTGCATCAGCTGATCTCAGACAACAAACCACAGTCAGAGGCAGGCTCCATCCAATCAAAATCATTGGGCTCAACTACTGAATACATGGTTAAAGCCAGCAGGTTGCAGCTTTTTCAATTCCACCTGGAATTGTTCATTCTCAGGCATTCACCGTGCGTCACTAACTGAACCCCCCTGCACCGTGTGCCTCTGTGCTTACTTGTCACAGAAGGACTAACTGGTGCAGCATACTGGTACCATGGCTTACATTGCCCTGTGTGCTTCCTTTTCATGGTAACCGGTGGGGTCGGGGATAAGAAGTGGATTATAACAATAAAACTTTGTAAAATCGTAGACCCTTAATAAAAAATCAAAAGGCACATCATGCCAGCTTAATCAAAAATGAATGCCAAGCCAAAGAAGGAGCTAGTAATTTAACCAAAGGGGTGGATTTCAAGAAGGGTCTTAAAGGAGGACCGTGAATTGGAGATACAACAGCGTTTAGGGAGGGAATTCTAAATAATAGGATAATGTAGGATATACAGCACAGAAACAGACCATTTAGCCCAACCAGTTCAAGGCAGTACTTATGCTCCACACAAACTTACTCTCATCTTTAACAAAAACAGAATTACCTGGAAAAACTCAGCAGGTCTGGCAGCATCGGCGGAGAAGAAAAGAGTTGACGTTTCGAGTCCTCATGACCCTTCGACAGAACTTGAGTTCGAGTCCAAGAAAGAGTTGGAATATAAGCTGGTTTAAAGTGTGGGGCGGGGAGAAGAGAGAGAAAGAGAGAGAGAAGTGGAGGGGGGGTGGTGTGGTTGTAGGCAAAAGCAGTGATAGAAGCAGATCATCAAAAGATGTCACAAACAACAGGACAAAAGAACACATAGGTGTTAAAGTTGGTGATATTATCTAAACGAATGTGCTAATTAAGAATGGATGGTAGGGCACTCAATGTATAGCTCTAGTGGGGGTGGGGAGAGCATAAAATATTTTAAAATATTTAAAAATAATGGAAATAGGTGGGAAAAGAAAAATCTATATAATTTATTGGAAAAAAACAAAAGGAAGGGGGAAACAGAAAGGGGTTGGGGATGGAGGGGGGAGCTCAAGACCTAGAGTTGTTGAATTCAATGATCAGTCCAGAAGGCTGTAAAGTGCCTAGTCGGAAGATGAGGTGTTGTTCCTCCAGTTTGCGTTGGGCTTCACTGGAACAATGCAGCAAGCCAAGGACAGACATGTGGGCAAGAGAGCAGGGTGGAGTATTAAAATGGCAAGCGACAGGGAGGTTTGGGTCATTCTTGCGGACAGACTGCAGGTGTTCTGCAAAGCGGTCGCCCAGTTTACGTTTGGTCTCTCCAATGTAGAGGAGACCGTATTGGGAGCAATGAATGCAGTAGACTAAGTTGGGGGAAATGCAAGTGAAATGCTGCTTCACTTGAAAAGAGTGTTTGGGTCCTTGGACTGTGAGGAGAGAGGAAGTGAAGGGGCAGGTGTTGCATCTTTTGCGTGGGCATGGAGTGGTGCCATAGGAGGGGGTTGAGGAGTAGGGGGTGATGGAGGAGTGGACCAGGGTGTCCCGGAGGGAGCGATCCTTATGGAATGCCGATAGGAGGGGGTGAAGGGAAGATGTGTTTGGTGGTGGCATCATGCTGGAGTTGGCGGAAATGGCGGAGGATGATCCTTTGAATGCGGAGGCTGGTGGGGTGATAAGTGAGGACAAGGGGGACCCTATCATGTTTCTGGGAGGGAGGAGAAGGCGTGAGGGCAGATGCGCGGGAGATGGGCCGGACACGGTTGAGGGCCCTGTCAACGACCGTGGGTGGAAAACCTCGGTTAAGGAAGAAGGAGGACATGTCAGAGGAACTGTTTTTGAAGGTAGCATCATCAGAACAGATGCGACGGAGGCGAAGGAACTGAGAGAATGGGATGGAGTCCTTACAGGAAGCGGGGTGTGAGGAGCTGTAGTCGAGATAGCTGTGGGAGTCGGTGGGTTTGTAATGAATATTGGTGGACAGTCTATCACCAGAGATTGAGACAGAGAGGTCAAGGAAGGGAAGGGAAGTGTCAGAGATGGACCACGTGAAAATGATGGAGGGGTGGAGATTGGAAGCAAAATTAATAAATTTTTCCAAATCCCGACGAGAGCATGAAGCGGCACCGAAGTAATCATCGATGTACCGGAGAAAGAGTTGTGGAAGGGGGCCTGAGTAGGACTGGAACAAGGAATGTTCCACATACCCCATAAAGAGACAGGCATAGCTGGGGCCCATGCGGGTACCCATAGCTACACCTTTTATTGGAGGAAGTGAGAGGAGTTGAAGGAGAAATTGTTTAGTGTGAGAACAAGTTCAGCCAGACGGAGGAGAGTAGTGGTGGATGGAGATTGTTCGGGCCTCTGTTCGAGGAAGAAGCTAAGGACCCTCAGACCATCCTGGTGGGGGATGGAGGTGTAGAGGGATTGGACGTCCATGGTGAAGAGGAAGCGGTTGGGGCCAGGGAACTGGAAATTGTTGATGTGACGTTAAGGTGTCAGAGGAATCACGGATGTAGGTGGGAAGGGACTGGACAAGGGGACAGAGAAGGGAGTCAAGATAATGAGAAATGAGTTTTGTGGGGCAGGAGCAAGCTAAGACGATTGCTCTACCGGGGCAGTTCTGTTTGTGGATTTTGGGTAGGAGATAGAAGCAGGCCGTCCGAGGTTGGGCGACTATCACGTTGGAAGCTGTGGGAGGAAGATCCCCAGAGGAGATGAGGTCAGTGACAGTCCTGGAAACAATGGCTTGATGTTCAGTGGTGGGGTCATGGTCCAGGGAGAGGTAGGAGGAAGTGTCTGCGAGTTGACGCTCAGCCTCCGTGAGGCTCATCTTTCCTCATCTAAATCTATCATTATAATGCTCTATTGGGTTCTCTTCTGCCTCATATGCTTGCCTAGTTTCCCCTTAATTGCATCTATACTATTCATTTCAGCCACATTCTCACCCCTAAAAGGGTAAAGAAGTTTCTTCTGAATTCCTTATTAGAATTTTTAATGATTGTCCTACACTGATGACCTCTAGTTATGCTCTTCCCCACAAGAGGAAACTCTCCCTCCCTGCATCCACACTATCGAAATCTTTCACAATTTTAAAGACCTCTATTAGGTCGCCACTCAGCCTTCTTTTCTCAAAAAAACAACAGACCCAGCCTGTCAATCCTTTCCTGGAATGTACACCTATGTATTTCTAGTCTCAACCTTGTAAATCTTCTCTGCACACTTCCCAACCACTCTGTGGGCGGGATTTTTCCGCACCCGCCCGCTGACAGGATTGTCCAATCCCAGCGCAAGTCAATGGACTTGCGAAGTGCTGCCTCAGGGAGATCGGAACCAAATTTAAAAATGATAAAGGTACAAAAACAAAATTTCCCTGACATGTCCCCTCATGTGACACTGTCACATGAGTTGGGACATGTCCATCGCTTTAAATCAAACATTTATTAAATTTTTTAAAACCCTCATGAAACTTCATCCCACCCATGGATGAGGTTTCATGCTTTTTCTGAAGTCCGCCAGGGCATCCCTAAGGTTGGGATGGGCAGGTCCATTAATGAGGTTAATGATTTTGTCAATAGCCTCAGTAGACTATTGACAGGTTGGCGGGCGCACAGCTGATACGGCTGCACCCCCGCTGACCTGAGAATTGAAATGACGCGGGGTGACGTCGTGAGTTCCACCCGACATCATCCCGTGTCATTTGACCCATTGGCTAGCGGGCCCCACCCCCTGTTTACCGACCTAAAGACCTTGCCCCAGATGTTATTCTATTCTCTCTATAACAATTTCATTATTTTTCCTAATACCGATGTTAAGCTAACTGGTCTATAATTCCTTTGGACATGTTCTGTCTTCCTTCTTAAATATAGGAATGACATTAGCTCTCTGCCAGTCCTCTGGCACTGCACCTTTTTCTAATGAACTAATAAATACGTGAAGTAGTGCCTCTGCTATCTCTTCCCTAGTTTATTTTAAAATATGTGAATGAATCCATCTAGGGCAGGAGTTTTATCCTCTTTGAGTTTGATTAGTTTATTCGATATAGCCTCTTTTTATTTTAAATGTGCTTATGTAATTGCTCATCTCATCATTCAATGTTATGTCTAGCAGTTCTATCTCCCTAGTAAATATTGAATCAATAATCATTTAATATTTCTGCCACCTCTATATCATTACCTGAGATATTATCCTGTCTATCTCTTAATGGTCCCATTGCCATCACAGCCTTGCTTTCTTTACTGATGTGTCTGTAGGTGTTTTATTTTGTTTTATGTTCCTTAATTTAATTTCATTGTTCCTCTTTGCCTTTCAAATTGCTTCTTTGATTTCTCTCCGAATCTCCTTGCATTGTCTCTTATTATGAACTCCTATGCTGTAGTGTATGCCTCTCTCCTAACCCTTAAATTTTTTCTTATGCCTTTATTTATCCATGGAGACTTATCAGTGCATAATCTGTTATTTTATTTTAGCGGAATTTATATTTCCTGCACTCTGTTGAACATTTTTAAAATCTTTCCCATTGTTGTTTTAGAATATTGTTTACCAATATTATTACTTACTTTATTTTCCCAAGTTCTATTCACAGCCACTCAAAATCAGCTTTTCTCCAATCTATAAACTTTGTTTTCATCATTCTTACGTTCTTCTATATTATCATTTTAAAGCTTATTATGTTATGGTCACTATTACCCAAAGTTCCCCTACTTTTACTTCTTTTATCTGCACTGGTTCATTACCCATCACGAGATCCAACAGCAGATCTTTCTTTGTTGGCTTTTTTTACATATTGGTTTAGAAAGAGGTCTCGTACAAAGTGGAGAAGCTCCCTTCCCTTCTACCCTTTACCTTCCTCATCTGTCGAATTAATATCAGGGCAGTTGAAATCCCTCATCATTATTATTCTAAGATTTTTACTCAATTCCCTAATTTGTCTGCATATTTCTTCCTCCCTCCCACTATTAGGTGGTCTGTAGACTACACATATTAGTGTGATTGAAACTTTATTATCCTTTATCTCTACCAATATGAATTCTATTTTTGTTTTGCTGATAGATACATCCCTTTCTTCTACTACCATTATGTCATTCCTAATAAGTACAGATACCCCACCTCCCTTTTTTCCCTCTTTATTTTTTCTACATAAACTATACCCTGCAAATCATGGGGCATATTTGGCTGAAGGCATGGCCATCAATGGCTGGGCCAAGCAATGGGTAGGTAGAAGAGGCCAGAGTCAGTAGAGTGCAGAACTTGGACAGGGGATTGTAGGACTGAAAGAGTTGATACAGGTAGGGACAGCTGTGGCTAGATAGGGATTTAAACACAAGTATAAGAATCTTAAATTTCAGATTTTAGAATACTGGGAGCTAGTGTAGGTCAGCAAGACCAGGATGTTGATTGAACAGGACATTCTACAGTATAGCACGTAGACAGTATAATTTTGAAAGAGCTGAGATTTGCAAAAGGGTGGAGGATGGATGGCCAGCCAGGAGCGCATTAAAACAGTTAAGACTCGGGCTGACATGGGAAGGATGAAAGTGTCAGCAGCAGGTGCACTGAAGCAAAGGCAGATGCATGGGATGTTTCAGAGATGAAAGAAGCCAGACTTTTGTGATGGAGAGAATATGAGATCAGAAGCTGAGCTCAGAGCCAAGTTGAATGCTGTGCATGCTAACAATGTAATCCCATCTGGGGCAGTGACCAGGAAGGGAGTGGAAACAATAGAAAAGTTAAGGAATTTGAGGTGGGGTTGAAGACAAGGGATCTTATTGTCCCAGTGTTTAACTGGGAGGAATTGTGGCTTATCTAAAACTGTATATTAGACAAGTAGCTTGAGAAGACAGAATCCGTGAAGGAATCAAGAGAAGAGGTGAAGAGGTAGAACTGGGTCTCTTCAACATTCATCAGGAAACTGGCCTCATATCAGCAGATAAAGACACCAAGAGGTAGCATGTAGATGACAAAAGGGAGGGAACCAAGGATAAATCCTTGGAAGCTCAGCTCTAGCATTCTGGCAGATGTGGGGCCAGACACTTCTTCCACCTGAAGTTTTCCATGCAAAGGCAACAGACCAATGCTTATTTCAATGGTAAGTGTCCAGAGGGCAGGGCTGAAATTGAGTGGGACTTTTGCTTGGAGGCAGGATGGCTGACCATGTACAATCACCAGCCAATTAGCTATGCACAGGCAAGGAGCCCAGCCAATTGTGCAGTGGGGTTAGGCAGGAAGTCACCAACCCTGCCGTTACTTCACTGTGGTCAAAGGTCCAAGCATCACATTTAAACAGCACCTTGACAGGCAGCTGCTCCCTGCAAGCCACCAGGGTCATCCTGCCTGTCTGAGAAAAAGATTTTAAACTTGGATTAGCCACCTTCTCCCCACTTCCACACTTAGATCCCTTGAGCTGCAAGGCATCAACCTGCTCCCTCCCTCAGTCACCTTTGACCTTCCCTCCATCACCCTCAACCCTCCCTCCATCACCTTAGTCCTGTCTTCTTGACTCTTGAGCCACTCACCATCACCTTGATTGACTACCTGTAGACATAAGGTTGCTCCCCCATCAACAACCCCCGCCCCCCCCCCCACCGCCCCCACCTCCCCCACCCCCACCATTACCATCAAGCTGCTCCTGGCAACTAGACATCTTCCCCATCACCCTTGACCTGTTGGCCATCATCCTTGATCCTCCCTCTATTGCCCTTCACCTTGCCTTGATTAATCTCAACTCTCACAACCTCACCATTGACCTATAATTGTTCTTTATCTCCTCTCCATCATGCTTGTCCTGCCTTTGGTAGAGATTGACCTGCCTTCTGTGGTCCAGCTCTCTCCCCTCTGTCCCTCATGATCTTTAAGGCCTCTACGACCCGACTTCCCTCAGCAAGCCGGGCTCCAGCCTCCTTGGACAGCCTCCACCTGAGCTCAATGCAACAGCTCAGCCTCCTCTCCTCTGATCCAATAAATTCCCCATACAAGAAAAGAAGCTCTTACTCACTCCAAATCCACCAGGAAAACTACCTCGCCTGCTGTATGCCAGCTTTAAACAGTCATCAATCTGAAGGCACGTGTTTCTCGTTTGCTGCTGAGGTAATGGCAAAGGTGCAATTTAATCTGGTGACGATGGTGTTCATGATATGGTAATGCAATAAAAATAGATTTCCACTGCTTGCCATTGGGAATGATGATGACTTTTAATAGGCTGCCAATTTCCTTCTCAACTTTCAACCAACTGTCAGGGAGCTGGCGTCTACAGCACAATTAAATGCCCCCGCCCACCTCGTTTCCTGCTCCTGAAAGCTTCACTAAATTCTGCCTATCATTTAAAAAGATGGAACTAATGAGATGACATCATCTGTCAGAATTCTCAACAGCTCCCTCCCATGCATACGTGGAATTACATTTTTAAAAAATGACAACATTAAAACATGCTGTCCTGCCCAATCTATCATATTGGTGTTTATCTTCCTCATGAGTAGAAATATCTCTGTAACCTCCTCCAGCTTAACAATTCTCAAATTTAGGCCTCTTGAGCATCCTCGATTTTAATCATTCCACCATTGGTGGCCATGCCTTCAGCTACTTTGGCCCTAAGCCTCCCTCTCCTCTGTTAAGACACTTCTCAAACATACCTCTTTGACTAAGTTTTTGATCATCTGTTCTAATATTACCGTATGTGTCTTAGTGTCATATTTTGTGCCTCTGTAAAGCACCTTTGGGTGCTTTATCATGTTAAAGGCACTATATATGTGTACACTGTTGTTGCTGTTTTCCATCTGCTATTTACCAGAGGCATTAACCAATTTATTTTAACTCCAGACTTGACTATTTCAATTATCTCCTTGCCAACATCTTACCTACCACCCTCCATAAGTTTCAGCACATTGAAATATCAGCTGTCCATTTCCTAATGGTCACCAAGTCCTGTTCACCTTTCACCCCTGTGTATGAGGACCTACAGTGAGTCCCAGTCCACAAATGCCTTGATTTTAAAATTCTCATCCTTGTTTTCAAATTCCTCCATGGCCTCACCACACTTTGCCTCTGTAATCTCCTAATATAAACCTCCTACACCTCACTGCTTCTCCAATTCTGGCATGGTATGTATCCATAGTTTCCTTTGTTCCATCATTACCCGCCATGATTTTAGTTCCTTAGGTTCTAAGCTCGAATTCCCTCCCTAATGTCTCTGTATCTCTGCTTGACTCTCCTTTGCAGCACTCTTTAAAAACTACTTCTTTGACCAAGCTTGACTCATCCTAGCATCTTTTTATGTGGCTAGGTGTCAAATTCTGTCTGATAACAGCCCTGTAAAGTGTCTTGTGGTACTGTGTTATATTAAAGCCACCATATAAATGTGGTTGTTGTTATTATCACCTCTAATTGTGGACAGAGGAATGCCCTTTGAACATGTTGCGTTTTCATATGTTAATAGAGAAGACAGTAGTGCAGGCTATGATCTTATATAAAAGCCATACATAATTAATGAAAGTAGATAATTTCACCACATGAAGATTAACATTATTCTCATCTTTACTCAAGTTTTCAAAAAACTGGAAATGGCCAGCCCGAGAGTGTCTATTGAACATATTGTTACAGCCTTTAAATAATTAGAACGCTTAGAATTTTAGTATTAATATTTTGCAGGATGTTCATAGTTCCCGTCATGACAGATCTGTATAGAATTTGGTCTACACAAAAGCAACTGAGCACTATCAGTTTTGACTAAAGACAAAACTATGGAAATTGGATATGGGTTGCATCAAATAAAACAGATCTTCTTTTCATCAAAGAAAACTGGTACCTCAGAGTCATCTTCAGTTCAGGGCTGTGTATTTTAGCAACAAGAGGCATCTGCAGCCTATCAACACAAGTAGATACCTTTAATTGGAAACAGTGTGGAAAACAATGTGTTCTCATATAGTGCACAACGGATGATAGATTTTTTTTATTCATTTATGGGATGTGGGTGTCACTGGCTAGGCCAGCATTTATTGCCCAACCCTAATTGCATTATATAATTATATAATGCATTAGAATTGCAGTATATAATTTTGCTTTACTTAATGGAACCATCGAAGCTGGTTTTGCAATGTAAATTGGAAATAAATTTAGAAATCAGAAGACTTCAGAGAGAGCCAATTTGTGTTATTAGGGTTGTGCATCTTAAGAATCCCCGCAAAACTGCAATAGAAAGGAAAACTGGGGATTAAGAAGCAGCAATAATAGTTAAGGTCGAGCATTTGCTGTCATCAGAGTTCTTGTAACAGTTAAAAGCTTGTTTCCACTTTGTGAAACTGCTTTTCAATGCAAGGAAATGAAAGTTGGCAATGAAATGGGTAAAATAACTGTTATTTGTTATAAGGAGCTTCTTTTAAAGACTGAAGTAAGTTGTACAAGCCATAAAATCAAAGGGAATCACAAAGTTCTCTGTAGATGTGCACTCTGATAAGGGCAATAAAATAAAGGCTCCTTAGAAGGAAGGACTGATGCAGTCTGGTTCTGTGAGGTCATGGTACCACTCAGGGACCTATAAACTGCAGGTCTTAAGCAAAAATAAAACTCATTCAAACACAAGGTGGAACTGAAGCAAGATTTAGAAGCAAAAGCTAACCTATTATAAGAAGGCAAAAACTGTCAGCACTAAAGACCTGACATTTTAACATTTTATTTAAATGTACAACTTTATTTTCATGCTGTGAATTTAAATGCCAAGGCTCTAAAACTGTCATTCTGAAGTTTTGGTTTCTAAATTTTCATGTATTCTTTGATCAGTTTAAGTTTCACTGCTTTGAGATTCCTGTGAAATATTAATGTGGCAGCTAATCTACACTTTAAGCAGTATTCTCCCATCAGCAATTGTAACCAACTAGCACAAACTAAAATTTAGGATTGTATGAAGAAATATTTGTTTTGAGGAAATTAAAGATTGTATTTACCGTACATAATGTAGACATTTCTCAACCTAAGTAAACACGCTATACAAAGCAAATAGTTTAATTTATATATGATGTCAAATAGCACCAGATCAGAAGATGCCCATACAAGAATTACTTTTTTTTAATTTAGTGGTTCTTGATGGCCCAGATAAAGCAGTGGTGTCCCTCCTGGCTCAACAAGTGAGCCTAGGACCTACTTCCACAACCCACCTCACTCATACCCTTCCTCAGGCCACGATTGGCTGGGACCGCATTTTTGTACACCTTACCTTAGCGGAAAAAGTTTTGGTGGATCTGTGGCAACCATCTGCAATCACATGATTTTCAAGCAACTTCGACATCACCCCTATTGTCGGGGGTAAATGAGAGAAATTTAAATAAGGTCCAGGAGTTAAAATCATCAAGCCTTCATGCTATAGGGAAGCCAGATGAATCCCCGATTTCTGCCCCAAGCTAAAATCATGGCTCCACCATCTGCTGGAGTTTCCAATATCCCCTTAAAAATGTCATTACAGGACTGGAAGCCATGATGGAAATGCACTATACCAAGTGTTCCCCGGGTCCCCTGACTCAGTAGGGATCCATCAAATTGGCGGAGGCTGATATGCTGAGTGAATTCAAATGCGCTACCCTCCACTGAGTGAGCGTATGTCCCACTGGTGGGCCAAGCCAAGGAAGTGTCCTGGATTCTTACAGATAAATGACTTTATTTTTTATTGATTGGACCCCAATGCAGGGGGAAAGAAAGGGTCATGGCTAGGTCAGGGTGGGGGAAGAATTGACTTTGTGGTCATGTGGCACAGGTGGGTACCAGAGATGCATTCCTAGAAACACTCCTGTTCTTTTGTCTCCTGCAAATTAATAACCCTTTCCTTGATCTTGTGAATTCCAGGCAGATCAGTGCTGGTGGGCACTGGTTGGCAAAAGCAATTGTACCTGCTTAGATCATGACCTAAGGAATTTCACCGCCAATAACTATGAATACAGTAAGCGAGGGCTCTTGTGTTTTATTGCACCCTTTTACTGCAGATCCAGGGGTGCCTGCTGATTTGCTTGGAAACAGAGTCAAGGGGAGCAATACAATTCAGGCTGTTTGTTTCAGTTATATGTTTATAAAAGTAATCATATGGTGGATAAAACAAATACTGTTTTACTTAACATTATACTACAGGACAATTTTTTTTGTTCCGTTGGAGTTGACAGTGCTTAGTAGCCTACTAAAAGTGTCATAATTTGGCAGAGGTCCATGTCACTGAACCTCCTTACATTTTGCCCAGCAACATTTCAATGTGCAGGGCTTCATTTTATTATTATAATTCATGTTATTATCAGCATATCACACAAGGCAATTTCCCCTATTTCCTTGTAAGAATGCATCAATTTGCCTGTATGATCGGCCTAATGAGGGTTAGGTCAGTTAAACACAAGCCAGCTGCATTTGTTTCATGCTTCCTTATGAAAATGAACTTTGCCAGGCAGGTTCTGAAAGCTGCGTTTCAAATGCTTCGGTTAACTGTGCAATCCTAACATGCCTGAGATTTTGGTAGCAACATTTTGGATTATGGTACCATGTTGAAAACTGAGGGTTCTCTTCTTTATGTGTTTTTTGGATGAGGGGGAACAGAAAAAGGGGTTCATGGCAGATTTTGGTTGTACTAAAAGCTGTCTGTCATGACCTGGCCTGAGCCGTGCAGTTTATATCTACAAATTCAGGTGCACCTGTCTGGGAACATTTAGAGAACACCTGCTTTGACAGACTTTGCTCCACCAGAGTTAAGGGCCAGAATCTTCCGTTTGTTGTGCGGAGGTGGGACCCTCACACTGATGCGTAAAATGACGTGCGGTGACGTTGGGCGCGCGTCCCAACGTCACCGCGCGTCATTCCGATCTTCAGTTCGGCGGGCACACACCAGAGTCGGCTGCGTGCCTGTCGCACTGTCAAAAGCCTGTTAAGGGCCATTAATTACCTAATTGAAGTGATTGTCAGAACTGCCTGTCCAACCTTAAGTTTGGCGGGCAGACGAAGAGCCCAAGCAGCCTTCGCATTTTTCATGAAACCTCATCCATGGGAGGGATGAGGTTTCATGAAGGGTTTATAAAAAATTAAATAAGAATTTTTATTAAAATTCAGAAACATGTCCCAGCTCATGTGACATTGTCACATGAGGGGATATGTCTGAATAATTTTATTTTTTTTATTTTAAAAATCTTTTGAACTGAACTTAATCTCCCTGAGGCAACTCTATGCTTCAGGGAGATCTCTGCGCTCTTTCGTGCGCAGGCCCCAGCTCTCCCTCCCTCCCCCACCCACACAGGTAGCGCTGAGCACTTCCGGGTGTGCGTTATGCTGGGCAGGCCTTAATTGGCCCACCCACGTAAAATGGCGGCATGCAGCCGATCACTGGCAGCGATTGGCTCTCATGCCCAACCAGCCCGCCTGACGAGGAGAAAATTGTCCCTATGGTATCTGAACTGCAAACATCACTAGCAGTCACTGTGATTGCTATACTGAATATTTTATACCTCCTACTCCTTTCAAGTCATGCTAGGGAATTTTGGGACATCTGTCAACACACAGAACATGGATGCTTCAATCAGAACATTGATGCAATGTCTACCATGGTAATCTTCATCATTTATCCACTGTAAAAGTGGCAGCAGATTGAGAGAGTTTTACATTTCTATCAAAGGGTTCCCCAAAATCCAGGGCCTGGTTAACAGCACTAATGTACCCATATAGGATCATACAAACAATCCCATTGCCTTTATGAGCCACAAGGGGTTCCACTCTTTTGATGCCCATGTCATCAGTGACCAACACCACTCTGAGACATCTTACAAATTAAATTACTTGAACTTATGTAGTGCCTTTTATGCCCTTAGAACACCCCAAATCACTTCCTTGCCAATGAAATCCTATGTGATTATGACAATGATTAAACTTCCTTCCTCGTCCTTCTCGACCTTCCTGCAGGCTATGACGCGGTTGACATACCTGCTCTCCTACATAGTCGTCCAGCTGGGTGGGACTGCTGTAAACAAGTTCCATTCTTATACATCTAATCAGAGCCAGAGGATCAGTTACAATGACTTTTCTTCCTGCTCTTGCACTATTACCTCTGGTATCCCTCAAGGATCTAACCTTGCCCCCTCCTATTTCTCATCTAAGTGCTGCCCCTCCATATCATCCAAAAGCACAGCATTAGTTTTCATGTGTACACTGATAACACCCAGCTCTATTTCACCAACCCTCTCCTGACTCATCCATTGTTGCTAAATTATCAGACTGCTTCGCCAAGATCCAGTACTGGATGAATAGAAATTTCCTCCAATTAAATATTGGGAAGGCTAAAGCCATTGTTTTCAGTTTCCACTTCAAACTCTGTTTCCTAGCTACCGACTCTATCATTTACCCTTGCAACAGTTTGAGATTAAGCCACCTTGTTCGCAACCTTAGTATTATATTTGATTCTGAAATGAGCTGCCAATCTCATATTCATGCCATCATTAAACCCACCTATTTCCAACTCCATAACCCCACCCAACTTCACCTTTTTCTCAGTTTATCTACTGCTGAAACCCTCATTCATGTTTCATTACCACTAGGCTTGACTGTTCCAATAAACTTTTGGCTGGACTCCCATTTTTTAAAAATTCATTCATGGAATGTGGGCATCACTGGCTAGGCCAGCATTTATTGTCCATCCCTAATTGCCCTTGAGATGGTGGTGGTGAGCTGCCTTCTTGATCTGCTGCAGCTCATGTGGTATAGGTACACCTATAGTGTTATTAGGTAGGGAGTTCCAGGATTTTGACTCAGCGACAGTGAAGGCACAGCGATATATTTCCAGTCAGGATGGTGAATGGCTTAGAGGGGAATTTCCAGGTTGTGGTGTTCCCATTTACCTGCTGCCCTTGTCCTTCTAGATGGTAGTGGTCGTGGGTTTGGAAGGTGCTGTCCAAGCAGCCTTGGTGCGTTCGTGCTGTGCATCTTGTAGACGGTACACACTGCTGCCACTGTGCGTCGGTAGCGGAGGGAGTGAATGTTTGTGCATGGGGTGGCAATCAAGCAGGTTGCTTTGTCCAGGATGGTGTCAAACTTCTTCAGTGTTGTTGAAGCTGCACTTATCCAGGCAAGTGGGGAGTATTCCATCACACTCCTGACTTGTGCTTTGTAGTTGCGGACATGCTTTGGGGAGTCAGGTGGTGAGTTACTCATCGCAGGACTCCCAACCTCTGACCTGCTCTTGTAGCCATAGTATTTATATGGCTAGTCCAGTTCAGGTTCTAGTCAATGGTAACCCCAGGATGTTGATAGTGGGGGATTCAGTGATGGTAATGTCATTGAATGTCAAGGGGCAATGGTTAGGTTCTCTCTTATTGGAGATGGTCATTACCTGACACTTGTGTAGTGCGAATGTTACTTGCCGCTTATCAGCCCAAGCCTGGATATTGTCCAGGTGTTGCTGCATTTGGAAATGAACTGTTTCAGCATCTGAGGAGTCATGAATGGTGCTGAACGTTATGCAATCATCAGCGATCATCCCCACTTCTCACCTTACAATGGAAGGAAGGTCATTGAGGAAGCAGCTGAAGATAGTTGAGCCGAGGACACTACCCAGAGGAACTTGGCAGTGATGTCCTGGAACTGATATGATTGACATCCAACATCCACAACCATCTTCCTTTGTGCTCCAGCCAGTGGAGAGTTTTCCCCCTGATTCCCATTGATTCCAGTTTTGCTCGGGCTCCTTGGTGCCACACTGTGAAATGCGGCCTTGGTGTGAAGGGCAGTCGCTCTCACCTCGCCTCAGGAGTTCAGCTCTTTTGTCCATGTTTGGACCAAGGCTGCAATGAGGTCAGGAGCTGAGTGGCCCTGGCGGAACCCAAATTAAGTGTCAATCAGCAGGTTGTTGCTAAGCAAGTGGCACTTGATAGCACTGTTGATGAACCCTTCCATCACTATACTGATGATCGAGAGTAGGCTGATGGGGCTGCAATTGGGTGGGATGGATTTGTCCTGCTTTTTGTCTACAGGACATACCTGGGCAATTTTCCACATAGCCAGGTAGATGCCAGGGTTGTAGCTGTACTGAAAAGCTTGGATAGGGGCGCAGCAAGTTCTGGAGCACAAATCTTCAGTACTATTGCTGGAATATTGTCAGGGCCCATAGCCTTTGCAGTATCCAGTACCTTCAACCATTTCTTGATATCACGTGGAGTAAATCGAATTGGCTGAAGACTGGCATCTATGATTCTGGGGACCTCCAGAGGAAGCTGAGATGGATCATCCACTTGGCACGTATGGCTGAAGGTTGTTGAGAATGCTTCCTTAACTTCTGCACTGATGTGCTAGGCTCCTCCATCATTGAGGATGGGGATATTTGTGGAGCCGCCTCCTCCAGTGAGTTATTTAATTGTCCACCACTATTCATGACTGGATGTGTCAGGACTGCAGAGCTTAGATCTGACCTGTTAGTTGTGAATCACTTAGCTCTGCCTACCACTTGCTGCTTATGTTGTTTGGCACACAAGCAGTCCTGTGTTATAGCTTCACCAGGTTGACACCTCATTTTTAGGCATGCCTGGTGTTGCTCCTGGTATGCTCTCCTGCACTCTTCATTGAACCAGGGTTGACCCCCGGCTTGTTGTGAGTGGGGGATATTTTGGGCCATGAGGTTACAGATTGTGGTTGAGTACAATTCTGCTGCTGCTGATGGTCCACAGCCCATCATGGATGCCCAGTCTTGAGTTGCTAGGTCTGTTCGAAATCTATCCCATTTAGCACAGTGGTACTGTCACACAGCACAAGGGAGGGTATCCTCAATGCGAAGATGGACTTCGTCTCTGCAAGGACTGTGTGCTGGTCACTCCTACCGACACTGTCATGGACAGAGGCACCTGCAACAGGTAGGTTGGTGAGGATGAGGTCAAGTGTGCTGTTGGTTCCCTCACCACCTGCCGCAGACATAGTTTAGCAGCTATGTCCTTGAGAACTTGGCCAACACGGTCAGTAGCGGTGCTACCGAGCCATACTTGGTGATGGACATTGCAGTTCCTCACCCAGGGTACATTCTGTGCCCTTGCCACCCTCAATGCTTCCTCCAAGTGGTGTTCAACATGAAGGAGCAATGATTCATTAGCTGAGGGGGGGTGGTATGTGGTAATCAGCAGAAGGTTTCCTTGTCCATGTTTGTCCTGATGTCGAGACTTCATGGGGTCCGGAATCGATATTGAGGACACCCAGAGCAACTCCATCCTGCCGGCATGACAAGACATACACAGGAATGGTGATTTTAGTGTCTGGGGTGGGAGATGGCTGACTACAGCAATGTAAGATTTTGAGATCAAGGTACCTGTCTGCTTTTGAAGTGGCACTTTTTCTGCTGTAGTCGTAGCTGCCTGGTCTTGTACAAATGTACTGTCACTTGAATGGGGACTAACTGGTCAAAATGTGGCATTAACCAGAGAGAAAAACTGCCATGCTTCCAGGCTTGCTCCAGCTGTACATACGCCCAATTCTGGACATTGCCTCAGTTTGCTCTGTGATCTGTGTGAGAGCAAATCTCCATCCAGCAAGGACATAATGCAGTCCTACAAAAAGGCTCTCTGCATCTGATATTTAAGCATGTTCAAGGTAAGCAAGATGGCATCTCAGAGATTGAAGCCTAAGGCCTCTGATCTATTAGTGGGAGCATTCACAAAAGAGTGTCCCACTCTGTGGTTAATGGAAATTAAAATTGAGTAAGATATATAACATGCAGTTGAATCAATATCACCTGTTTTGCACTATCAGCCAAAGTCAAATTACCCCAATTGATCAGTCACAAACTCAACAGAGGAATTGCATTTGAGATTTGCTTTCATCCACCAAGACCAATAGACACAGTTAACTATTTGCTCCACAAGATTAGTCACTGTGAAAGTCATTGCTGCTCTCAGTTTTTGTGCAGAGTCCCTTCAGGAGATATGTTACATCGGGCAGGGACCTCCTGCAGAATTTCTGCCCAATGTTATTAGTTTGTTATTGTTGTAACTCTTTTCGAGTTAAAACAATTAAACTAATTGTTATTGTTGTATGGGGCCCCATATAAATCTCTTACTGATCATTTCTTGATGTTCTTCACCATTTGTTGATTGTGTTTTCTGCTCGTGCTTCATTGCAAGGGAGGCGGTGCTGGATGCTATTTGAAAAATAAGTAGAAATGGTTTTCCATATCATAATTTGCCATACTGCTGAAAGAAGCAAAGGTGCCATCTCCACACTCTATCTTGCACATATTAAAGGCAAGTTGATTAGACAGCCCAAATATCAATGGCACAAACCCTTAATAAGAATATTCATGTGAGACTTATTCTTTATTATATTGTACACAGTCACATGATTTATTGGTAACCTTTTACTTAGCTAGAATCGTGATCTTATGCAGTGTTACTATATATATTAGCACCTTATATGAAGTCCTTGGAGGACTCTGTAACAGAAGAAAGCAATCATAATGAGTGTGAAATCACACAAAAGATAGTTGAGAGAATACACAATGAACAACTGTAAAAGAACACTTAATGGCCACTTTTAACTATGTATATAATTCTGCAATAAAAATATCCATTGTCTCAAAGCTTGTTGTTCCAGAGGGTGTGATTAATGTTTGCTTTGCACCTTTGAGAAAGGCTTTGTGTTCATAATAAATATAGCATGTAAAGCTGTAGCTGCTACTTATTATTTTTTCTCTGCTAATAAGAATTTATGGAAAGCCTTAGTACAGACTGAGGGAGATTGTGAATCTGCCCCAAAACCTCAGGTTTATGCTATGTAACATTGATAGGCGAATACTTTGTTCTGCTGTTGTTTTGGGTTTTGTCAGGTAGAAGATGATATGCAGATAATGATTCGCTTCCAGTAGGCCTGGATCATTTGTTTTGCCATTAGAGGGCAGAAAGCTCAGCAAATTTTTTTCTCTACCTGTAATTATGTTCACACAGAGTCACCAATCTGCAATTCACTGATGGCTTTCTTTGGCTTAAATTTGCAAATGTCTCCTTTTCTTTATGATCACCACTGTGTAGACTTTCCTGTAATAAAGCATGTGTAATCCAGAAGGTCATTATTAATTAAAACCTCAAATCAACACAGATGACGTACGCTTGAGGTAATGCTTCAGTAATAGCCTTTGTCACTAAAATCCTTATTCTCCACATTGTGAGAAAAGCATTATGCAAAAATAAATCTTGCCATTAAAACATGAAGCAAAAATTGGTACCTATTTTACTATTATCTTATATGTCCTTTTGAATTCCTTTTGGCTAAATTTGTCTCAAAAATAGTTTGTAATTAAGAACAACTGTCAAGTGGCTTGCATCGGTTGTGATATCTTGAGATTTACATTGACAGACAGCTGAATCACCTCCGTTTTTGAAAGAGCTGGTGAAAGAAACAAAGCAATCAGAGTGCTAATTTATTGGCTCAGATCTGTACCAGGAAAGAGCTGCAATTTTCTGTTGTCTTTGATCATCCCAGTGGGGTGTGGGATAGTGCACCTCAAACTGATTTTCATCCCAGCAGTGAGATAATACTCAAGTCAGACATATCTGACAGAAGTTTATAAAACTTGCATTCAAAGGAATGTGTTGTGCATGTGGAACACTGAGTAACCTGACCCAGTTTCAGTTTTCATCTCTGTTAACAACAATAAAATAGAAAAGACTTAGCTAATGTGTTTGTTTCCTTTCAAAAGACATTTATTGAAAGCCAGGCTTAGTTAAGCGTATTATATTCACTAATTCTGGCTTATTGTTTAGAAATACATTTGGCATCACAGATCATAAGTCTGCGCTGTAGTATTAAAGGCATCACCTGCAACCATACTAGATGACATATACCCCATAAAAGAATGCCAGACTATAGATTACATTAGTGGAGAAAATGTTCCCATCAAATTTATGTATGAAATTGCAACATGTGTGTCAATGCAAAAAAAAAAGTATAATGTAGCCCTATTCCTCAAACGTACTGCAGCATGGGTTGAAATGTGAATAAATCAGTCCAAAACAAAATTAGCTCAAATTATGGTACTCCATAAATGAAAATAATTTGTCTTTTTAACTGTGTTCATAACAAAGAAGCTTCTAATTCTGTCTCAACCATGATCATTAAGAATTAATTCATGGTTTATTCATTGTAATTTTCCAACTTCCCCTCCCCAACCCCCCCGCCTCCTGCCCTCTGTTATTTAAAAGCCTCAGTTCAGTTTCCACTTTCACAGACTACTTGAGTTATTGTAATTATATACATTAAACAAATTGGGCTGCATCTTCCGGTCGGCGAGCGGGGGGCGGGGCCCGCTCACCGATGTGTAAAATGATGCGGGGTGGCGTTGGGCGCGTGTCCCGACATCACCCTCCTTCATTTAGATTTTCAGTCCGGCGGGCGTACAGCCGACTCGGCTGCGTGTCCGCCAACCTGCCAGCAGCCACTTAAGGCCATTAATAAAGTAATTGAGGTAATCAATGGACCTGCCTGTCCAACCTTAAGGTTGGCGGGCAGGCTGGGAGCCCAGCCGGGCTTCTGAAAAAACATGAAACCTCATCCATGGGCGTGATGAGGTTTCAAGAGGGTATTAAAATTTGTATAAAATTTCTAAATAAAAGAAATTGACATATCCCAGCTCATGTGACAGTGGCACATGAGGATACATGTCGGTACTTTTTTTTCTGATCTTCATTCAATCTTTCAAACCTGAGCTGATCTCCATGAGGCAGCACCTAGCCTCAGGGAGATCAGTGTGCTTTTCTGTGTGCATGTGTAAAAGAGCGCACTCCCGGCTGAGGGAATCCCCCCCCCACCCACCCCCCCACCCCCCACCCCCCCCCCCCCCCCCACCCCCCGGGCCCGCAGAGGGAGCGCATAGTGCTTCTTGGCGGATGTCATGCTGGAAGGGCCTTAACTGGCCCACCCCACGTAAAATGATGGGAACCCGTCCGCTCGCGCCTGCTCCCACACAGCCCCCCCAATGGGGGGGAAGGTCCTGCTCATTGAATTACTTTCATTACAATTTCAGACAACATCTAGAAGAGGTGACTTGCTTTCAGTTAGTAACACACCTATAGAATAACAGCTGCTTTACCATCAATCACAAAGTGTAATCCAGTCTCAAGCTTCAGATGACCTCTCAAAACATATGATGGTAACTCAAGAGGTTGAAGGATATCATCTTAAGCTGAAGATTGAAATACAGGGCAGAATCATTCCAGATTTGCATGAAGTGCTGTAGTGGGTGGGAAAGAGCTGTTTTACTGGCTAGCCGCAAAAGTGGGTTTCCGTGCCTTATTGTCCCATTACCGCATCATTAACTATGCAGCCACAGGAAACACGATGTCTCACTGGTGGAAGATCTCCAATTTGCCCATTCGCTGGAATCATCCCCCCCCCACGCTGGATCATCCGGACATCATGCCGACATGGTTTACAACTGTACATAAGCAAAATGCACCTTGCAAACTACACTTGGCCCGCCACGCCAATACCTCACCACTTCCTCACCCTGCTTGCAGCCAAAGGCTGCTCCTGTGAAGATATGGCCCCAAAAGCCAAGAAGAGTGTAGCCCCCAATTCAGTGACACATCCCTGGGAAGAGTTCTGGATGCTGTGGGGGCCCGCCGCAATATCCTCTACCCCTGCTCTGGCCACAGGAGGCCCATCAATCTCATCATTCCGGCTTGGGAGGTGGTGCCAGGGGTAGTCAGTGCCAACGCTGCACACAAGAGGTCAGCCATCCAGTGCAGAAAACGAATGAATGGCCCTGTCTGTGCTGCCAGGGTAAGGCAACCTTCTCATCATGCTAAACTCACACACTCACAAGCCTATCACACATTCACTGGCATTTCACTCACTGTCAACTTAAGAGGCATCACGGCTCACTCTCTCACACACACCCTCACATCTCCATCTGGTCTCATCTCCTCTGGAGACTGCCTCCTCAGCCCTCACCATCTTGAGGCCACTTGCACAGATCAACATGTACCCCCACACACACACCCCGGGATACCTCCTTCCTCAGTACAGCCCTCATCCTGCAGCCTCTTCCCTTGCCTGAGGCCACTTCTCCCCCTTCCCCAAGCAAGCTCTAGCCCTGCAGCCACTGAAAAGCCACCCCTGCCTTAAGGCTGGTCTTATAGGTAGAGACCTGCCTGTGAGCCCCCTAAAAGTGATGTGGTGCTGCCTGTGAAGCCTGGCACTGATGACTGCGAGCGCTGCCTGAAATAAGGTAGGCAATAAACCTCGAAGTCCCGAGTGAAGTGCAGCTCACCAGGTGCACACCGCTTATGCACAGTTGTGAAACACTTTGGAGTGCAACCAGGCTGACATGCCCGGATGATTCAGTGTGGGGGTGATTCCTGCAAGCAGGGCTTATGATGAGATGCTCAAGCATTGAAATTAGGGCCAGAATTTTCCAATCCCATTGGCATTGGGCGTCATGGTGGGCGGGGGTTGGACAATATGGTGAGAAGGCCAAAAATTGGTTTCGTGCAGTCGTGAAACCAGGTGCAATCGTCCGCTCCACCCATCAATGGTGGGCCACATTTCCAACTGCCACATGCTGGGAACCTAATCACGAGACGGCATGGTTATTGTGGCTGCAAAATTAACAAGGCAGGAATGGGACGATACGGCACGACAACCCACCATAGTGGTCGGCGGGTAAAATGACTTTTTTCCCACCCGCTACTGCATTTTGTGCAAATCTGGGACAATTTTGCACTAGTTTCCCGGCGTGTGGCCGGGGGAAACACGGCCCACCATTCAAGGGTGGAGCAGGTGATTGCAAACTGGTTTCAAGACGGCCTGAAAGCAATTTTTGGCCTTCTCGCCATATTGTACACCCCCACCCCCCCCCCGCCATGATGCCTAATGTCAACAGGGCTGGAAAATTCCAGCCACTGTCTTCAAGGGACTCCTATGTATCTATTATTACAGAAAGCGGCAGGTCTTGGTCTTGTTGTACGCAAAGGCAGACTACAAAAAGTCTATTGCAATATTAGTTTCAGATGATTTTTCAAGCATCCAGGCAGCTCTGTAACACAGACATTATTGCCTTTACATATGCTAATGAGGTGTCTAATGGCTGCTGGAAGTACCATCTGAGAAATTGAGCTACCTGAGGTGGGCAGTCAGCAAATCTTCTGGACTAACCCCCAACAAAATGGAAAGTTAAAGCTTGATAAAAGGTTAAAAAGCCTTCAGAGACTATTTGATTAAAAAGTGTAATTCAAATTCCAAGATTTCACATATAATGTCAAACTGACTCATTGACTCTGAATTTCATTTGGCATCTTGTCTTCAAAGAATTTGCTACTGAACCATTTTCTAACAGATTCTTTTAGACCTACATTGTGAGGAGGTCCATTGATGGTGGTAAGCAAATCACAATTTCCATAATCTATTTTATCTCCAGGAGGTGTGTTGCATATATCCATAATCACTTGGGCTTAGAAATTGAAGGCTGTTGGCAGGAGTGCAAGAAATTGGTTCTTCAGTTTCATTTGTATTTTACCAGTAATTCATGGAAGCAAGTCTCAGAGCTAGCTTGTCTGTCACAAGGGGTGGGAATGGGGTGGGGGAAGCAAGCAAAACTGACAATGGAGGGCTGGGATGCTGGTTCAAGTCAGTAGGTAAATCAGGGAGGGACTGAGGCAATTGGGAGAGGGAGCTTGTCGGCAGCTGACCTCCTTGTTCTGCCTGGCTCCATGTTCATGAAAGTATAAAATATATAAGTACATATGGTGACAGCCTCCAGGTCCCTTTAAGGACTGGTCTGTAAATAGTCCACATTTTCTTACAGGTTTTGCCATTTGAGTCCATAACTTCAGTAAGAGCTACCAATTTTATACTTTCTGATATGAATCACCGGTGTGATGGCTGCAGTGCAGATTCAGATCAGGAAAAAGAAACATGTCATAAGATGGTCATGCAAGTTTAGGGATTTTTACTGGAAAATGAAGAACATGGTCTTCTCTCATGACAGCAAGAGAATAAATCATTATAGCATTGTATACATTTAAAAAATATTTATGTACACTATTGTGTTTCAATAATTAACTGAACATAAAATGAAAGTTCAGTCATGAGAAATTGGATACATGATATGTGATGTCATAAGCCATAAACAAATTAACTCTCACAGTTTAAGTCTTACATTTACAAAGAATGTCCAGTTTTAAACACCGTATTTGTAAAGAGTCAATTGGAATTTCCAATAGCTATGTTGCATGTTCATAAATGGTAACCAGAAAGACAATAAAATAAGCTTTCTTTCTTAATAGAATAAACAGTTTCAAAGCCAACAATTGCTCAACAAGTGACTCTTCCTCTTATGGCTTAACTTCGGTGCCGGAACTCGACTTTGGTTTCCTACTGTAACTGAGGCCAGAAAAGGGTTTGATGACTAGTAAAGATAATGAGTCAAATTTTATGATGAGAAAATACTCACTGCAGCTAAAACTCCTTTTGTGTGACACTAGATGTGTTCATTGTTCCATATGGATTGCTTTATTGGTGTTTGCCTATTCAGAAAACTCTGGCAAACCTGCACTTAGAGAACTGTGGGCGGGATGCTGCTCACTTTACTCTGTGTTGGCCTGCTGTGTTGTTCAAGGTGTTGCTTCCCCACCAGACTCTAGCAATAGCATGCAGGTTGCATAATTTCCCTGATACCACAGTTCTGAAAACGAAACCACATCTCTGATGCCCCACTGAAACCAAATACTGTACGGAACAGAATTAGTATTTTACCTTATAGACTTGTCTTCCATGCAGCTCTAATGTGGGGCTGAGAAGTGATTACAAAAGCTAAATGTACTCAGTGATGGAGAGTTTATGACATGGTCTGTTTTGTTTGTAATTTGTTCCTAATAGATGCCAATAAGCCTTTTAGCTAGGCTCCAGTTAATGGAAATTTTATGGTTTTTCCCTACAGTGCACATGACCTTTTTACAAGGATTCATGAGTCCTGATAACATGTATAAGCACAATTACCTCAAGCTTTACCACAGCAGGAAAAACCAAGAGGTTCAAAAAGAACTTTTCCCAGCCCCCTCAGGCCAGACCACAAAACTTTGATCACTGTGTCAGAGCCAAATTTACAGTGGCATTCAGATCTTTCTTCGAGGTACATCACTCCACAGATACAATATCTAAAATCAATGGTAAGCTGTTAGGATAAAGGGAAGAGTAGCATCCACTGAGCAGTAAATTAATGATCTTTAGTGAATTAATGGTCACAGGTTTCATCGTAAAAATGGTATGAAAGATTACATATCACACAGAACGAAACTTTTAATAACTCAACATGACTTTTCTTAATGGGTTTTATTCATTTTAATCATTATAGTGTCAATGATGATTATAGCCTTATTACATTCAAGTGATTGAAGGGCCTGTGTATGACAAGATATTGAGAGTCCCAATCTGGAAAGAAGAGAACAGTGAATTCTGTTAAAGCTTGATGTGTGACTTTATCATCAAGAGCCATGCTTGTCGGAAGAGTTCGAATTAATATTTTTGTTAAATTGCAGTGCTGTCTTCGTTGTTTCCAGTCTTGAGTGACCCTGGTCACCGATGACTCAAGGATTCTATAACATAAACTTCTGCAAGTGATGGTAAGGAACCGCAATGAATTATTTAATAGATGTGGTGCGCGGAGGTGAAACAAAAAAAAGCCATTAGTTGAAAGATGGAGTACAAAAACTATGAAGAATGAAGAAAGAGGCAGACTAATTACAGAAAAAAGAAAAACAGATGGAGAAGGGCAGGGTTAAAATCAGGAATTTGGTAAATAATGAAAGGGGAAAAGCTGGCAAAAAAAGGAAAAGAAATGAAGAATCGAAAAGAGAAATGTGAAGTTAATAGAAAGGGATAGAACAATATTTCAATACACTTGAAAAATCATTGCCTTGCTCCAATAAATATATTTCTTTAAGAATTAGATTATTTCCATGTTAGTAAATTCTGATTATTTCATTGAAAGAAATAAATAGCAAACAAGCAAATTTGCTTTCAATTGGGTGGATAGATTTTGAGTTATTTAGTGCCATGAACGTTATGCTTCAGTTATGACAATGAAGATAAATATGAAATTTAAAAGTTCACTCCTTTTGGATGAAGGAAGATTTAAGGCATAACAAGCCCTAGAAATTGATAGGACAAAGATCTATTTGAAAAATCTTGGGACTGATTAAATGGCACTTACAAGAGATTTTTTTTACATGAAACAATTCCCTCTGAGGACAGTGAAGAATTAAAGGATGAGTAATAAAGGCAAATAATAATGGCTGTGTCTCACCAAGCGATCGAAGCAATCAAATTACTGCAGAAATTAGAGGCAGTAAATTCTAGTGATACATGATATAAAACATTATAATGTCTTGGCAAAAAGGCAAACAAAATCTTCAGCAAATATTTGGATTTTTTTAGTTTTAACGTCAGGCAGCTTTTACAATGAGCAATGGTTTTCTGGGGGGTTTGAGGGGGCTTGTCTTTATTCTTTTACTATGCTAATAACTAATTGTTTCTGGTCTAAACCTTTGTCATACCTAATTGCCAGTTTATTGCTCCCACTGGACAGTTTGACTAAGGATCCTGAAAGCTTAACTTGAAATGACAAATGCTGATAAAATGTGAGGATTTCTCTGGGACAAGGCTCCCTCACAGCTGTGTGCCATTTCCTGTGGCTGTTTTTAAGGTAATTAAGGAGATCTCACAAAGCGTTGATCATTGTTGCAATAACTTGCAGTAAATGTTTGCACGCATTTGTGAAGCTAGATGTCATTATTATGTCACCTTCATCTTCTTACAACTCTGTTAAATGTTTCTTCTCGGATACTGTGGTCTCACGTAACAAATAGTAATCGAGATCCTTCATATGATACCACATAATTTGACTTTTGATCAATTGTTTCTTAATGAGATACTTTCTCCTTTCCGAGTCAATAACTTCCCTGCAATCGGGATCAGTGCCATTCATACTAATGATACAGATACGACAGGAAAATGGTACCAGCTGCTAGCAGAACCGAGAGAAATTGTATTTTATATTAGTTTTACTTTTATTTTGTTTGTGTCCTAGATTCCTCCTCATATTCCCCCCACTAAAGGCTTCATCACTAGGACTTAACCTATAGGTCTGGACAATTAGACTCCAATATTGTCAATAAATAAACATCCAACAGGAGGACATGTGTCACTCCGAGTACACTTTAGGGATAAAGTACTAACTTTTCATCAGTTGACCTCATTTTTCAGGGGTTCATTTTAGAACATCTTCTCAAAGTATGCATGATTTTCCTCGCATTTAAATTAATGGTCAGAAAATCATGCTGAGCATGCCTCCAAATTTCTTTTAGAAACTTCTAGTGGGCGAACCTCACCACCAGAAGCAATGTTTGAAACGTGCGCCTGATATCTATCTTTCTGACTCTTTCCTCCTTTGACACCCTCCTTAAATCCACTCTCAATGCCTTGCTAATCTCTGATTCTTTAGCTTGGCATCTGCATTTCCTGATGCATCTGTGCAGTTCCCTGACATGTTTTCCTATGTTTAAGGTGCTATATAAATGCAAGTTGTTCTTCTTTCAACCCCACCTCATAGGTTTCAACTTTAATGTACTGTTAAGGATGAGACATATATATGAGAAAAGGAAGGGAAAAGGTGTGAGGTTGATAAAAGTAAGTTCCACTAAAATCCAGTAAAATAGGTTACACTTTCAAACCAAAATGAACGAGTCACTCGATAGGTCTGGAACTGTGCACATGTGAAATAGCAATCCTAATGACATTACACTAAAAAAATGCAATGTTTTAAAAGTTAACATGAAAAGATAAAATACAAAAAATACTTCCCTTTTCTCCATAGGTCTGGCAGCATCGTCAGAGAAGAAAAGAGTTTTTCCAGGTAATTCTGTTTTTGTTTTGGAGTTCCAGCATCTGCAGTTTTTTGTTTTTATCCCTTTTCTCCATGTTTTCCTGTACTATACACTACACACAGAGTTGGATTAGTTTTTAAAATTCTCACCCTTGTTTTCAAATCCCTTCATGGTTTGCCCCTCCCACACACACACACACTCCTGGCCTAATATTTCCCAGAAATGTTGGTTGATATTTTTGGTTTTCTGAGCATCAAACGACACATAAGGTAATCTCCTTCATCCTCACAACCCTCCAAGATATCTGCGATCCTCTAATTCTGGCCTCTTGTGCATTCCCAAATATAATTGCTCCACCACTGGTGGCCATGCCATTAGTTACCTCGGCCCAAATCTTGGAATTCCTTCCCTGCACCTCTCCGTCTCTCTACCTTGCTTTCCACCTTTAAGTCACTTCTTAAAACCTACATCTTTCACCAAATTTTTGGTCATCTGAGCTAATATCTCCTTATGTGGCCTAGTGTCGTATTTTGTTTTATAATGGTCCTGTGAAGTGCCTTGGGACATTTCATTACGTTTTATATTAAAAGTGCTTTATAAATAAAATTGCTGTTGTTGTTGATATAATTTCAGTTTTGCAAAATCAGCTTTCCATTCAGTTCACCAGATGGACTATTAGATATCATCATTATCCAGTGACATTAATTCATATAGGCTGCCAGATCCCTGGTATAGACTATCTAATTGTAACTCTTTTGAGTACAAACATGTTTTTATCTGTTCCTATTCAGATGAAATTACATTGTTTCATAGTTTGCCATTGTGAGATTTGAACTCTTGATAATCTTTTAAATGAAAACCAAATCAACAAAATTGGGATAAATCAGGCACAGCCCCTAATTCAGGTCAGCTGTAAAACCAAGAACAAAGTTTAAAGGAAACTTACAAACTTTAAATCAAAATGTGATTAAAGGGGTCAACAAAACACCCCAGTCCCCGCGATGCCCACCGAGCACGGAAGGCCTCGAGAGTGCCAGCAGACACTGCGTGCTCCTTCTCCAGGGACATCCGGCAGCGAACGTAGCCACGGAAGAGGGACAAAAAATCAGCTTTCCATTCAGTTCACCAGATGGACTATTAGATATCATCATTATCCAGTGACATTAATTCATATAGGCTGCCAGATCCCTGGTATAGACTATCTAATTGTAACTCTTTTGAGTACAAACATGTTTTTATCTGTTCCTATTCAGATGAAATTACATTGTTTCATAGTTTGCCATTGTGAGATTTGAACTCTTGATACTCTTTTGAGTAAACCTGTTTCCATCTGTTTCAGATGAAGTTACATTGTTTCATAGTTTGCCATTGTGAGATTTGAACTCTTGATCTTGGGGTTACAAACCCAGTACCATAACCACTTGGCTATTGAGGCCAAGCCAGTAAAATCAGCTTTCCATTCAGTTCACCAGATGGACTATTAGATATCATCATTATCCAGTGACATTAATTCATAAAGGCTGCCAGATCCCTGGTATAGACTATCTAATTGTAACTCTTTTGAGTACAAACATGTTTTTATCTGTTCCTATTCAGATGAAATTACATTGTTTCATAGTTTGCCATTGTGAGATTTGAACTCTTGATCTTGGGGTTACAAACCCAGTAGCATAACCACTTGGCTATTTAAGCCAAGCCAGTGTTCAATTGTACCAGGGCAGTGGCAGAGACACTACAATTGGCTTCAGCACACCTGGGTTATGAAGTAGGAACAAATTAGCAAGAGTTTCCAATCCTGGCCAATGACTCAAGTGCAAGATTCAGATCAGCTGTTATTTACTCTGTGGTTAATAAGTTTACCAACACTCCCAGTCTAAAATTCTGCAGCACAATGGCTGCATTAGCAAATATTGGGGAGCTGTTGGTATCTGTGAAACCATATCCATAAGCTGATGGACACAACTTTTATGTTAGTGTGCCTGGGCATGTTACATCGCATTGGTGTCATCAGCTGTTCCTTGATTCAAGGATGACATCTACTCAGTATCACAAGTTTCTGCCATGAGTTTTCATATGACTGAACATTTTCATGTCGACCTGCAGATCTTTGGCACATAGGACAGGATGCCTCATGAGGTAGTAGGGTTTGGAGTGCAGAATTTGCTTCCTTTTCTTTCCTTCTCTGCTGCTGCTCTGCACCATCATTAAGGCATTGGGACTTAAAGAGTGGTGCAGCTTGATGGAGAAGTTATCACTATTATGAACAATTGGTAGCAACCTCCTCCCAGTCATTAATGTCAATGCCACCTCACTTAAAGGAGAGCTACAGAGTGCCTTTGATGTATTTTCTTTGTCCTCCCCTGAAATGTTGCCCATTTGAAGTTGAGAGCACAGGATCTGACTGGTTTTCAGCATCCGGAGAGTGTCCAGTCCAATGAAGTTGATTTTGCCAGAGTTTTTGCCTGAATGTTTGTGATCCTGGCTTTTGTTTGGCGGTCCTCCCATTGAATCTGGACGATGCGGGGGATGAACTGATGCAATTTCTCTCATGTTCTTACGTGTTGCTGATACATAGTCCAGGTCTCACTGCAATATAGGAGCATGATAAAGCCAACTGCTCTGTATATACGGGTTTAGTGCAGGGAGGAAAGCCGGTAAGGGAAGAACGTACTTGACAATGTGAGGAAAATTTACCCAAGGCTTTCAGGATGGAAGGGAAAAATTGAAACAAAAAATTGATAGTTCATCCAATTGAAACGAACAAGAACGTAAACTAAACATTGGAAATATGACATTTCTTACATATGCTATGTCTAAAACCTTTGCAATCTTATAAATACCTTCAAACTCTATTTAATGTTAGCTTTAAAAATTTCAATATATGGCATGGTTGGACTCATTGCACTCAGATGGGCAGGTACATTACACTATCACTCACACATTGGAACGAGGAAGAACTGTCGATCACCTACATCCTGTAGCAACCATGGAGTCAGTGGACCCTGGCAGCAATCATCTGCCAACTCTGTCAACTGGGGATGACATGTTACATAGGGTGACCATGGAAAAAGGGAGAAAATGATCTAAAGTTCTTTTCTTAAAGGATCCAGGAAGAAGTCTGAGTAATTATGAATCATGAGTAATTTTATACAATAACTCATAATAGTTCAAAAATACATGTTCGCTGCAGTATAACTAAAGATAACAACAGTATTTAACAACATCCATTTATATAACATTACTCATGTGAAAAAATGGTCTCAGAGCACTTTATAAAAGAGAAAGATGGACACCAATCAGGAAGTGAAGCAATTTAGGAGCAAGTGTTCGAATGCATGGTCACAGAGACAGGTTCTAAAGAGGCTTTTAAAGGCAAGGATTAAAAAATAAAATGGCTTTGAAAGAGAATTACAGAGGGTAGGGCCCTAATGGCTGAAAGATTAGCCTTTTATGGGCAGCAGAGAGAGCAGGGACAGGCATTAATCCACAGTCAGTGGATTGGAGGGTGTGGGTGGAGTGTAATGTCACTGAATATTTCCAAAACGTAATGGACAAGGCTGTGAGGGAGATGGAAAATGAAGATGTAAATCTTAAAATCAATTCACTGAAGTACAGGGGCCAAAGCTTTTGGGCAAGGATAGGGAGAGTGGAAGGGTGGGAGTTTGTGAATTAGAAGACTCGACTGCAGAGTTCTATGTCATCTGAACTTTCTGAAGAGTGGAAGTGGAGAAGCAGAACATAACACAAATTTTGTGACACTGGAAAAGTCAGAGCTAGAACAATATGAAGGCAGGCAAGCTTCATGTCAGGAGCACAGTTTGACCTTGCTGACTTGTGTGAGGCAGTCGCCTATTAATTTTATGAGACTTTGTTTTTGTGTATGCTCAATTCAGGGAGACCAGAAAAGTGCACATTAAGTGGAATGTTGTGCCAGTTTTGCACACTATTTGCATGGAAAGAAGTTAAGGCCATGTTAAGGGTATGAAAATGTTTTTACTAAGATAATACTGGGCATGAGATAATTCAGTTAGCACAAGCAGGCAGATGATGACGCTGTCAGCAGCAGCTTGGCAGCTTCCAGCCCAGGTAACAGATCACACAGCCTTCACCAGGCAGTATACATCTCCGTTTGTAGCCGACAACCACCACCCAGCACCCCCCACCAACACTCCTCAACGGCTTCACTCCTGCTCTCCTCCTCAATCCAACTACTGTCAGCACCTCTCAGGAAATAGGCTTTTCTAAGTTTAGCTGACAAAATTGAGCATGGAGGAGGAGGTTGTTGATGCTTCTGAAACGGCTGTACAGTGTGAACCCACCATTTGTATAGTTAAACTGTGATTCGCAGTCTGTGCTTTCAAGCATAATATCTATCTCTAGTATCATCTCATTAGCAGAATACAGAAAACTACTAATGAAATAGTTTAACCCTTAAAAGTGTTGGGTTTATCACGTAATGCACGGTAACAGATGGTATCCATAAGCCTCTGGTGTAAATATAAGATAGTGTAATATTATTCTTCATCCAACTTTAGGATTTGAAACCAATGGCCACTAACCTGGAATTGTCACTGCACTATAGACAATAACAAGCAGGAAAATGAAGCAGTTAGTGTTACAGCTAGAGTGAGAGACTGTTGAAATCCCTGCTTCCAGTTCATCTGGGGAGGCAGTGGCCTAGTGTTAATGTCACTCGACCCATAATTTAGAGGCCTAGGCTAATATTGAAGACATGGGTTCAAATCCAACCACTGCAACTGGTGGAATTTAAATCAATTTGGAATTAAAAAGCTAGTCTCCGTAATGATTATGTTTAGCAAAGGAAACCTGTAGTCCTTAACTGGTCTGGCCAACATGTGACTCCAGACTCTGGGTCCTGATGGACTTCATCCTGGGGTCTTAAAAGAGGTGGCTAATGAGGAAGTAGATGTGTTGGTGTTAATTTTCCAAATTTGCTAGGTTCTGGAAAAATCCCATCAGACTGGGAAGTAGCAAACATAACCCCTTTATTCAAGAAGGAAGGGAGGCAGAAAACAGGAAAACTATAGGCCAGTTAGCTTGGTGTCTGTCATGGGGAAGGTTTTAGAATCGATAATTAAGTTGGTATAGCTGGGCACTTGGAGAAACTCGAGGTAATCAAGAACAGTCAGCATGGTTTTGTGAAAGGGAAATAATGTTTAACCAATTTAATGGAGTTTTTTGGAGGAGTAACATGTGCTGTGGATAAAGGGGAGACTGTAAAGGTTATTGCAGAAAATGAAGGCTCATCTTGTAGGGGGTAACATATTAGCATGGAGATAAGATTGGCTGGCTGGCAGAAAACAGAGATTATGCATAAATGTGTCTTTGTCTAATTGGCAGAATGTGATAAGTGGAATCCCACAGGAGTCTGTTTTGGGTCCTCAGCTTTTTACAATTTATATCAATGACTTAGATGAGGGGAGTGAAGGCATGGTAGCTAAATTTGCACGTGACACAAAGAGGACATTAAGGAGGTTGCAGAAAGATAGAGGGAGTGGGCAAAAATCTGGCAGATGGAGCAAAGTGTGGGATAATGTGAAGTTGTTCAGTATGGCAGGAAGAATAAAAAAGAAGAGTATTACTTAAACGGAGAATGGCTGCAGAATTCCGAGGTTCAGACTCTTCTAGGTGTTCAAAAAGTTAGTATGCAGGTACAGCAAGTAATTAAGAAGGCCAACAGAATGCTATCCTATATTATGACAGGAATTGAACATAAAAGTAAGGATGTTATGCTTCAGTTATACAGGGCATTGTTGAGGCCACATCTCATGTGTGCAGTTTTGGTCTCCTTATTTAAGGACAGGTGTAAATGTGTTGAAGGCATTTCAGAGGAGATATGCTAGATTGATACCTGGAACGAGCAGGTTGTCTTATGAGGCAAGGTTAGACAGACTGGGCTTATTTCCACTGGAGTTTCGAAGAGTAAGGGGTGACTTGATTGAAGTATAAAAGATCCTGAATGGTATTGGCAAGGTGGATGTAGAATGGATGTTTCCTCTTGCGGGTGAGTCCAGAACTAGGGGCCACTGTTTTAAAATTAGGGGTTGCCCTTTTAGGACAGGGATGAGGAGAAATGTTTTCTCTGAGAGGGCTGTGTGACTTTGGAACTCTCTGATTCCGAAGGCAGTGGAGGTGAAGTCATTGAATATCTTTAAGGCAGAGGTAGATAAATTCTTGTTAAGCAAGGGAAATCAAAGGTTATCAGGAGTAGATGGCTATATAGAATTCGAAACACAAACAGATCAGTCATGAACTTATTGAATGGTGGAACAGGCTTAAGGGGTTGAATGGCTACTTTGCTCCTATTTCACATGTTCATATGAATCACGGCAATGTGGTTGACTCTTAAATGACGTAGCAAGCCACTCAGTTGTATGCAACCACTACAGAGTCACAAAGAAATGTAAGCAGAAGGACCACCCAGCAATGACCTAGGTGCCAGATATGGCAACAGTACACCCAGCCCTGTGGACCTCCTTAGTAAGTCCTCCTCACTAACATTTGGAGGCTTGTGCCAAAGTTAGGGCTGCTGTACCATAGGCTGATCAAGCATCACCTGACATAGTCATATTCATTGATTCCTACTTTACAGACAATGGCCAGGAATTTCATCCTCGAGGCAGAAAGTGGGAGTCGGCACTGCTTGGCCCACCCTCCTTGGGAGAAGGTGCCAGGAAAGACAGGATTTTCATTCGGGAAAGTGGGGCGGATGTTGTGCGAGGTGCGCTTGGGCCAGCCAAAACAGGGAAAAGTTTGGAGGCAGTCACAGGGGCTGCTGGGTGCTAGGTGTTTAAAAGGTCCACATCTGTGTTGTGGGACTTCATCCCAGTCATAATGAGAAAGGTAAGCCCCTCTAGCCCACACCCTCCACACACTCCCCGTGCCCCATCCATGTCACCTCATGCCCCCATGCCAATCTATGCCCCCAACCCACTCCCTATGGCCCCTCATGCCTCCCATGCCAAGCATACACATTCACCCTCTAGATACTGTATAGAACCAATGAACCCGAGAGTTACAATAGGTTGTTTAAAAAAAAACTTCCAAGAAAAACAGTCATTCATTGATTACTTTCCACTTTCCAAAAAGCTCCTTTTTACTCCATGCCAATTAGAAGAGTCAATCATCCAGACCCTTTAAAGTATCAATAGCAGGAGCTACAAGCGCTTGGAAGCTCTTTTCTTTAAATAAACATTGTGCAATTGACACAAGAGAGTCAGGGCTGTCAATCAGCATTTTTTCCCGGGGCTAAGTTGTTTCAACAATCTAACGGGTAAATGAGCATAGAAATGCCATAGTTCGGCAGGGGGTGGGGGTGGATGGGCATAAGGAGGATCTTTTGAACTTACTTTTCATCTCTGAGGTGTCATGAACCATGGGGAGAATTTTCTCCTCGTCAGGGGGGTTGTGCGGGGGTGGACGGGCGTGCAGCTGATCAGCACCCCTGATCAGCTGGGCACTGCCATTTTACATGAGCAAGCCAATTAAGGCCTACCCAGTGTGACGTGCTTCCTGTGTGGGTGGGAGGGGTGGGTGGGGGTTGCCTGAGTCGGGGAGTGTACTCTTTCGTGCAAGCACGCGAAAGAGCGCAGAAATCTCCCTGAGGCACAGAGGTGCCACAGGGAGATTACTTTCACTTATAAAACATTGAATAAAGGTGAAAAAAAATTTAAGGACATGTCCCCTCATGTGAAACTATCACAAGAGCTGGGACATATCCATTAATTTTATTAAAATTTTTTCAAACACTTTAAAAACGTTCATGAAACCTCATCCTGCCTGTGAATGAGGCTCCATGAAAAATATGAAGGCCGCCTGGGCTGTTTGCCTGCTAACATTAAAGTTGGACGGGCAGCTCGGCTAATTGCTTTATTGGTTTTTTAAACGGCCTGAATAGGCCTTTCACAGTTCAGCGGGCACACAGCTGAGTCGGCTGCATGCCCGCCGAACTGAAAATCTAAATGATGCGCAGTGACATTGGGACGCGTGCCCAATGTCACCCCACACCATTTTACCCTTTGGCGAGCAGGCCCTGCCCCTGCTCACCAAGCCAAAGATTCTACCCCATGACTCCTTGAAAACCTGGCCCGAATCTATGAAAATTACAGAAGACTAGAGCATGCCTATCCCCACAATGGAGCTGATCAGATTGGGAATAAAGGGATATTCCCCCACTCTACCATTACTATCAAGCGGGTGCTCAACACTGGTTCAATGCAGAGTGCAGGAGGGCATGCCAAGAGCAGCACCAAGCATACCTTAAAATGAGGTGTCAACCTGGTGAAGCTACAACACAGGACTAATTGTATGCCACACAGCGGAAGCAGAGCTAAGCAATCCCACAACCAATGAGTCAAATTTAAGCTCTGCAGTCCTGTTACATCCAGTTATGAACAGCGGTGGACAATTAAACAACTAATAAGAGGACAAGGGTCCACAAATACTCCCATCCTCAACAATGGGTGAGCCCTGCACATCAGTGCAAAAGCCAAGGCTGAAGCAACCATCTTCAGGCAGAAGCGCTGAGTGGATGATCCATCTGGCCTCCTCCTGAGGTCCTCACCATCATAGCTGTCAGTCTACAGCCAATTCAATCCACTCCATTTGTCATCAAGAAATGGCTGATGGCACTGGATATTGAAAAGACTATGGATCCTGACAACATTCCGTCAAATGAAGACTTATGCTCCAGACCTAGCTGTGCCTGTAGCTAAGCTGTTCCAGTATAGCCACAACACTGGCATCTTCAGCCACTTCATCAATCACCTTCCCTCCATTGTAAGGTCAGAAGTGGGGATGTTCGCTGATGATTGCACAATGTTCAGCACCATTCTTGACTCCTCAGTCACTGAAGCAGTCCATGCAGCAAGATCTGGGCAACATTCAGGGTTAGGCTGATATGTGGCAAGTAACATTCATGCCACACAAGTGCCAGGCAATGACCATCTCCAAGAAGAAAGAGTCTAACCATCTCTCCTTGACATTCAATGACATTACCATTGCTGAATCCTCCACTATCAAAATCCTGGGGGTTACCATTGACCAGAAGCTGAACTGGATCAGGCATATAAATACTGTGGCTAGAAGAGCATGTCAGAGGGTGGCAAGTAACTCACCACCTGATTCTTTAAAGCCTGCCCACCAACTACAAGGTACAAGCCAGGAGTGTGATGGAATACTCTCCATTTCCCTGGATGAGTGTAGCTCCAACAACATTCAAGAAGCTTAACACCCTTCAGGACAAAACAACGGTTTGATTGGCACCCCAGCAACTAACTTAAACATTCACTCTCTCCCACCACTGATGCACAGTAGCAGCAGTGTGCAACATCTACAAGATGTGCTGCAGCAACTCACCAAGGATCTTTCAACAGCAATTTCCAAACCCACAGCCACTACCATCTATTAGGACAAGGGCAGCAGATGCATGGGAACATCACCACCTGGAGGTTCCCCTCCAAGCCACACACCATCCTGACTTGGAACTATATCGCTATTCCCTCACTGTCACTGTATCAAAATCCCGGAATTCCAACCCTAATAACACTGTGGGTGCACCAACATGCCAGTGACTGCAGCAGTTCAAGAAGGCCGCTCAGCACCACCTTCTCAAGAGCAATTAGGGATGGGCAACAAATGCTGGCATAGCCTGAGGTGCCCATATCCTGTGAAAGAATAAATTTTTAAAAATCAGGAGGCTTTTGAGAGGAAGATGCATGCGTTTTTTAACCCCTTAGTGTGTGGACAATTTGAATAATATGCAGCAAGCTTTTCATGGGTTTGAATAAAGAGGATTGTTTATTTCCGTGCTCACCCCAAAATCTAATGCGACAGCATCCTCTCACACGGTCACACATACAAACACATTCAAGGAAATTATGGTTGAAGAGAAAAGTGTACTTTTGCAGGTTATAAACAAAAAGAATAGCTTATAATTCACCTCAACAAAAACAGAATTACCTGGAAAAACTCAGCAGGTCTGGCAGCATCGGCGGAGAAGAAAAGAGTTGACGTTTCGAGTCCTCATGACCCTTCGACAGTTCTGTCGAAGGGTCATGAGGACTCGAAACGTCAACTCTTTTCTTCTCCGCCGATGCTGCCAGACCTGCTGAGTTTTTCCAGGTAATTCTGTTTTTGTTTTGGATTTCCAGCATCCGCAGTTTTTTTGTTTTTATAATTCACCTGATTGGCTTGTTCTGGAAAACACACATTGCAGGCCTGATGAAAAATACATCTACATTCCTGAAGTAAATACAGAAAATGCTGGAAAAACTCAGCAGATCTTGCAACATCTGTGGAGAGAGAAACAGAGCTAACGTTTTGAGTCCATGTGACTCTTCTTCAATCTCGAAACATCAACTTTGTTTCTCTCTCTACAGATGCTGCCAGACCTGCTTAGATTTTTCAGCATTTTCTGTTTTTATTTCAGATTTCCAGCATCCGCAGTATTTTACTTTTTTTCACTCCTGAAGCATAGTTTAGGTGAATTCAACAGCCAAAGTCATTTCAGGATTCCCTCGAAGCTATGGACTTTCTGCAGGTCACCATGTTAGCTGCTTGCAGTCTCATTACCAGGAGGTCAGTTTGCTGTATTGGTGAACTCGAAAAAGAGCAGGCTTGGAGACCTTCCGATGTTACAGCCTTTGGTTCTTTTAAGGCATAGATGTTTCTATTTTTTCTGTTGTTGCAGTTTCTTAATTTCTGCAGTCAGCATTTAAAGATTACAAAGAGACAAACATGGCTGCCTTACCATGTGACTCCTCACTGTTGCAGTTCCTTTTCCAAATGTGGCGGTAGTCTTAGGTTGATTAGCCACATCGTGGTTCATTGTTTGAAGACATTCATCCTGAATGGGTTATGACAACCACCTTCTGAAAAAAGATCCATTCAATTCAGGAATATCTTTTAATGGTCACTAACATTTTAGTTAACACTTTTTTTTGTCTGGTATGTGCACTTTGGGCTCTATCAGACAGATTTGAATACAAAGGGCAGGTCATCTGACATTCAGCGGCCAACTTTGCAGCACATTGTCCAGTTTTTAAAGGAAAATTCAATTTCAAAGAGTCCACATTGAATAAAGTTTGTATCTTAATATATGACATGCCGTTACAGGACATGACAATAGTGATATTCCAGTTAAAATTTCTCTGTATTCTTTGTCCAATCCCAGAAGCAATCCAGGATAGGAGTTCAGTTATAAGATTAGGTAATCCGAAAGGCTGAGGTTGCTGTCCTTGGAGCAAAAGAGAGTGGAGATTTGATAGAGGTTTAAAAGATTATGATAGGCTTAGATAAGGTAGACAAGCAAAGACTCTTCCCATTTGCTAATTCCATGAGGAGTAGGTAACACAGATTAAAGATTTTGGGCAAGAGATGCAGGGGGAGTGTGAGGAGGAACTTTTTTATGCAGCAAGTGATAATGACTTAGAATATGCTGCCCACGAGGGTGGTGGATGCAGAAACAATCAATAATTTTAAAATGAAGTTAGATAGGCAACTGAAGGAAATAAGCTTTCAGGGCAATGGGGACTGAATGGTGAATTGGGACTGACTGGTTTGCACTGTGGACAGCCAGCACGGATTCAATGGGCCAAATGGCCTCCTTCTGTGCTGTAAATGACTCTATGACTCTAAGGGGTTAAATGAAAGCAACTCCTGAATAATGCAGATAAAAAAGCCTAATATACAACTTGTAGGGTTGATGCTGGGATTCCACAGGAAGGCCCCCTTGCTTTGGTCACACACTGGCTTGCTTAATCATGTTTAGTTATGCCTCACTTCAGACGCCACTGATGAGAAGACACAAGTTAAATTGAGGCTCTTTTCACTAGAAAAGACTACAAAGAAATCTGATAGTGAAGTATTTGTGAAGGATCTTGATAAAGTAAATAAGGAAAAAAGTTTCCATTAGTCAGTGACTGAGTAACTAGAAGGCATAAACTTGAGATCATCACCAAAGGAACAAAAGGAGAAGTTAGGATTTATTTTTATTTGGAGGGTTGCTAAGGCATGAAATGCCCTGAGAGAAATAATGGTAGAAACAAAGTCCATAATAGTTTTTGAAATGGAGGTGCATAAATATTTGAATAGGAACAATTTGAAACTGGGGAAAAGGCAAAGGAGTTGGTCTAGGTGAATAACTCTTTCAGGGAGCCAGCAATGGCCCAATGGGTTGAATAGCTTCCAAATGCGCTGTAAAAATCTATTAATGGAGAAGACATGGTAAATAAACTTTTAAAGAACTATGATGCTACCTGAAATGAAGTGTAGCCAGGACTGGCATTTAAGATTTTCACAGACCATTTTTAGGTTTGGATCTCATTTGAATGTTGCTGGTGGGCTGACAGATACCCCACTGTAGTGAAGGGGCAGGCATCAGCCGACTGAGCGGCCAGCAGGTCGGCTTGGGACAGGGAAGACGATTCTGAAGGGAATCAAGCAGAGGCCTTCAGCAGCCTACAGTATGTTTGTAGAGTGGAGAGGAGAAATTCTGCTCCTCTTGGTTCCACAAAAATTGTCTTAACTTTTGGGGCATTTTCTTTGGCTCTTTCTGGTAGCAATCTTGTAGTGGTGGAATCAGAGACTTTTTTTTGTGATCTTCATGGCTGAAAGGATTGAGCAGAAATGAAGGACTGCCTGATGCATCATAAGTTGTGGAAGGTACAACATGGGATAATGGTCCTCTGAAGTCTGATGGCAGAGGCTGCCTCTCAAAAGCACTCTTCAATTAGATGGTGGCAAACACCCCTCATGTGGCCTGTCTACATGGAACACACTGATGCTTTCATTGGTTCCCTTCATCTTCCTCTTCCTTGTTAATTTTCTCCTCATTGTCCTCCTCCTCCTCATGTAACTCCTGAGTTTGATCCTCTGATGTAATTGTTGTTGGTAATGGCTGGTCTCTCACAATTGCCATATTGAGGAGAAGGCCGCAAGTCAGCACAAATCTGGAGACCTCCTTGACCAAGCACGACAGAGTCCCTCCTGACCAGTGAAGGCATCAAAACCGCTGCTTGAGGACCCCACTGGTCTGTTCAATGATATTCCTGATGGCTGAGTGAGTCTCATTATATGATTGCTCAGCTGGTGACTGCCATAAGAAACCCCAGACATGAACCATGTCATCAGAGGTTATTCCTTGCCACCCAGTAACCAGCCAAGTACATTGCATTGGGATTCAAAGATCCATAGGATTGATGATTGCCTTATTATAAACATGCTGTGGCAGCTCAATGAATAGCAGGCATTCACCCATAGGATGCAATGCCTATGGTCACATACAAGCTGCACATTGAAGGAATGGAATCTCTTCCTGTTCCTGAACACCTCCCGGTTTAACTGAGGGGCTTGCATTTGGCCACAAGTGTGCAGTCAATCTGGACCATGGGAAATCATGCAATCCTAGAACTCTCTGCATCTGGTTTTCTCTGGCAATTGGAAATGGCATATACTCATGCGTCAGAGCTGCAATGACTTCCCTTATGCAGAAGTCCATGGAGGATGGTAATATATGACTGATATCATCTATGGCAGCCTGACAGGCTCCAATAGCATAAGAAATAAGTGCTACTGTGACCATGGCTGTCACAAATCATGGCTGTGCTATGACGTCTGAATCTTTCTTCCATCAGGCCACAGATTTTATTAATAACCTCCTTGGTAAAATGTGGCCTTTCCATGCTCTGGAATCTTGTGTCATATGAAAGTAGGAGTAGTGGTCTCTGAAGACCCTAGGCAGATGTTTCCTCCTGCTGAAGACCTCCTCTCCCTCCTGTCCTTCCCTCTAGCAGCAGCTAATGCTGCTCTGCCTGGTCTTGTTGCTTTCTCCAATACCTCCTGTAGAGCAAATGGGACCCCTAATAAGATACCTATAACTAAGCACCCCCCACCCCCCCAGCTTTCTGCTGGTGACTCCTATAAGCTGTCCAATAAGGTAGAGTAGCAGAACATGTACTCTTTTTTGAGTGAAATATACCTGGGAAAAATGTTGATAGAGTGTTAAGTGAAGTCTCAATAAAGTGCCCCAGAAAGTCTCCCGATGTGTATGAAAAGTCAAAAGTCTTCATCAGATGCAGCACAGTAAGTCTATTTCAATCAGCAAGTGAACATTGAGAGCCGGGCAAATGGCTTTAAGTAGTGCCCAAAATTCTTAGCAAAGACTAGTTTACCGCTGTTCAGCTTGTCACTGTTAGGAGAGGCTGTTAAATGAAGTGCTACCCACCAAATTGTATACAAGCTCTTTACTGAACATTGGCTGAAAATTCAACTGTCAATCGGCCCCTTAACAATCCTTAGGGTGGCCGGTGCTAGTGTGTTCAACTCCTTCGCCATGTTTACCTTGCACTAAACATGGCCTAAACCAGCATTGCAGCTTAACACCTCAACTTGGTCACATTAGAGGCTCTTTAGTGTCTAAAATATTCAACCAATGTCAGCCCTAAAGACTTGATCTGGCTTAACTCTACTTAGGATATCATTTATATGACGCTGAATATTTGTAATAATAGAGCATGCTGAAGAAACCATAGGTATTGGAAGTTTTAGTCAAATTATCCTTGTCAACCATTACACAAACCCATTAAAATTATCTGGCAATGAGTTCCACAACTTCGTAAAGGTGTCTAATGCCTTCACAATTTGCACCCCCTGAGATGCAATAAGCACAACATTGCACAGCTTATGTATTGACTGCAGCATAACAGTGGGAGTTGACACAACTTGAATGGCTGTTGGTCAACTTAATTACAGGTGCTGGTACTCCCAGCTTTCTGCCCCTCCCCCGACTCCCAAACCAATGCACTCATGCCTGTAACGAAAGTTGAACATGTAGACAGCTTGATGAAATGAGTCATGCACATTAAGTACTTCAGCTGCACCTGAAACTTAAAGCATCACATTATCCTAATATCTCTGCTCATGTGCAGTCAAATTAAAAGTTTAGAGGAAACTGGTGTATCGATCTGTATAAAATGGTAGACACGTAAAATGTTGCATGTACTCATGTTGTTAAGCGGCTGTTAAGCATATAAGAGCTACATATGTGTATTAGTCATGCAGAAATGATTTACTTATTAAAGGACCTAAGTATCCCATTATAATTAAGCCTTGCCACAGTGGATCCAATAGGGTTTCTTTAAAAAACTGAAGAGTAATCCATTTTTCATTTTGCAGAAGCAAGTTATCTGTCAATCTTTTTCCTATGGTATTGGATGTAGCATGTAGAAGATCTACAAACAGAAGTTTTCCTATATTTACAGTGAAAGTCCACTTAAATCCAATAGAACAAGCATACTGAGTTTCCTGAATGCTAGACATTAGAAGGATCTATTGGATGTTAGTCAGCACCATTCTCCAGAAAGGTTTCACGTTGGACAGTGTCCAAAAAAATTCTAATTGAGTACCTTCCTGCCTACAGCCCCTCCACATGTGGGAAGTCTTGATGAATCCATTTTGTGAAGTCTGTGTGGTGTATTATATACTCTAGATACACATTTTAATTATATTCTCTTTGGTACAGATGGAGACTGAATGTGCTGTGGTTCATATCTACTCCCACTCCTCACTGACTCAAGTCTCAATGCCTGCAGTCCTGCAGTCAGTTTGTCTAGTAGTGTAATAAAGGTTTAATATATACCAGACATAATCTTGGTGTCTGTGTGGTTCTTGGCAAAGCATGAGTCTAGTGCAAATTGGCTCTATTTCCAAACATCACTTTCCTCCTTTTCAGAAAGGAAATGCTGGACATAAAGTTAACTTACATCAAACCTGTTGCTGTAGAATTTTAAATTAAGTCAATTGCAGTATTTGATCCTATTGTTAGATGCTGTATGGCACACCTTCCCAGTTTACATCATTCACTATTCAAACAAGTCACTTCGGCAACACAGCAAGTTTAAAGTAAATTGCATGCTGCCTACTAACAGCCAAATCTGGAAACCCTAATTAGGTCAGGGGCTACTTTTGGGGGTTTACATTTGCCATCATTGCTTGCAATGTAGCTGTAGTTGGCAGCAACTCCCTCACCTAATTTCTCATTCTTTATTACTTGATTCCTGTTCTAGACCACCATATGTCAGGGAGTGGGAGAGGCTGCAAGTCAGGGGATCAGGGAGCGGTAGAGACTACAAGTTGGAGAGACACGGAGCAGGAGAGCCCACAAGTTGAAGGGTCAGTGAGAGAAAGGGTCCGCAGCAACCAGGTGGATCAGAGAGCGGGATGTGTGGTAAGTTGAAGGTTTGGGAAGCAGGATCAGTGTCTAGCAGGATGTACTGTAAGTAGAAAGTTACCATATTTCTTTTATATTTTTAAATTTATTTTATTCTTAAAATTATTTTATTTACCATTATTGGTATTTAGCAATGTAAAGTATTTCAACTTACAGGGTATAATGTTTTAATGTTTTACTCTGATGAGGAAGATCCTACAGAATCTAACTCCAGCTTTTACATTGGTTTTATTGGGAAAATGTGAGTTGCTTAAAGTCGTTTCCCTTAAAGTCTCAAATTTTACGAACACAGTTGCATTAACTGAGGACTTACTGTATACCAAAGGGTTGGAAAATGTGTAAAACTCTTTGGGCTACATGCACCATAGGATATTTGACATGAAATGTAAATGTACAATGTAAATATAACCTGTAATGGCAATTGTAGTGAGGCACTTCATATACTGTTTTGGAAGAAACTGATCTGCATCACATTTTATGTTATGTCAAATTTAAACTGTTGTGTAATGTACTTCTAAAAATTTTATGAATAAAGTAAGTTTTCGAAAGAAAAGGACACCATTGAAATTGATACATGGTTCAGTATAATTTTTAAGTAATTTTCAATTGGTTAAAATCAGATTACTCAGGACACTGGGCACTTATTCAAATGCATTTTTTGTGATGAATCCATTTTCAGCTGTATTAATAATACTGCGCCAAGTTCCCACTCTTAACCACATCAATGAAGTTCTTTAATGCAAAGAAAATGATAATGTACTATTATACTGCCCGATTGTAGACTCGATGGGCCGAATGGCCTAATTTCTGCTCCTATGTCTTATGGTCTTATGGTCTATTGTGCTCATTCATGGAAGATTTTACGTTTATGAATATGCAGATAAGTTTGGGCAGAAATTTGAACTGGAATATCAATTTGGAAAAGCACTGCAATTTCAAGTACAATTTGAACCCAGTTTTCCAATCAGACCAAAAGCAAAAACTCTACTCCGACATGTTTAACCCAAGTACATTTGAGGAGAATTTGACTGTTCACATCAGTTTTGACATCTCTTCATCGCAAATATTGAACAATTGAATTTTCTACTGCAGCTGCCCTTTGCTGTGGTGTAAATTCGATAGTCAGTATCAGAGAATAGGCATGAGAATCATATTGCTAGAACTCCATCAGTTTTTTGCCTTGACAGTTTTGAAGGGAAAGTCGACCAGTAGTGCATATATGCACCCATGTCAAACTGGTGGACATTTCAGTGAAATATTAATTCAGGGCATGTTCACCCTGCATGTAAATAGTATAAAGATGGTAAAAGGAGGAGTGGGGCCAATTAAGGCCCAAAAAGAGGATGTACGCATCTAGGTAGGTGGCATGGCTGAGTTGTTAAATGGATGCTTTGTATCTGTCTTTACCAAGGAATACTCCACAGGTCATGACAAAAAAGGAAGTGATTCAGAAACTTAGAGTTTAAAGCTGATAACTATTGGATAGTCTGTCTGTAATTAAAGATGATAACCAGGACCTGTTGGGATGCATTCAAGGATACTGAGAGAAGTGAGATGACATTGCAGAGGCACTGATCACAATTTTCCAACCTTCATTCAGGAGTGATGCCAGAGGACTGGAGAATTGCAAATGTTACCCCTTTGCTTAAAAAAATGGTGTAAAGATAAGCCCAGCAAATATAGGCCAGTCAGTTTAACCTCAGTGCTGGGCAAGCTTCTGGAAATTATAATTTGGGACAAAATTAATAGTCACTTGGGAAATGCAGGTTAATTTTAAAAGCCAGTATGGATTTATTAAGGGGAAATTGTGTTTAACTGACATACTGGAGTTTTTTGATGAGGTAACAGCAAAGGTTGACGAGGGTAAAGCTGTTGATATGGTGTACATCGACTTCCAAAAGGCATTTGATAAAGTGCCACACAACAGAGTTGTGGGCAAAGTTATAGCACATGGAATAAAAGGGAAACTAGCAACATGGATACAAAATTGTTGAGTGACAGGAAACAGAGTAGTGGTGCAAGGTTGTTTTTCTGCCTGGAGGAAGGTTTGCAGTGGAGTTCCCCAGGGGTCAGTGTTGGGATTCTAACTCTTCCTGAATATATTAATGGGCCTTGGTGTACAGGACATAATTTCAAAATGTACAATATTGGAAGCATTGTGAACTATGAGGAGGTTAGTATAGAATTTCAAAAGGATATAGATCAGTGGAGTGGGAGGACAAGTGGCAGGTGAAATTTAATGCAGAGAAGTATGATGTGATTCATTTTCTGGTCAGAAGAATGCTGAGGGACAATATAACATAAAGGGTACAATTCTAAAGGGGGTGCAGGTACAGAAGGACTTGGGTGTATATGTGCATAAGTCATTGAAGGTGGCAGGACAGGGTGAGAGAGCAGCTAATAAAGCATACAGTATTCTAAGTTTTATTAATAGGGGCATAGGGTATAAAAGCAAGGAAATTATGTTAAACTTGTTTAGAACACTGGTTCAACCTGAGTATTGCTTTCAGATTTGGGCACCACACTTTAGGATGTGAAGGCATTAGGGAGAATGCAGAAAAGATTCATGAGAATGATTCTGGGGATGAGGAACTTAAGTTAAGTAGATAGATTGGAGAAGTTGGGTCGGTTTTCCCTAGAGAGGAGAAGACTGAGAGAAAATTTGATGGAGACTAACAGCCTATCCACTGTGAGTACAGATGCTTCGGCCATTATTTACAAGTATGAACACCTTGCACCTTCCCCCCATTATAACAACCTGGGCCCTCTTTAGTCTTTAACAATCAAGCCACCCCCACCCAGGTTCTGCTGTCAACAGAATTCAGACAAGGTCATATAGAGTTGCTGAGAGCTTTGGCAAAGGTTGTAATAAAAGATCTAGCAAAGTTCAGGAGTCTTAAACTTGCCTGTATATTTTTTTAGAGTTCTAGAGTATTGAATTGTGGCTAGTTTTTCTTCAGAGGATTGAGTTAATCCCCTTCCTGATTATTTGCAGGTCCAGAAAATCTACTTCCTCCCTCACTAACTGATTGTTTTGGATGTTAATTAGGTACCCAGCATCTGTAAGTATCAATGGCTTTCAAGTGGCCTTGGAGATCAGTATATGAAATAAATATATTATCCATATAAGAGTCAATGTTTTAGACAAGTCTTTTAAAAGATCAATGACATGAGTGGAAAAGAGAACAAGGCTGCTCTGAAATCCTTGAGGCAATCTGATCCAGCAGTACTGATACCCATCAGGTCCAGTCATAACTGTTTTTGGCCAATCAGTCTCTTTGATAGGACATGACCAAAAGCCTTTCGCTAGGTCAATACAGGATTTATATTTCTCGCTCTTGAATGCAGACAGAAGGGCTGTAGGATTCTGCAGTAGGGCTGTATGTATTATTCAAGGCTTTATAATCGACCACAAGTCTTCAGCTACTGCACCATACAAAGACAAAATAGTTCTAGAAGGCATTTTTAGTAGAAGACCTTGTTCCTTTAAACTTTAATAGTTTTGAGAAGATCTAATTTCCCTTTGTGAACCTGAATCTGCCACTGTTCCTTGGGTTTATGCCAGCCTGCATCAAGCGAGTGAGGCTCTATGGCCAGAATTTTCTGTGCCCCCTTGGCATCGGGTGTCATGGCGGGCACAATATGGCAAGATGACCAAACATTGGTTTCACGCCGTTGTGAAACCAGTTTGCGATCGTCTGCTACACATGTCAATGGAGGGCCGCATTTCTCGCTGCCGCACTTCGAGAACCTAATTTCAATATATTAGCATCTCATTATAAGCCCTGCTCACCGGACTGATGCCCCCACACTGGATTATCTGGGCACATTTACATGATTGCATGCTGACGTGTTTCACAACTGAACATAAGCGACACGCATCTGGCGAGCTGCACTTCGCTCGGGACTTCGAAATTTGTTTGCCTACCTTGCTTCTGGCAGAACTCGTGGGCATCAGTGCCAGGATCTGCAGGCAGCACCACATCACTTTTGGAAGAGGCTCACGGGAGGGCTCTACCCACCAGACCAGCCATAAGGTGGAGGTAGCTTTTCAAGGCTGCAGGGCTAGGGCTTGCTTGGGGAAGGGGAAGAAGTGGCCTCAGGCAAGGAAAGAAGCTGCAGGTGAGGGCTGTACTGGGGAAGGAGGATGTCCCAGTTTGTGTTTGGGGTACATGTTGATCTGTGCAAGTTGCTTCAAGATAGTGAGGGCTGAGGAGGCAGTCTCCAGAGGAGATGAGGCCAGATGGAGATGTGAGGGTGTGTGTGAGGGAGTGAGTGGTGATGTCTCTTGAGCTGGGAGTGAGTGAGATGCCAGTGAATGTGCGATGGCCTTGTGAGTGTGTGAGTATAGAGTAATAAGATGGTTGCTTTGCCCTGGTGGCACAGATGAAATCATTTACCTGTTTTCTGCACTGGATGGCCAACATCTTGTGTGCAGCGCTGGCACTGACAGCCTCTGCCACCACCTCCCAAACCAGAGTAGTGAGACTGATGGGCCTCCTGCGGCCAGATTTGGGGTAGAGGACATCGTGGTGGGCTTCCGTGATGTCCAAAAGGCATCACAGGGGTGTGTCCCTGAACTCGGGGGGCCTGCACTCTTTTTGGCTTTCAGTGCATGTCTTCACTGGAGCACTCCTGGGCTGCAAGCATTGAAAAGTGTGCGCACGGCTGCAGTTTAATATGGTGCCCCGCATGAGGAAGCGGCGACGCTAATGGCATGACAGGCAAGTCAGAGGCAGCCTGCCAGCAAGACAACACTCTCTGTTTCCTGTGGCTGCATAATTAATGAGGCAGGAAAACCCGCCATTGTTGTCAGTTCGTAAAAAGAGATTTTTCCTGCCCATTACCGCACTTAGTGCAAATCTGGAGTGATCCGTCCCTATATCTACATTACTGCATTTTTGGATGACATTGGAGGTGAGGGTAGTATTTATTAAGGATTTACTCTAGGAGTCCTTTTTCTCCCCACTCTAAGCAAGTCTGATCTAATTGGGCCTAACCGTGTTTTTGCCCATCATCCTGGTCCATGGATGCTTTCACAGGCCTGGTTGAGATATTAAGGCAAATTTTTATGTCTGGTTAGCCTGTGATGAGATAGCAGGCCAATTTAGATACCAGTCCTACCTCTAGGATGGATGTGATTCCGTACACAGTAATAGGTATCTTATAAAAGTCACTCATTTGCATCTTTTACATTGTGCTTATCAATGGTAATTGATAAATCGGGTTCACCAAATCTGTCCACTTAGTTTTTATAACTGTGGAGTCCACTATGGTGTAATCAGCTCCTGTATCAGACAGGTCTTCCACTTGTTCATTGGTAGGCAGGGTCGCCAGGACATAGGGTTATTCAAGAGACCCTGGCTTGGCACCAGTATTCTAATCCTTAGCTGTGTGATCCTCCAAAACCTGATTTTTTTTTTACTTCTAATTGTTTTGACTGAATGCCATTCCTCCCTTTTTGGGGCATCATCCTTCCCTGGCCCCTTAGGGGGCCTGTCAGACAGCTTATTATCACAATAGCCTTTCCATTGGGGTTGACATTGGTTTTGCCAGGAGTCGTTTTGATTCCAGCTCTGTGACTCTGTGTTGGGGGGAGTGAGGAAGACTGAGTGACTGAGTGTTGTGGGGGAGGTGGTGTGTGAGTCTGCAATTTCAGTTTTCTCACTCACTATCACCACCACACACCAACACATACACAAGAGCCCACTCACAGTGGGTGAGGGTGAGTGGGTGAGCACCCTGAAACTGGGAATGAGCTGGATAAGCACACTCTGACCCTCTGACACTTTGGTCATTTTTATAAATTACTCTTTTTTAACGTAACACTTTATTGCTTTGACATTGCTGTCCTTTTGCTTGGCAATTGTTTCTTTCCTTAAAGCCTCAACTTTTTTTTGAAATGGAGTTTGTTTTTGTGCCAAACCTTAGCTTTCTGAAATTTACTCATCGGCCCCTTGAGTGGGAGAAATATGCAAATGTGCCCCCCCCCGCTCCGAACAAAAAGGTTGGACAAGCCTGATATATATTTTATAAAAATATACAGTGTGAGGTCTTTGTACCCTCACAATAGAGCAAAGGTTTATATTGCCTAGGGGCACTATTGAGGCTGATACCCAGAACAAGGGGATACAAAATATTCACTGGGATAATCTAACTAATACTCCACACCCATGAAATTCCTTAATGGTAAAGTGCACATCTACACAATGGTCTGGCCTAATGAATGCCAGTGGCAAGTTGAAGGGAATGATGGCTGAGTCACAGGACTTGGGTCTGCATATGTTCCTGGGAGCCATGGATTTTGGCTGAGGCTCTTTTCAAAATAAAATTCACATCAATTAATTCCTAAGAAAAGGCTGAGCCAACAGGAAGCTGTAGGCACATGTGCTGGTCAACATCCTTAGAACTGATGCTCAGAATTGCAAAAGTTGGTAAACTTTCCAACCACACAATTCTGGTTTACGATTAAGGGCGGAGTCATCCCAGATTTGCACTAAGTGCAGTAGCGGGCCACAATGGCGGCTTTTCACATTGTATCATCCCAGACCCGCCATATTAATTATGCTTTCCTAGGAAACATGCTGCTTCCATGGCAGGTGGACCCTCATTCGACCACCACACCATTGCCTCGCATCTAGTGTGCCAGGTGCCACAGTTAAAGTCCAGCCACACGACTTTTTTTTTATTCATTCATGGGATGCAGGCTTTGCTGATTGGGCCAGAACATACTCAGGGATGGTGATGGTGGAGTCTGGGACATCATCTGTACGGTATGATTCCATGAGAATGACTATGTCTGTGAGATAGCTCTCCCAATTTTGGCACTAGCCCCCAGATGTTAGTAAGGAGGACTTTGCAGGGTCATCAGGGCTGCGGTTGCCATTGTCATTTCCAGTGCCTAGGTTGATGCCAGGTGATCTATCTGGTTTCATTCCTTTTTTGTGTCTTTTTAGCAGTTTGTTACAACTGAGCATCTTGCTAGGCCATTTCAGAATCAACCACATTGCTGTGGGTCTGGAGTCACATGTAGGCCAGACCAGGTAAGGATGCCAGGTTTCCTTCCCTAAAGGGCATTAGTGAGTGAGGTGAGTTTTTGCAACAATGGACAATGGTTTCATAGTCCAGGTTTTTATTAAATTCAAATTCCATCATCTGCCGTGGTGGGATCCAAACCTGGGTCCCCACAGCATTACTCTGGGTCTCTAGATTACTCGTCCAGTGACATTACCACTGCGCTATTGCCTCCCCTTCTTTTCAGCACCTGCTGCAAAGAAGACCTGACCCTGAAAGGCAAAAAGACTGCAGCCCCCAGGTTCAATGACACGTCCCTTAGAGCCTTTTGAATGCAGTGGAGGCTCGCCGTGATGTTCTCTACCCTTGCTCTGGCCACAGGATGGGCAGCAAACTCACTAATCCAGCTTGGGAGGCTGTGACAATGGTGGTCAGTGCCAATGCCCTTCATAAGAGGACAGCCAGCAAGTGACGAAAGTGGATGAATGATCTCCTCTGCTCCACCAGGGTAAGTCTCTCTTCTCATCGCTCTCAACTCACGCACCCACAAACTCATTACACATCCATAGGGACCTCACTCACTGCCGGTTCAAGGGACATTACCATTCACTTTCTCACCATCACCATCATTATCCTCATCCAGTCCATGGGACCACTCACCACCCACACATGTCAGGCATACTCATCATCTGGTGTGGCAGGCGTCCTGCTTACATTCTCTCCACCTCTATTCATGCAGGACAAGCTGGCACACAATAAGGAGAGGTCGCTTACTGGTGGAGGACTGCCTGAAATCAAGGCCCTCATGGCTTTTGGAAACAGAGCCATCCAGCTGGCCAGTGGGGGTCTGCACCATTCCTGTGCTGACGGTGAGGTCAATGCTGCTCTACCAAGTGAGGATCCAGCAGTGCAACATCCATCAGACAACAATGCTGTGAGTGATGTGTCCTGTTTCACAGGCCACTGCCATCCACTAATTATCTCCCCTTGCTTCCGCAGGCACATCTGTCAAACAGCTTCAATCAAGTGCCAAAGAAATCCCTGAAGAGGAATCTGAAGGCACCCTCCCTGAAGTCCTTTCACAGCGCTCACCCACACCCTCCGCCAGCGCAGAACCTAGCTTTAGAGTAACCTCGGGGTCACAATCTGGTGAGCACATCATATTTTCTGATCCACAGCAGGCAGCAGCAGGGATTTCCCAGGTGTCTGGCACTCAGAGGACTGCTGGAGGCCAGAAATTTGCTGAGTCCGAGTCAGATGATGAGCCTCTGGAATTGGTCATGTCACAGTTGCTGGAGCTACAAAGGCAAGCTCGAGAACATCAGGAAGGGATGGTCCGCTGCACTCCTCAGATTGCAAGGCACAATGGAGGAGTCTGTCCACCTTCAAGCTAAGGTGATAGCTCCAGCATTGGAATGCACTGAGGTCAAAACTGGTAGGAAGGCAGCCGCCATGGAGACCTTGGTCGAGGACGTCACTCCTGCATTGCTGCACAGGCTCAACTCCATCGCTGACACCACGGTACATGAGAGGGGTGCAGGGTAGCTCGATTTCACTCCAGTTATCCCTTCTCCTTAAGGAGTCAGCTTGGGGCCCCCGCGCACCCATAGGGAGAAGGATCAGCAGGTATAGCCCTGAGGCCATCCATCCAGGTGACACTGGCCCATCGAATCCCCTGTTCCTGTGACCTCAGCAGTTCCAGCTCCACAGGCCAAGGAGGGTGTCACTGCTACACAGCAGGACCCCGAAAGCAGGCCGGGACATTTCAGGTCTTGGCCCTCCAGAGGCCACCTGTCAAGGTCATTACAAACAGGGCCTAGCAGTCAGCAGGCTGCCTCCACCTCCACTGTGGATGTCGAGGGAGCCCCAAGACATTACAGCAGGGCTAGGAAGGTTAAGAGGTAGTAGCACAGCCTGGGCATGGGTGTTAATCACTTGTACCTAATGTTCACTATTATAAATAAATTCTCAACGTTTCCCTGCCTGTGGCTCCTTGTTCTGATGAGCAGTGCTCTTGTCACTCAGATGTGAAACCTTTCTGCACAAGATTAAGGCAGGTGTCTCAGTTTAAGGCATATTCATTGTGCTTTGTGCAGCCTTCAGACCAAATTGATGGTCAGGCCTCACACCTCCTGGACACATTACTGATGCCTGCACCTCAACGGTGCTTGTCATTGTTGCTAGAATGTCGTGGGCAGGTATCACAGAGTTCCATCATTCTCTCTGTGTGCTCTCAGCATCTTTAAGGTGGGGCAGGCCCCCATCTCTTCAGCATCTGTGACCAGTGATGCTGTGCTTCTGAAGGGGTCAGGTGCTGAAGGCGGACAAAGGATTGGATGCTTTTAAAGTTTCATGGTTGTGTCTTTATGATATGCCCCTGATCACAGAGAGCAAGCGAACTGCCCTTGGCCAGACAGGAGTCAGACATTCTCAGAAGCTATGTGAAGATATATGGAGTGTCCTCACTGCATGTCATCAACATCCTCCTGTAATCGAACGACTATTAGAGCATCCACTGCGTCTCCATGACAAGAGCCTTATCACAGAGGGTATGTGTTTTGCCTTAAGCCAGGCTGGAGTCAAACGCTCACAGATGCAATGTGAGCATCTATGGTGTCTCCTCACTGCATGTCATCATTATTTTCCACAAATCTAACAGCTAAGAGGGCCTCTCAAGTGCACCTGCCCCATCTGGCCAGTGCAAGACCCTCATCCCCATTATCGTCACCTTCGAGGACCTCCTCACCCTCATTCCTTATTGGAGGAGGCCTGCAGCTCCCCCATCTCCTCCTCAGCCAGCTCCTCCCCCATTGCAGCGCCAGGTTGTAAAGGGCACAGCAGACAATGACATTGCGTGACACCCTCTGCGGTCTGTATTACAGGGCTCCACCAAACTGGTCCAGGCATCAGAGCCTCATTTTCAGCATTCCGATGGCTTGCTCCACCAAGGTGCGAGTTGCAGCATGAGCTTGGTTATACCTTTGTTCTGCTGCAGTCTGAGACCACCGCACAGGTGTCATCAGCCTCGTCCTCTGCGGGTAGCTCTTGTCCCTGAGGAGCTATCCTGGAAGATGTCAGGGACCTGTGACCGACTGAGAATGTAGGAGTCTTGGACACTCCCTGGAAACCGTGCACAGACCTGCAGGATATGTTTGTGGTGGTGGCACACCAATTGCACATTCAAAGAATGGAATCCCTTGCAGTTGACATGTGTTGCAATGGAGATCTGAGCATCATGTGAGTGCAATTGATGGCACCCTGCACCTGTGGGAAACCCAAGATCTAGGCAAACCCAATTGCTCCTGCATCCTGGCTGTCCTGGCCCCGTGTGAAATACACAATGTTATGTATTCTTGTGAAGGTGGCATCCGTGACCTCATGGATGTAGTTGTGGGTGGAGACTTGTGTTTTTTTTTAATTCATCTACAGTATGTGGGCTTCGCTGGCTGGGCCAGCATTTATTTCCCATCCAAAATTGTCCTTGAGAAGTTGGTGGTGAGCTGCCTTCTTGAACCACTGGAGTCCATATGGTACACCCACAGTGATGTTAAGAAGGGAGTTCTAGGATTTTGACCCAGCGACAGTGAAGGAACAGAGATATTCCTCCAAGTCAGGATGGTGAGTGACTTGGAGGGGAACATTCAAGCGGTGGTGTTCCCATCTATCTGCTGCCCTTGTCTTTCTAGATGGTAATGATTGTGGGCTTGGAAAGTGCTGTCTAAGGAGCTTTGGTGAGTTCCTGCAATGTATCTTGTAGATGGTACACACTGCTGCTGGGTTGGTGGTAGAGGGAGTGAATATTTGTGGATGATCAAGCAGGCTGCTTTGTCCTGGATGGTGTCAAGCTTCTTGAGTGTTGTGGGAGCTGCACTCATCCAGGCAAATGGGGAGTATTCCACCACACTCCTTAACTTGTGCCTTGAAGATGGTGGACCGGCTTTGGGGAGTCAGAAAGTGAGTTACTCATTGATTGATTCCTAGTCTCTGACCTGCTCTTGGAGCCACAGTGCTTATGTATCTAATCCAGTTCAGTTTCTGGTCAATGGTAACCCTCTGGATGTTGATATCCCACAGAGGTCACCTGTTGAAAGGAGCCACTGACATAGAAATTGAGTGCCCCTGTCATTTTCATGGCCACTGGCAGTGGATACCCTCCATGTCCCCGTGGCACCAAATCCTGCAGTAGCTGGCAGATGTAGCCAACCAGTTCCCTAGACATATTCAGTCTTCGGTAATGTTGGTTCTTGGTCATCTGCAGGGATGCAAGGCGACGTCTAATGGCTCTGGGCTTAGGTAGGTGCTGACCAGTGACGGCTCATTGTGGCTCTTTGGCAGTGTGTGCGGGTGCCCCAACCTCCCCTTCTTCAATAGGGTGCAGGACCTCCCTCTGCGCAGCCAGGCATCTCAGTCGCTCTCTTCTCAGTCATCTTCGCTCTCTGTATGCCGTGAGGCATACAGCTAGGTCACCAAGCTCCATTATCTTGATTTACTCCTCCTGCAGGATGAAAGAGAGAAATGGGTCTACTAAGAACTTGCCTTGGTTAAGTCTGAAGGCCCCTTAACGCACCCTGATGAGTCATGGCCACCACTTCAATGGCCAGAGACTAGTGCCCTGCATGGCTGCCCAAAACCCCACCCCCTCCTCCCCACTCCACCTGACTGATTGGCGGCAGCTTTTCGCATTGGATTGCATGCTGTGCTCTCAGCTCAGGCCTAGGCATTCTCCTAACCCGCAAGGCTGCACTGTTAGCCTCTGCCATGGGGGAGACTGGTCCAAACCGGGATGATGACATTGCAAGGGGCTGTGAGTGCCTCCACCAGTTGGCTACATGGCCAGCTTTAGCAAGGGGATTGTACAACGTGCCCAGTCGCCCAACTGTTTTGCAGTCCACTAAAACACTTATTAGTTTGCAGTTTGTACCCGAGGGGGAAAAGCTCTGGAGCACTTGGTGACACTTTGATGCCTCTGTTTTGCTTGAATGGGCAGAGAACCTAGAGGCCCGACTCCAACCACATCAAAGTGGCTGCATCTGAACTATCACAGCTGCAGAGGAATGGGCACTTTATACAAGGTATCCCTAATGCATGGCCACTTCCATCGCCCCACAACTCCCACTCCGCACATACCTGTGTGCTACCTTGAACCACAGGGCAGCCCTTGCTCCGCCCCCCCCCCAATGTGCCTCAACCACAGAGCAGCCCTTTCCCCCCTCTCAATGTGCCTCAACCTTGAAGTCCAGCAGGCGACCCGGGTGAGAGCTGCACAACATTACTGAGAACTTACCTCCAGGATCCCTTCAAAGTGCAGCCCGCCAAAGTGCATGCCTTTTATATGCTGTTGTGAAGCACGTTGGCGTGCAATCATGCTGACGTGGGCAGACAATCCAGCAGGAGGGGGTGAGGGGGAGGTGGGACAATTCCAGAGGGCTGAGCTTATAATGATACGCAGATGTACTACCGTAAGCTTCCAAGCGTCCGATGGTGGGAAACACAGTCAGCCATCAGCGGGTGAAGTGATTGATCGCAAACTGGTTTCACAACGTCGTGGAACCGATTTTTGGCCTTCTCGCCATATTGTCGGCTCACTCCACCTAACGCCAACGGCACAGAAAATCCTGGTCTAGAACTCAGTTTCCTGGATTTAGTTGCCACATGATTTAAGGTCACCCATAGAAAATAATGTTATCCATTGTTAGATTGGGATAATTTACAATAATTAGTTGCAAAATCTATATTATCAGTGCCTTATTGAGGTGATATGTCCATGATTTTCAGGAGCGAGTTTCTGTTTTTCAGAAGCTGCCTTGTGTTAGGGAATAGGCCACAGGTTGTTGGCGTGTTTGAGCACACTATTATGCCCAGGCATGTTCATGAACTTCTTCCACCTTTGGCAGGCAGATTAACCTTGTTTTTATTTTTTAAACCCTCATTCATTCGAAAATCAGTCTGTTAATTTTATAACCCCTTATCATAGTTGGATTCCTTCATAACATGAACCCCCTTCATCCCTCCATTTTATCCTAAATTAAAAACAAACTTCCAAAACATAACAAGTTTATAAAACCTTACATTTGTAACAATATTAGTAGTCACATTTTTAAATTTATATTTTCATGCAGTCTTGATGTAGCCTGGAAGTCTTTAGAACAATAATTGTTCAAAATTCTTTTGTCACCCAACCCATGTCATCATTATACTGGTTCCCAGAAGAAAATATTAGAACAAGCATATTATGATATCTGATCTGTTTATGTAACCGCAGGTCACTCTTAACATATTATTACAGTATGGCTAACACACTGAGAAAGCTCAATAGTTCCTTTAACAGTGTATGCTGGCTGTCATAACAATTCATCCACTCCACCAAATCAATTACATACCCTAACTTAAAATCCTGAATGCACATTGTAGTCTCTAATTTGCTATTTGAGTACGCCATCAATGCATTTATCAATATTAAGAGCAAAAGCACCTTGAGACTTCTGAGGAAATTTGAGCCTGTATTGATTACTTGAGCTCTGTTCTAAAACAAGGAGTATTTGCTTTGTAATGGTATTGTTAGTGCATTTTTGCATCCAGTATTGTTTTGCATAATTTAATTTCATTAATATGCTGCATTGTTGAGGATGCAAGCTAAATCATTGGCTTTGCAGGGAACATAAGTTTATATAATTTTGTTTGATGAATTGAATCTAGGGCTGGCATCCTCCCATATGCGGAAGTGCCAAATATTCTCCCCATTATGCAACTTGATTCGTCGATGAGGAAATAAAGGCAGGTGCTGAAGCAATGCTATCTTCTTTTAAATGTTGTATTTTCACATATTTTCAAGTTATTGAAAACTGCTTTCGGGTACTTGAGTTTGAATCTTAGATTAAGATTCCAGCGCTGTACTATCGGTGTGGATAGTGCTCACTTTAATAGCATTATATTTAAACTCCAGTCACAATTATTGAATACTTGTACCGTATCATTTTAGCGTCAAGGGTAAATCAAATCTCCAAGCTAGTATTAAGTAATAATTTGTGATAACCTATAATAACTTGGAGCAAAAAAAAACACTTAAAACAATCTTAAAAAATCTTCAGGGCTGCACTGGAGTAAAATTAAATAACAAATCAAATTCAGGGAAGCCTGGATTGAAATTAAATCAAATATAGCACCTTTTGGGCAAATGAAACTCAAACTAGAAAGCAAATCTACTCAAAGAGCAGAGTGAAGTCATATGAAATCAATTTTCTACTCTGGGGTCAGATTGGAACTTCAAAAAGTAAAATTTCACTTGCTAGGATAATAAAAAAAAATGTAAATAAGATCCAAACTTACACTCTGGACTAGCTGAAACTTAGTTTAGAAAAAATAAAATCAACTCTGGGGAGATTGAAGTGGCATTTTTTTGGGGAACTAGCTAATAGAAATTATATATTCTCCATAAAACTTCAAGGCTGCAATAAATTAAAGCATACTGACATTTACGTTTCTTTGTGTCCTGTTCAGTCACATGATATTTGCAATTATAATAATCTCTAAACTTTTCAAGCTGCATATCAGAACATGATTTTAAAAGTACAGGTCCATATCGCACATTTTAATCATTTGCCCTGAAATGTTGCCTTGGGATACTAACAGATGGGCCTGACTTTTCAGCTCGGTAGTGGGTGCGATTGGTAGGCTGGGGAGCAGTTGGGAAATAGACCGCCAACGGCGATCGGCCCCCAGCCGCGATTACACGCTGGCTGACCAATCAATGGCTAGCCAGCGTGAGGCGCGCACTGAAAAGCTCAGCGCTGCCAAGATGAGGGTGGGAGGATGTTTACACGGACGCGGGCAAGTGCTGAGAGAAAGCTCCCTGAAGGCAGAAAGCTGCATCAGGCAACTGCAGACCCGAAAACCATCAAATAAAGTTTTGAGAATCAGGAAAAAATGTCCAATCATCACAATCAGGCACCTGGACATATAGATGATAAAAATGCTGTCCACAGATTTTTATTTTTATTTTATTCAATAACAGAAACCCCATCCCGCCCTTGGATGAGGCTTGATGAAAAATGCAAAGCCCACCTAGCCAATTTGCCCATCTGCCAACTGTAAGGTTGGATGGGCCACGAAAAATTGGAGACAATTGCACCAGTAATGGGCTTAATTGCCCTCTCAATTGTTGGCAGGGACACTTCCAACTTTTGCATGTGCCCCCCGGGCAAAATATTGCGCAAGTGCAAATGACATCGGGATGCTCGCCCAACATCTTCTCGCGTGATTTTATGCGCGATCAGGTCAGGCGCACGCCCGCCTGCGGGACATAAAATTCTGCCCCATGGGCACTTAATAAATTTGCCTGAAGTTCTTCTCATTGCTATTTTAACAGAGATATTCACGTATTGAAAATGGTTTACCCCTCTCTGCTCAAAAAAGTGGGCAAGCAATTTCAGAAGAACGTGTTAAGCATTTGGACAGTGGTTTACACAGGGTAAATTCAGTGTTGGAATGAGTATTTTTTTCCATAGATACCTCTGCGAATTTTCTGCCATTATTTCTGCCAATACTCAAAATGTTAAATATAATTAAGGTATTGAAATTAGCAGGATATAAGAGTTTAGAAAAATAAAACAGGGATCTGATGCAAATAACGATAAGAAATCCAAGACAAACTCAGGGTGAGGTGATAGTTGATAATTGACTATTGATAGAATAATATTATGAAGTTTAAAGTTAAGCTGAGTACAAAATGGGGATTCTTTGAGACAACTGGGAACTGAGCTAAATTAAAGTAATGAATTTATTTTGCTTTATTATTTATAATTGTTAATGTATATTCTATTGTTCTAAATGTGAGTGATTAAGTGACCGCCGACAAATGATCTCACCTGAGTTCTCAAACACTTACACTCCTCCGTGGCTAAGATGGTAGTAGTGTTTTGTATGGGTTAGAAAGACAGAGTGCTCATTTGTCTTTGCAATAGATAACCAATGTCTGACGACTGGAAAAGCTCATTACCTACAAATGGTCTGTTGGCTAGAATGTTCACTGGGACTCGGGCCAACAGCAGCAGTGGCAGGAAGTGAGTACATTAACCACAAAACCATAGGGACAAAGAGAAACAGATACACACAATATTAATAATCCGATTCGTTTGTTAACCATCACTTTATTTGTAGCCCAGTTTACATGGCATTGACCTGGGGGAGAAGAGTTCAATTAATATTTGATTTTCAATTAATGTGTACTTACTTAACTTGACAGCACCATGTAGGTGGTAATATCACCAAATGAGGTGACATAATACACTATGGGAGACATCAAATTGACTTATTTCTCACAGTTCAGCTGCCATCAGTATAAAATCTTTCCTGTGGCATGATGTGAGAATTTTCAATCTGACTTAATACAAGAATCTGTGTCCAGCATACTTGTGATATGGTGAACTTTCCTTTAGATCAGCCATTAATCATGTTGCCTATGGTTCACTTTTATTAATATAACAGCCATATAGGCTTTCAAGGAGAGGGATAGGCATCTGATTCTGCAGATACATTATACCCATCTGAATATTTAGCACTAAGCAGAAAACATTAATAATCATTTTTAAATGTGTGCCAATATTATGATAATTCAGTGGGTGTAGGAACAGCATGGTGCTAGATTTGATTTTACTTCTGTGTTGGTCAACAGTCCTTGTGAAGGCAAAATCCCATCTTCACTCTTCAACCTTCATCATAGTGTGTGGCAGTGCCAGACCTAGAACAGATCTAGCAGCTCAAAACTTAGCATCCATAAGGCACTGTAGATTATTAGCAACTAGGGAATTATATTGAACTACAATCTCATGGCCCGGCATATCCTTCACTCTACCAATACCATCAAGTCAGGGGACCAACCCTGGTTCACTGAGGTGTGCAGGTGAGCATGCCCAGAGCAGCACCAGGCATACCTCAAAATGAGGTGCCAACCTGATGAGGCAACAACACAGCACTACATGCATGCTAAACCTCCAAAGCAGCATGCAACAGACAGAGTTAAGTGGTCCAATAATCAAAGGGTCATATCAAAGATCTGCAGTCCTGCCATATCCAGCCATGAATGGTGGTGGACAATTAAACAACTAACTGGAAGAGGAAGCTTTAAAAGCAAAAATATTCCCATCCTCAATGATGTAGGTGGAAGCAAAAGGCTGAAACATTTGCAAACATCTGCACTCATAAGTGCCAAGTTGATGATCCAGTTTGGCCTTCTCCTGAGGTCCTCACTATCATAGACAGTCTTCAGCCTATTTGATTCATTCCACATGATATCAAGAAATGACTGAAGATATTGGATGCAACAAAGGCTGTGGGCTCCAATGACATCCTTGCTGTAGTACTTTAGACTTGTGCTCCAGAACTAGCTGCACCCCTAGCCAAGTTGTTCCAGTACAACTAAACACTAGCATCTACCCGACAATGTGGAAAATTGCCCAGGTATGTCCTGCTCACAAAAAACAAGAGAAATCCCAAACATGCCAATTATCACCCCATCAGTATACTCTCAATCATCAGCAAAGTGGTGGAAGATATTGTTGACAGTGCTTTAAGGTGGCATTTACATAACCACGACTTGTTCACTGGTGCTAATCAGTTCTAGAACTCATTACAGCCTTTGCCCAAATGTGAGCAAAAGTGCTGAGTTCCAGAGGTGACTGCCCTTGACATCATGACAGCATTTGACTGAGTGTGGCATCAAGGAGCCCAGCTAAACTGGAGTTGATGAGAATCAGGGAGGTAACTCTCCACTAGCACAAAGGAAAATGGTTGTGGTCTTTGGGGAATCAATCATCTCAGCTCCAGGACATCACCGTAGGACTTCCTCAGGGTAGTGTCCTAGGCCCAACCATCTTCAGCTGCTTCATCAATGACCTTCCCTCCATGATAAGGTCAGAAGTGGGGATGTTTGCTGATTATTACACAATGTTCAGCATCATTCGCAACTCCTCAGATACTGAAGTGGCCTGTGTCCTCATGCAACAAGACCTGGACAACACTTATGCTTGGGCTAATAAGTGGCAAGCAACAATTACAACAACACAAGGGTCAGGCAATAACCATCTCCAACAAGAAAGAATCTAATCATTTCCCCATGACATTCAATGGGATAACCATCACTGAATCCCCTGGCCATCAACATCCTAGTGGTTACCATTGACCAGAACTTATCTGGACCAGTCATATAAATACTGTGGCTACAAAAGCAGGTCAGAGCTTGGGAATTCTGTGTTGAGTAACTTACCTCCTGACTCCCCAAAGCTTGTCCACTTACTACAAGGCACAAGTCAGGAGTGTGATGGACTACTGCACACATGCCAAGATAAAAGCAACTCCAACAACACTCAAGAAGCTCAACACCATTTAGGACAAAGGAAGCTGCTGAACGGCACTGCATCCACAACCTTAACCATTCACTTCCTCCACCACCAGCACCCTGTTCTTTGGCTGGTCTCATTGTGGTGAGTCCACATTGAGGCCATTTCATTCAGTTGTCTTCCTGGTTGTAGTTGTAAGGAGCAGATTTCCATGCTTTATCCCCAAAAGATCTTGATTTGCAGCAGATTTCTCACCTCAGGGTGGTTACTTTGCAAATACAGACACAACACCCTGACTGCAGTGTGTACCATGTAGAAGATGCACTGCAGCAACCTGCCAAGCTTCCTATGACATCACCTTTTATGCAACTTTTTATGCTTTCAGTTTGTAAAGAATTACTCAGACAGGTTTTCTTAGGATAAACAAAGAACAAGTTTATTGAAATTATTTCCTGAATTTAAAAAATCTAGGTAAACCGCAACTACCATTCATATATCATACACGTTCGTGTGGGCCCACACACACACTAGTACAGATAGCAGAAAAAGAGGAAAAGCTTAAAGATTTTTTTACAGTTCATGAGGAAGATAAAACAAAGGAGTATACAGTTACCTGTTCTTTGGCTGGTCTTGATGTGGTGAGTCCACATTGAGGCCATTTCATTCAGTTGTCTTCCTGGTTGTAGTTGTAAGGAGCAAATTTCCGTGCTTTATCCCCAAAAGATCTTGATTTGCAGCAGATTTCTCACCTCAGGGTGGTTACTTTGCAAATACAGACACAATACTTTTGAGAGAGAGAGAGCAAACAGCTTTTGCAGAATGCTTCAGTACCGCATATTCCAGGGAAATTCTATTGGTCCATTGTCTGCTGCAGTCACTTTTTAGAACAGGTAATTTCATTTTGATGTCTCATCCCAGGAACGTTTGCAAAGTTTCAGTATAGTGTAACACCAACAGGAGATGGGGTCTTTCCCATCCCACTTGGTAAATGCAAGCTATATATTGTAGCCATCTGGCAGTCTCCATTGTCTTTACAGGTTTTCAATTTTTAAAAAAACAATTCAACCAGCAAAAGAAAAATAAGAAATTGAATCTTTTTTTTAACAAACGGCAAATCCTTGTAACCATGAGCACACCGCCACTTGTCAGTCTCCCTCCAAGTCACAGGCCATCCTGACTTGTAACTATATTGCCATTCTTTTACTGACACTGGGTCAATCCTGGGACTCTGTCCTTAACAGCTCTGGGAGTGTAACTACTTACCATGGCTCACCATCACCTTCTCAAGGGAAATCCAGGGTGGGCAATAAATTCTGCCCTTGCCAATGACGCTCTCATCCCAAGAACAAATTTTTAAATTGGTGAAGGCACTACACTAGCCTCAATGGTCTTTGGATAGAGAGAACAGACAAAAAAAATTATTCGGTGGAGTTTCCACTAATCAGTGCTGGAAATCCACGCACGGGCATTGGGAAATGATTGGGTCAAGATCGCTATCAAGATAGTTGATTATGATGCGAATTTTCAATGCCGAGGAACACACAGGAAGAATGGGCCTTTGAGTGAAGTACTGGAAGGCTGCTGAACCTGTGACCTTTGTTGTATTTGAGTTTACAACTTCAAGAGGAAAGGATTGGAGGCAAAAAAATGACCTGGGTTGCAATAAGCATTCAGTTCACAGCATTCCCATGATCAGCACCTTTATACGCAGAGATATGCTGAACTGAGACCAACTGCTTCAGCACACTTGGGAAAAAGGCCGTCTCTGAGCAACTGGATTCAGAGTGGCGTTGGAGAAGGCCTTGGACAGTTCACCACTTGCTTTCTCAGCTGCAGCTGAGGTTTGGACAAAGGGCGGCATTGTCCAGTCCTGTTAGTGTGAGCAGACAATATGGCAAAAAGGCCAAAAATGAGTTTCACACCGTCGTGAAGCCAGTTTGCAACCATCCGCTCCACCTGTCAATGGCAGGCCGCGTTTCCCACTGCCACACAGCGGGAACCTATTTTCAATACTTTAGCATCTTATTATAAGCCCTGCTCGCCAGAATCATCTCCCCACATCAAATTTACTGCCCACATTGGTATGACTTCAGAGTGGCGTGCTTCACTACTGCCTTTAAAAGCACCTGGCAACCGGAACTTCAAGGGGAACTCGGAGGTGAGTGCACACAACTTTGCACAGAGATCATGAGCATCACCAGTAGGACACCAAGGGAGAGGTGCCGCACATTTACAGGTTGCTTTTGCCTTGCTGACTTTCAGTACGGTGCTAGGGCGAGGGCTCCAGCACAGGTGAGGCCGGGGTGTGGAGGTTATGGGGTTGGGTGTGGGTGCAGGGCGGCGGTGTTGGTGGAGCAAGGCAGCATAAACTGAAGGAAGTACACAAGCACATGCCGGGAGGAGGGGGAGGCGTGGGGGTGGAGGGTCAGGGAAGCAGCCACACACTTGGAAAGCTTATCAAAAGTGAGCATTCTTCTGCAACAGAGACTGTTCAGCTGCAGCTCCATTGACAAGCTTGGAGTCATGCCTCTGAAGCTTTTCTGTCCACTCAAGCAACGCAAAATCATGAAATTGTCGCCAAATGCTCCAGAGCGCAGGCTGCAAATTAATGTGTGTTTTAGGGGGCAGCAGAGCAATTGGCCGACTGGGCAAGTTGTAGAATCCCCTTGTGAAAGGTGGCCATGGCACAGTCACTGGTGGAGGCGCTCACAGCCCCTTGCAATGACTTTAAGGTTTGGACCGGTATCCCTCATGGTTTGAGCTAACAGCGCAGCCTTGCAGTATGGGTTAGGCAAATGTTTGTGCCTGAGCTGAGAGCACAGCATGCAGTCCAATGGGCAAAGCTGCCACTAGTCGGTCAAGTGGAGTGGGGCAGAGTTGGATGGGGTTTCAGGAAGCTAATGGGTACACTGCATACGGGCCATGCAACAGTGGCCAGCAGTCTCCAACATGCGTGAAGAGGCCTAGAACACATATGCTAATCAATGCATCTCTCTCTTTGATCCTGCAGGAGGAGAACATCAGGATCATGGAGCCTGGTGATTTAGCGGTATGCCTCATAGCTTACAGGGAGCTTGTCGTTCCTGCAGATGACTGAGAACCAGTGTCACCAAAGTCTGCACATGTCAAGGGAACTGGTCAGTCATATATGCCACTTGCTGCAGGTTTTGGCACCATGGGGACATGGAGGGTACCACTGCCAGTGGCAGTTAAAGTGACTGTAGTGCTCAATTTTTATGCCAATGGCTCATTCCAGGCTTCCACAGATGCCCTGTGCGGGATCTCACAAGGCTCCACACGCAAGGGTGTCCAGGAGGTCATGGATGACATCTTCGCAAAGGCGCCAAACTTTGTGCATTTTGCCCTGGATCAGGAAGCAAGGGTGCTGGGATTTGCCCAAATCTCAGGTTTCGCACAGGAGCAGGATGCCATCAACTGATCTCTGTGGCAACAAGTAGTCAACTACTTCAACCACAAGGGCTTCCACTCGCTGAAAGTTTGACTGGTCCAAGGATGTCGAGTTGTTGGTCCTCCTCCTTGTGGTGCCCAGTGGCCCCTGGCTGACTCCTTGAGGAGAATGGAAGCTAGAGTGAGATTGAGGTGCCCCGTGCTTCTCTCGCATTGACATTGTTGCAGGCCATCTATGGCATCAGTGATGTAATTCAGCCTGTCAGCATGTGCAGCAATGTAGGACCGATGTCCTGGACCAAGGTCTCCATGGCAGCTGCCATCCTGCCAGTATTGACCTCAGTGCTTCGGCATGCTGGCGCTATCACCTTGGACTGAAGGCGGACGGACTCCTCCATGGTCCCTTGCAATCCTAGGAGTGTACCAGACATCCCTTCCTGATGTTCCCGTGATTGCCTTTGCAGCTCCACTAACTGATTGAGGAGCAAGTCCAGAGGCTCATCATCTGGCTCAGACTCAGTGGATCCCTCCGAGTGCCAATGATGAAGGGTGACCCTGTTTCTGCCTGCTGTGGAACACAGTATGTGCTGTGCTCACCAGATTGTAATCCTGAGGCTGCTCTACATCTAGCTCCCACTGAGGTGTGTGTCGCTGCGCTGGTGGAGGGTGTGGGTGAGCACTATGATGGGTCTTCAATGGTGCTGCCCTCAGGGTCCCCATCTGAGGTGCTCTCGGTGCTGGGGTCAGGGTTCCTGTTGCCTGCGGGCGGCATGTCAGACGTGCCTAGGACAGAAGGTGAAGATTATTAGTGCTTGGCAGCCACATTGAACACAAAACAGTGGACTTAGAGTAGCGTTGACAGATGGTTCATGTAGTGCAGAATCCTCACATGGGTGTTCGCCACCGACTTCATCCTCGCTGCAGCTCCAAATTGTGGCTCTCAAACGGAGTGAGGACTTTGATGACTGGCACTCCACCCCTGGTCTGGGACCTCTCCTGGTGATTGTGCATGATCTTGTCCTGAATAAAGACAGATGGAGAGATTGGGAGCAAGGTGCATGCCAGACCAAATGAAGAGGATGCCAGGCATGTGTGTGTGCGAGTGCTGAGTGGAGCCATGGGCGGGGTGAGGAGGCAGCCTTCAGAGGAGATGAGGCCAGATGGGGGTGTGAGGGTGTGTGAGAGAGAGTGAGTGGTGATGTCCCTTAAGCTGGCAGTGATTGACATGCCAGTGAATGTGTGATGGGCTTGTGAGTGGGTGAGTTGAGAGTGATGAGATGTTTGACTTACCCTGGTGGCACGATGAAATTATTCTTGTGTACAGTGTTGGCATTGACCACCTCTGCCACCACCTCCCAAGCTGGAGTGGTGAGACTGATGGGTTTCCTGCGGTCAGAGCAGGGATGTAGAGGATATTACATGGGCCTCCATGCCATTCAGAAGGCATCGCAGGGATGTGTCACTGAATCCAGGGCTACACTCTTCTTGGCTTTCAGGGACATGTCTTCACTTGGGTTGCAAGCATTGAGGAGTGTGCATGCGCCTGCATTTTAAATATGGCACCCGGCATGAGGAAGTGGTGAGGTAACAGAGTTGGGGGCTAATCAGAGGCCGGCTGCCAGCAATCTAGCGTATTTCCCATGACTGCAGAAAGGGGACGAAAAGGCACGAAAACCTGCCGTTGCGGCCAGCAGGTAAAATGTCTTTTTCACGCCTGCTACCGCACTTGGTGCAAATCTGGGACGATCCCGCCCTAAGAAGCAAAATAATGATATAGGAAGTTACCCTCCAATGACATTTTTTAAAATACAAAATGCCTGCACCCTCTGTAATTTTGGTTATCATTTGTCAAACTACTGTCAGTGATCACACATTTCAGACAGTGGACAGTTTCACCAAGCTGGGTAATACCTTTATACAGAAGCAGAAACGTCAGTGCCAGCCAAGCTTTTGGCAAACTCTCTGAGTGCTTCTGGGGCAAGAGAGAGTTACAGACTAAGGTCCACATATATAAAGCTGGCATTCTTAAGACAGTGTTTTAAACCTGCTAAACCTTGGAGAACATATGCACACCAAATTAAGAAACTGAATCATTTTCACCTCAGCTGCATGAGATGACTAGAAAAGATCAGATGGCAAGACAAGGTCTCTTACACCAAGTTGATTATAAAGGCATGGCTACAATGGTCAGTTCATGTGGTGTGAATGATAAATAAACCCCACAGAAGTTCTTCTATGGTGTATTGACAGCTGGGAAGCAACTTCATGCTGGATAGGAAAAGAGATATAAATGCTGCTTAGAAGCAAAACCGAAACTGCGCAAAATATTAGTGAGAACAACTTACTGAAGATAAGAAAGCATCACTAAAAATCCATCAATGAAAGCACCTCCTTACTATGAGGCCCATGACATCGCTGATGACGAATATAATGTCAGCTCCTATTGGCCAAGGCATCGGCATGCAGAATTCAACAGGGAACTACAGGCTTTCCAAGCTCCGCAGTAATTTTAAAAAGGCACATGGCTTGAGTATATTCCTTTTATTTGCAGAGAATGGGTCAATGCGTATGAATGTATGTCACCCCTAGCAAGTATAAATGAGCCACATTTCAAACTCAACTGATTATCTTAAATTGGTTATTAGTGTAGCTATTGGTGCACTCAGGACTGTTCAGCAAGTGTTGCCCAATCGCAGTATCACATTTAACAGTAGGTGTTTCGTTTTGGGTTTTGCAAGCACAGGCTGGTTGAGTAAGTCCTGTACTCTGCCTGTTATGAACTGTAAGTCCTGTACTCTGCCTGTCTGTTTGGAATCAGAGGAACATGCTGTTTGATTCAATGAGCCAATCATTGCTTCCTCCATGACAATACCTCAATCAATCAGAGTTGATTTGCAAATCAATCTGCACCCTTTTCTCCTGTAGATAAATTGCTGCGATCGTTTGAAATTTGGCATTCTTGTGTTTGTCCTGATGAATGCAAGATATGAAGCTTCAGCAGCATGTCCCCCTTTTCAACAATATTCAATATAGATAAGTGTAAAATAATGCATTTTGGTAGGAAGAATAAGTAGGATGTACTGTCCTTGGGAAATAAGTTTCTGAATGGGGTAGAGGTATAGAGGAATTTAGAGTTAAATATATATAAATTACTAAAAGTATTTAAGATTAAACCACCAGATCAAATGCAAACAAAGCACTGGGTTCATTTTAACAGGGATAGAACTGAAAAACAGTGAAGATACGTTAAGCTTGCATATAACTTTGTTTACTTTACACTTGGCATACGGTTAACAGTTCTGTTCTCCATATTATAAAAAGGTTATCGAGACATTGGAGAAGGTACATAAGCAATATAGCAGCACTGGAGAATACCAGAACTGAGAGGTTATACTTATCAGGAAAGATTGAACAAGGTAGGGCTCTTTTCATGAGAAAAGAGGAGACTGAGGGGTGACCTGAAATATGTTGTTAAGGTTATGAAAGCATTTGATAGAGCAGACATAGAAAAAATGCTTCCACTTGCATTGAAATCAGAACCAGGGGCCATAATTATAAAATAGTCACTAATAAATCAAATCAGAAATTCAGGAGAAACTTCCTTACCCAGAAAATGTGGAACTAATTACCATAAGGAGCAGTTGTGGCAAATTAAATAGATGCATTTAAGGGGAAATTAGGTAAACACACAAGGGAGAAAGGAATAGAAGGATATGTCGATGGGGTTTGGTGAAGAGAGATGAGACAAGGCACATGTGGAGCACAAACTGCAGCATGGACCTGCTGGGCAAATAGCTTATATCAGTGCTGTAATTAAAATGTAAGGCTATGTAATAGGACTTATCTGAAAAATTAAGATCTCTAACCTGGTATACCTGGAATTCACCATTCACTGCTCACTCTGCAGATGCTCATTTTGAGCAAAAATCAGTTCCCTCAGTCAACAAAATCTCATTGCAGAAAATGATTTGACATTCTGGCTGGTTTTTCTGAGGTTGAACCTGAAATGAGTCAAAACTATTTATGTAACCTGTACCTTTAAGAAGAAAAGGCAATTGGTTTCTTCGTAAAATGGATGGGTATGATTTCTTGGAGGGCAGCAATTGCCAGATTTATCAGTAGTGCTGACATAAGTGTCACCCTGCAGCTGGTGGGATGGTCACATAGCATATTGTACTATGATGGAATGTCACAGAAAGCCAGAATGTGGCTATGATTTCCTACTAAAGAGGAAGCATGAGGAAAATGTAAGTGACAGTTTAGCAATTCGATGGATGTGAAGTGCTCTGGGACATTTATAGAAGTGATAAAGAGCTATGTAAATGCAATGATAGCGCTTCCATTGCACTTGTGACACTGGTAGAGTGGTAGAAGCAGACCACCTATGAGGAAATGATACATTACATTACATTACAGCACATGGAATCATAGAATTCTTACAGCACTGATGGAGGCCATTCAGCCCACTGTATCCGTGCCTTTTCCCCATAGCCTTACAATTTTTTTTCTTTGAAGCTAACCATCTAATTCTCTTTTGAAAGCTTCCATTGAACTTGCCTCCACACACTCTCAGGCAATAAATTCAAGAACTTAACCACACACTGCGTAAAAAAGTTTTACCTCATGTTGCCTTTGCTTCTTTTCCCATTTTCTCATTAAATCAGTGACCCCAGGTTCAGCACCCTTCCACCAAAGGGAACAGTTTCCCCCCCAAATATTCTGTCCAGATCCCTCATGATTTTGAAAACCTCTATCAAGTTTCCTTTTAGTCTTCTCTTCTCAAGAAAAACACTAACTTCTTCAATCTATTCATGTAACTGAAGTTCCTCATCCCCGGAACCATTCTTATGAACCTTTTCTGCACCGTCTCTAATACCTTCACATCGTTTCTTAAGTACAGTGCCCTAAATAGGGCACAATGCTTCAGTTGAGGCCAAACCTGTGTTTTATTAAGGTTCATCATAACTCCCTTGCTTTTGTATGCTCTATGCTTTTATTTATAAAACCCAGGATCTCATATTCCTTCTTAACCGCTTCCTCAATCTGCCCTGCCATCTTCAATAGTTTACGCACATATACCCCCAGGCCTCTCTGTTCCTGCAGGTTAAGTTTGTACCCTTTAGTTTTTATTGCTTCTACCTCATTCTTCCTCCCAAAATCCATCACTTCACACTTCTCAGCATTAACTTCCATCTGCCACTTCTTTACCCATTTCCTAGCTGCCTAAGTCCTTTTTGAAATTTAATAGTATCCTCCCCACAGGTCACAGTATCTCCAAGCTTTGTGTCATTTATAATGTTTGAAATTGTGCCCTGTACACCCAAGTCTAAGTCATTAATATATATGAAGAAAAACAGGGTCCTAACACTGACTTGGGAACCCCACTTTAGACCTTCCTTGAGTCGAAGAACAACTGTTCATCATTACTCTCTGTTTCTTATCACTCAGCCAATTTTGTTTCCATACTGCTACTTTTCCTTTTATTCCAAAAGTTCTAACTATGCTGACAAGCCTGTTGTGTGGCACTTTATTGAATGCCTTTTGGAAGTCCAAGTACACCACATCAACCGCATTACCCTCATCAACCCTCTCTGTTACCTCATCAAAAAACTCAAGTTAGTTAAACATAATTTGCTTTTAACAAATCTGTGCTAAATTTCCTTAATTAATTTATATTTGCCTAAGTGACTGTTAATTTTGTCTTGGATTATTGGTTTTATAAGCTTTCCCACAACTGAAGTTAAACTGGCCTGTAATTACTGGGCTTATCCCTGGATACTTTTATGAATAAGGGTGTAATATTTGCAATTCTCCAGTACTCTGGCACAACCGCTGTATCTAAAGATAATTGAAAAATTATAGCCAGCCCTCTATAATTCATACACTTACTTCCCTCAATATCCTTGCATGCATCTCATCCAGTCATGATGATGTATCAACTTTAAGTATAATCAGCCTAACATCTCCTCTTCATCAATTTTTAGCTCATCGAGTGTCTCAACTACCCCCTCTTTCACTATGACTTGGACAGAATTTCTTCCTTGGGAAAGAAAAATGCAAAGTACTCATTTATTGCCTTAGTCATGGCCCCTGCCTCTGAGCATTGGAAGTGTACCTTGACTATACCCAAAACTAATTCCTCCTTAAAGATAGCCTATAGTTCCGTTCCAGTTTTGCCTGCCAATCTTTGATTCCAATTTATTACCCCATTGAAGCTGGCCCTGCCCCCAATTAATCATTTTTGCTCCAGTTTGCTCCTTAATCTTTTCTTTAGCTAACCAAAACGTTATGATCACTGTCTCCTAATTTTCCCCTACTCATACTTTACCCACAAGGTCCACCTCAATCCCCAGCAACAACTCCAGCAATATCTCTTTTCTGTTGGACGGGAAACATACTGATATAGAAAACTCCCCTGAACACACTTTCAAAACTCTTGCCATTCTCTGCCCTTCATATTATTACTATCCCAGTCTATTTTAAGATAATTAAAGTTCCCCATTATAACTATATAGCTTTTGTGCTTCTCTGTAATCTCCTTGCAAATTTGTTCCACTGGTTGGTGGCCTATGGAATACCCAAATTTCTGAGAGCAGCACAATTCACTGCACCTGAGCTCCAGCAAACTACCCTCAGGGATAGAGATAATCTACAGGATAGACGGGAAACTGTTCAACTTTTGTTGCCTTCAATCCAAAACAAAATCGCTCATAGATCTTCAGTATGCAAATGTCACTTGTTTGTATGCATTCTCTCAGAAAGTGAGCTCCAGGTCATTGCTAACTTCTTCTCCAAATGAGAAAATGGGCCTTTCACTTAACATCCTGAAAACATCCAAACACCTCCCATTACACCTTTGTTCCTGATGGCTTCATAGGGCCTCAGTTCCGAACAGATACTTGTCTCTTCAGCTGGTTGCCACATGCCTCCTGCGGATCTTGGATTTGAACTTGTTGCCCCAGCTCTAAGCTTGGCAACCCTGCATCTGTTTTCCTGTTGTGCACATCGGTCATCCTCCCATGCTTTTTTAAAAACTGCTTTCTAGCTTCTGAGAGAGTAGAGTGGGTAAGACTAGGTAGATTGATTTGCACTGGTCTGCCTAACAGGAGTTCCACCAGTGATGGAATGGTTGCACTTAAATGTATTGCTCTCAGGTGTAACAGTGCAATATGTAGGTCTTGTTTGGTCTGTTTACATTTGAAAATTAAGGCTCACACCATACAAATAGTTCTTTCAGCCAGGCCATTACATCTAGAGTAGTAAGGAGAAGAAGTAGTGTGATTGATATTCCACTTCTCACACATATTCTGGACTGGCTTACCAATAAATTGAGAGCCATTATCTGAGATGATCTTTTTGGATGCACCAAATAAACTGAAAATATCACTTAGAAAGTGTGTTACAGTTGTGCTTGACATATCTTGCAACTGATGGATTATAGGGTATTTGGAAAAGTAGTTAGTGATGACTAAAAAAATTGATGCCATGGACAGAAGCAAGCTTGGACCAAAGATGAGTAGGAACTTCATGTGGTAGAAGTGATTCCTTGTGCTGACTTGGTATATTTTCTTGACATAACTCATGCTTCTTAACAATGACTTCAGTATCATTGTTCATACCCAACCAATAGGCTTTCTCTCTTGTAAGTCTTCTCATCCAATTTATGCCCATGTATGAGTGATGAAGTTGCCATAGTGTGTCACATCGCAAAGATTTTTAAAGGCAAGCAGGTCATTATGCCAGAATGACTCTCCAGAAAATGCCCAGCTGGTCCTGATAAGGCCAAAAGAGTCTCATGTGTTCATGGACATGCTAATTGGAGGTAGGCCGTCCTTTAGTGATGGTTTTCCAGTGCTCCTGTGACAGAATCTTTCCCCTTGTAGTTGCTCACATTTGCAGTGTGCAAAATACATCAGGTCAATTTGTAGAAAATCTTTAAGTTCAATGTTGATCAAGTAACCTGTAGACCTAAGGATGTATCCGCAGCCTTTACTGAATTAGGCAATCTGCTGAGCATTACTGGTGTGACCATCAAATGTACCAGGTTTGTATCTAATGTTAGGAATTAGAGATAGTTTAAGTAAGTTTTAGTTGTATTTGTGTGTGTTAGGAATGAGTTTCAGCTTTAAGTTTAATTTGTATTTCTGTATTTGAGTGTTAAGAAAGAAGGAAATTTGTGTTTTAGTTTGATTTTAAAAGATGCCTGCATTCTAATGAGGTTTTACGACTCTTGAAGGGGAGTTAAAATAGACATAAGGTAAAAAAAACTGGGCTGTTGCCTAGCAACAGGAGGCCCATGCAGAGATGAGGAGAAACGGAAAGCAATTTCAGTTCAGTTGAAAGGAATTGCCTGCAGAAGCAGCATAGGAGAGGGACAGATAGCAAGTCCCAAATTAAGGTTGAAGCCAGGTGCCAGGAGAAGCTGGACACAGGTGAGGGAACTGCAGGAGCAGGTTCCAAAAACTAAAGAAGAAAATCCCCAAAACTGGAGAGTGGAACAGGAAAGGCTCCAAGAGGACAGTTAATTCAAAGGACAAGGACAGGAATTTGGAACGAGATGCTGTTCAGTGGAAGTGAAAGCAAAGGGCAGAGAGGCAGGTTCTAAGCTTAAAGCTTAAAGAGAGATTTCTGTGGTTTATCCCTGTGAAAATTGCTGATGTTAGGTTGAAAGGCTCAGCTTTTTGACTGTCGGTGTTTTGGGGTTTGCTCTGATGCTCAACATACATTTGAAATGTCTAAAACAAAAGGCAAACGTAATCAGAATGAAACTGGGCCTGGTGCTTTATCAACTGCCATGTCTGACATTACAGGTGGTAACAACATGGCCGTTTCCCACACTGAATTTAACTCTGTCAGCACGGTTGCTGACTTACAGAGCACTATTCTCACTGAATTTGCTGGACTCTGTTCGGAGCTGCATTCCTCTGCTGCTACTCTTCTTGCCTCTGTTGCTACTCTTCTTGCCTCTTGTTACTCTTCTTGTCTCTATTGCTACACTTCTTGCCTCTGTTGCGATCCTACAAGCCTCTGTCGACTCCTTCAATGAAAGGCTGCAAGATGTTGGACAATCAGCTACGGACTTGAGTGATAGAATTGCGGCTCTGGAGATCTGCTGCACTCAGCTGGAAGCCCAAAATAATAAATCGTTGACGAAGGTGCATGACCTGGAGAATCGCAGCTGAGGCAAAGTTGAAGGATTCTCTCGGTGTCTGAGGGCACGGAACAGAGAAACCCTACAACCTTTACTGAGGGCACTTCTTCTGGAGGTTTTTGGCAAGGAGAGTTTGGATTCACCACTGGTAGTGGATTGAGCCTATCGCCCTTTGGCATCGCGGCCACAGCATGGCGAGCCCACAAGGCTGTTAATACAAAGACTGCATCACTATAGAGTGAAGGAGTAAATTATGCATCTGTCTAGAGAAATGAGTCAACTATACTTTCGTGGAAGCCAGATATTCATCTACCCTGACCTCAGCATGGATCTAGCCCAGCATCATGGAGAACATAAATTTGCTAAAGGCCAACTTCGTGAAGCTGGACTTAAATTTGGCTTTCTCCACCCTGCTCTCCTGCGCGTAACTCTCTTTTTTTATTCCTTCATGGAATGCAGGCTTCGTGTCAGCATTTATTGCTCACATCTAGTTGTCCTTGAGAAGGTGCTGGTGAGCTGCCTTCTTGAACTGCTGCAGTCCATCTGGTGTAGGTACATGCACAGTGCTGTTAGGAAGGGGGTTCCAGGATTTAGACCCAGCGATATATTTCCAGGTCAGGATAGTAAGTGACTTGGTGGGGAACTTCCAGGTGGTGGTCTTCCCATCTATCTGCTGCCATTGTCCTTCTAGATGGTAATGGCTGTAGGTTTGAAGGTGCTGTCAAAGGAGCCCTGGTGAATTTCTGCAGTGCATCTTGTAGATGGTATACACTGCTGCTACTGTGCGTCAGTGGTAGAGGGAGTGATGTTTGTGAATGTGATGCTAATCAAGCGGGCTGCTTTGTCGTGGACAGTGTCAAGCTTCTTGAGTGTTGTGGGAGCTGCACTCATCCAGGCAAGTGGGCAGTATTCCATCACACTCCTGACTTGTGCCTTCTAGATGGTGGACAGGCTTTAGTGAGTGAGTAGATAAGTTTCTTGTCGCACGATCACTAGCCTCTGACCTGCTCTTGTAGCCACAGTATTTATATTGCTAGTCCAGTTCAGTTTCTGGTCAATGGTAACCCCCAGGATGTTGATGGTGGGGGTTCAGTGGTGGTGATGCCATTGAATATCAAGAGATGATGGTTAGATTCTCTCTTATTGGAGATGGTCATTACCTGACACTTGTGTAGTGCGAATGTTACTTGCCGCTTATCAGCCCAAGCCTGGATATTGTCCAGGTGTTGCTGCATTTGGACATGGACTGTTTCAGTATCTGAGGAGTCACGAATGGTGCTGAACATTGTGCAATCATCAGCGAACATCCCCACTTCTGACCTTATGATGGAAGGAAGGTCAATGATAAAGCGGCTGAAGATGGTTGGGCCGAGGACACTACCCTGAGGAAGACCTGCAGTGATATCCTAGAACTGAGATGACTGATGTCCAACAACCACAACCATCTTTCTTTGTGCTAGGTATGACTCCAACAAGTGGTGAGTTTTCCTCCTGATTTCCATTACCTCCAGTTTTGCTAGGGTTCCTTGATGCCACACTCAGTCAAATGTCAAGGGTAGTCACGCTCACCTCACCTTAGGAGTTCAGCTCTTATGTCCACCTTGGAACCAAGGCTGTAATGAGATCAGGATCTGGGTGGCCCTGGCGGAACCCAAATTGGGCATCAGTGAGCAGGTTATTGCTAAGCAAGTGCCGCTTGATAGCATTGTTAATGACACCTTCCATACTTTCCGGATGATCGAAAGTAGATTGATGGGGCTGTAATTGGGCGGGGTGGATTTGCCCTGCTTTTTGTGTACAGGCAATTTTCCACGTAGCCGGATAGATGCCAGTGTTGTAGCTGTCTTGGAATAGCTTGGCTAGGGGCGCAGCGAGTTCTGGAGCACAAGTGTTCAGTATTATTGCTGGAATATTGTCAGGGCTGATTGCCTTTGCGGTATCCAGTGCCTTCAGCCGTTTCTTGATATCATGTGGAGTGAATCAAATTGGCTGAAGACTGGCATCTGTGATGCTGGGGACCTCTGGAGGAGGCCAAGATGGATCATCCACTTGGCACTTCTGGCTGAAGATTGTAGCAAATGCTTCAGCCTTATTTTTTGCATTGATGTGCTGGGCTCCTCCATCATTGAGGGTGGGGATATTTGTGGAGGCTCCTCCTCCAGTGAGTTGTTTAATTACCCTCCACCATTCACAACTGGATGTGGCAGAATTGCAGAGCTTAGGTCTGATCTGTTGGTTGTGGGATTGCTTAGCCCTGTCTATCACTTGCTGCTTATGCTGTTTGGCATCAAGTAGCCCTGTGTTATAGCTTCACCAGGTTGACACCTTATTTTTAGGTATGCCTGGTGCTGTTCCTGGCATGCCCTCCTGCATTCTTCATTGAAACAGGATTGATCCCCTGGCTTGATGGTAATGGTAGAGTCAGGGATATGCCAGGCCATAAGGTTACAGATTGTGTTTGAGTACAATTCTGCTGCTTTGATGGCTCACAGGGCCTCATGGATGCCCAGTCTTGAGTTGCAAGCTCTGTTCAAAATCTATCCCATTTAGCACGGTGGTAGTGCCACACAACAAGATGGAGGATATCCTCACTGTGAAGGCGGGACTTCGTCTTCACAACGACTGTGCTGTGGTTACTCCCACCAATACTGTCATAGGCAGATGCATCTGCGGCAGGCAGGTTGGTGAGGATGAGGTCAAGTATGTTTTCCCCTCTTGTTGGTTCCTTCACCATCTGCCACAGACCCAGTCTAGCCGCTATGTAATTTAGGACTCAGCTAGCAGTGGTGCTACCAAGCCACTCTTGGTGATGGACATTAAAGTCCCCCACCCAGACTACATTCTGCACCCTTGCCACCCTCAGTGCTTCCTCCAAGTGATATTCAACATGGAGGAGCGCTGATTCATCAGCTGAGGGAGAGTGGTACGGCATTATCAGCAGAAGATTTCCTTGCCCATGTTTGACTGATGCCATGAGAATTTATGGGGTCCAGGGTCAATGTTGAGGACTCCCAGGGCAACTCCATCCCAACTGTATACCACTGTGCCACCACCTCTGCTGGGTCTGTCCTGACGGTGGGACAGGACATACCCAGGGATGGTGATGGTGGTGTCTGGGACATGATCTGAAAGGTATGATTCTGTGAGGGTGACTATGTCAGGTTGTTGCTTGCCTAGTCTGTGAGACAGCTCTCCCAATTTTGGCACAGGCCCCCAGATGTTAGTAAGGAGGATTTTGTAGGGTTGATAGGGCCGAGATTGCTGTTGTAGTTTCCAGTGCCAAGGTCGATGCCGGATGTTCCGTCCAGTTTCATTCTTTCTTGGGGCCTTTATAGCAGTTTGATACAACTGAGTGGCTTGCTAGGCCATTTCAGAGGGCAGTTAAGAGTCAACCACATTGCTGTGGGTCTGGAGTCACATGTGGGCCAGACCAGATAAGGACAACAGATTTCCTTCCTTAAAGACATTAGAGACCCAGATGGTTTTTACAACAATTGACAATGGTTTCATGGTCATCATCAGACTTCTAATTCCAGATTTTTATTGGATTCAAATTCCAGCATCTGCCTTGGTGGGATTCGAACCATTGTCCCCAGAGCATTAACCGGGGGCCTCTAGATTACTAGTCCAGCAAAGGCAGCAGACAGATGGGAACACCACCACCTGGAAGATCCCCTCCAAGTCACTCACCATCCTGACTTGGAAATATATTTCCGTTCCTTCACTGTTGCTGGATCAAAATCGTGGAACTCCCTTCCTAACAGCACAGTGGGTTTACCTACACCATACGGACTGCAGCAGTTCAAGAAGGCAGCTCACCACCACCTTCTCAAGGCAACTAGGGATGGGTAATAAATGCTGGTCCAGCCAGTGAAGCCCACATCCTGTGAATGGATTTTTAAACAAGTCCTGTGACAGTACCACAATGCCATCGCTTCCCCATTCAACAGAGTGAATAAGATTTTCAGCACGTTGCAAGAAGCTTCAGCCTTTTTCAAAGACACAATTGTACCTTCTCTTAGTAAGTCACATCGCGACTTCATCCAGGACAAAACAGTCCTCAATGCTTAATGAGGTAACAATGTATGATGGTTTATTTACATGATAAGTTTTGTTGGTTATATCAATCTCTTTATATCTTACATCCAAACTGCACTAATCGTGGGAAGTTTTACATAAACCCTATGGGTGTTTATTTTTTACCTTTTACCACATATGCCATTGAATTTCTTTGGGAGTTGAATCTCTCTTTATACTCTCCATCTCTTGTTGAGTACTGTATTACCAAGCTGTTGCTTCTGCACCTTGTTTAGCATATGCTGAGCTTTACAATACTTTTGCTTTATTGTATTTTGTATATTGCTTTAATGTAGGCTGTCTTTTTAAGACACATTGGTAAGATAGGTATGAATCATACACTAGATTTGAGGGGTAGTAGTCACTTCATTTGGGGAGGTGATATAAGCTTTTCTTTCCTTCTTCCCCTTCTTTTTCTATTTTTTCTCCCATTTCTTCTCTTTTGTTTATCTTTATCTTGTTCTTTTCCACATATACATATATACTTGCCTTTTGGTCAATTTTTAACATTCTTTAGGTGGATAAGCTCTGGTTCAAAAGTATTTAATCCTTTATTACCAGTGCTTAAGCTATGGGGGCTATATGCTTTGATACGCTTTTATTATCATAATGTCCACTAATATTAAGGTCTCACAGGGTGGTTGGCCAATCTATTTTATCATCTAGAATGTGAAAAGTCTAAATAACCCAGTTAAAAGAAATAAAGTTCTCTCTTGTTTACATCATTTGAAAGTGGACATTGCCTTCCTGCAGGAAACTCACTTATTTACATCTGACCACTTTTGAATGCGGAAGGGTTGGATTGGGCAAATGTTTCATTCTAATTTTCATAGTAAAGCAAGAGGTCCGGCAATTTTAATCCATAAAGGCATTCAAAGAACAAAGAAAAGTACAGCACAGGAACAGGCCCTTCGGCCATCCAAGCCTGCACTGATCACGTTGCCCGTCAACTAAAACATTTTGCACTTCCGGGGTCCGTATCCCTTTATTCCCATCCTATTCATGTATTTGTCAAGCTGCCTCTTAAACACCATTATAATACCTGCTTCCTCCACCTCCTCTGGCAGCGAATTCCAGACTCTCACTACCCTCTGCGTAAAAACCTTGCCCCACACATCTCCTTTATAGTTTTCTCCTCTCACCTTAAATCTATGTCCCCTAGTAATTGACTCTTCCACCCTGGGAAAAGGCTTCTGACTATCTACTCTGTCCATGCCACTCATAATTTTGTAAACTTCTATCAAGTCGCCCCTCAATCTCTGCCGCTATAGTGAGAACAATCCGAGTTTTAACAACCTCTCCTCATAGCTAATAACCTCCAGACCAGGCAGCATCCTGGTAAATCTCCTCTGCACCCTCTCCAATGCCTCCATATCCTTCCGGTAATGTGGCGACCAGAATTGCACGCAATATTCCAAATGTGGCATAACCAAGGTTCAATACAGCTGCAGCATGACTTCCCAGCTTTTATACTCAATACCCCTGCCAATGAAGGCAAGCATGCCATATGCTTTCCTGACTACCTTATCCACCTGCATTGCCACTTTCAGTGACCTGAGGACCTGTACACTCAGATCCCTCTGCCTGTCGATGCACTTAAGGGTTCTGCCATTTACTGTAGAATTCCTGCCTGTAATAGAACTTCCAAAATGCATTACCTCACATTTGTCCGGATTAAACTCCATCTGCCATTTCTCCGCCCAAGTCTCCAACCGACTTGGATATCCCGTTGTATCCTTGGACAATTGTCTTCATTATCAGCAACTCCTCCAACCTTAGTGTTGTCTGCAAACTTACTAGTTAGCCCAGTTACATTTCCTCCAAATCATTTATGTATACTACAAACAGTAAAGGTCCCAGCACTGATCCCTGCGGAACTCCACTAGTCACAGCTCTCCATTCAGAAAAGCACCCTTCCACTGATACCAACTGTCTTCTGTGAGCAAGCCAATTCTGTAACCATCCTGCCAGTTCACCTCTGAACCCATGCGACTTTACCTTCTGTACCAGTCTGCCATGAGGGACCTTGTCAAAGGCCTTACTGAAATCCATGTATATAACATCCACTGCTCTTCCATCATCGATCATCTTTGACACTTCCTCGAAAAACTCGATCAAGTTAGTGAGGCACGACCTCCCCTTCACAAAGCCATGCTACCTCTCACTAATACGCCCATTTGCTTCCAAGTGGTAGTAAATCCTGTCACGAAGAATCTTCTTCAATAATTTCCCTACCACTGACGTAAGGCTCACTGGTCTGTAATTTCCTGGATTATCCCTGCTACCCTTCTTAAACAATGGAACAAAATTGGCCATTCTCCAGTCTTCTGGGACCTCACCCATAGCCAGTGAGGATACAAAGATTTCTGTCAAGGCACCAGCAATCTCCTCTCTTGCCTCCCTCAGTACTCTGGGGTAGATCCCATCTGGCCCTGGGGACTTATCCACCTTAATATTCTTCAAGATGCCTAACACCTCCTCTTTTTTGATCTCAACATGATCCAGGCTACCTACACACTCTTCCCTAGAAAAATTGACCGCTAAGTCCTTCTCTTTGGTGAATACTGATGAGAAGTATTCATTTAGTATCTCTCCCATTTCTTCTGGCCCCACACACAGATTCCCACCTCTGTCCCTGAGTGTGCCTACCCTTTCCCTGGCTACCCTCTTGCTCTTTACATATGTATAAAAGGCCTTGGGATTTTCCTTAATCCTGGTTGCCAGTGACTTTTCATGACTCCTTTTAGCCTTCCTGACTCCTTCCTTAAGTTTCTTCCTACTTTCTTTGTATTCTCCACGGGCTTCATCTGTTCCCAGCCTTCTAGCACTTATGAATGCTTCCCTTTTTTTTGACTAATCTCACAATATCTTTCGTTATCCAAGGTTCCTGAAATTTTCCATTTCCCCTTGCCATTCCCTTTGTTCACTCAAGTTATAGCTGACCCTAATGGCCGCTTTGTTATGGTACAAGGCAGACTTTTTAACTGTCCTTTGATCTGAACTAAAGTATATGCACCCAACTGGCTGGGATGATCACTGTTTCATTTCAAACTTATTTTCCATACCTGATGTAGACTCATATCACTTACTTCTTGGAGGAGACTTTAACTATATTTTTAACCCAAATTTAGATGGCTCATCTACGAAATCTGTTCCAATAGCAAAATCAGCCTCAGCCATTTGTTCTTTTCTGATGCACACAGATTGATAGACTCTTGTTTTCTATACCCATCAGCAAGACAAAACTCTTCTTTCTCTCCTGCTCACCACACCTATTTGCGTATTGACTATTTTTTTCCTTGACAAGAGGCTGCTCCCGTTTATTCAATCTTGTGCACACAATAACTTTGTGATTTCTGATCATGCCCTCTTAGTTTGAGCAATACTTAGTTTGAGTTCCATGACCAAGCTGTTTCTCATTCACCATGCGTCTTGATTCTCTTCTTCTGGTGGACCAGATCTTACTAAATTAATTTCCTTGCAAATAGATACTTTTATAGAACTTAATACTACTCCAGATATTTCTTTTGCTACCTTCTGGGAGAGTATGAAGGCTCACCTACGTGGACAAATAATTTCATATGGTGCTCAACTTAACAAACACAATATTTCAAATTTGTCCCAACTGGTTGACCAAATTCTCTTAGTGGACCAGCAGTAAGCTTTTGCACCTACCCCAATATTATATAAACAGCATCTGGCTCTACAGACTGAATGTGATCTTCTTTCCACTAAACAAACAAACAGAAAAGCTTACACTTAGACCATGTGGTACATTTTATGACCATGGTGAAAGAACCGGTAGGCTCCTGGTTCACCAGCTTCAACCAGTTGCTTCCTCTCAATTTATAGCTGAAATTACCACTCCAACAGGGTCAACTCCTGTGACTCTGTTCAGTAGCCATTCCCCACGTTTCTAAACAAAAAATAAAAATTAGGATCTAGCAAGTCAAATTCTACCCTGGGATCTGACTTGTCCAGTAGCAATGTCAGCTGGGATCATAACACTAATCTTGCAGTCGTAACCTTGGATCTTTATCAAGAGATGTTGCGAACTCGGTGGGGCATTGGTCAAAGGTTTCCTTAAAATCACCTCCAGTGGCTTGTGGTTGGTTTCTACTACAGATCTCTCACTGAATAAGTAAGTGTGAAAATGCAAAATTCCAAACACCAAGGCTAATGCTTCCCACTTGATGTTAGAGGAATTGGATTGCACCACAGATGGGGATTTTGAAGCAGATGGAATGGGTTTATCCTTTAATAATATGCATGCTCCTAAACATTTTTATGATGCTTCTACTTGTAGGGTGGTTATCTCCCTAGGATCATAAAATTGCAATACCAATGCTTCTGATAATGATTGTTTCAGTGCTTCAAGGAGATGTTGGTAGTCTTTGTGCCATAAAAATGGCACATCCTTTTCAACAATTCCCTTAAAGATGATGAGTTTTGTGTGAAATTGGAAATGTAAGGAGACAAGAAATTAAAGAGACATAAGCATCTTTGAAGATTTTCCTTATCTTAGGTTGTGTGCAGGGCATAAATCTCTTCTACTTTATTTGGGTCAGGACATATACAAGCACTTAAATAAATAGAGCCAAAGAAATTGATTTTCTGCACATTGATGTCACATTTAAGACTGTTGAACACCAGCCCATCCTTACATGCTGCTTGCATCAGTAGATGTAAGTTATGGTTATGTTCTTGCTCTATTCTTCCTATGATGGTCATATCATCTGCCATACATGTGCATCATGATATGGTCCATGTCATGCAATTCACATGTGCTTAAAAGAGATCCTGGCTAACTAGCCCAATGGAAGTCTTTAGAAGCAATATCGTCCGAATGGGGTATGAAACGTAGTCAGTTCCTGGGACTTTCCGCGAGATAAACTGACCAATAACCATGTTTGGTATCAAGTTTTGAAAAGAACTTTGCCCAGGTGAAGTTCGGATTTAGCTCTTCCAAAGTAGGTATTTTCTGTGGACAACATTTCAAAGCTGTGTTCAAATGTCTCAGATCAAGGCATGCTTGCAGCAGCCTGTCCTTTTTTATGACACATGTGATCCAGCTGCACCAATGTCATGCTCTTGTACCTTTCTGATTATTCCATGGAGTTCATTTTGTCCAACCTTAAACTTGGCTTGTACGCGGATGCTGCAGTTGAATGTTGGGTCAATTGATGGAATTGCATCCTCCTGCAAGTGTAGCATTACAGCTCCCTGATAACTGCCAATCTTGTTGAAACATTCTGGATATTGCAATGTCAGATCATGAACTGAAGTGATAGGAGTAACTTTTATTGCTGATCTGCCATGTGGTGTCTGGCTGACTCCATGAATGATTACCCAACATGACATTGCAATATGCTGGTAGACCTGCAATTGCTGACATTTTGGTTTCTAAGATGTAGGATATATGTGAAACGCAGGATGATTGTTTGTACTTGCACTCTCGCGCAATGGATCCTGCACATGGAATTACTAAGCTGTTTTATGCCAAAAGTTTCACAGTAGTAGGATTTTCCATATGGCCTTCAACTGCTGTGAGTGCATGTCTTGTAGAATTGTCAGAGGTGGCATGTTGGCACTTGCCCCTGTGTAGTGAATAGTAGTGAATAGTGATTTTCTGAGGACAGATCATCTTGGCAAACATTTCTGACAATGTGATGACATCTATGTGTCCTGCGAGAGCGATGGTGCGAGATGTGTGCTCACCACGCTTCACATCGTTTTGCACACTGTCATCATTGCCTGGTTCATCAACCACCTTATGTATGTGTTTCTTACAGGATACGGTATGGTCATTGTTGTTGCTCAAAGACATTGCCTGTTTACAGTCTGTTCTGGTCTTTGCATAACTCTTCGTAGCTCCTCCGGCCTTTACTCTGCTGTGCTATTATTGCCTGTAGCCCTTTCTGCCACATGCTTTGCAGAAATCATGAAATGCTTGGCATTTCTATTTTGCATGTAGAAGTCCGTACCTTCCACATGTCTTTCCAGGTTTGGGCATTCCAGACTGTGTCAAGGTTTGCGGTTGTACAAAAAACATGTAAGCTTTGTCGACCTGCGATGATTGCTTCATACTTTCGTCCATCCTTGAGTAGCTCACCGATTCTATAGCTTTTGGGTTTGCCCAGCAGATCTCTCTAACATGCTTCCATTTGAGTGGATGCAATCACCATCTCAGCAATTCTCTCTGCCAGCTCTGCTTCTGAGAAATTACAGTATTTCTGCATCAACTGACAAAATAGCCTATGGATTCCTTAGACTGTTGATGGTATGACATGAATTCCAGGCGATGGATAGGGAATTTAATCTAACTCTGAACGGGTCTTCCAAAGTTGTCCAAATCTTTTTGGGATCTTTTTGTTCTGCTTCTGTTAGCCCTGATGTGTTTAACCTATCTAGACCTTCATTTCCAACTACTATAGATGAATTTTTTTGGCTTACTTGTCTGGTTCTGACACTCCCAAGTCAGGAAACCGTAGCTGTATATGTTGTTTAAACACTTTGAACTCAGGCAGAAGGTCAGCTGCATTCCAATTTAAACTTGGGAATTTTGTAGATATTTTTGCAATATTCCCTGGACCTTCCTTCTGCTGTACTGTGAATAAATGCTGCTGCTGCTGCTGTTGCAGTTGTATGAACTGAGGTTTGTGAATGCTTTAAATTAATTGCTGCCTGTCAGCTTCTTGTAGTTCCTCTACTCACCCCAGCATGTTCCACTACTGCTGTCATACCTGGGATGAGTATTGTGCCGCTTTCATGAGCTTTTCTGAAACTCCGCCCACGAAGATAAGTTGTGGTGGGAACTCATCATGATGCTCTGCAAAGCAAATAATGACGCTGTTGCTATTTTTTTTGTTCAGCAGCTTCTGATTTTGGCTGTTGTTATCGCAACCTTGTTCCGCCTGATTTCCACGACAGTTCTTGGTTCTCCCTAATCTGGTCCACTGCTGCTCACCTTTCCCAACTAAGCAAAGCCCAGTGCTGGTCCTCTCACATGTGGAGCTGACAGACTGTGCGCTGCGATCCCCCCCTGGAGATGACACATCCTGCATTCACTAAGTGCTGCTATAAACCTCAACACTGTCTGCTTACCAGCATGTTATCTCAGCACTGGCATGACACTGTGTTTTCAAAGCTTTTCACTGCAGTCACCATGCTGCATTTTAAGAACTCTTTGATACTGCATTGTAATCTAAAAAGAAGAGACTCTAATTGCTTCTACTATGTTGAGGGCATTCTTAAAATTTTTCACTGTTACTTCCATGTGGAGCTCTTTAAAAAATATTCCAATGCTATCACCATATTGTGTTCTTATAAAACAAGTCCATAAGCATATTTGTTTTATAAACATCAAGGCACCAACCACACATAGGAGTTATTTAACACATTATTTGTAGGTTCATTTATTAATGGTCAGATGGGTGATAGCAGTCTTACTTTGTTGCAGAGCTTGGAAACACTTCTGAGCTGTTATCTGCTCACTGTATACAGAGACTAAGACTAAGACTGATTACATGATACATTGCATCATTTCCCTTCTGGTGATGTATAAAGAAACATATTCATATCCTTGATATCCTAGAAATGTGCTATCTGTAAAATTCCAAACCTCATGGATATGCTGCAGTAATGCCAGCTGCTGCTCAAGCTCTGAAACCCAGAGCTCAAGCTACGGCAGCTGACAATAGCTCATGCAGATGTGGTTGTGCAACACATGAGAAACATCCTGGAGTTCCCACATAGAACAGGATGTCCAGTTCACTGGTCCAAGCTGCCATGCCATGCCTCTATTTATTAGATTAACTCAGTTAACAGATATATTCAAAATATTCTTATTATGAATATACTTATTGTTTTATTTCCTAAATGCTTGCTTGTGTTTCTAAGGTACTGTTGGGATACGCAGATGTCTAATTATTTTCTTCAATCTAGTTGATAAGCTTCAAGCTATTTATCACAGTTGTACAATCCTATCACTGGAGGATAGTACAAACCCTTACAAACCCTAACTCTGGAGAAAGTAAAACATAGAGACAATACTCACCAACCAATCAACTCACTTCCTGTGATTTTACACCTTGATTATTTCTTTTTCAAACTCGAGCACACGCCTGTCTGATGCTCCTGCTGATTCTATCTCTAGGTAAGTGACAGGCTGTAAGCCTGGCCTTCAATTTAGCCTCTCCCCTCTGCTCCCATTTCCTCTCAGGTCTGCTCTTATGACTTTGGGCAGAATCGTCCGGTCATGTTGGTGATGGGCGTCATGGTGGGCATGAGTGGACAATATGGCGAGAAGGCCAAAAATCAATTTTACGCTGTTGTGAAGCCAGTTTGCGATCATCCCCTCCAGCCGTCAATGGTGGGCCACGTTTTCCATCACTGCATGTCAAGAACCTAATTTCAATACTTTAGTATCTCAATATAAGCGCTGCTTGCCGGAATCATTCCCCCCATGCTAAATCATCCGGGCACGTTGGCGTGCGTGTTTCAAAACTGTACAGAAGCGACGTACACCTGAGGAGCTGCACATCGCTCGGGACTTCAAGGTTTGTTTGCCTTCTTTGCTTTGGGCAGCACTCACGGTCATCAGTGCCAGCCTTTGCAGGCAGCACCACCTTACTTTTAGAGGGGAATCACGGCCAGGGCTCTACCTACCACACCAGCTGTAAGGCGGGGGTGGGTTTTCAATAGCTACAGGGCTAGGGCTTGTTTCGGGGAAGGAGGAGAAGTGGTCTCAGGCAAGGGAAGAGGCTGCAGGGTGAGGGCTGTACTGGAGAAGGAAGGTATCTCACAGTGTGTTTGGGGGCACATGTTGATCTGTGCAAGTGGCCTCAAGATGGTCAGGGCTGAGCAGTCCCCAGAGGAGAATAGGCCAGATGGAGATGTGAAGGTGTGTGTGAGAGAGTGAGAGGTGATGTCCCTTGAGCTGGCAGTGAGTGAGATGCCAGTGAATGTGTGATGGGCTTGTGAGTGTGAGCTTACAGTGATGAGATGATTGACTTACTCTGGCGGCACGGATGAGATCATTCATCTGTTTCTGCACTGGATGGCCGACCTCTTGTGTGCAGTGTTGGCACTGACCACCTCTGCCACAATCTCCCAAGCTGGAGTAGTGAGACTGATGGACCTCCTGCAGCCAGAGCAGAGGTGGAGGACATCACATTGGGCTTCCAGAAGGCATCCCAAAGGTGCATCACTGAATCGGGGGACTGCACTCTAATTGGATTTTTTGGACTATGTCTTCACCGGAACAATCCTGGGTTGCAAGAATTGAGAAGTGTGCACATGGATGCAGTTTAAATATGGCACCCAGCATGAGGAAGCAGCAAGGAAACTGCATAGCGGGAAATTGGAGGCCACCCAACAGCGAGGCAGCGTCTTTCCTGTGGCTGTATAAGTAATGAGGCGCGAAGAGGCCGATATAGCGGGAAAACCCGCCATAGCGGCTAGAGAGTAAAATATCTTTTTTTCATGCCCACTACTGCACTTAGTGGGAATCTGGGATGATTCCTCCCTTTATCTCCAGTTAAGTATTAGGCCAATTAAGTGATAACCTGGGATTCAATTTATCCCCTCCTTATTGCTTTTGTTTCCCCTCAGGTCTGCTCCTGATCCTGCTTACTCTATCTCCAGGCAACTGACAGGAATCCTGGCCTTCAATTTATCCTCTCCCGCGGCTCTTGTTTCCTCTCAGGTCTGCTCCTGCTGTTGGCTGTCCCTCCAGGTAATCACAAAATGTCACTGGTAGAAGTGTAGGAGCAGATCTACCTGGCTTCTCTCTCAGAGACCTGTTTACACAGACAAAGGCATTTCGAAACAGAGCAGTTTTTTTTAAAGTAACTAAATGTTTGTGCTGCCGAAAGTTAGTGTATTTTTCTGCTCATAACAGTACACGTTAATATGTTGCCAAGCAACAGTAATATGTGACAGATACCCACTAATCAGCACCAAGAACCAGCAAAAACTCAGGTGGAGGATCAGTAGAAGTAACATCACCGCCCAGCAGGAACTCCATGGGTAGAACATTGAGCTCGGCAGGTGGTCACACGCCCGACCCAGCCGAGCGTTAAATGACGTGCAATGATGTTGAGCGAACGTCCCGACGTCATCGTGTAGTCCTGCGATATTCCGCTCAGCAGGCGTGAGCCAGAGTCGGCAACGCGCCCACCGACAATTAAAAGGCCTGTTAAGGCCAATAACAAGGTCATTCATTTTCAAATTTACCTTACAGTTGGTGGGCAGTGGAAAACACCAAGCAGCCTTTGTACTTTTTTAGGAAACCTCATCCACAGGTGGGATGAGGTTTCCTAAAGCAAATAAAATAAAAATAAAAATTTCACACTTGAATTAAAAACATGTCCATGCTCATGTGACAGAGTCACATGAGGGGACATGTTTTATGAAATTTTTATTCTCTTCATTTTTTAAAAAAAATAGCGTTTGTTTGTGCTAGGCCCGCTCGCCCTTCTCCCCCTGCCTGCACAGGCAGCACTGAGCACTGCCTTAATTGGCCTGCCCGGGTTGCAGTGCCGATTGCGAGCAGCAGTCATCTTCCCAACTGCCCATGCCTTCTACTGCCAAGCATCCATGCCAAGGGAAAAATTTTGCCCCATATGTTCCCATTCAGATAGGAAAATGGAAATGGAAAATCAGGATTGGGTGCCAAATTCCACCAATCAGACTCCAAGTAGTTGATGAGATTCCTTTTTGGGGGTTAAGACCTCCGTGACCGAGCTAAATTATTTTATCGGGTAGTTTTTCGCATTATCAGTACCTATGGCTGTCAGAAACAAACCATGTTATAGCATCCAAACTGAATCTTTGCTTCGACAAAGTGCTGAAGATTATTTGGTATTGCTGCACGTAACATTATAATTCTTGTTACACATTATGTAAGATAAGAAAAGGCAATGATATAGAATGTTGATGGCTGTCAAAGGGAGCTGTCACTATCATTTGCAAAATCAAGATACCTCAGAGATGTACAATTCTACATAATTCATTCAACAACTTCAGAAGCTTAAAGAAATATTATACACTCAATCCTTACCTCTCTTTCTCTCAGGACCCAGGGAAAGCATATTATTGTAACAGATGGCCTCTTGTTGATAAAAAGAAATTGCTTTCTGGGGAGAGTGCCCATGTGAGAGGACGGGCATGCGACTTTTTTCCAGTGGCATGTGCTCTTAAACTATGCATGTGATTGTATTCCCTTTGGATAGAGATTTCAAACAGAATATTCTCTCAAACATTTTCTCCTGTATTTGTGGTACCTTGAACACTGCCCCAGCTAAGAGTAAAATGAGCTACTTTAGCATATATGAGGACTTAACTAGTGTCCTCAGATGCTAGAGATTGGAAATAAAAGATCAATGGAAAAACACATAATGTGAGTCGTATGGGGAGAAGACAGGCCTATAGCGGCTATATGCCAAAACATGCAGTGAATTTATTCCCCTGGTCAATTGGGAACCCAAAAGATTGCACTGCATGTCCAATCAACCTGGAGATAGATGGAATCTGTGGTTGATTCTTGGTGCCTTCTGAAATGATCAAACATCACTTAGGGCAGGATATTGAGCTCGGCAGGCGGGTGCACGCTCAACCGGGCCAAGCGTAAAATGACATGCGATGACGTCTTGGCATCATCATGTAGTCCTGCGATATTTTATTTGGTGAATCCACACCAGAGATGACAGCGTGCCCACCAACAATTAAAAGGCCTATTAAGGCCATTAAAAAGGTAATTACATTCAAATTTACACTGCCCATCCAACCTTACGGTTGGCGGGAAGGCAAAAACGCCAAGTGGCTTTTGCACTTTTTAGGAAACCTCATCCACGGGCGGGATAAGGTTTCCTAAAGCCAATAAAAATAAAATTAAAATTTTACACTTGAATTAAAAACATGTCCCTGCTCATGTGACAGAGCAACATGAGGGAACATGTTTTATGACATTTTTATTTTGTTCATTAGTTTTTTTAAATAGCACTTTATCTCCCTGAGGCAGCTCCTTGCCTGAGGGAGATTGAATCGCTCTTTCGCACGCATGCACAAAGTTCACGCTAGGCCTGCTCGCTCTTCTCTCCCCACCTGCACAGGCAGCTCTGAGTGTTGCCACTCATGTTCCACACTGGGTGGGCCTTAACTGGCCCGCCCACATAAAACAGCTGTGCGGTGTCGATCGTAGGCAGTGGTTGGCTTCTTGACTGCCCTTGCCAAGCACCCCTACCAAGGGCAAAATCCTGCCTTCAGTGAAAAACCAACTATAAAAGAAAAAGAACAACCAGAGGAAATATCATTAACCTGTTGACAATGACCCAGGTCTCATACTGGGGCAAACCTCTGGCAATCACAGTAAAGCTGATCTTGCAATGTTCTCTTCACTGGGGAACAGCTGTCTAAGTAGAGAAAACAGTCTCACAGACTAGTCAACCAACAAGCTAGCATATTGTATTCACAGAGTCATTTACATCAGCTGATATTTGAGACTATGTCATTACTATACCCAGATATGTCCTGTTTCAGGGACAGCACAACCCCACCAGAGGTGGAGGCACAGTGGTTTACAATCTGGTGGAAGTGACCCTGGGAATTCTCAAGGCTGATTATGGACACCTTCTGTGAAGACTCTAAGCTACAAGTAAACATGGTCAAGGAAATCTCTTACCTGTTGCCCACCCATCCACTCCCCTACACCCCCCTCCTCATCTGATGAATCAGTATTCCTTGATGTTGAACATCGCTTGGAGGAAGCAATGAGTGAAGGAAGGGAACAAAATGTACTCTCGGTAAGACACCGGAAAAGAGTCGCATGGTAGAGATTGACCAAACTGACTGAGTCCTGATAGACTTCCTCGAGACTAGAACTTTACCAGGTGATGAGGGAACTAACAGGGGCTTGACACGAAGAGCTTATCCTTGCTGTCGATCTGTCACCAATATCAGTGTCATAAACATTAATAGGAGTGACCACTGCACTTGTGAAGACAAGTAAAATTACCTGAAACTGGGCAGCCATGAGGCAGTATAGGCCATTGGCTTCTGCAGAATTGTAAATCAACACAACTTGTTAGCTCAGAGTGGGTGATGCTGTGAGTGGAGCAGTCACAGAGGGTGAGGCTGTGAGTGGAGGGGAAATGGAGGGTGAGGCTGAGTGGAGGGTTCGGAGGGTGAAGCTGTGAGTGGAGAGTTCAGAGGGTGAAGCTGTGAGTGGAGGGTTCGGAGGGTGAAGCTGTGAGTGGAGGGTTCAGAGGGTGAGGCTGTGAGTGGAGGGTTCAGAGGGTGAGGCTGTGAGTGGAGGGTTCAGAGTGTGAGGCTGTGAGTGGAGGGTTCAGAGGGTGAGGCTGTGAGTGGAGGGTTCAGAGGATGAGGCTGTGAGTGGAGGGTTCAGAGGGTGAGGCTGTGAATGGAGGGTTCAGAGGGTGAGGCTGTGAGTGGAGGGTTCAGAGGGTGAGGCTGTGAGTCGAGTGGTCACAGAGGGTGAGGCTGTGAGTGGAGGGTTCAGGGGGTGAGGCTGTGAGTGGAGGGGAAATGGAGGGTGAGGCTGTGAGTGGAAGGTTCAGAGGGTGAGGCTGTGAGTGGAGGGGAAATGGAGGGTGAGGCTGTGAGTGGAGGGTTGAAAGGGTGAGGCTGTGAGTGGAGGGTTCAGAGGGTGAGGCTGTGAGTGGAGTTAAAAAAAAGGCAGGGCGCCTTATTCCCTTAGAATGTGCATTCTGCACCATGTGGGAATTCCAGGACACTTCTCATGTCTTGGACAGCTTCATGGGCAGGAGGTTACATCAACAGAAGAAACTCAATCTCCAGGTTTTTGAGCTTTTTTGAAAAAAATCATGGGATGTGGTTGTCAATGGCAAGGCCAGCATTTGTTGCCCATCCCTAGTTGCACTTGAACTGAATGGTTTGCTAGACAATTTCTGAGGGAAGTTAAAAGTCAACCACATTACTGGGGGACTGAAGTCACAGTTACACCAGACCAGGTAAGGATGGCAGGTTTGCTTCCCTAAAGGACATTAGTGAACCAGGTGGGTTTTCCAAAAACCTGTGGTAGTTGTCATGGTTACCTTTACCCAGACTAGCTTTATATTTATTTGTTGAATTGAAATTCCATGAGCTGCTATGGTGGAATTTGACCCCATGTCCCCATAGCATTAGCTGGGCCTCTGGAGTATTAACCAGTGACATGACCACCACACAACCATCTCCCCTTATGGCACCTTGATATCATGGGTATCACTTTTGGTGATGTGATTACCCCACAGCTTAAGAAACTGCAGAGCAGGAATGGGTGAACATGAGAGAAGTACCAGCCTAGTAGTGCAGGAGTTCCCTGAGCGCATACTTCTACCAGTATTCTGAATACTGGTGAGAATGATGGTTCCTCAGGGGAGTGCAGCCAGAGTCAATTTCACTACATTACTGGTGGCTCAGCTGTGCAGGGAGAGGTGCAGGAGGAAGATTAGAAAAGCAATAAAGTTGGGGGATTCTATAGCTAGGGGAACAGGCAGGTGTTTCTGCAGCCACAGTTATGACTTCAGGATGGTTTGCTGCCTCCCTGGTGCTACTCACAAACATATGAACATGCAAAATAGAAGCAGAAGTAGGCCATTTGGCCCCTTGAGCCTGCTCTGCCATTCAATAAGATCATGGCTGATTTGTTTGTGTTTCAATTTTCACATTCCCATCTACCTCCAATAACCTTTGATTCCCTTGCCTAACGAACCTATCTAGATAAAAACAAAAAACTGCGGATGCTGGAAATCCAAAACAAAAGCAGAATTACCTGGAAAAACTCAGCAGGTCTAGCAGCATCGGCAGAGAAGAAAAGAGTTGACGTTTCGAGTCCTCATGACCTTTCAAAAGAAACTATCTACCTCTGCCTTAAGAATATTCAATGACCCTGCCTTCAGAGGCAGAGAATTTCAAATTTGCACAACCCTCTGAGAGAAAAAATTCTCCTCATCTCTGTCATAAAAGTGTAACCCCTAATTTTAAAACAGTGCACACTAGTTCTGGACTCACCCATGAGAGGAAACATCTTTTCCATATCCACCTCGTCAATGCCATTCAGGATCTCACATCCTTCAATCAAGTCACTCCTCACTCTTCTAAACTCCAGTGGAAGCAAGCCCAGTCTGAATAACCTTTCTCCATAAGACACCCTGCTCATTCTGAGTGTCAATCTAGTAAACCTCCTCTGAACATGTAAAAAAAATTTCAAAGATATCTTCCCTTCTATATATTAGTCTTATCTTTCAGTTTGAATAACACTTCTTATCTAGCTTCTCACACTGACTATGCAGAATCTCCTTCCTTGTCCTGCTTATATCATTGGTACCTACATGGACCACAACAACTGGATCCGCCCTCTCCCTTTGCAAGTCCCTCTCCAGACCTGAATAAGTGTCCTGAACCCGGGCACTGGGCAGACAACATAGCCTTCTGGATTTTCACTCTTTTCTACAGAGGATAGTGTAAATCCCCCTCACTATACCATCCCATACTACCACTACATCCTTGTTTGCTCCCCCCACTTGAATGGTTTCCTGTACCACAGTGCCATGGCGAGCCTGCTCATCTACCTTGCAGACTTTGCTTTCATCCACACAGGTTGTGAGCACCTCAAACCTCAAACAATTGCAAAGTCTGAGGTTCCTCCACTCCTCGGTCTGCTCGGTCCCATTACCTGCCTCACTCACGGTCCCTAACTGCTGATCAAAATGGATGACATTATTCTAAGATCGCTTTCTAGGACAAAGTGTCCAGGTATTTTTCCCCCTCCCTTATGTTGCACAGTGTCTGCAGTTCGGCTTCCAGATCAATAATCCTGACCCGGAATTCCTCTTTCTGCAGACATGTTTGTCATGGGTCACTTGGCATCCAAAATCTCCACATTCCACAGCTGCAACAAAGCACTTGTTCTGTCATTGCTACTTATGTTATTTAGTTACCTTAATTTAGTTACACACTTAATTAACGGAGAATAATTCCTATGTCTGCTACACCTCTTTCCCCTGTGCACCGAATTCCTACATGAACCTAATTCGCTCTTCACTCAGTCTCCGTCTTGCTCAGGCGTAATAAACCTTTTCCTCACGCGGGCTTGCTGATCAAGGGTCAAGCATGTCACTGAACAGCTGCAGCACTATGTGAGGGGAGAGGGTGAACAGCCAGAGGTACAGGTACATATTGGGAGCAACAACATTGTTGAAAGAGGAAATGAGGCCCTCCAAACAGAATTTCAGAAGCTAGAAAGGAGATGAGCAAGAAAGCCCTCAAAGTAATCTCTGGACTACTTCTGGTGCCACACACTACTGAGTATACGAATAGGAGGAGGGAGCAGATGACTGCATGGCTGGAGGGAAAGTGCAGGAGAAAAGTCTATTGGGAGGTGGGAGCTATACAGATCGGATGGGGTGCACCTAAACACGTCTGCCTTTGAAAGACATTGGGTAATAAGGTGGCGGCCAATTCATGGCCACGAACTGGGAGCCAGCCAACAACATGGAGCCAGTGTCCTCATGAGACAGTTTGCTAGTGTGGTTGGGGAGAGTTTAAACTAAATTGGCAGGGGTGTGGGACACCAGGATGTAGCTTTGGAAAGGAGAGACAAGGTGTAAGAAGGGTTGGCAAATACATATAGCATTAGAGTGAGAAATAATAAGGTATTAAGTGAGGTTAGATGAAGATGCAATTCAATAGGGTCTATTTACAGTGCATGTATACACGAAGCATGATTAGAAAGAAGGTTGGTGAGCTGCAGTTGCAGATGGTTACATGGGAACACGATGTCATGGCGATAACAGATCTGGCTTAAAAAGGAGGACAAGGCAATACATCTTCCCGGATACAAGGCGTTCAGAAAAGGTAGGGAAGGCAAGAATAGAGGAGATTAGCAGTACAGATTAAGGAGAATATTACAGTGCTGGAGTGGGAGGATGTTCTGAAGGGGTCAAGGGCAGAATCTATGTTCTGTATGTTATGTTACGTACCTCGGCGATGGGCTAGGGTCCGATCCAGACGTGTGTGGATTGCATTCCCACCCCCGCCTTTGAAAGGCATTGGGTAATAAAGGTGGTGACCAATTCACAACCACCCAACTGGGAGCCAGCCAATAATATCGAGCAATTGTGGGCAGCGCGCCCAAACAGCCCTGAAATTTTGGGGACAGACTGTGAACTAGAAGTAGGTGGCCTTGTTCAGAGGGCATTTTTAAGAGTCAACCACATTGCTCTGGGTCTGAGTCACATGTAGGCCAGACCAGGTAAGGGCATTAGTAAACCAAATGGGTATTTCCAACAATCGGCAACGGTTTCATGGTAATCGCCAGACTTTTAATTCCAGATTTTTATTGAATTCAAGTTTCACCATCTGCCGTGGTGGGATTTGAACCCTAGTTCCCAGACCATTACCCTGGGTCTCTGGAATACTAGCCTAGTGACAAAACCACTATGCCACTGCCTCTCTGTGTGACCACAGGACGCAGATTCTGCAAGTCTATGCAATGTACCCTGGCAGCTCCCATGACACTTACATCCTGAGACACTCTCAGGTGCCGAGGCTATTCAGTGCTCCAGTCCAACTGGTTGGATGGCTGCTGGATGACAAGGGCTGTCCATTGAAAAGGTGGATTATGACACCTCCACCCAAGAACAGAGGCAGAACAGCGTTACAATGGGAGTCATACCTCCACAAGGGCGGTGATAGAGAGGACCACAGGTTTTCTGAAAATGCACTTCCGATCCCTAGACCATTCAGCGGGAGTACTACAGAACCTCCAGAGCTGGTGTCACTGATAGTGGTTGCATACTGTGCTGTCCACAATTTGGCATTGGAAAGGGGGAACCCACTAGAGGAAGAAGATCTTGAGGCAGCTGCTCAGGCCACAGAGGATAAATCCAGTACCAAGTCAGAAGAGGAGTACATTGAGGAGAATGCTGAGGGCATGGAGGCACACCTCTGTATCCTTCAGGGAGGCAGGGACACCAGGGACGTCTTGATCCAACTCCCCTTCAGCTAGGCTGTGAAAGATCTGCTTCCACCTCAGGCTGGGGCTGCCACCTCCATCTCAGATGTCTGAAATGACACTTTCATTTGAACCCAAAGTCCACTCAGTGCCTGTGCAATAAAGTTTAGAGACACTCACATCCAGCATTACATACAGGCATACCCTGCACCAAAAAAAAAATGAAGCATACTCAGGCCATTACGACAAAACAAAATTTATTTCATTTTCACAATCCAAACAAATTAAAATAACCTTCTCTGGTCTTCATTCCCAGACCAGTAAACATAAACAAAACAATACACAACGGAGGATCACCCATGGCCAATCCCTCCAGTGCTCATGGCATAATCTCAGAATAAGGGGTCACCCATTTAAGAAAGAGACGAGGAGGAATTTCTTTTCTCAGAGGGTAGTGAATCTGGGGAATTCTTTACTCCAGAGGGCTGTAGAGTCTGGGTCATTAAGTATATTCAAGGCTGAGATAGACAGATCTTTAATCAGTAAGGGAATCAAGGGTTATGGGGAAAAGGCTGGAAAGTGGAGTTGAGGATTATTAAATCAGCCATGATCTCATTGAATGGCAGAGCAGACTTGATGGGCCGAATGGCCCACTTCTGCTCCTACGTCTTATGGTCTTAGGGTGCCTTAAACTTACATTTGCGAGTGTTACATCTTGGTGGCCTCCCCCCACCCATCTCGCTGGCAGCATCATTGGAGGCAGCCTGCTGACTCTGGTGTTTTGCTGGCCTTGATGACCTTGGTGGTCAGCCTCTGGCCAGTGGAGCCTGTGCTGGCCCCGCCTAGGAGAAAGCAGTCAGTGTCACAGCTGGCATCTCCCCAGTCATTGCAGCCTCATCAGATGCCATGGTCACTGGCAGAGGGGCAGAGGAGCTGCTGCAGTCATCCAGAGAGCCCTGAGAGGAGCCCGCAGAGACGACAGGCAGCTCGTGCGCCAACCTCAGGTCGGTTTGGATCTCCCTGTTCACCATTGATGGACGGGCACCTAACTGAGATACTGGGTGCCTCATCCATCTCCCACACTGGCATTGACCACCTGAGGTCAGTGCCTCATCCATCTCCCATACTGGCATTGACCACCTGAGGTCAATGCCTGTGTGAGGGCTTGCATGTCCGAGCGCAACCCCAGAAACCCCTGATTCTGTCCCTGGAGCTGCCTCTCCATGAGAGTCGCCACTCTCTCAAAGGAAGAGGCATTGTGCTCGGCCATGAGGGTCAACGTTATGCTCATATTCCGCATGGACTCCTCCACAACAGAGAACACGCACACCCTTGTGGATCTCTAACAGATCCTCCCGCATGTCCTGCTGGACATCCAGCATCTGCCGCCTAATTGCCGACTCCAGAGACTTATCATCTGCCTTCTACTCAGCATTGTCCTGGTCTCCAGCAGTCCTCCAACTGTCGATGCCCTGGACATGCTCTGCCTCTGCCTGCTCCTTAGGCAAGTGTGAAGTGCCCTCACCTCTGTTCACCGACATTCTAGCCAAAGATCTAACACCCATCGAGGTGCTGGTATCTGTGCTGGTGCCTGGTTCAGAGAGGGGGTGTGACACAGGCACTTGTGAAGCCTGGTGGTCCTCTGGTGTCAGGGGTGGCTCTTGGGGGTCCTGCGATTGAATGCATGCTGGTGAATCTAAGGGAGAACAATGACATGTCATTAGTTTAAGCCATCAGACTGTCCCTGTGCATGCCAGGCACCCTGGTGAGACAATGGAGATCTGCATCATGGTGCCATTGTCTTTCAATGATCAGTGGAGAATCCAGTATTGAGGCTTCCATCAATAAAGAGACTACACGAGAATGTTTGCAGCACCCGAAACTCACCTCTATGCACTGCACTCTTACCTTCACCTGACACGCCAGCCTCTCCGCAACCGGTTGACTGAGGTGCATGGCATCTATCCAGTTCCAGGGCATCCTGCTCAAATCTGATCAGGATTAGGAGGTTTGGGGGGCCTTCACCTGTCCATGACCTCTCAATGTTGTTATGGCTCATCTTCTCCTAAAAGGACAGAGGAGCATTGGTTAGTCCATTCTCTACCTGCAGCGCCATTGCAGCCTGGCCAACCCCACCTGAGGAACACCTTGCAGGGACATCTGAGTCATGGCCCTCGAGCTGCAAGGCACTCAGTCCAATCAGCCAGGGCTCACCCCCTTGGCCAGCTCTGGCATCATTGACAGTTGGCACTCAGACTCTAACACCCCTGAGCTCCACGGAGGGACAGCAAGACCTCAACACTTCTCCACACTGATCCATATCAACACGGTACTCACCCTTGTTGAGTGCAACAGGTCGTTAAACCTTTAGCAGCACTGCACCTATGAGCACCACACAATGTCATGGCTGCTGACCGGGCTGCCGCCTCCTCCCAAGCTCCTTTTGTCAGGTACAGTGGCCTCCTTCTTTCATGCCTGAGGACAAGGGTGTCCCTCCTGGCAGTCACCTCCTCCAGGAGGACAGTGAGGTACTCGTCCAAAAACCAGGGGGCCGAGTGTCCAGCTGACCTGACCTCCCACTTGGCATTTCCGACCACATTTGAGGCCAAAGCTTCGGTCTTCAGCACACAGAAGATATGTTTTTTCCTGGCAATCTTCAAGGAGCTGTCTGTGCCATTTTTAAACCGCCTGCCGAGTCGCCATTGGACCTGGCGTCCAACAGGTCCCCACCACTGCCCAGCCCTTCCGAAAATTGAGAACATGCATTTCACGCTAAGTGGGCCTTAATTGGCCAGCTAGAGTGAAATCGCGATCAGGGGCAGATCATGGCTGTGGGTTCGCCGATCGTGTGCGCGCACACACTAAGAGTAAAATTTAGGCCACGGCATTGATGAAGACCTTACTGCATTGATGGGTCGCAGGCTGGGTCATCCCACTAAGATCTCCACATGCTGCCTGGAATAACCTGGAGGGAAAGAATTCATTGCCACTGTTACTTTTAAGGCCCCAGGTGGCCACCCACACAATTCAAGGCTATCTCACCATAAAGCATGTCAAATGGGGATGTGACAGTCCCTTTAGATGGTCAAAGTCTTTGGAGGCTGTTTTGTGTTCAAAAACAGCAGTGCTTCCTCTGTGTTTTCTCAGTGAGAGGTCTTTATTGAACTGATTGTAAGATGGCAGCTTCCCTAATGGTAGAAGTCACATGAATATGGCAAGCCAGGTAGGACATGTAGTACTGTTGCATTTCAAAACCCAAACAGAGGCGCTGTCACTCCATCATCTGAAGGGCTGACACTCTAACCCTGTATACCTGGTTAGAAGGGTACCTCTGCCTGCCTGCTGTTGCCATCCCTCAACAATTCCTCACTCCGCTGCAGGTTGCCCGCCTTCCTGCACCTGCCCCTAGCCAGCTGGCCTCCCCCTTCTCCTTCCCATCTCCGCTCCTCCTCACTGGAGGAGATGCCTCTAACAGAATTTACAATTCCCATATCAGGCACCGATTTACAGCACAAATGGTGCAATGCTCAATATGATAAGAGCACTTTTTTGCCCCCTTCACCGAGGAAATTTCTCTGATCCAGATGAAAACGAAATGAAAAACAAAATTTGCAACAATACCTGTCTGCAGACTCTTCTGCTAAAGTGAGACATAGTCCCACTTGCAGCCTTTATATGCACTTTTGCAACAGTTGCTGAAAAAAACATAACTCACACTGGCCCAGTTTCTCATACACCCACTATATTATGGTGTGGGCAACATTATATGCCAGTCAATTGGATTCAAAACAACCTTAATTATTTGTTAATTATATTTTTAAAATTGGCAGGCGAGCTGCCAATTTTGGCACTTGCCCGCCTACTGTATTATGGCGGGCCAATGTGATGACATCAGGTTCATGACTCATTACAAGGCTGGGAGTTGCTTTCAAAGTAACCTTGCTAACTGGCTGCAGTACATACTGTAGTTAGTATATACTGCAGCCACAGTGGATCAGGCTGAAGGAAGCCATGATAAATCAAACAATACTTACAACACAATAGAAGGTCATTCAACCTGTCATGTCAACTCTCTACAAAAGCAATTCTTCTAGTCCCACTACCCTGCCCTTTCCTGGTAGCCCTACCAGTTTTTTCTTTTCAGCTTATCCAGTTCCCTTCTGAAAACCATAATTGAATCTGCCTCCATCACATTCTCAGACAATGCATTTCAGATCCTCACCAATCGCTACATAAAATGTTCTTCGTCATATTACTGTTACTTCTTTTGCCACTCACCTTATATTAGTGTCCTCTGGTTCTCAATGGAAACAGTTTCTCCCCATGCACTCTGTCCAGACATCTCAGGATTTTAAAGAATTCTATCAAATCTCCCAACTTTCTTTTTTCTAAGGAGCATAACCCCAGCTTCCCCAATTTAATAATGTAACTGAAATCCTTCATTCCCGGAGCTATTCTTATAAATTTTTTCTTCACCCTCTTTATGGCCTTCACATCCTCCAAAATGGGCACAATGCTCCAGTTGAGGCCCAACCAGTATTTTATGAAGGCTCACCATAGCTTTCTTGCTTTTGTACTCTATCCCCCTATTTATAAAACCCTGGATTCCGTGTTGTTTTCTAACCTCTTCCTTAACCTACCCTGCCACTTTTAGCAATTTCTTCAGCCATGTGTCCACCCATTCCATCAGTCTGTCTATGCCTCATATCCTTTAAAAAGTACCTGGATGAGCACTTAGCCCATCATAACATTCCAGGCTATGGGCCAAGTGCTGGTAAATGGGATTAGGTAGATAGGTCAGGTGTTTCTCACGTCAGTGCAGACTTGATGGGACGAAGGGCTTCTTCTGCACTGTGTGATTCTGTGATTCTGTGACTCTCTTGGAGTCTGTCACAATCCTTCTCACAGTTCACAACACTTACAAGTTTTGTGTCATCTGCAAATTTTGAAATTGTGCCCTGTACATCCAAGCTTAGGTCATTATTATAGATCAAGAAAAGCAGAGGTCCTAGCACTGAGTCTTGGAGAACACCACTGTATTCCTTCCTCCAGTCTGAAAAGCAACCATTCACCATTACTTTCTGTTTATTGTCACTCACTCAATTTTGTATCCATGCTGCCTCTGTCCCTTTCATTCCATGGACTTCAACTTTGCTGGCAAACCTATTAAGTGGCACTTTATCAAACACCTTTTGTAGGTCCATGTTCACCATATCAACTGCATTACCTCATCAACCCTCTCTGTTACCTCATCAAAAAACTCAATCAAGTTAGTTAAACACAATTTTCCTTCAATAAATATTGCTGCCTTTCCTTAATTTATCCACACATGTTGAAGCAACTGTTAATTTTGTCCCGGATTATCTTTTCTAAAAGTTTTCCCACCACCAAGGCTAAACTGACTGGCTTGCAGTCGCTGGGTTTATCCTTAATCCCTTTATCTGAACAACTGTGGATCATTATCAATTCTCCAGTCATCCGTCACCACCCCAGCATCTGAGGAGGGTTGGACGGTTATCACCAGTACCTGTGCAATTTCTACCCTCATTTCCCTCAGCATCTTCAAATGTATCCTATCCAGTCCTAGTGATTTATCAACTTTAAGTGTGGCCAGCCTTTCTATTATCTCCACTTTATCAATTTTAGCCCAAGCAGGATCTCAGCTGCCTCCTCTTTCAATATGACTTTGGCAGCACCTACTTCCTTGGTAAAGACATTTGCAAAGTGCCATTTAGTACATAAGCTATGTCCTCTGTCTCCATGTGAAGATCCCCTTTGTGGTCCCTAATCAGCCCCACCCGTCCTCTTACTAACCTTTTATTAATTATGCCAGTGTCCCCTCATACTCTTTTTTTTGGCTCACATATTTCCTTTTGCACTTCCCTTCTGAATTTTATACATTCAGCTTGGTTCCCACTTGTATTATCAATTTGACATCTGTCCTGCAAGTCCATTTCCCGCTTCAACTTACTCACTATCTCTTTTGTCATTTGGGAAGCTCTGACTTTGGTTGTCCTACCTTTCCCCTCATGGGAATGTATGTCAACTAGACCTGAACCATTTCCTCTTTAAAGGCAGCCCATTATTGCATTGTAGTTTTGCCTGTCAATTTTTGATTCCAGTTTACCTGGGGTAGATCTTATCTCATCCCACTGAAATCACTCCTCCTCCAATTAAGTACTTTAAATATGGATTGCTCCATGTCCTTTTCCATAGCTAATCAAAATCTTATGATAGCTATGTACCCCTACTGACACTTGCTCCACCTTATTCCCCAGAACCAGGTCTAACAATGCTTCCTCCCTCATTGAGCCACAAACATACTGATCCAGAAAGCTCTCTTGAACACAGCTCAGAAACACTTGCCTCTGTCTACCCTTTACACTATTATTATCTCAGCCAATAAAGTCCCCCAGCTCTTTGTTATTTCGCTGTAAACTTGCTTTTCCTTTTTTTTTAATTCATTGGATGTGAGCATTGCTGCCTAGGCTAGCATTTATTATCCATCCCTATTGTCCTTGTTTAGAGGGCATTTAAGAGTAAACCACTTTACTGTGGAGTCACATCAAGGCCAGACCAGGTAAGGATGGCAGATTTCCATCTGGTGAACCAGATGGGCTTTTGTGACAATCAGCAATGGATTCATGGTCATCATTCATTTTATTGAATTCAAATTTCACCATTTGCAGAGCATTACCCTGGGTCTCTGGGATACTAGTCTAGTGAAAATACCACTACTCCACCGCCTCTCCGGTACACATCTTTCACACTATTTGGTGACATACATTATATGCCCACTAGCGTAATGGTACTTCTGTTGTTTCTTAATTCCAACTAAATAGATTCAGTCCTTGACTCCTACAGAACAGTCTCTCTCTCCAGCACAGTAATATTCTCTTTCATCCATTCTGGTACCCCTCCTCCATTATTTCCTGAGCTCCTTGTATCCAGGGATATTTAGTACCAGTCCTGTAATTTATAAAGCCAGCTCTCTGTTATTGCTACATCATTGTATTCTCAGGAGGCTACCTGCACCTGCAGCTCACCTGTTTTATTTACCATGCTTTGTGCATTGACATACATGTACTGTAAAACTATATTAGACCTTACTACATTCTTTCTTACTCTGCCTCCAACTAATACCTTACTATTTCTTATTCTGTTGCTATCTCTCTCTGCCAGTTCTCATGCACTTCGTCTCTCCTTCCTAATGCTACATCCAGGTGCCATCCCCCTGCCAAGTTAGTTTAAACAGCACAGTGAACAGCCTCACATGGACAATGGTCTTGGCTCTGTTGAGATACAAGTCATCTAGCCTGTATAGGCCCCAATTCCCCCAATATCTAAAGCACTCCCTCCAAACCTTCTCTCTAGCCACGCAGTCATCTGCTCTGTCCTCCTTTGGCTAAACTCATTAATCTCCTCTGTGTTGCCTCTGCTGACTCTCCACATGCTGCAGACCAAAGGGGATGGAAGCTACTGCACCCATAACTTGGAACAGGTCCTCTGAGCAGAACCCTTGAAGTGAGAACCAAGGCTTTCACCACATACTACACCACTCTTTATGGCCTTCAGCAACAAGTTGCAGCACAAACCTCCAAAAGCTTCTACTAGTTCAGAAACAAGCAGTAGAAATCAATCAGTATCTAACTTGAAAGTGGACAATGATCTCATTAGGCAGAAGTACTTGGATGTCCTTCCTGTGCTGAATGAATGTTCAGCTGTGTGAGATTAAGGAAGTTTTGAGGTAGAAAATGGCACCAGTGATGTCAAATCAGAATTCCACCCAAACTGATGACATGACCTGCCTACTCTGCATACTTCTGACACTGGCTGTCTATGCCTACACTAATGACCTACTCAAAATGGTGCCTGGTGAACTCTGCACCAGAAGTGCGGTCTGTGTGGACACTATTTTGGACCTGAAATGGGACCTGTTGTGTTGAAAATATGGGTACTATGCAAGTACATTTTGTGGCCTTTTCTTCTCTGGAATTTCACCTGTCTCTGACTATCAACACTGTCCTCAATATTGTCTTCAAATGTTACTGCAACAAAATCAAAAGGTTGGAATGGAGGAGGCCCTTCAGACAGTTTTGCTAGGAATATCAATCCAACAATATCTAGATGTATCTTAAATGGCTCTATTACCTCAACTTTGCTCTTTGGGCCAACCATTTTTTTTTATTTCTAAATAGATCAGAATTTGTGGTTTCAACCAGAATTAGATGAAATGAAAACAGCTTTCTGCATGTTCACTGCTTCAGAACATAGAATATGGAGGAGGAGAATAAATCCTTAGAACAAAGTATAAGGAAGGGATTGCTTTGCATAGTAGGGATAATCATATATCAGGCATTCAGCACACATTCAGCATGGTTTTCCATCCATCCATTTTGGATGGAAAATTGTGTTGAATATTGCATTTGAATGCCTGCCCTGTGCTCTGAGTCAACAGACTCAATGGTTGAAGGATATCAATAATTTATTAAATTGCTCCTAATAAATCAAGATAAATAAACAAAAAGACGTTAGTTACCTAGAATATTGCATTTTATTGAATATTGAATTAAATTGTTGAGCCAAATTGACTGATGAAAAACTTTGCATAGAATACTTTGTGAGTAGTACAGATAATAAAATTATTTGGTACAAGGAAGATTTTTGTTCCCTCTTGCTCTGTGTATAGATGTTTGAGTTTAATAGTTATCATTTAGTAGAAACCGCACTTCATGTGAGCTGTCAAGTGACAGTTGCTGCTTACAAATGTTAGCCTTGAAATAATGCTGTGCTAATATTAGCATGCAAACATTTAACAAGTACAGTTTAAATTTCTTTGTGCACCAATTTGACTGAATTATTAACATCTTGCGGGCATACTGTGTTTAATTGATTGGATAACTGGCTAAATTGTTTAAATTGAATGCTAGTGTAGTGATGAGGCAGCACAGTCTCAGACATCTGATTAACAGGCTCTTGTACAGTTCTATTCTAAGGACTTTCACTTATATAAATCAATGTTTAAGTCTTTTGTCCTTCCATCCCAACCCCACACATACAGGCCTGTTATGACACAACATTTGGTAAAGGTTGAGTTGTTTAAATCCCAGAAAGAAATTTGAACATCTGTCAAAACCTATATTTTCAATTGATATGTTTGAGATGCAGCTCTGAATTCAGAAATAAAACCACCAAGCCTCAAGAGGTTTTTATATAAAATTAAATTAAACATTTATTAATCTAACAACAGATTAAATACATAAACATGTCTACAAATTACTACCATAATAACTTTTAAACAAATTCCCAAATTAATCACTCCCAGGTAAATTGACTTTAAACAGACACCAGGCAAAGCACATTTGACCTTATGAATTCGAAATGAGGTTCCTTTGCGGACAAAGTCCTAGGCTTACAGGCTGGTAAGATCTTACATGCCTCTGACTCACACACACAAACTCCTCTCAGTTTATACCTAGCTTTCCCTTTGAATGTAAAATTTCCAATGTATTACTAGGTTTTTAAATTTTACCTCTCCTAACAATAATCCTTTCATTCCACCAATTTTATTAGTAACATAAACACATTACTTGGCGTCTCCCAGCTAGGTGCAAGATTTTACCCATTCTTTTGAATGGCTTATTCAACAAATGCAAATTGCACTTTACCTTTTACTCCTTAGGTTTATCTAAGTAATATCTCAAACTACGGTATGTCAAAGCACCCAGGGGAGGTTCAGAAGTATAGAGAGGGAAGGCCTAGGCAGCTGGAGGCATGACCACCAATGGCGGAGTGATTAAAACTGGAAATACTCAAGAGGCTAGAATTGGAGGAGTGCATTTATTTTGGAGGGTTGCAGGGCTGGAGGAGATTACAGAGATGATGAAGGGCAAGGCCATGGGGGAATTTGAACAATGACAATTTTAAAATTGAGGCGCTAATTAACTGAGAGCCAACGTAGGGATGAGGAATTAATGCAACTTTATGCGAGTTAGGGTACAACCAGCAGAATTTTGGATAAGCTTAAATTTATGGAGTGGGAAGACAGGAAGCCAACCAGTAACGCATTAGTATAGTCAAGTTTAGAGGTAACAAAACTATGAATGATATTTTCAGCAGCAGATGAGCTGAGGTGGGGTGAAGCTGGGTGGAAATGTGCAGTTTTACTAATAGTGCATATAAGTGGTTGGAAGCTCATCTTGGGGTCAAATATGACACCAAGTTTCTGAACAGTCTGGCTCAGCCTCAGACAGTTGCCAGGGAGAGGAATGGAGTTGGTGGCTAGGGAATTAAGTTTGTGGTAGGGGCCAAGGAATAAAGTTTCAGTCTTTGCAATAGTAAAATGGAGGACATTTCTCTAGACCGCAAACTGGATGTTGGACAAGCAGTCCAACAATCTAGGCACAATGGGGGGGTTGAGGAGGTGAATGTTAGGTACGGTTATGTGTCATCAAAGTAAGTGCAATCTGACTTTGTATTTTCAGATGATGTCATCAAGATGCAACATGTAGTTGAGAAATGGAGGGGGCCAAGGATAAATCCTTGGGGGACACCAGAGGTGACAGTACAGGATCAGGGAGGGGAGCCATTGCAGGTGATTCCCTAGCTACGATTAGATATATAAGAAAGAAAACAGGCAAGGGCAGTCCCATTATTAGCAGAGGATGGTGTGGTCAATCAAGTCAAAGGCAGGTTGAGGAGGACCAAGAGAGAGATAGGTCACTAGTCACATGAAATGCTTTATTAAGAGTCATTTTGATACAGTTGCAAGGGCGGAAATCGGATTGGAGAGGTTTGAACATGGATTTGGAAACTGTGACAGATGGATTTTAATGCAGATAAGCATGCAATCATTCATTTTGGGCTAAGAAGGATAGATATGACTATTTGTTAAATGGTAAATAACTGGGAACAGTGGAAGCCCAAGGAGGTTTTGTGATCTAATACGCAGATCATTAAAATGTAGTAGTCAAGTACAAAATATAATTAAATAGGCTAATGGAGTGTTAGCTTTGTGACAGCTATACAAAGCCTTAGTTAGGCCACAACTGGAGCACATTGCATGGTTCTGAGCACTGCACTTGGAAAGGATATATCGGCCTAGGAAGGAGTACAGTGCAGATTCACCAAAATGTTACCAGTGCTCCAAGGGTTGGAGAAGTTACCTAAACTAGTTTGGTATTCCTTGGAATAGAGAAGGTTAATGCGCGATTTGGTTGAGGTTTCTAGGGTTTTGAAAGGAATTAATAGTGTAGGTGGGGGGAAATATTTTTTGCTGGTGGGGGCGTTTTGAGTCAAGGGGGCATAACATTTTCATCATTCAAGAGACAGTATGGTAAAAGTGTAAAACTCTCTCCCACAAAATATGGTAGATGCAGCTCAACTAATAATTTTAAATCTGAGATCAATAGATTTTTGCTAGCCAAGGGTGTTAAGAGATATGGAGTCAAGGATGCTGGAAGGAGTTAAAATAGAGATCAGCTGTGATCTCAGCGAATGGTGAAATAGGTTCAAGGGTTTTATGGTTCAGTGGTTTAACTCTCTTAACATAATCCTCAGAGCACTCAAAGGACTTTGCAGTTTTGAAAGGAACCCTAATTATTTCTACCATGCTGACTGTTGTCTCCTTAGCTTGTGCTACTTCATATATAATAGGAAAGAATTCATTGCTAAATTATTTTTGTACATTTCTAAAGCAGAAAAAACTTATTTCATCCTGAGTATTCCTGCAACTAAAGTATTTGCAGGAATACTCAGGATGAAAGAAGTTTTTTTCTCTCTTGTTTTCACTTTTCTCCCCTCAGCTCCTGATGGTGTTGGCTCGCTTTGGAGAAGAGTACTACTGCTGCTGTAGTCCGCCTAAGTAATCATTCCTCATCTGAGTGCAAAGGGTGAATCTTGACCTGCTATTCCACCATGGAGAGATGGAACTAAAGATGTTCCCAATCATAGCCTGACATCATGTTCTCAGACATGAATTCCCCAGCATGGGTCACTGGATAACAATCAGAACAGGAACACTGGCTGATATTTTCCCCAGTCCCTAACATAGGCTTACCAAGACCAATCGCAGAGCTCTAGTATCATCCTGACTGAAGATCCAGGGGGAAAAACTCAAGACCCCCCAAAAACTGGGCCTTCATGAAGGCTCCATGCTGTCTGCTCATTTAATTCATTTCTGCATTCAGCCCAGTGCTCAATGCATTGCTGAGTGCTGCCATCTCTCAACAGGGAGGTTAAGTTCGTGTGAGATACATTCTGGCTGAACCAGATGCTGGATGTAGCTGGAGAAGATTGTTGTGCAAGCAGCGTGAGTATGGCACCGCAGGACATGCTCCCAGGTTCTCTGACACAGTGCTGGAAGCTTGGTGAAGGAATTGGGAAGAGAGAGGTTCTCCATCCACAGGGGGGCCAGGAGACCCTCAAGATTTTGTCAAGTTTGCAAAGATATCCTGCGCTTCAATTCAAAGCAGTGAAGACCAAAGGAGCTGGATGCAGTGCAGGAAGAAGTTTAATGATTTCAAATGCCATTTCTGTACAATTGAACCTGCTCCACTCACCACAACCACTTCAATCAACTACCAAAAATCTCTGTGAACAATCTCCATGACATCCACATCAGCCAAACACATTGAACCACACTCACTGACACACTTCTCTCACTTTTCCAAGGTGATGCACAATCAGCGGCAACCAGAACTAACTGGAGGGGAAGAGAAATGATTGTATGCCCTAACTCCTGTGGAGGTGATGTACTTGCTATCACTGGAGCATCCATGACTGAAGCTGTGGCCAGCAACGGGTTTGAAAGCATTGAAAATGATGGTATCCTCATACCTAATCTTATTTCCCACATCCTGCTTCCCCCTCATCCCAAAATCTCTTCTGATTAACTAACTGCAGGTTGCCTAAGGATATAACTCTTTCCTTTACCACCACCAACTCTCCCCTCATCACAACACCACCCATCTGCCTTACACCTTTCAGAAAACTAAGAACTGCAACCTGGCCAGGACATGGAGCAGGACAAGTAGAGGAAAAAGAGGCCAATGAAGAAGCACTGCTACTCTCTCAGATACTGGCAGCCACCAGCTCAGATACTGACACTGCCTTTACTTTAGAGGGTAGTTTAGAGACAAGATCCACACATGGTGAGAACTGGGCATGAGTGAGCTGTAGCAAGGGCAGGGAACAAGGATAGTGCAAGTACCAGCTCACCAGAGAGCGACTAGTTCCACTACAGGGGTCTTAGATGAGGCCTTGGAAGGGATGGTGTACAAGAAAAGACTGATGGGTTGGGCAGACCTGCCAGAAATGCAGTCACTGTCAAGGAACATGGAGGAATCCAACACCATCGTACACATTGGTTTGCACGTAGCTTGTAGCCCACCCTGGCCAACTCCATAACCATATTCATTGTTCCAAACATGATGCTATTTCTGATGGTTAATTTCTCAGCTTCTATTGCAGCACAAGCAGAAGCTATCCATTGTCTTAGCGCTGCACTGAAAACTCAAAATGAGTTAATGCAAATGCAGCTTGTTACAATGCAGGCTCAGACTGCTGTCATCATAGCTGTGGAAACCATTGCTCATAGGGGCCTGCAAGGTGTCGCAACAGACAAGCGACCAGCGGATACTAGGATTGCTGAAATACCAACCCAACAGCCTGGTAGAGACTCATGGAGCTCGCACTTGCTGTCCCTCTAAGGTTGACAACACTGACCGCTCTCACCTGCCACTATGCAAGTGCCCTTGCTGTTGCCGGTCAATCAGGCAGCCCAGGCTGTTACTGCTTATTTCAGAGTGGTGTAGTTCAATGCTGGGCCTTCTGGAGTCAGAGCTGCTCAAGGCCATCTTGCAAGTCCATCTGTATCTCCCGCACTGAGATCAGCAGCCAAGCTGCACCCACTCAAATGAGCACAAGGTCAGGCAAAGGCACATGGAAGACAGGCATAAAGAACTATTAGTTGACTTTCATATGGAATATTGGATGGATTGTTTGATAAAATTGGTGTAGAATGTTTTATGATGGCTTTTATTTCAGCTTGTGACAAAGACGATGCTGTGAGGATCAGTAACAGAGCTATGGTAAGATGGGTGCTTGTTGGTGAATGGGGAATTGTGGTTGCACTACAGATACTATAGTCAGCTGAGCTGATAACAGGCAGCCAGGATAGAAAGGGGGTGTGTTGGTGGCCTCCTCTTTCTTATCTTCTTCTTCCTCCTCCTCTTCAGCTCTTCGCCATATACCTGGCAATAAGGGCTTTGCTCTCATGATGGTGAGGTTATGCAGGGTGTAACATACCATGCTGAATCTGACATCTGCTCAGCAGCATCCAGCAGGGCCATTCGAGAGCAATCCAGGCAGTGGAAGCTTTGCTTAAGCATCCCAGTGATCAGTTTGATGGCATAGAATGCATGGAATGTGCACCAGGCTCATGAGCCAGGCAGTCAGCTGATAGCTCTTGCTGCCCAGTAGCCATCTTCTGATCTCTTGTGGTGGCTCATATGCTTATGGTATAGTGGACTGGTGTGGAATGAAGCCCAGAAACCTGGTATTGACAAGTACCATGCTTTAAGTAAGGCCGCACACCAGCTGCGCATTGAAGGAGTGGAACCCTTTGTGGTTGTGGTACATCTCTGAATTTGGGTGCATGCTCACAAAGCCAAGTGTGCAGTCAATGGCACCCTGCACATGGGAAAGCCCACTATCCACACGAAGCCACATCCCCTGTTCTCTGGAAAGAGAGAAGGCAATGTGTTCCTCACTTCAAATACAGTGTGTCAGTCATCTCTCTTATACAACAGAGGTCGGTGAACTGCGAGATGTTGGAGATGTCCCCTACTTCAGCACCTTTATTAACTGAGCCATGGAAGAAGCTTGCAGATTTACAGTATTTGTACATAAGGTTTTACTTCTTATTCTCCTTTCATTTTATTGCACGTTGGATCGATTTTCATCTTTGTTAATTGCAGTCCATATAATATGTATTTTGATCTGACAGTTGTTAACAGGACCCAGCGGAATCTGGCTTTCAGAAGCTAATTGGGCTTTACCTCATGTAAAGATTTTTCAATTTTTTACAATTCAAATAGCGGATCAGAATAATCCTGTGATATTGGACTGCAAAACAATAAAGCTGAAAAATGATGCTGTGCAATGGGCTGGAATATAAACTTATGAAGCACTCGGTACTTTACTCAGATTAAATGGTATTATAAGTGGCAGTTACAGTGAAATGCAATTTAGGTAACATATGTCTCATTTACTTTGCACTGCCTGCATTTCTCACATTCCTGAAATTTTCTTCAAAATTTCTTTTATTGTGCACCAGTCTAGTTCAAGTCCCTTTTTACCTAGATTTGGATTAGTATTTGGATTGTACCTTTAATTTTATAAAAGGTATGCTTTAAAAGAGCAGTTTTCTGAAATTGCTGCTGTTAGAATGTGGCTATTCACTAAAAATAAAATCAAAATTTGCAGTTTCTTAGTTGTTCGACCAATAAAATAAGAATTAGGGGTGATTTTCAACCATTACAGGTTGATTCTCAACAGGGAATACAACTCGTCCAAGGATTCAATTTTCAGGCAGGCCTATAGGTAGAAGAACAGCACACTAACCTGTTTCCAGCAAGGTCAGTTAAATACATAGATTGGAGTCTTATGTTGTTTGTGAACCAGGAGAGGCGCAAGCAGGCGTTGGAAGAGAGTGAGCCCAGCTAGGGAACAAGAGTCAATGGAGTACATCAGGAGAAACTGTTTCTACTGCAGGAGGGTTGCTAACCAGAGAATGCAGTTTTAAGGTAATTGATTAACGAACCAGTGGAAAACAGAGGAAACTTTTTTCATGCAGTGAGTTAGTATGATCTGGCACGCACTGCCTGAAAGCAGATTCGATAGTACCTTTCAAAAAGTATATATTGGATATATACTTAAAGTGGAAACATTTACAGGACTATGGGGAAAAGGCAGGGGAATGGGACAATTCGATAGCTCTTTCAAAGAGCCGTTATGGATGTAAAAGGGTGAATGGTTTCCTTCTGTGCTGTATGATTTAAATATATAAACTAAATGTATGGTCTGGGACCCTTTGCTAACATCACACGAAATATTTCCCGAAACTGGGCTGTGCTTTAAGTATATTTGTACTGTTAGCTTCTAAGCATGGGCCTGGACGTACATAGGTAGAGTTATTGGTGGAGCAGTGACCTTGAAATCTTATTACAATGTTTCCAGCTGAGTTGGAATCTATGGCTCAGGAGAGACTGGAACTGTATCTGCAATACCTTGTGCACAGCATCAGTGTGAGTTCCATATTACCTACCAGTAATATGGTAGCGATAGTTCAGTACCATATAACAGTTCTGAAGAAGAGTCCTACTTGACTCAAAATGTTGGGTGGAATCATCCCAGATTTGCACCAAGTGTGGTAGCAGGTGGGTAAAATGCCATTTTACCTGCCGGCCGCAGTGGTGGGTTTTTCACGCCGTATCGTCCCAAACCCGCCAAATTATTTATGCATTCCTGGGATATACGCCATTTTGATGGCAGGCGAACTCCAATTCACCTGCCACACTGTCACCTCACCGCTTCATCACGTCAGGCACCACATTTATAGTACAGCCATGTTCAGTGCTTCCAGCTCAGCACTGCTGCAAAGACATTGCCACGAAAGGCAAGAAGAGAGCACACTTTGGACGCATGGGGGCCCACTGTGATGTCCTCTATCCCCACTCTGACCGCAGGAGGGGCAGCTACATTACCACAACAGCTTGGTAGGCGATGGCAGTGATGATTAGCACCACTGTTGCACAGAAGGGGTTGGCCATCCAATGCAGATAGAGGATGAATGATCTCATCCATGCAGCCAGGGTATGGCAACCATCTCATCACTATAAACTCACACACTCAAGCTCATCACACATTCATTGGCATCTCACTCACTGCCAGCTCAAGGGACATCATCACCCATTCTCACACACATACCCTCACATGTCCATCTGGTCTCATCTCCTCTGGAGACTGCCTCCTCAGGAATCACCACCTTGAGTCCACTTGCACAGATCAACATGTGCTCCCACACACACCCTGGGATACCCCCTTCCCCAGTACAGCTATCGTCCTGCAGCTTCTTCCCTTGCCTGAAGCCATTCTCCCCCCTTGCCAAGCAAGCCCTATCTCTGCAGCCATTGAAAAGCCACGCACATATGGCTAATCTGGTAGGTAGAGAACTACCCCGAGCCCTCTGAAAGTGATGTGGTGCTGTCTGTGAAGCCTGGCACTGATGTCTGCGAGTGCTGACCGAAGCAAGGAAGGCAAACAAACCTTGAAGTCCTGAGCGAAGTGCAGCCTGTCAAGTGCACATCCCTTATGTGCTGTTGTAAAACACGGCACTTTTTCCCACCAATGTGGGCGCACAATCCAGCAGGTGGGGGGAGGTGGGGAGTGATTCCAGCAGGCTGGCCTAATACTGATGTGCTGATGAGGTTCCCGAACATCCGATGGCGGAGAACGTGGCCCACCATTGGCGGGCTGAGTGGACGGCCGCAAACTGGTTTCACACTGCTGTGAAAACGATTGCGCCATATTGTCCACTCATGCCATCGAACACGCCCGACGCCGGCCAGCACAGAAAATCCCGGCCAACTCTGTTTTGATCTCCATAGATGCTGTCAGACCTTTTGACAACACTTTGTTTTTTTTCAGATTGCCAGCATCCGCAGTGTTTTCCTTTCATTCCATATTACTGAAGCCTTCTACTGCATGATTAATACTGAAACAGAGGCTGAAAAGTGTGCTGTGTACATTGACATTGAAGCTGCTATTGTAGTCCTATATCCTGAGGCCCAGTGTTGTGTAAGCTTGCCCCCACAATCTTCTAACTCTCAATGTTAGGTACTATTTTCATTTTGGATCATTTATAATGGCCTGTAACTCCTGTGGAACAGCAATCACAGTCAGATTGCCACTGCACTCCTACAAACTTAACTGGAAATGAAGCCGCTCCATTCTCGTCCGACCTTCTGGCTCAGGCCAGAACAGTGTAGTGCAGCGGGTTCCCTAGGCCTCATGTCGAGGGCAGTTGATTCGGAACTAAGGAAGACACACCACTTTTTTACACCACTAGCTGACATAAAGTAGGTAAGTTTAAAAGTCCAGCAACTTTCAGAAACCAGGGAGAAGGTAGGTTTGTACAGTAAGTTGGCAGGATTGGGAGCGGTGGGGATGATCCGGTGGTCGGGGGGGGCAGGTGGTCAAGGGAGGCCAGGCGGTCAGTAGGGAGTGGTGGGTCGGTTGGTCGGAGGGTGTTGGGCGGTTGGGTGGGTGTTGGGTGGTGGTGGGTGTTGAGTGGTCAGTGGGGGGAGTGGGTCAGATGGTCAGTGTGGGGGGAGTTGCTGGGGTGATCGGGTGGACAGTGGGGTAGTGAGGGGGGTTCAGGTGGTCAGTTGGGGTGCAGGGGTTCATGTGGTCAGTGGTACTGGTTAGGGGGGATTCAGGTAATTGGGGAGGTTGGGTGGTCAGTTGGGGGGGGGGGTTGGGTGATGAGGGTGTCAGATGGTGAGGGGTTCAGGTGGTTAGTGGTGGGGGTCGGATGTTAGTGGGAGGGCTCGTATGGTCAGTGAGGGGGAGGTTAGGTTGGTGGTCAGTGGGGGCTGGTCCATGGTGGGGGATGAGTGTTGGGTGGTCAGAAGTATACCGGATGATCAGGGAGGTGGTTAGTGGGGGACTGGTAAGTGGGGAGTGGTCAAGGGATAAAGTGATCTGTGGGGGGTGTCGGGTGGAGTGGGGAGAGCTGGTCAGTTTGGGTTGTCGACTGTTCAATGGGGGTATGGGGAGTTGGTTGGTCAGTGGAGGAGTGATCAGTTTGGAGGTTTGGGTGGTCAGTAGTGGGTGATCAGTGGGGGATGGGTGTTAGCGGGGTCAGTGGGGGTGTACAGATGATCAGGGGGTTGGGCAGTGGCAAGGCTGTCAGTGGGGCTGTAAGGCTCAGGTGGTCAGTGAGGGGTGGTCAGAGGAGGGTAGTCAGGGGGAGGGGAGGACAGTTGGTAAGTAGTCAGGAGAGTAGTCGGAGGGGGTAGTTGGTGGTCCCATGGGGATCTGGGAGTCCCATAGGGGATCAGGGGAGTAGTTGGGAGATCCTGCGGGGGTCGGGGGATCAGAGATAGCCCCGTGGGGTTTTGGGGGGGATAGTCAGAGGTGCGGGGTCCCATAGGGGTTCGGAAGGAATAGTCAGCGGGGAGTCCCATGGATTTGGGATAGTGGGGCAGACCTGTGAGGGATCGGGGTTGTTAAGGGAATCCTATGGGAGTTCGAGGAGGGGGTTTGGGCTGGCGGGGGCGGTCCCATGGGGGTTTGGGGGAGTGGAGGGAGTCTTGTGTGACATGAAGAGCTATTAATATGTATAATGTTATTGGAAATTATTTTTAAATTGGACTTGTAGTAGGGTCTGTGTCTACGTGTGTGTCTGTGTCTCTGTGGATGGCTTTATTGGATTAAAGCCAGCTAGTTTGGGTGCTTTGATGGATAGTAGTTAATTAGATAAACGTAAGGATAGAAGGTAAAGAGCACATTTGCATTTATTGAATAAACCATTCAAAAGAATGGGTAAAATCTTGCACCTAGTTAGGAGACACCAAGCAATGTGTTTATATTACTAATATAATTGGTGGAATGAAAGGATTATTGTTAGCAGAGGTAAAATTAAAAACCTAGTAATACAATGGAAAATTTACAATCGAAGGGAAAACAAAGCATAAACCGAGATGAGTTTGTGTGTGTATGTCAGAGGCATGCAAGATAAGAGGCATGTAAGACCCTCTGAAGAAGGGTCATATGGACTCAAAATATTAACCCTGTTTCTCTCTCCACAGATGCTGTCAGACCTGCTGAGTTTTTCTAGCATTTTCTGTTTTTATTTCAGATTTCCAGCATTTGCAGCATTTTGCTTTTATCCCAGTATGTAAGATCTAAGCAGGCTGTAAGCCCTACAACTGTGTCTGCAAAACAGCCAAATTGCAAATGACCTCATTTTGAATTTGTACAGTCAAATTTGCTTTGCCTAGTGTCTGTTCAAAGTCTATCGTTGCCTTGGTGAAGGTTTACCTGGGAGTGATTAATTGAGGATTTGTTTAAAAGTTATTATGGTAGTAATTTGTAGACATGTGCATGTGTTTAATTCGTTGCTAAATTAATACATGTTTAATTTAGTTTTATATAAAAAAACCTCATGAGGCATGGTGGTTTTATTCCTGAATTCAGAGCTGCACCTGAAACATATCAACAGAAGTTCTGTTGAGGGGTCATGAGGACTCGGAACGTCGACTGTACTCTTCTCCGCCGATGCTGCCAGACCTGCTGAGTTTTTCCAGGTATTTCTGTTTCTGTTTTTGTCAAGTTTCAGGTATACTTCTTTAAAAATGTACCACAACAAAAAGAAATCATTTCTCTTGGTGTACGTACAAGTTACAACTAGCTGCGATTCCACTGCACTCTAAATGTAACTGCTGCACCTACTTTCGTATGTCATCAGCAAGACCTGTGGGCTTTGTTTTCACTGACAAATGGATTGACCAACAAATGCAATCCCAAAATACTGGAAAAAGATCTTAAAGTCCCATGTAAACAAAATTGTTCAGCTATTAAGTTACTATGAAGTAGTAACCTCAGTGTAGTTGATGATTTACTCATCTATGACAGGAGAGTGGTCATTCCAAGAGTTCCGAGACTTGACATACTACAACAATTGCATCAAGGTCATTTGGACATCACAACATGTTGAGCCAGAGCAAGATATTCCATTTGGTGGTCAGGTCTCTCAAAGTCATTAAGTAATAAATTTTATTACTTATGCTATTCAACATTAGGAGACAAGAAACCTGTTGATGCCATCTTTCTTCCTACCATGACCATGGAAATGTCTAGGGATGGACGTCTTCAAACACTGGGATAAGATATTCTTGATCATAGTAGACTACTACTCCAGATGGATAGCAGTCAAGTAACCAAGGGGTCACACTTCAGAAGCAGTAATTATACTGCTGAAGGAGATACTTGCAACGCATGGAATACCAGACCTTGTAATGTCAGATAATGGATGCCAATGAATATTTTTAAAAATTCATGGCATCATATGGATTTATCCAAACTACCAGCTCATCAAGATACCCTGAAGCTGAACGAGGAGTGTGTACAGTGAAGGCATTGATGAAGAAAAATGATGGCATCCAATTTGCACTTCTGAGCTATCGTTCAACTTCATTCCATGTGAACTCCCAGGGGAAGAAGAATGAGAACCCACCTCCCTACTTTCACACACACAGTCATGCTGCAAGTACAAGCTGATGACTTGGACAATGTGAGAGAGAAAGGGTGTCAGACCTCCAACAAGGAGAGCCAGTTTAGATCTGAGATCAAATTCGGATTGGACAAGTGGTTGAACAGACACCACAGCCACATCCTACCTCATCCAAACAGTGCAATGGAACAGCCATACTCAGAAGCAACCTCCCACCCCACGGAAGCAGTCATCTACCCAATATAACTGGTCAGCGATGCTGCATTTATCCACCAATCCAGATGACAACCAGACTGGTAAACCTGAGTCATCTACCAATTCCCCTCCTGCCCAGCAGAGCCTGAGAGACCACCTGCAGGATTCAAACCCTCAATACCCTTAAAAGGAGAATGTCGTTCTGGTAGACTAGTGAAACTGCCGGAACGGTTGTCCATATTAGAAGAATGGAAGAAAGAAGACGATCTAAGAGAGGAAAACAAGATTAAGGACTACAACAGAGCTAGAGTTAAAGTCGTGATTTGTTTGATCATCGCAAATTTAGAAATGGAAGTCAGACACTTGGGGGGAGATATAGCATAAGGGGTTAATTCTAACTATGTAATATGCTAATCAGATACTGTGCACATCATCACAGGAAGTGATGCGATATTACATGGTTTGCTCTCTTTCTCTCTCTCTCTCAAGATGGAGCCAGCACATTAAGATGTCTCGATAAAGTTCGTGTTTTGCATACCTCAGCAGGCTCAGAAAATATCCTGTATTAATCTAACAATGCCAAGACTATTATCGATCTGATTAAAGAAACTCAGATCAGTGTGCCTGCTTTTGACCACTATTAAATTCTAATCATGTTTGACTAACTGGATTGGATTTCTTGATGAAGTAATGGAGATGGCTAATGAGGGGAGTGTGATTCATGTTGTGTATCTGGACTTTCAAAAGGCATTTAATAAAGTACCATTTACTGGGTTTGTTAAAAAAAATTAAAACATAGGATTAAAGGGGTAGTGGTTTCATGGATACAAAATTAGCCAAGGGACAGAAGGCAGCAATTAGCGGTGAATGGTTGTTTTTCAGACTGGAAGGAAATCATCTCCCCCAGAGGTTAATGTTGGGTCACTGCTCTTTTGATATATATTAATGACCAGAAATTCAGCAGATAGGGCATAATTTCAAAGTTTGCAGCTGACGTGAAGTTTAGAAATGTAAACACTGAGGAGGACAGTAACCCACTTCAGAGGGAAATAGGGTGGAATCATTGGTACGTTGGCATCGGGCATCATGGTGGGCAGAGAGGGACAATTCGGCATGCGGGGTTGAAATCAGTTTCACGCCGGCGTGAAAACCCATCGAGATCATCCGATGGTGTCAGCCATGGTGGAATGCGAATCCCATTCACCACTACTTGCTACCTTCTGTCCCTTGGCTAATTTTGTATCCAAGCTGCTACTACCCCTTCAATCCCATGAGTTATTTTTTTAACAAGCCTAGTATATGGTACCTTATTAAATGCCTTTTGAAAGTCTAGATACACAACATCAATCACACTCCCCATTAACCATTCTCCATTACTTCATCAAAAAATCCAATCCAGCTAGTTAACATGATTTGAATTGAAAAGTGAAACGGAGCAGCATGAGGCCAATTTACATCCCGATCACATGTCACTCTGTTGAGGGCTTCCAACAGCTGTGCGTGATGTTCCTGCCTTCTACTGACTCTACACAATAAGTTGGAAGGCCGAATCCGAAGGCTGGTTAACTGACTCAGACCTCACAGATGCCTCTTCCCCAGCAGTCCTCTGAATGCCAGGGAGCTCGGCTGAACCTGCCTCCTGCTGCTGTGGATCATGTCCATGGGGAGACCACTAGATTGTGAACCCAAGCCTGCTTTTGATCTAGGTCCCACCTAGACCTGTGTGTCTCTGAGCTGATGGAGGATTTGGGTAAGCACTGTGACAGGTCTTCCAGGCAGCTTATTTCCAGCTCTTCAATGGAGGAGGTGTCCTCTTGGCTGGAGGTGAGGACCTGGATGGAACTGAACGACTGGCTGGCTGAGGGCGTTGGTTGCTTTGCAGAGCTCCCTGTGAACCAAAGTAGAGATAAGTAGTGCATTGTTACAGAGTCAAAAGCAGGAGAGAGAACACTCACAGTTGCATTGAGAGAGGGATGATGTGGTGCAGGATCCTCATGTTGGTGTTTGCCGCCAACCTCACCATTGCCATAGGCACGGTCCATGCCCTCACCAATCAGCTCAATGGTACACTGCTCAAACTGAGTGAAGGGTCTAATGTGGGCCATTCCACCCCTGGTCTGGGACCTTTTTCTGCTGTTGTGAGCCAGCTTCTACTGCACGAAAATAGATGGAGAGAATGTGAGCAGGACACATGGCAAGGCATGGAATATTTGTGTGGTGAGCGGAGCCATGGACAGCATGAGGAAGTGATCTCCTGAAGATATAAGCCTGACGGAGATGTGAAGGTCTGTGTGAGATTTAGTGGTGTCCCTTGAGATGCGAAATCCCTGTGGATAAGTGATGGGTTTGTGAGTTGGGAGTCATGAGGTAGTTGACTTACCCTTGCAGAATGGATGAAACCGTTCATCCTCTTCCTGCACTGGATGGCTGACCAGCTCTGTGCTCCGGTGGCACTGGTGGCCCTCCTGCGGCTAGGGCAGGGGTAGAGGACATCACAGTGGCCTTCCATTGCGTTCAGTAGGCAACCAAGAGAGGCATCATTAAATTTGAGGGCTGCCATCTTATTTGCTTTCGAGGTCACCTGTCGCCTAGAGCAGTGTAGACACGAAGTAGGCTGAGCTCTGGTGCGCTTTAAATATGGCACCCGTAGCGAGGAAGTGCTGAAGTCATGGCATGAAGGGCAAATCTGAGCCTGCCCACCAGCGATCCAGAGTGTTTCCCGTTAATGCATTATTAATGAGGCACCAGGAATGGAACGATGTGATGTGAACCTGCCATTGCAGCTGATGGGTAAAACAACTTTTTTCATGCCCGCTACCACACCTGGCGTAAATCTGGGACGATTCTGCCCATAGACTGGTGAAATGGACAGACACATGACAAAAGCAATTTAAGGCAAAGAAATGTGAAGCTCCTCCCCTCCCCTCCCCGGCTGAGCTGAGCGCTGCTGGCCAGTCCATGTGAAATCGCGGCCGGGGCCCAATTGCAGGTGGTGGTCAGCTTCCCAACCACCTCCGGGCCCGCCCACAAAGCCCCCCTGACCCTCGGAAAATCCTGGCCCATGATTTAATGACTTCTGCTAGGACATATATGCTTGTGAGCACCAGGTGAGATCCAGATTAGGTTCAATTTGTTGAGTAGCCTCGACTCTCTTGGTCTCTTATCTCTCCTGAAGGTCACCAGTCAAGTAGTGGCATGGTTCCACTGTCACCTGTAGCCTCCAGAACTTTGCCTTTCTTCAAGTGTGACAAAAAATGGTGTCAGGCTATTTAAGCATGAAGGGAATCACTCAAAATCTAGCCTATCACTCAAAATCTACATAGAAGCACTTTCCAGTAAAATAATTGGATCATTATCAGTGAATGATTTATGTCCTGTCTAACCATGGAATGTTGAGGTCAATTCTAAAGTCCCATTACCAGCCCAGCTGAGATCAGCAAACTAAGCATGATAGTGGAGTGAGATCACTGAATGCTTTGGTACAGAGGGCTCAGGGTATCCTTGCAAATGAAACACAAAAAGTTAGCACACGGTTACAGCAAGTAACTAGGAAGGCAAATGGAAAGTTGACCTTTATTCCAACAGGGATGAAATATAAAAGTAGGGAAGTCTCCCTACAACTGTAAGAGTTTTGGTGAGACCACACAGAGTACTGTATACAGTTGTAGTCTTTTTATTGAAGGAGGAATGTACTTGCATTGGAGAAAGTTTATTAGGTTGATTCCTGGGAGGAAGGTGTTCTCTTGTGAAGAAGGTTTGAGTTGGTTGATGCTTTACTCATTGAAGTTTAGAAGAATGAGAGGTGACCTTTAAGAAACTTGTAAGATTCTAAGGGGGTTTGAGAGGGTAGATTTTGAGAGGGTGTTTCGTTTCATGGGGGAACTTAGAACTACAGGCATTGTTTCAGAATAAGGGGTTACCATTTAAGATGGGGACGAGCAGGAATTTCTTCTCTCAGAGGGTCATGAATCTTTGGAATTCTCTACCCCAGAGGGCAGTTGATGTCCAGTCATTCAGTATGTTTAAGACTGGACGATTGATAGGTTTTTGGATACTAAGCGAATCAAGGAATATGGGAATAGGGTAAGAAAGTGGAGTTGAGGTGAACTAACTGTGCCTGCTGTTCGTTAGAGCAGTGGAGGCTGAGACATTAATTACATTTAAGGTTGAGATAGACAAATGTTTTGGACTATAGGGGAGTCAAGGTTTATGGGTAACTGACAGGAAACTGGAGTTGAGGCCAAGATCAGATCTGCCTTGATCTTATTGAATGGCGGAGCTGCTTAAGGGGCTGTATGGCCCACTCCCTACTCCTATTTCTTGTTCTGCATCACACAATGTATTGCTTTTACCTCTGGAGGCATTAGGGACCAAGATGACTAATCATCTACATTTCTTTAATTCTTTCTATATTTTTCACTCAGATTTTCTCCCTTCCTCACTTGGAAGTGGTGACTTGCACTGAGACATCAGTTTAACCATACATCACCTGACTGATCATTGCTCATGTATGAATTATATGACATTTACAGGTTATACTAACATGCTCGAGTTGGGGAGGACTTCACAACATAGAATCATCCCAACCTAACACCTACACTTTCAACACTAGCAATCAGGAAAAGGAATGTTATCTGATTTACCCCTCCCTATCCCAAGGGAAATGGTAGTATCCCAGCAGTTGTTGCTGCCTTGGCTGGGATCAGCTAACTCACCACACACTGAGGATTCAGCCTGTACCTCCTGATCTCTATAACTCAGCTAACAGTTATGTCATTGAGAAGCCAAAGGATTATTTTTAACTTCCCAATCAAATACCTGGGAAAGATACCAAACACAGGAAACAACTAACATTGTCACATGCATTTTCCAATATTCTAGATTTTGGCAAGAGTTTCTGTTCGACTGTTTCCTAATTTCCTCCTCAGTGCTGAGTTTAGAAAAGCATTATTATACCATTTTTAAAAAAAGTTATAACCTGAAATTATAACCCGTTACTGTCAACATCTCCACAGTGTACTGAGGTAATCAAACAACCTAACATTGCTGGGATGTCTTATTCTATGGTTGAAACAGTGAAATATAATTCTAGTGATGTTTAAACTAATGCTGAACAATGTACTGGTGAGACCACACTTAGGGCGGAACTTTCCCTGCCCACTGGCGTCAAGTGTGTTCAGTGCCATGAGCGGACAATATGGTGAGAAGGTCAGAAATCAGTTTCAAGATGTCATGAAACCAGTTTGTGATTGTCTGCTCAGCCTGCCGATGGTGGGCCATATTTCCCATCATCGGACATTGGGAACCTCATTGTAATAAATCTGCATAAGATTATAAGGCCAGCCCGCCGGAGCCATCCCCCCACACTGGATCATCCGCCCATTTCAGCGGGAAAACATGCCAATGCAGAATACATCTTGACAAGTGTGACGTGCAGAAGTCGGGACTTACTGCCAGGGCCTTGCTCACATTTCGGATATCCGAGGAGCAGAAGATGCTGGAGCCCGGCAGCAATGGCACACTGGAGGAATGTCCATGGCATGCTGGATGGATTCTCATGGACATGGCTCTGCTGCAGATCAGCTTATGGAAGCTCGAAAGTTACCGTTGAGGGTCTGTTCACAATGGGTGATGATTGAGAGGGTGGAGAGGAAGGTCCAGCTGTGTTTGGGAGAGGAAGATGTACCAGGTTGTGGGACAGGAAGGTCTAGGATCAACTGGGAGAGGAATTGGTGCCAGGGTGGTTGAGGTGGGGTGGGGGGAAACAAAGGTGTCAAGGGTTGTGAGATTGCGGGGGGAGAATAAATGTGTTGGGAGGGAGGAGGGGGTGAGGTTGGGAGGGGAAGAGAAAAGGTGTTGGGAGGGTGAGGTTGGGAGGGGGAAGGAGTTCCTGGGGGTAAGGAGTTCTGGCAAGGAAGTAATTCCAAGGGCAAAAGGGGTTCCAAGCGGGGAAGGGGTCCAGAGAGGGGATATCCAGGTAAACATGCAAGGGAGGGCTCAGATGGGTCCATGCCTGCTTCCTGGGGAGCAAAATGAAGGTGGGCATGGTATGGCGGAGTGGCAAGAATGATGGATGGCAGAATGAGGCAGTAGGGTGGGAGGCTTAGGATTTGACAGTATCGGTAGAAGAGACAGCGAGGGTGGTTGGTGGGGATTCCTACCCTGGTGGTGGGAAGGAGGAGGTCAAGGAGGTGAATGTGGATGGGGGTGGGATTTTTGGGAAGAAAGGGAACGTGCACATTCACCTGGACATCCCCAAAGGAAAAGTGTTGTGGCAGGTGAGGAGGGGAGATGGAAGGTGATGCCGGGGTGGGGGGTCAATAGTGATGGAGGAAAGGAAATTGGTGACTGGAGGAGGGAAAGGATGGAGGAGGGAAAGGAGGGAGGAGTGAATTAAATACTGTATCACCACCATGCTGTTGAAATCGAAAATGAAACAAGAGTCGTGGTGGTGAGATCAGGTTCTGCATGGGAGTGTGATCAGTGGGTGGGCGGAGATTCAGGTCAGCTCAGATGGACAACTGAAAGTGAACCCCAGCAGGCAGCATTGAAAATGCTCAGGACATTGAGGTGAGTGTGATACAGGGAGGAGCCTCATGCATGGGAGAGAGCTTGCACGAAGCTCCTAAAGGCCCTGCCACACACACACTTCTCCCTCCAGAATCACTTATTCCTCCAGAGTCATTCAGCTGTTCCTTCTGCTGTGACAGAGGACAAGGTTGAGGGGTCCACAGGCAAAGGGGGCTCGGAGGGAGAGGACAGTTTCTGAGATTCCTGAGTGGATGATCCAGGAGTGTCCAGCTGCCGCTCCTCCTACTTTCGGGTGCCCGGGGTCACAGCCTGACTCCTTGAGGGGAAGGAGCACCTGAGGGGACGCAAGTTGCTCTGTTTCTCTCTTGCATTACCACTGCAGGAACACAACCATGGGTCCCGCAATGAAGTGCAGGTCTGCACACATCTCCACATTCTGTTGGACCAGGGTCTGCATAGCATCTGCCATGCTTCTCTGGAGACCTCTATGTGCACACATGTGGGCACCACTTCATCAGAGAGCAAGTGGATGCACTCCTCCAACTCACATGCCACTCTGTTGAGGGCTTCCAACAGCTCTGCGTGATGTTCCCCTGCCTTCTGCAGACTCTCCACAATGAGTTGGAAGGCCTAATCCAGAGGTTTGTCATCTGACTTGACTTCACACTTGCCTCTTCCCCAGCAGTCCTCCAAGTGCCAGGGGGCTTAGCTGAACCTGTCTCCTCCTGCTGCAGACACGTGACCATGCGGTGACCACCAAATTGTGAACCTGAACCTGCTCTAGATTTAGGTCCCACTGAGGTGTGTGTTTCTGCACTGGTGGAGGGTGTGGGTAAGCACTGTGATGGGTCTTCCAGGCAGCTTGTTTCCAGCTCTTCAATGAAGGAGGTGTCCTCTTGGCTGGAACTGAGGACCTGGATGGAACTGAGGGACTGGCTGGCTGAGGGTGTTGGTCACTTGGCAGAGCTCCCTGTGAATCAAAGTAGAGATAAGTAGTGCATGGCAGCAGAGTCAAAAGCAGGAGAGAGAGCACTCACATTTGCATTGAGAGAGGGATGATGTAATGCAAGATCCTCATGAGGGTGTTCACCGCTGACCTCACTGTCACTGAAGGCACGGTCCATGTCCTCACCAGTCAGCACGATGGCACACTCCTCAAAGTGAGTGAGGGGCCTAATGTGGGTCACTCCACCACCCCTCACCGACCCAACCCTGCCCCCCCGCCCCGCACCCCCCACCTACCCCCCACCCCCCCAACCCCCCGGTCTGGGACCTCTCCCTGCTGTTGTGAGCCGGCTTCTCCTGCATGAAAACAGATGGGGAGAGTGTGAGCAGGACATATGGCACTGCGTGGAATGCTTGTGTGGTGAGCAGAGCCATGGACAGAATGAGGACGCGAGCTCAAGAGGAAATGAAAGGATATGGAGATGTAAGGATGTGTGTGAGAGTTAGTGGTGTTGTCCTTTGAGGTGTGAGATCCCTGCGGATGTGTGATGGGTTTGTGAGTGTGTGAGTTGAGAAATATGAAAAGAGTGACTTATCCTGGCAGAACGGATGAGACCATTCATCCTGTTGTGGCACTGGGTGGCTATCCTCTTTTGCAGGGCATTGGCACTGACCACCACTGCCACTGCCTCCCACATTGAATTGGTAATGCTGTTACCCATCGTGCGACCAGAACAGGGGTAGAGGACATCACGGCGGGCATCCACTGCGTCCAAAAAGCACTAGAGTGATATGTCACTAAACCAGGGATTCTGCAGTCATTTTGCCTTTCAGAGCCATCCTGTTTTCTGTGCAGCAGTCCTGGGCTGGAAGAGTTGTGTATCTGCAGCTGCACTTTAAATGTGGTGCCCAGCTTGATGAAGTGACAAGGTGTTGGCGTGGCGTGTGAATGAGAGTATGCCTGCCATTGAAACAGTGTGTTTCCCAGGAATGCATAATTAATGTGGCGGGTCTGGGACGATATGGTGTGAAAACCCATCATGGCAGCTGGCGGGTAAAACATTTTTCCCGCCTGCTATTGCACTTTGTGCAAATCTGGGACGACCCCACCCTTAGACTAATGTACACAGTTCTTCTTGCCATACTAAAATTAGATATGAAAGTATCGAAGAAGTTGCAGAGAAGAGCAGCAAGGATGATTTCACGTGTAAGAGCAACGAGAATAAATGAGACAAGATAACGAAGAGAAGGATTTCACCAAAGTGTATGATGCTCAGCTGGCTCAGATGAGGTAGATCCTGAACATTAATTTAAAATTAGGCAGCACTAGAGGCTGTAAGTATAAATTAGTGAAGAATAACAACTTACATTTATATTGCACAAGAGCCAATCAGAGCAGCAGCAAGAGCAGAGTAGAACAAATGGTGGGGGGGGGGGGGTGAACAGCACCAGCGGAGTTTCTCAATAAAAGTCTGAGGGTCGAGGTCCAGGTTGAGTCAGTTGGAGCAGCAGCTAACCCCAACAGGAACCCCGCCAGAATTCAAAAAGGCTGACGAACATGTCGTCAGCGCAAAGCAGAGAGCCGGTAAGTTGTTTTTCTCCATTTTAAAGCTACATTAAGGAAAGGTAAAAGTTAGGGGTACAGACAGACATTTCTGCGGCCGCAGGCAAGACTCCAGGATGATGCGTCGTCTCCCTAGAGCCAGGGTCAAGGATATCACTGAACGGCTGCAGGGCATTCTGAAGGGGGAGGGTGAGCAGTCAGAGATCGTAGTCCACATTGGTATCAATGACATAGATAGAAAGAGGGATGAGGTCCTGCAACAAGAATTTAGGGAGCTAGGTGGCAGATTGAAAAGCAGGACCTCAAAGGTTGTAATCTCTACATTACTCCTGGTGCCACAAGCTTGTGAGTATAAGAATAAGCTGATAGAGCAGATGAATGCATGGCTGAAGAGTTGGTGCAGTGGGAGGCTTTAGATTCCTGGATCGCTGGGTCTGTTTCTGGGGAAGGTAGAACCTATAAAGTCCGATGGGTTGCACCTGAACCGGAAAGGGACTAACATCCTTGCTGGGGTGGTTTGTTCATGCTGTTGGTGGGGGATTAAACTAATTTGGCAGGGGGATGGTATACGAAGTGGAGGAATAATAGGGGTGATGTACATACAAGTATAGAAGAAAAAACAAGTCAGTCTGGAAGCAGATCGTATATAGTCAAGTTAAGGCACAAGGGAGCATGGTAAGGCTGGATGGCATTTATTTTAATGCAAGGAGTCTTGCGAGTAAGGAAGATGAGTTGAGGGTGTTGATTAACGCATGGGGATATAATACCATTGCTATCACAGAGACATGATTGAGGGAGGGGAAGGACTGGCAGCTCAATATTCTGGGCAATAGAATCTTCAGGTGAGGCGGGTGGGGGTGGAGGGTGTGCAAAAGAGGAGGTTGTGTCGCAATATTGATCAAGGAGTCAATTACTGCAATAATGAGGGATGATATCTCAGAAGGTTCTTCAAATGAGGCCATATGGGTAGAACTTAAAAACAAAAAGGGGGCAATCACTTTGCTGGGAATGTACTACAGACCACCAAATAGTCAGGGAGAAATAGAGGGGCAGATATGTAGGCAAATCTCAGAGAAGTGTAAAAATGATAAGATAATAATACTGGGGGATTTCAACTTCCCCAACATTAATTGGGATACACAAAGTGTGAAAGGATTAGAGGGGCGGAATTCTTAAAATGTATCCAGGAGAGCTTTTTAAGCCAGCATGTAGAAAGTCCGACAAGAGAGGGGATGGTGCTGGGCCTAATTTTAGGGAACGAAGCCGGGCAAGTGGTAGAAATGCCAATGGGGGAGCATTTCGGTGATAGTGACCATACCTCAGTAAGATTTAAGGTAGTTATGGAAAAGGACAAAGATTGACTGGAAATAAAGGTTCTGAATTGGGGAAGGCCAATTTTAATGTGATAAGACAGGATCTAGCCAAAGTGGACTGGGAGCAGCTACTTGTAGGAAAATCTACATCAGAGCAGTGGGAGTCATTCAAAAAGGAAATAGTGAGAGTGCAGGGCTAACATGTTCCCATAAAGTTGAAGGGTGGGACCAACAAGTCCAGAGAACCCTGGACGTCAAGGAATGTATAGGATTGGATAAGGAATTAAAAGGAAGCTTATGGTAGATACCGAGGACTCCAAATAGCTGAAGCCCTAGACGAGTATAGAAAGTGCAGGGGGTTACTTAAAAAATAAATTAGGAGAGCGAAGAGGGGGCATGAAAAAACACAGGTGGGTAAAATAAAGGAAAATCCAAAGGTGTTTTATAAGTATATTAGGGGCAAGAGGATAACCAGGAAAAGACTAAGGCCCATTAGGAACTAAAAGGGCAATTTGTGTGAGGAGCTGGAAGATGTCGGTGAGGTTTTAAATGAGTACTTTGTATCTGTATTCACCATAGAGAAGGTTGATGTAGATATAGAAATAAGGGAGGGGGACTGTGATATACTTGAACAAATTAACATTGAGAGGGAGGAGGTATTAGTAGTTTTATTGGGCTTAAAAGTCGATAAATCCCCTGGCCTAAATGGGATGTATCCCAGGCTGCTGTGGGAGGCAAGGGAGGAGATTGCAGGGGTCCTGACATTAATTTTCAAATCCTCTCTGGCCACAGGAGAGATGCCAGAGGACTGGAGGACAGCTAATGTGGTACCATTATTCAAGAAGAGTGGTGGGGATAAATCAGGGAACTATAAGCTAGTGAGTCTAACATCAGTGGTAGGGAAGCTATTGGAAAAATTTCTGAGGGATAGAATTAATCTCCACTTGGACAGGTAAGGATTAATCAAGGATAGTCAGTATGGCTTTGTCAGGGGGAGATCAAGCAAATGACTAAGTGTATAAATGAGAGCAGTGCAGTTGATGTAGTCCACATGGACTTCAGTAAGGCTTTTGGCAAGGTCTCAGATGGGAGACTGGTCAAAAAGGTAAGAACCCATGGGATCCGGGCAATTTGGCAAATTGGGTCCAAAATTGGCTTAGTGATAGGAGGGTGTTGGTCGAAGGTTCTTTTTATGACTGGAAGCCTGTGTCCAGTGGCATACCGCAGGGTTTGGTGCTGCATGTAATGTATATTAATGAGGTATGATCAGCAAGTTCACGGATGACACGAAAATTGGTGGTGTGGTAAATGGCGAGGAGGAAAGCCTTAGGATATCTCCTACAGGATGATATAGATGAATTGGTCAGATGGACAGATGGTGGCACATGGAATTTAATCCTGAAAACTGTGAGGTGATACATTTTGTGAGGACTAACAAGGCACGGGAGTACACAATGAATGGTAGGATCCTAGGAAGTACAAAGGATCAGAGGGACCTTGGTGTGCACATCCATAGATCCTTGAAAGCAGCAGGACAGGTAGATAAGGTGGTTCAGAAGGCATTTGGGATACTTGCCTTTATTAGTTGAGGCTTTGAATACAAGAGCATGGGGGTTAGGATGAAGCTGTATAAAACGTTTAGGTAGGTCACATCTGGAGTACTATGTGCAGTTCTGGTTGCCACACTATAGGAAGGATGTGATTGCAATGGAGAGGGTGCAGAGGAGGTGCATCAGGAAGTTGCCCGCGCTGGAGTGTTTCAGTTATGAAGAGAGACTAGATAAACTGGGATTGTTTTCCTTAGAGCAGAGAAGGCTGAGGGGCAACCTGATTGAGGTGTACAGAATTATGAGTGGCATAGATAGGGTAGATAGGAAGAAACTTTTCCCCTTAGCAGAGGGGTCAATAACCAGGGGGCATAGATTTAAGGTAAGGGGCAGGAGGCTTAGAGGGGATTTGAGGAAACTTTTTTTCACCCAGAGGGTTGGGGATATCTGGAACTCACTGCTTGAAAGCGTGGTAGAGGTAGGAACCATCATAACATTTAAGAAGTATTTAGATGAACACTTGAAAGCTATAATATACAAGGCTACAGGCCAAGTGCTGGAAAATGGGATTAGAGTAGATATGGGCTTGATGACCAGCGCAGACATGATGGGCCAAAGGGTCTCTTTCCGTGCTGTAAAACTCTGTAACTCTATGACTCTAAGAAGTCAGAATTGGGTAAGTACAAAGGTCTGAGAGTTGTAGGGTTGGAGAAGGTTACAGGGATAGGGAGAGGCAAGGCCATAGGTGACAAGATGTGCCCACTCTAGACCTTCGCTGACCTTTTCAAACTTTTAGTGTAAATAGGAGATCCCTTGTTTTTTATGTCGATGGTGGGGGTCCATACCATTCATAGTACATCTGGAGCACCTGGCATAGGGAACAGGCTGGACGATCCAGTCTGGTTGGCAGCTGGAAGGATGCTGGGGCTCCAAAAAACAGAAAGAGACTGCTTCCACTGGGACCCCTTGTAAAGGAAGAATGTATTAAAACAAACTAAATGGTGTCCTTTCAGGATTCTGGGCCATGATTCTTTAGTGGGCCATATACCTTACAGTATTGCCAGCAGTGAAACACCAGGTACCTCTGCAAGTCAAGAAAGTAAGAAGCTAACATAAGGACCCTTGCATTTGCTTTACTCCACTCCTCTATAGATGGGCTAGTTTGGGATGGGAAGAGGCTCCACTCCTAATACTTCATTCTCCTAACTCCTAGTAGGGACCCAGTTATGCCATGTCTCAGACAAATCTGCAGCCCTTTTGGTGCACATTTGCAATAGCCACGACTGGAATGCACTCAATTGCCTCAGGCTTTCAGTCCACTGCCTTTACAGACATTCAAAAAAAAGTTAGATATTAGACTGAGAGAATTAGAACAGTAGAGAAAGCCCAATTGTCTTTTTCTGGCCTTTGATATTTCTGGAGGCTAAGATTTTTGCTTTTACTACCTGGATACTAGGCACCACTTGGTGGAATATGGAGAGGAAATTAATCAGCTGAAAGCCCTCCTTATTCATGAAGAAACATGTAATCTTCAGCATCAGACTTTCCTTTCTGCGCTCCACCCAGGAGTTGCTTAACGCCCAGACAATGAAGGGGGAGAATCTCCCCAAGATTGTTTTAATTTGTCTGAGTGTCAAATAATATTTCCTGCTGATTCGTTTATTGAGTAACATTTCCTGCAGAACACCTGTAAAAATCTATGTATGGCTATATTTCTTGCTGGGGTAATATGGTATTAAGGTTGAAGCATTTCAAACATTACCTCAATAATAAAAAAAACTAGATGACAGTATGTGTTACCCAAGAAGTTGCACAGATTTCAGATTAAATAAGTGGATAAAGGTAATTTATATTAGTAACTAAAAAGCTATTTTTCATTCAATCCATTATGCATTATTTAGTATACTGGGTGTTCAGATTCTAACATAAGTTCAATGTCTGAAATTCAGACAGTCTTGCTAACCTTACTAAGTCATTGGATAGTGATCAAGAATGGGAACATTGGTTGAATTTATTTCCTGTCGCCAACACTGGGAGCTTAGAGCTAACTGAAGCAGCCCACTAGAGCCCTGGCTGAGATCAGCTAATTCAGAGCAGTCTGGAGGCTTGTCAACTCTGGTTGGAGGCATAACAAAAACAGAATTACCTGGAAAATCTCAGCAGGTCTGGCAGCATCAGCGGAGAAGAAAAGAGTTGACGTTTCGAGTCCTCATGAACTACAGGAGTTCTGTTGAAGGGTCATGAGGACTCGAAACATCAACTCTTTTCTTCTCCGCTGATGCTGCCAAACCTGCTGAGTTTTTCCAGGTAATTCTGTTTTTGTTTTGGATTTCCAGCATCCGCAGTTTTTTTGTTTTTATCTCTGGTTGGAGGCATGTCTGGAAGGTTGATCACATACTGTTCTGACTATATGACATATTATGATCATGTCGTATCTGATCACATGGTGTCTGATCACATGACAGCTACTAAAGTTATTGCATTTGTCTTAGTAAGGTTAATTCCACTGTGGTTAAAAATCTTTTCTTGTGATTTCATGCTAGCAGCTCCTTGAGAAGAACCAGGAGGCCACCCATGAGCAGATGAAGAAGGGGACGGGGAAAAGGAGAAACCAAAATTGGGAAATGATTTACAGAGGGGAAATCAGAAGCAGGGGAAATTTGATTTCACAAGTAATGAGCCCACTGAAACTTCACTGACAACAAAAAGCAATAGTGGTGACACTCAGATATCCTTCATAAACAACAGCAATACAATGTCAGGATGGATGTTATCTTTTTCAATATTTTTGGGAACATGGTGGTATTCTGTAAAGGAAGTGTTTTGTGTGTGTGTGAGTGTGTGTGTGTGTTTGTGTCCATGGGTAATTAAACTGGGGGAATGTTAGTAAAGGCAGCTTGTCTGTGGGAACTGAAAGAATAAAGATAAAGGCGCTAGATGCATGCATTTATAATGAGAGGCTATGGTGAAGTTGGAATTACAAGTAAAAATGTTGGGTTTTAAAATTGGCATCAAGTGACAAGTAAGGGCTTGATTTTTCAGCTGTTAAATTTCAAAGGAAGTTTAAGAGACTATTACAATTTACAAAGGTTTCATAAGTAAACAAGGGAAGGTTTTATTTGACCTGAAAGTGAAGGCAATAGGAAGGCATGAAAGATCTTTATATTTTGAAAAGTTGAGTTCATAGAGGTGCTTAGCACAATGGAGCATACGATGAAAGGGAAAAAAAGATAATTAAGGGAGATGTTTAGTTGAGTCGAGGTGGCTGTGTGGGGAGGCGGGGATGTCCTGAGATCAGCTCTGTGCTGAGAAAAGTTGTCAATTTGAGACAGCCATCCAGTTTCAAGCCAGAAAAGTCTTTGGTTGGAATCGTCCGAGCCCACTGTTGTTGGGCGTGTTCAGTGGCGTGAGCGGACAATATGGCAAGAAGGCCAAAAATCGGTTTCACAACCAGTTTGCAATTGTCCACTTAGCCCGTCGATGGCGGGCCTCCTTCCCCACCATCAGGGGTTGGGAACCTCATTGTAACACTTCAGCTTATCATTATAAGGCCACCCGCTGGATTCATCATTACGCCTCCCCACCCACCCCTGTTGGATCATCCACTCATGTTGCTGTGTTTCACAACAGCATATAAAAGGTGCGTACTTGGCAGGCTGCACTTTGAGGCGACCTCGGAGGTGAGTGCACAGTAACGTTGTGGAGCGCTTGCGAGGAATGCCTGTTGGACTTCAAGGTTGAGGCACGTTGTGGTGGGGACAAAGGCTTCCCTGTGGTTGAGGCAACTTTGTAGGAGGCAAAGACTGCCCTGGGGTTGAAAGTAGCGCAGAAGCACGTGTGGGGTGTTGGGGGGGATGATGGCTGGGGAAGCAGCCACACATTAGGGAAACCTTGTATAAAGTGCCCATTCCTCTGCAGCTGAGACAGTTCAGGTGCAGCCACATTGATGTGGTTGGAGTTGGGCCTCTAGCTTATCTGCCCACTCAAGCAATGCAGAGGCATCAAAGCACCAGCAAGGGCTCCAGAGCTTTTCACCCCTCGGGCACAGACTGCAAATTAATGAGCATTTTAGTGGACTGCAGAACAGCTGGACAACTGGTCACTTTGTACAATCTCCTTGCTAAAGCTGGCTGTGGAGCAGTCATTGGTGGAGGTGCTCACAGCCCCTTGCAATGTCATCATTCCGGTTTTGACCGGTCTCCCCTATGGTTCAGCCTTGCAGTGTGGGTTAGGAGAATGCCTGCTCCTGAGCTGAGATCACTGCATGCAGTCCAGCACCGCCAATTGGTAAGTGGAGTGGGGTGGAAGAAGGTGGGGTTTCAGGCAGCCATGTAGTGCACTAATCTCGGGCTATCCAAGTGGTGGCCAGCACTCTCCGGGATGCATGAAGGGGCCTTTAGACTTAACCAGGAGAGGTTCTTAGTGCACCCATGCTAACCCACGCATCTCTCTCTTTCATCCTGCAGGGGGAGTACATTAGGATCATGGAGCCCGGTGACCTAGATACATGCCTCGGGGCATTTAGAGAACGGAGATGATGGAGAAGAAAGCGAATGAGGCTCCTGGCTGTGCAGAGAGGGGAGCAGCACCCTCTGGAAGAAGGGGAGGCTGTGGCTCCCGCACACTCTGCTGAAAAGCCACAGTGAGCCATCACTGGTCAGCACCTAGCGATACCCATGATCCATAGACACCGCCTTTCATTCCTGCAGATGACCAAGAATCAGTGTCAGTGAAGATTGTGCATGTCTAGAGAACTGGTCAGTCACATCTGCCACCTGCTGCAGAGTTTGGCGCCACGGGGACATGGAGGGCATCCACTGCCAGTGGTCGTGAAAGTGACCATGGCACTGAATTTCTAGGCCAGTGGCTCCTTTCAGGGCACCACAGGTGACCTCTGTGAATCTTACAAGCTTCCACCCACAAATGCATCCATGAGGTCACGGATGCCATTTTTGCGATGGCACACAACTTTGTGCATTTTGCCCGGGACCAGTACAGCCAAAATGCAAGAGCGATTGGATTTGTCCAGATCTCAGGTTTCTCACAGGTGCAGGGTGCCATCGACTGCACTCATGTGGTGCTCAGATCTCCATTGCAACACGCGGTCAACTATGTCAACCACAAGGGATTCTATTCACTGAATGTGCAGCTGGGTGCGACCACCACAAACAGGCCTGCGCATGGTTTCCAGGGAATGTGCACGACTACTACATTCTCAGTAGGTCATATGTCCCTGACATCTTCCAGGGCTCACAGAGGCTGCAGGAATGGCTCCTCGGGGGAAAGGGCCACCCGTAGAAAACGTGGCTGATGACACCCATGCAGCGGCCTCAGACTGCAGCAGAGTGAAGATATAACTAGGCTCATGCTGCAACTCGCACCTTGCTGGAGCTGAAAATGAGGTTCCGGTGCCTGGTCAGGTTTGGTGGAGCCCTGCAACATAATCCACAGAGGGTGTCACACATCGTCATTGTCTGCTGCACCCTTTACAACCTGGTGTTGCATCAGGGAGAGGAGCTGGCTGAGGAGGAGGTGGAGGTGCTAGAGGTCTCCTCCAATGAGGAGGATGTCAATGGTGATGAGGGTGAGGAGGTCCTCCAAGGCCATGATGATGGGGATGAGGCCATTGCACTGGCCTGACGAGGCAGGTGTGCTCAGGAGGCCCTTATAGCTGCTAGATTTGTGGAAGATGACAACATGCAGTGAGGAGACACTGTAAGATCTTCACAATGCATTTATGAATGTTTGACTCCAGACTGGAGTATGGCAAAGCACCTCTGTAATAATGCTCCTGTCATGGAGATGCAATGGAGGCCCTAATAGTCACTCGATTGCAGGAGGATGATGACAACATGCAGTGAGGACACTTCATAGATCTTCACACATCCTCTGAGAATGTCTGACTCCTGTCTGGCCGAGGGCAGCTCGCTTGGTCTCTTTGATCATGGTCATATCATAGAGAAGCAGTCATGAAACTTTAAAAGCATCTGATCCTTTGTCCACCTTCAGCACCTGACCCCTTCAAGAGCACAGCGTCACAGGTCACAGATGCTGAAGAGATGGGGGCCAGCCCCACCTTAAAGGTGCTGAGAGCTACAGAGAGAATGACAGAACTCTGTGAACCTGCTCACAACATTCTGGCAGCAATGACAAACACTGTCAAGGCACAGGTATCAGTGATGTGTCCAGGGTGTGTGAGGCCGGACCATCACTTTGGTCTGAAGGCTGCACAAAGCACAGGGAAGAGGCCCTGGACTGAGACGCCTGCCTTTATCTTGTGCAGAAAGGTTTCACGTCTGAGTGAGACAAACACTGCTCATCAGAACAAGGAGCCATAGGCAGGGAGACATTCTTGGGAGTTTATTGACAATAGTGAACAGTATATGCAAGTGATTAACACCCATGCCCAGGCTGTGCAACGACATCTTCTTAACCTTCCTAACACAGCCGCTATGTCTTGGTGCTCCCCAGACATCCACAGCGGAGGTGAAGGCAGCCTGCTGACTGTGACACCCTGTCTGTGATGACCTCGACGAGCGTCCTCTGGAGGGCTGAGACCTGCAGGGCCCCGGCCTGCTTTCGGGGACCTGCTTTGTGGCAGTGGCACCCTCGTCAAGCTGTGGAGCTGGAGCTACTGGGGTCACAGGAAGAGGGGTTTCGGGTGTCACCTGGGTGGATGGCCCTGGGGCATGCACCTGATGATCCTCCTCCCATATGGGTGCCCGAGGGTCCCTGGCTGACTCCTAAAAGAGAAGGGGAAACTGGACTGAGATCGAACTGCTCTGCACCCCTCTTGCATACACACTGTTGGAAACCAACAATGGCATCAGTGATGGAGTTCACCCATGCAGCAGTGCAGGAGTGATGTCCTGGACCAAGGTCTCCATGGTGGCCGCCATCCTACAGTGTTGACCTTGGTGCGTTGGCATGCTGGCATTATCACCTCAGCCTGAAGGCGGACGGACTCTTCCATCGTGCCTTTCAATCTGAGGAGTGCAACAGACATCCCTTCCTGTTGTTCCCTAACTTGCCTTTGCAGCTCCAGCAACTGTGACATCTCGTCATCTGACTCGTACTCAGCAAATTTCTGGCCTCCAGCAGTTCTCCGAGTGCCAGGCCCCTAGGAAGTCCCCGCCGCTGAATCAGAAAGTGTGATGGGCACACCAGCTTCTGATCCCAAGGCTGTACTAAAGCTCACTCCCACCAAGGTGTGTGTCTCTGCTCTAATGAAGGGTGTGGGTGAGCGCTGTGACGGGACTTCAAGTTGGGTGCCTTCAGATTCCTCTTCAGAGGTTTCTTTGGGATTTAATTGGAGACCCTGGGTCATGGACTCTGTTGGCTGTTTGGCAGACATACCTGTAGAAGCAAGGGGAGATAATTAGTGCAGGACAGTGGCCTGTGAAACAGGATACATCACTTACAGCATAGTTGTCTGATGGATGTTGCACAGGAACTGTCCAGATCCTTGCCAGCCAGCTGGATGGCTCTGTTCTCAAAGTCCATGAGGACCTTGGTTTCAGGCATTCCCCCACTAGTAAGTGACCTCTCCCTATTGTTGTGTGCCAGCTTGTCCTGCATGAATAGAGATGGAGAGAGCATAAGCAGGATGGCTGCCGGTCCAGATGATAAGTTTGTCTGGCATGTGTGGGTGGTGAGTGGTCCCATGGACAGGATGAGGACAATGAAGGTGTGTGTGAGAGACCGAATGGTGATGTCCCTTGAACCAGCAGTGAATGAGGCCCAGTGGTTGTGTGATGGGTTTGTGAGTGTGTGAGTTGAGAATGATGAGAAGAGTGACTTACTCTGGTGGAACAGTGGAGATCATTCATCCTCTTGTGGTGCTGGGTGGCTGTACTCTTTTGAAGGGCGTTGGTACTGACCATCGCTGCCACCACCTCACAAGCCGGGTTAGTGAAGTTTCTGCCCGCCCTGTGGGCTCGAGGACATCACGGCGAGTCTCCACTGCATGTAAAAAGCACTCGTGGGGCTGCAGTCTCCCTGGCTTTCAGGGTCATAACTTCTTTGTAGCAATCGTGTGCTGGAAGCACTGACAGGTGTGCGCATGGCAGCACTTTAAATATGGCACCCGGCATGATGAAGCAGTGAGGTGATGGTGTGGCGGGCGAATGAGGGACCACTCGCCGTGATAACGGTGCTTTCCCGGGAATGCATTATTAATGTGACGGATTTGGGACAATACGGTGTGAAAAGCCACCATTGTGGCCGGCGGGTAAAACATAGTCTTATCCGCCCACTACTGCATGTAATGCAAATCTGGGATGATTCCACCCTTTGTTTTCAGACCTGTCTCTGAGCTTCCTTTGGATTTCCACAGCAGAGTGGAAGAGAGTGAGGAGTCGTGTAGTATACTTTATTAAAGAGGCAGCAGTTTTGCCTTGAGTAGTATTATTGGATTTTTATGGTTAAAAATTTATAAAGGATCTGTTGCCAAGTAGTTTACTTGTATTCTGACCAAGTGTTTTTTCTTTAGAAATGTTTTGTAAGACTATTTCAACTGTATAATTTTAATCTTGTTTGTTTAGATTTTTTTTTCTTCTTGTTAATAAATCTTTTAACTTTAAAATCCTAAAAGTCCTACTGGGATCCTATGTGTCTGGGATCAATAGTTTTCCCCTCATTTTCAAAATACAAAATAAAAGTTGTGATCAGTAAGATAAGTTTCCCTCTATGATTTGGCTTGCTCAGCATATAACATCGGTTGCAGAATTGTGCAGCAACTTTGATGGGATGACATTTTATGGAAACTAATGTCTCAGTATGATCTCATGGACAGTCTTTCCAGAGCAAAAGGGTCCCAGATGCCCCATCCCTGTCTCCTCTTCCTCTCCCTCCTCCTCCTCCTGATGTAGCCTCTGACAGCCGGGTAGCAAGTGCTGCACCCTCATGATAAAGAGGTTGTAGAGGATACAGTAGACCACCATGGTCTTGGACACATGTTCTATTGGGTACTGAAGGGTACTCCCAAGCACTGGAACTGTTGCCTCAGGGCACCAATGGTTTGCTCCATGACATTATTTGTGGCTGCACAACTCTTGTTATAAGTGCAGTGTCCTTGCATGGTCAGTTGCAGTCATTGGCCAGGTGTTTAGAGGTATCCCTCAGATTCCAATTTCTGCTTCGCCATGATGGGCCAAATTTGGTGGGTACTGCTGACTGCCACAGGAAAAAAGCATTGTAATTGCAGGGAGGATTGCAAGCATCGACTAAGAGGATCTCCTGGTCATGGTCACAAACCAACTGGATATGATAAAGTTGACCCCTTTGCACTTATACACCATCTTACTATTCACATGTGGGACCTGCAGACCCATGTGCGTGCAGTCGATAAACACCCTACACTATTGGGAATGCCTTTGGCTTCTCTCTGGTCAGTGAGAAGGTGATAAAGGTCCCTCTTTTTCTAAACAGAGCCTCTATCATCTTGCTAATGCAGACATGTAGAGAGTAATCTGAGATGTTACTGATCTTGCCTGCTCCTGCCAGGATGATTCCAGTGGCGTAGGAATTGAGGTGGTGGTGACCTAAGCAGCCACTGCTAGAGCCATCCTTATCTAGCAGTGATGCTGCAGATTACGTTCTCAGAGATTGCATAGTTCAGTGATCATCGTATTATTGAAATGCCTCAACTGCTCCTGCAGAGGTGGAGATAGGAGAAATATTCCCTGAAGACCCTAAGTGGGTAGGGCCATCTATTGAGAGCCTTCCTCCTCCTGCCTCTGTGCACAGCGTTCCCTCCCTGCTGCATGCGCTCTAGTTCCACTTCATGCTGCAGACCGAGAAGGACTGCAATTATAATGCATATTACTAAACAGGCTCTCTTTTCACAGAAAGCAGGGTTGTGGTGGGGGGAAGCCCTCATGCAGCTAAACACATATTCAGCGGTGAGTGAATAGGAGAGGGTGTTAACTGGACCTGCAAGATCCAAATTGGCAAACTATGTGTCAGATCAGTCATAGAGGCTAGTTGACATCACAGCCCAGTCACTCTTCGTGTTTACAGGCATACATACCGTATCAGTCCTGGGACACCACACAAACTACACCAAAGATGGCCAGAAATGTTTCAGCTACCCTTATTTCTCTGGGGATTTGTAGTGTGGCCACCAGCAGGGCTAACAAATCTCAAATCCTGTGGAAGGGTCATGAGGACTCAAAACGTCAACTCTTTTCTTCTCCGCCGATGCTGCCAGACCTGCTGAGTTTTTCCAGGTAATTCTGTTTTTGTTTTGGATTTCCAGCATCCGCAGTTTTTTGTTTGAATCTCAAATCCAAAACTGTCACTCCCACTTGTGGGTTCAAATGGAGGTGGGACAAGGGATAGGCAGCCAACCCATTTCCAGGCAGTGGATTTGCTGAATAAATATTTGAATGAAGATGGCAGTCTCTGATTTCACCCACTCTGCAGATTTACCTTGCCAGCTAGATATCCCAGGCCTTGAAAAACCCGATGGCGGAAGTGAAGCAAGAACAGCTTCAAGGAGGAGGTATGTGCATCCCTTCCAGTCCAAGCTGCCCCCACCCCATCAGACCACACCCCTCCATATGCCTCCCCTTGGTTCATAGATCAGTCCCCATCTCCTCTTCCCACCAAATGTTGAGGATCAGAGCTGCCCTCGCATCCTGGATGTGAGGATTGTACTCACACTGTGGGATTGAACCTCCGACTAGGAGCAACAGGCTCCTCCAGAGTATTCCCTGCCAAGCCTGTCAAGCTGGCTGGTCTCAGGATGGGGAATCTGTCAAACCAAAACAACGCACACTGTGAATCAAAATTCAACAGCATGTGGGGAAACCTGAAACTCTGAGTTTTCCAACAGGAATACCACTCCCAACTGACTACAGAGCCCAGTCCAGTCAGCATTGAACCCTGGTTGTTCATGAGGGCATATTTCAGCTGGAATTTTAAATCTCTGACCTCACAGGCTGTTGGATGCAGTGCTTGTAAAACGGAACGTTCCAAATTCTCACTGGCGGAGGACTTAATTTGGAGGGTGAAATTCCATGAGGTGGCCTTTTAATTAGCATGCGTGAAATACTAATGCATGCAAATGGGGTTCCTGGCATGGTTCATCAGGAAGCTCAACCTGCCTGTAATCCACCTTGAAAGTTGGGAGAACAAAATTCCAACGTTTATCCTGCCACCGGGGAACAGATTTTTTGCCTCACACCAAATTAAGAGCCCCCTGCCTGGAACAATCCCCTCTGCTGGTGGGAGTGGAAAATTCTGCCTGAGGTGTCTGAAAAATGACCTTACCAAAAAAACTCAAGTGGCTAAGGAAATGGAAAAAATAATTCCAAAATTGAAATTAAATAGCACAACTAATGGCAAGGGGCTTTAACTTTTAACTATAAAAGGTAAATTTAGGACTTTCATTAGGAAATTCAACTTCACGCAAAATGTGGTCAATGTATGGAATAAACTTCCAGGAAGAATAGTGAATTTGGGTGAAATTGGTAATGAGTGGGTGATAAAGAATCAAATTCAATGGACAAAAAAAAATGGGTGTCTGTAAATGAGCTGCCAATTCACTTTTGCCCATCTCCCCTTACCGACCAAGACCAATTTCACCCCTTTGGAATCTTTTCAGAAATAATTGAATGCTGAAATGGGACTGGGAAGAAGGTGTGGGCTGGTTTGGGATCTTTCTGAATGGATGAACTAAGATCGTCTGAATGGCTTCCTTCGTCCATACTTATCATGATCTTATATCGTCATCTTCCAGGAGAAGAATGTAGTTCTGCAAAATTAGTTTCTTTTTTATTGCATGTCCTGTGATAAAAATTTAGCATATAAATAAAATAATATTGTTGATTTAGAAAGAACTCTGGACTCACAACTACAGCGTAATATACTTTCAAGATTTCTAATGAGGCAGTGATGCTATTTATCCTCAGACCCAAGACCAAAGACCTCTCTTGGGACAGCACAGTTCAATACTCTTCAATGCAATAACACAATGTGGTCATATTGATATGTTATTAAAAATTGCCTACAAACAAAAGGAGTGCACAGTCACTAAGGGATTAAATTTTTTCACTTAGCAATAGGAAAGATGTCATAAAACAAAAACAGAATTACCTGGAACAACTCAGCAGGTCTGGCAGCATCGGCGGAGAAGAAAAGATGTCATGATCAGTTGTGATTTTTACGCACAAACACAATTGCACACAAGTAGAAAATACATCTACCCAAACTCAGAAATCAGCAAGAAAACATCATTAATATAATTAAGTTCATTAATTAATATAATTAATTAAACATTACATCCCCTTTTTGTAACTATTGATTTTGACTGCAAGTTATTTTTCTCAGGCAATTACTTCATTTTATTGGCATTTTTGTTTATTTGATTTTATTACGAGTGCAATTATCTGCAAATTATATTAAAATTAAAGCCTTTTTAAAAAAATGACTCCCCCAATGTCAGAAATAAAAACAGAAAATGCTGGAGAAACTCAGCATGTCTGGCAGCATCCATGGAGAGAGAAACAGGGTTAACATTTCGAGTCCGCATGACTCCGCCAGATGCTACCAGACCAGCGTTTTCTGTTTTTATTTCAGACTTCTAGCATCTGCAGTATTTTGCTTTTGCCCCAATATCGGTGCAGAGAAAGGGAGAAAATGGCAGGAGGTGGTAGTGTTGTTTTATGGTCAGGAAATCTGGAAGAATGGGTTTCCTCAAGTCCTGCTGAATTTAACTTACCTGCTAGACTCAGCAGACTTTTCCCTCCCTCTAGCTATCGGATTTCCCAAAACCATGCAGGGAAAGGGTTGAATTTAAAATGGAGATTAAATCTCAGGCATACAGCCTCAGTATATTATTTAAATGACTGAACCACCTCCTGAGAGTGGGCTGGTTGCCTGACTCCCAACAAAATCAAATGTTGCTGGGTTTAACAACTTTAACATTTAACATCCCACCGGACCCAAAATGATCTATTTTTGGAGGTTAAAATCCCCTTCAGTTTTTCCATCAGTTTAATCAGATATGAAATTATTTTTATATATTGCAAGTATTTTAATTGTCACAAAATTCCCTGTAAAACTGAAAGAAAGAAAGTAATTACAGTTTAGCAATAATAAATGAAGCCTGAAGGATGTGCTGCATTTGTATTTTATAACTATGAATCATATTCTACATTTTAAGCTACTAAAATATATATTCAGTGGTTTGCTTAAGATGAATTCTTGCAAATAGTTATGTCAAGTTGTTTTTAATCAGTTGCCATGTTTTCCTCCATTTCAACAGTGACTGCACTTCCAAAGTATTCATTGACTGCAAAGCACTTTGGGATCTTTGGAAGTTGTGAAGTTGCTACTTAAATCCAAGTTCTGTCTTTCTTAAATCACATTATGATCAGTACTGTGTACAGTAATGTATTAAAAACAGTTCCTTTTATCAGAAGTCACACCTCTTATTAAGGATTAAGGAAAATCCCAAGGCCTTTTATACATATGTAAAAAGCAAGAGGGTAGCCAGGGAAAGGGTAGGCCCATTCAGGGACAGAGGTGGGAATCTGTGTGTGGAGCCAGAAGAAATGGGAGAGATATTAAATGAATACTTCTCATCAATATTCACCAAGGAGAAGGACTTAGCGGTCAATTTGTCTAGGGAAGAGTGTGTAGGTAGCCTGGATCATGTTGAGATCAAAAAAGAGGAAGTGTTAGGCATCTTGAAGAATATTAAGGTGGATAAGTCCCCAGGGCCAGATGGGATCTACCCCAGAGTACTGAGGGAGGGAAGGGAGGAGATTACTGGGGCTTTGACAGAGATATTTGTATCCTCACTGGCTACGGGTGAGGTCCCAGAGGACTGGAGAATGGCCAGTGATGTTCCATTGTTTAAGAAGGGTAGCAGGGATAATCCAGGAAATTACAGGCCAGTGAGCCTTACGTCAGTGGTAGGGAAATTATTGGAGAAGATTCTTCGTGACAGGATTTACTACCATTTGGAAGCAAATGGGTGTATTAGTGAGAGGCAGCATGGTTTTATGAAGGGGAGGTCGTGTCTCACTAACTTGATCGAGTTTTTCGAGGAAGTGACAAAGATGATCGACGATGGAAGGGCAGTGGATGTTATATACATGGATTGCAGTAAGGCCTTTGACAAGGTCCCTCATGGCAGACTGGTACGGAATGTAAAGTCGCACGGGATCAGCGGTGAACTGGCAAGATGGATACAGAATTGGTTTGGTCATAGAAGACAGAGGGTAGCAGTGGAAGGGTGCTTTTCTGAATGGAGAGCTGTGACTAGTGGAGTTCTGCAGGGATCAGTGCTGGGACCTTTGCTGTTTGTAGTATACATAAATGATTTGGAGGAAATGTAACTGGGCTAACTAGTAAGTTTGGAGACGACACTAAGGTTGGAGGAGTTGCAGATAGTGAAGAGGATTGTCGAAGGATACAACGGGATATAGATCGGTTGAAGACTTGGGCGGAGAAATGGCAGATGGAGTTTAATCTGGACAAATGCGAGGTAATGCATTTTGGAAGGTCTAATACAGGCAGGAATTATACAGTAAATGGCAGAACCCTTAAGTGCATTGACGGGCAGAGGGATCTGGGTGTACAGGTCCACAGGTCACTGAAAGTGGCAACGCAGGTGGATAAGCTAGTCAGGAAGGCATATGGCATGCTTGCCTTCATTGGCAGGGGTATTGAGTATAAAAGCTGGGAAGTCATGATGCAGCTGTATAGAACCTTGGTAAGGCCACACTTGGAATATTGCGTGCAATTCTGATCGCCACATTACCAGAAGGATATGGAGGCATTGGAGACGGTGCAGGATGCTGCCTAGTCTGGAGGTTATTAGCGATGAGGAGCGGTTGGAGAAACGCAGATTGTTCTCACTACAGCGGCGGAGATTGAGGGGCGACTTGATAGAAGTTTACAAAATTATGAGTGGCATGGACAGAGTAGATCGTCAGAAGCTTTTTCCCAGGGTGGAAGAGTCAATTACTAGGGGACATAGATTTAAGGTGAGAGGAGAAAACTATAGAGGAGATGTGCAGGGCAAGTTTTTTATGCAGAGGGTAGTGAATGTCTGGAATTCGCTGCCAGAGGAGGTGGTGGAAGCAGGTATGATAGTGGTGTTTAAGAGGCAGCTTGACAAATACATGAATAGGATGGGAATAGAGGGATACGGACCCCGGAAGTGCAAGATGTTTTAGTTGACCGGCAATATGATCAGCGCAGGCTTGGAGGGCCGAAGGGCCTGTTCCTGTGCTGTACTTTTCTTTGTTCTTTGTTTGTTCTTTATGGAGGTATGATTTATAGAATTCCACACGCAACTACAAACACAAAGGCCAATTGAGGCGACTGTTGAGCTGCAATGAAACTTAAAGTACTACATTATGTTCAGAAATCACCACAAATAAAACTGAATTCATGATTCGTATGCTAAAGTCTATCTGAAATATTTCCGCAAATGCACGTTATTAAACCTTATTAATCTTTTGGGTTTCTGCTAGCCAGTGAGCATTTTTTCAGCCAACCTCAAAGACTGGATTAATTTTATGGGTTGAAAGTGATTGAACACTGATATGTTTCTAACATCAAATATTTATTTATTTATTTATTTTCTCAAAGGCATTTTTAACTAACTTTAGCTCACCCAAACCAAAACTTAAATTCTCCAACTTTGATAAAATTCTTATTGTGCATCAATTATTCCTGTGTAATATAACAAATAACACTGTGTTTATTTAATAATAATTACAATTGTTTGATGAATAGCAATAAGGTTTTTAAAATTTCAAGCATGGTGATTATATATCTGCATATAGTTTTCAGACAGGAATCTAACCAGCCACTATAAAATTCCTATAGCGTCTAGCCAATGGGTGTATGGAATGGCAGCAGATAGCTTTGCTGTCAACAGCTAAAGGATGGACTTTGCTGATATTAAGTGTCTATCCATTTGGGAAGCAAAAACAAATATGCTGTAGACCCAGCTTTTGTCATAGATAAATAGTTCTTTCTGTGGTGAACCCAGGAGTATTTAGAACAGCCCTGCGAAGTCCAATGAAGTGTCAGATAGAGCTAGCAATACCATCATTTACTGTCAGCAGAGCCCTTCATCACTTACACTGATCATCTAAAAAATTGCCAATGATTGATACTGATGGCAATGATGATTACTCTTGCAATAAGCTTAATTAAAATAATGAAGTACTGTTGCACCCAATTTAGTTGTTTTCATAGGCAGGGTAATGTATAAGAGGCACAAGAAAGTCACCAACACACAATGCAGTCATAATTCAAACATGACACAGCTGTGGAGCTATCGTTGGTTGTGTGTGTGTTTTTTGTTAATAGTTGTTGAAAAAAATGCGGCCATTATAGGTGTAGGTTGGAAGGAAAAAGATCACAGAAAAAGGATTTTTGAAATGTCCTTGCAGTCTCTGGGATCTTCTATCAGGTTTGTGCAAGACAGTTACCTATCCTGAGCTGACAGCTGAAATCAAGCCCACTTCCCATTGCTGCTAACACCCAGTTAAAGGTTATAGAGGGCTTGATGATGTCTGCAGTGTGGGGAGTCAATCTTGGCCTTTCACGTTCCAGGTAGCCTGAGCTACATGACCCATCTGCTGAGCTCTAATGTCAGACCATTTTTCTCTCAGCAAGTGCCTGGCTTGCTTACACACAGTTGTACTATGTCTTCCACTATGCCACCCAGAAGGCTGGTTATAACGCAGGCACAGTACTGGAATATTTCATTGGCATTTATACAGATGACGGAATCTGTTGCATAATGCTAAATGCAGAAAGATTTTTGGACACAACCTCTTGTGAAGACCTCAACTAAGTGTTAACAATATTTCAAATTGCAATGCTTTGCATTAATTATAGATTCCTTGGGCAGGATTTTCCACTGGTCGGGCAGGCACGGCGGGCGGGCGGGCCCGGGAGCAGCTGTGAAACGGTCCACCACCAGCAATTGGGTCCTGACTGTGATTTCACACCGGCCAATTAACAGCCAGCCAGCCAGCGTGAAACGTGTGCTGAGAGCCTCAGCGCTGCCTGGATGGGGGCAGAAGGAGCACGAGCGCTGAAGTTTGCCCATGCGCAGGGGGCACTCACTGAAAGCTCCCTAAAGGGAGCTGAAGAATTTCAAAATGAAAAATAAAAATTTCACAAATAATATAAACATATTCCCACATGTGACTCAGTCACATGAAGAGGGACTTGTGAAAAATTGGTTCAGAAAAATGTTATTTCTTTATTATCCACCCATGGATGAGGTTTCGCAAAAAATGCAAAGGCCACCTGGCCTACTCGCCCGCTTGCCAACCATAAGGTTGGACGAGCAGTGAAAAATTCTACTTAGTTAGCTGCTTAAAGGCCTTAATAGGCCTCTTAATTGTCGACGGGCATGCTGCCAACTGAAATAGTAAGACCATAACACATAGGAGCAAAAATTAGGCCATTCGGCCCATCGATTCTGCTCCGCCATTCAATCATAGCTGATAAGTTTTTGAACCCCATTCTCCTGCCTTCTCCCCGTAACCTTTGACCCCCTTACCAATCAAGAACCTATCTATCTCAGTCTTAAATACACTCAATGACCTGGCCTCCACAGCCTTCTGTGGCAATGAATTCCATAGATTCACCACTCTCTGGCTAAAGAAGTTTCTCCTCATCTCTGTTCTAAAAGGTCTTCCCATTACTCTGAGGCTATGCCCTCGGGTACTAGTCTCTCCTACTAATTAAACATCTTCCCCATGTCCACTCTGTCCAGGCCTATCAGTATTCTGTAAGTTTCAATCAGATCCCCCCTCATCCTTCTAAACTCCATCGAGTATAGACCCAGAGTCCTCAAACGTTCCTCATATGTTAAACCTTTCATTCCTGGGATCAGTAATTGTGCAAGTGCAAGATTATGTTGGGACACTTGCCCGATGTCATCACGTGCTATTTCACACTTGGGTGTGCCGCGCGCCCGGCCACATGCTGAGCTGAAATTCATGGCCCTTATTTCTATAAAAAGAATTTAAAATTTCATTTTTGTTTTGTGACAAACTAGAGATGAATTCATTATAGCAGATGTGTCTATCAAAATACCATTATTTTCCACGTATCTACATTACTACTCACCCAGCAGAATAATCCTACAGAGACATACACATGCATATATGTACTAAATAAACAGGTAAAGCTATAGTTTAAATGTGTAGACCTGAGTTATTTCATGGCTTTTATTAATCAGCTGTAGGTCTGTTTCCAGGAAGATAGAGCAGATTTGTTATCCCAAGAAACATTGGGCAAGAAATTCGACTTTTGCACCAGATTTTCAACACTATGGGTGCTATATTTTCAACAAAATGGCACCTGCAAAATTCTGGTGAGGATCATACCTGATACCATTTTATAAGGGGCAAACTAGAGGTGCGTTTACCCAGATCAGAAGCATGCATTTGGCCATTACCATTTGCAAATACGGAGCCAAACATCTGCTTCTGTTCTCTCTTGCAACTTTGACTTAAGGCCTGATGCAGCCTGCACCAATGCTGATTACCTCCAAGAAAACCAATGCTAAGCAGTAGGGAATGAATAAAAGGTTATACTCACTTTAATCACTGCCATTTCTGGTCCCTCTGACTTCACTCCCAAGATAAGCCCCCACAATCTCTCCCAGCCTCCTAGCCCACACTGCATCATGATTTGAGGTCCAGTCAACAATACTGCAGACCCCTGCAATCTTCCTTCTCAACCTCCTAGCACCACCCACCGATCACATTCTGAGGACCAGCCATTCATCCTCCAGGCTCCGCGATCTTACCCAATCACTCATCAAAACGTTGGCACATGATCCTGTGTCGGCTCCTACTGCTACACCTTCTACATAATAATGAGGTTTGAGGCCCAGAACCCCACGCTCCTCAGGTCTTCCTATCTGAGCACAGGCTGTCAACACCCTGCGAGTGACGTGTCCAAAACTAAAGGCTACCAATTCTCTAGGCCATTACTTTCAGTGGAATTGTTTAAACACAAAGTACAGGCTGCAATTTTGCAGATAAATTTTCAGGAGGCCATAATGGATATTAAAATAACCCAGCTGTGTCCATGTAATGGTAATTAACAACTGACAAAAGCAATAGAAAAGTATGATTTGTAATTGAAACTACAACTAGATCCAACAAGAGTAAAATATTCCAAACAGACACTATCCACTTGAACAAGTTATATTAATTTGCTCCATGCATCAACCACTTTTGCTTTGATGATAAAAGCAATATAGCTCTTCATCTTGGTTGTTACATGACACAGTCATCTGTAATTTCACTTCTTTCAAGCATTTTGGCAAATGAAGCTACACCACAAATATGACATTTGAATGGATGAAGCTTCTGTTGATCAGCACTCCAGCTTGATTCAGACCAGTTAAACTCCCAGATAGCAGCACCTGCACCAGACCACAAAACAACAGTGGGGTAATGCTATTCCATGAAACCAAACTATGATATGAGACTCCATTTTCAGAACCTTTCTTGTACATATCTATTCCAGAAAGATGGGGACAGAGTCCTTTCTGAGAGCCATTCTGTATCTTTTTTTCTGCCATAAAATCTATGGGACAGGCTAATTTTCAAGTCATACACTGAAATTCTGGTTCCATTGATCTGCGACAGATTTTTAGGAGCAGGAGTGGGCCATTCAGCCTTCAAGCTTACTCTGCCACTCAAAAGGATCATGGCTGATCTGATGTGGTCTTAACACCACTTTCCTGCATATCCCTTATAAGCCCTGACTTCCTTGTCGATCAAAAATCTGGCTTGAATATATTCAATGGCCCAGCATCCACTGCTCACTGGGGAGAGAATTCCAAACACTAATGGCCCTCTGACAGGGGAAATTCCTCCTCATCTCCACCTTAATTGGGAGACACCTTATTTTGAAAGTTCTAGATTATCCCACAAGGGGAAGCATCTCACAGCATATGCCTTACACTTCAGCCAATTTACAGCATGTTAATAATTAGTAAAAATGACAAAAACAAAAGCACATACATAGTTTGTTTTGTATGAATGCAAAATGCCAACGTTGTAAATTATTGGCACATTTTTGTAAATTAAGAGTTTGCAAAGTACATAAAATTGATTTGTCGGAAATGTAATTTGGTTTTATCTTCACTTTGCACCTGGCAACCAAGTGATTAGTCAGCTATGTATATTTTAGGCAGCAATTTCTGAATTGCATCACTGCATTCCTACTAATAACAGGCCACTGTTAGTAGAGAGTAAAATTAGATGAGTGACAGATGAACTATGTTCGTGCTGGATGGAAAGTATATATTAGGGCTAGTAAATACTTACTGCATTGCACAATCATTGGTTAATTTTATAAATTAGTCTCAGTTAATCATTTTAATTATAATCAGCAGGACAGGATTATGAGCTTTGGCATAAAATTATGTCAATATTTGTTCCTAAGTAAGCTTCATATGTTAAGGCATTTCCCAAGCATAGATTGACAATAAATGATACAATTGGAAAAAAAGGGAAATCATCATTATTGTTTATACGCAGCTTCATTTTTCCTTTTATTCAAAATTGTTAAAAGCAAAGGAAACATAATATAAAAATGAGGGAGGCGATGGCGCAGTGGTATTGTCGCTGGACTAGTAATCCAGAGACCCAGGGTAATGCTCTGCAGACCCGGGCAGATGGTGGAATTTGAATTCAGTAAAAAATATCTGGAATTAAAAAGCCTAATGATGACCATGAAACCATTGTCGATTGTTGTAAAAACACATCTGGTTCAATAATGTCCTTTAGGGAAGGAAATTTGTTGTCCTTACCTGGTCTGGCCTACATGTGACTCCATCCAGACCCTTAAATACCTAGCTCAGGCACAAATGCCACTCATTTGTAACAAATGGCTACAAAGTCACAAAAAAGGAATGAAACTGGACGGACCACCAGGCATCAACCTAGGCACCGGAAATGACCGGGCAATCTCAGCCCTGTCGACCCCGCAAAGTCCTCCTTACTAACATCTGGGGGCCAGTGCCAAAATTGGGAGAGCTGTGCCACAGACTAGTCAAGCAACAGCCTGATATAGTCATCCTCACAGAATCATCCCTTACAGATCATGTCCCAGGCTCCACCATCACCATCCCTGGGTGTGTGTACATAACCAGCGGCAAGACAGGCCCAGCAGAGGTGGCAGCACAGTGGTATACAGTCGGGAGGGAGTTGCCCTGGAACTCCTCAATATCGACTCCGGACCCCATGAAGACTCATGGCATCAGGTCAAATATGGGCAAGGAAACCTCCTGCTGATTACCACATACCGCCCTCCCTCAGCTGATGAATCAGTGCTCCTCCATGTTGAACACCACTTGGAGGAAGCACTGAAAGAGCAAGGGTGCAGAATGTACTCTGGATGGGGGGCTTCAATGTCCATCACCAAGAGTGGCTCAACAGTACTGCTACTGACTAAGCTGGCTGAGTCCTAAATGACTAAATTAGGTCTGCGGTAGATGGTGAGGGAACCAACAAGAGGGAAAAACACACTTGACCTCAACCTCACCAACCTGCCTGCCACGGATGCATCTGTCCATGAAAGTATCAGAAGGAGTGACCACTGCACAGTCGTTGTGGAGACGAAGTCGCACCTTGACATTGAGGATACCCTCCATCGTGTTGTGTGGCACAACCACCATGCTAAATGGGCTAGATTTCGAACAGATCTAGCAACTCAAGCCTGGGCATCCATGAGGCGCTGTGGGCCATCAGCAGCAGCAGAATTGTAGTTGAACACAATCTGTGACCTTTTGGCCTGGCATATCCCCCACTCTACCATTACCTTCAAGCCATGGGGTCAACCCTGGTTCAATGAAGAGTGCAGGAAGGCATGCCAGGAACAGCACCAGGCACACCTAAAAATGAGGTGTCAACCTGGTGAAGCTATAACACAGGGCTACTTGCATGTCAAGCAGCATAAGCAGTAAGTGGTAGGCAGAGCTAAGTGATCCCACAACCAACGGATCAGATCTAAACTCTGCAGTCCTGTCATATCCAGTTGTGAATGGTGGTGGACAATTAAACAACTCACTGGAGGAGGAGGCTCCACAAATATCCTCATCCTCAATGATGGAGGAGCCCAGCACATCAGTGCAAAAAACAAGGCTGAAGCATTTGCTACAATCTTCAGCCAAAAGTGCCAAGTGGATGATCCATCTTAGCCTCCTCCAGAGGTCCCCAGCATCACAGATGCCAGTCTTCAGCGAATTCGATTCACTCCAGGTGATATCAAGAAATGGCTGAAAGCACTGGATACTGCAAAGGCTATGGGCTCTGACAATATTCCGGCAATATTACTGAAGACTTGTGCTCCAGAACTTGCTGTGCCCCTAGCCAAGCTGTTCCAGTACAGCTACAACACTGGCATCTACCCAGCTATGTGGAAAATTGCCCAGATATGTCCTGTACACAAAAAGCAGGACAAATCCAACCCAGCCAATTACCACCCCATCAGTCTACTCTCGATCATCAGTAAAGGAATGGAAGGGGTCATCAACAGTTTTATCAAGCAGCACTTGCTTAGCAATAACCTGCTCACTGATGCCCAGTTTGGGTTCACTCAGCTCCTGACCGCATTACAGCCTTGGTTCAAACTTGGACAAAAGAGCTGAGCTCCCGAGGTGAGGTGAGAGTGACTGCCATTGACATCAAGGCAGCATTTGACCAAGTGTGGCATCAAGGAGCCCTAAGAAAACTTGAGTCAATGGGAATCAGGGGGGAAACTCCACTGGTTGGGAGTCATACCTAATACAATGGAAGATGGTTGTGGTTGTTGGAGGTCAGTCATCTCAGTTCCAGGATATCACTGCTGGAGTTCCTCAGGGTAGTGTCCTAGACCTATCATCTTCAGCTGCTTCATCAATGACCTTCCTTCCACCATAAGGTCAGAAGTGGGGATGTTCGCTGATGACTGCACAATGTTCAGCACCATTCTTGATGACTCAGATACTGAAGCAGTCCATGTCCAAATGCAGCAAGACCTTGACAATATCCAAGCTCGGACAAGTGGCAAGTAGCATTAGCACCACACAAGTGTCAGGCATTGAGAGATTGGGTAGACTGGGGTTATTTTCCCTGGAGCAGAGGAGATTGAGGGGAGGGACATGACTGAGGTGTATAAAATTATGAGGGGCATAGATAGCGTAGACAGGAAGGAACTTTTCCCCTTGGTGGAGAGCATAGATTTAAGATAAGGGGCAGGAGGTTTAGAGGGGATGTGATGAAGAATTTTTTCACCCAGAGGGTGGTGGGATTCTGGAAATCACTGTCTAAAAGGGTGGTAGAGGCGGAAACCCTCATAACATTTAAGAAGTATTTGGATGTGCACTTGCGATGCCATGGCATACAAGGCTATGCGCCTCGTGCTGGAAAGTGGGATTAGAATAGTTAGGTACTTGTTTGACCAGTGCAGACACGATAGGCCAAAGGGCCTTTTTCTGTGCTCTATGACTCTATACTGATGAACACGTCCCAGTTCCACAGAAACTTGTTTTACTGTTAAATTTCTTAGATTCCTCACCATTGTGCCCTCAACAGGTCAGCGACAGGACAAGTCAGGACCCAGTCCTATCTCAAGCATGAGAACAAGTGCTACACGATTGGTTACAGAAGCCTGTATCTCATATTTCCTGGAGCAGAGGAGATTCAGGGGAGGGACATGACTGAGGTGTATAAAATTATGAGGGGCTTGGAAAGGGTAGACAGGAAGGAACTTTTCCCCTTGGTGGAGGGATCAATAACCAGGGGGCATAGATTTAAGGTAAGGGGCAGGAGGCTTAGAGGGGATGTGAGGAAGAATTTTTTGACCCAGAGGGTGGTGGGAATCTGGACCTCACTGCCTGAAAGGGTGGTAGAGGCAGGAACTCTCATAACATTTAAGAAGTATTTGGATGTGCAGTTGCGATGCCATGGCATACAAGGCTATCAGCCTAGTGCTGGAAAATGGGATTAGAATAATTAGGTACTTGTTTGACTGGCGCAGACTCAATGGGCCGAAGGGCCTTTTTTTTGTTCTGTGGACCTCTATGACTGTATGACTCTATCTCCAACAAGAGAGAATCCAACCATCACCCCTTGATGTTCAATGGCATTACCATCACTAAATCCCCCACTATCAACATCCTGGGGTTTACCATCGACCAGAAATTGAACTGGACTAGCCATATAAATACTGTAGCTACAAGGGCAGGTTAGAGGCTAGGAATTGTGTGACAGGTAACTTGCCTCCTGACTCCCCAAAGCCTATCCACCATCTACAAGGCATAAGTCAGGAGTGTGATGGAATACTCCCCACTTGCCTGGATGAGTGCAGCTCCCAGAACACTGAAGAAGCTGGACACCGTCCAGGACAAAGCAGCCCGCTTGATTGGCACCAAATCCACAAACATTCATTCCCTCCACCACCAACGCACAGTAGCAGCAGTGTGTAACATCTATAAGACGCACTGCAGGAATTCATCAAGGCTCCTTAGACAACACCTTCCAAACCCATGACCACTACCATCTAGAAGGACAAGGCAGCAAATAGTTTGGAACACCACAACTTGGAGGTTCCCCTCCAAGTCACTCACCATCCTGACTTGGAAATATATCGCTGTTCCTTCAATGTCGCTTGGTCAAAATCCTGGAACTCCCTCCCTAACAGCACCATGGGTGTACCTACACCACATGGACTGCAGCAGTCCAAGAAGGCAGCTCACCATCATCCTCTCAAGGGCACTAGGGATGGGCAATAAATGCTGGCCCAGCCAGCAAAGCCCACCTCCCGTGAATTAATTTTTAAAAATCACTGGATTTCTAGCTTCATGGATTTTAAAAAGGCTAGTAAATGAATTTGGTTAAACTTCAAGCATTTAAGCTAATCACATTTAATGCACATGGAGATAAATGGCTCAAAACATATTTATTATATATTGTGACATTAAAACTCATTTTATTTGTTTTCCTTCATGTGTATCTAATAATCTGGTATTCCATAGTGTAATTTATAATTACTCCAATCTCTGGAAATTTAGAAGAATCTTCTTTGGATAGTAAAGTAATGAATAAAATATTTAAAGTTCAGTGTAACAATAACAAAAGTGAAAGAGCCCAAAAGAGATATTGCAGACAAGATGCATTAATGGAAGTGCAATTAAGAGAAATTTATAGGAGAAATTTGTAAATTTGTTCTCCAATGCTGACCTGTGACATACTCACATCCACATTGAAGGGGGAATTGTCGCAGATTTTTACTAAGTGTGGTAATGGGTGTGAAAAGTGACATTTTACCCGCCGGCCGCGATGGCTAGCTTTCACACCGTATCAACCCCATCCCGCCTCATTAATTATACAGCCACAGAAAACATGCCATCTCGCTTGAGGGCAGCCTCCAATTTGTCTGCCAATCCGTTACCTCGCCACTTCCTCCCGCAGGGCACCATATTTAAACTGCAGCCATGCGTACACAGTTCTCAATGCTTGCGGCCCAGGACTGCTTCGGTGAAGACATGGCCCCAAAAGCCAAAAAGAGTGCAGCCCCCCGATTCAGTGGCACAACCCCAGGACACTTCCTGGACACTGTGCAATGTCCTGTAACCTCCGCTCTGGTTGCAGGAGGCCCATCAGTCTCACCACTCTGGCTTGGGAGGCGGTACCAGAGGTGGTCAGTGCCAACCCTGCACAAAAGAGGTCAACTGTCCAGCACAGAAGACAGATGAATGATTTCATCCATGCCACCAGGGTAAGGCAACTTTCTTATCACTCTAAACTCACACACTCACAAGCTCATCATACATTCACTGGCATCTCACTCATTGCCAGCTTAAGGGACGTTACCACTCACCCTCTCACACTCATCCTTTCATGTCCATCTGGCCTCATCTCCTCTGGAGACTGCCTCCTCGGCCCTCACCATCTTGAAGCCACTTGCACAGATCAACATGCACCCCCTCACACACCATGGGATACCCCCTTTCCCTCACCCTGCAGCCTCTTCCCTTGCCTGAGGCCACTTCTCCTTCTTCCCCGAAACAAGCCCTAGCCTCGCAGCCATTGAAAAGCCATCCCTGCCTTACAGCTGGTCGGCTAGGTAGAGACCTGCCCGTGACTCCGCCCTAAAAGTGATATGGTGCTGCCTGGAAAACCTGGCGCTACTGACCGCAGGTGCTACCTAAAGCAAGGTAGGCAAACAAACCTCAAAAGTCCCAAGCTAAGTGCAACTTGCCAAGTGCATGTCACTAATGAACAGTTTTGAAACACATCGGCCTGCAATCACTAAAATATTGAAATTAGGTTCTCAATGTTCGGCAGCTAGAAACGCGGCCTGCCATTGGCAGGTGGAGCGGACGATTGCAAACTTGTTTCACAACAGCATAAAACCGATTTTTGGCCTTCCCATCAAATTACCCATGATGCCTGCTGCCAACAGGACCAGACGATTCCACCCTGAGAATACAGGACGTCAGTGGGACTTACAGGATTTTCCATTTAATGGATGGCCTCCATATGCACAATATGCATTCCTAACAGATAAAGCATCGAGTGCTTTATAAAATTGCCCAAAGCTTAATATGGAAATATTTTCATAAATACAAATTGCTTCTCGTATAGTTTAATCAACATTGGCTTTTTTTGAAGCAGCAGTAGCAACACTACAATTGGCCTCGATATTGGTTTGTTAGGAACTAGGAATAAATAGGAATTGTTACCTATTTACAATGGAAACAAAGACCAACACAGATATTGCTGAGTCATGTTAAAGATAGAAAAAGTATAATCTAGGTTGGGCTGGAATGTAGTTTCAAGTTTTTCATGGCTTAGCTGGAAGCAAGAGTATTCTATAAAAATGTGGAGTTCTCTTGAATCTAACTCCATTCTGTAAGAATCTACAATACCTCAAGTATTTTTTTACTTCAACGAACATAGTGGGTGAAATCAGTCTTCAGTAATGATTCAAAATCATTGATAGCCAATTGGCCACCCTCTTTACATTCCCATCCAATTTATTTTCTGTTCATTGGAATGGAAGTCAATAGAAATAGAAAAATGGGTTTTGTGTAATGTAGACCAATTTAACCCCCATTGAATCATAGATTTATACAGCATGAAGGAGACTATTCATTCCATCCTATTTGTGTCAACCATTTTTTTTATTCATTCATGGGATGTGGGCATCACTGGGCAGGCCAGCATTTATTGCCCATTCTGAATTCCCCTTGTTCAGAGGGCATTTAAGAGTCAACCACATTGCTGTGGGTCTGGAGTCACATGTAGGCCAGACCAGGTAAGGATGGGAAGATTTCCTTCTCTAAAGGACATTAGTGAACCAGATGGGATTTAACAACAATGGTTTCATTATCTCAACTCAAATTCTAACATCACCTGCCATGGCAGGATTTGAACCCTGGCCCCCAGAGCATTACACTGGGTTGCTGTGTTACTAGTCCAGCAACAATACTACTATGCCATTGCCTAATGGTACAGTTATGCACCATTAAACCCAGTGCTCCTCTCTCCAAACTCAGGCCTTTATGCCTAAAGGTCTAACAGACGAATCTTCTGTCGTGATATTGTATGCATGCCGATGTAGAAATGCCATGTACTTTTAAGTAGCTGCATAGTGCATCACTATGACACCGTCCTGTGTAAGGCTGGGCAATAAAAGGTACAGCCTCCATGTTAGATGTTGACTATTGCCTGATGTTCTCTACTGTCAGAGGTCATGGGTGGAGGTCAGTCGAGGGTGGGGGCGATGGGTGATCGGAAGTCCATGGGGAGAGGGGGTGGTTCGAGGTCCAGGGGTGGGTGGAGACTGTCAGAGATCAGATGGGGTCAGGAGGTTGTGGGAGGTCAGGGGAGTTGGGGGGTGTCGGAGGTCAGACGAATGGGGGCTGTCAGAGGTCAGGGGAGTGAGATCGTAGGTCCAAGGGGGTCGGAGGTCTGGGGGAGGTCGTGGGGGTGTCTGAGGTCATGTCGGCTAGGTCAGTCAAAGATCCATAGGGGTGGGGTTGACAGGCAGTCGGTGATCAGGGGAGTGTCGAAGGTGGGGGGATGTGGGGGCTTTCGGGTGGTGTGGGATGGGAGTTTGGGTGGATGGTGGGGGAGTCCCGTCGGGGGGTGGTCGGGACTCCCCCAGGAGGGACTCCTGTGGCATCAGTCTGGGTCTTTATAATAGCTACTCAGAAGTTAGAAGAGGTTTTAATTCTTCTAATTTTTTCTGAGTAACTATTGATGTAACCCTGGCGGAACCATCCAAAGTTTATCATTTAATCCACATTTTTGGAAGGTTCCCAGTGCAGTGCAATTGTCCAGATGAAGTGTACACTTCTGGACAATTGCTGTGCAAACCCTTAACTAGGAACTTCCCAGAGGGATTCCCCAGTGCATCTTTGGGGTGCCCCCCAAATCTGACGCTGTGCTTGTGCAGGGCTATGATGTTGCTAGTAATGAACTTCATACAACTGTTTTCGACCAGAACCCTCATGAGTCTCAATGTCTTGTCTGGCATGGACAGCATAGAGACAGATCCCTTGAGATATGCATCTAGTCCCTCAACATATATGGTGGCAGCGGACCATAATGGGCGGAATCATCCCAGATTTTCACTAAATGCGGTGGCAGGCGGGTAAAACAACATGTTATCTATTGTCCGCAATGGCGGCTTTTCACGCCATATTGTCCCAAACCTCCCGAATTAATTATGCTTTCCTGGGTTATACGCCGTTTCCATGGCAGGCGGGCTCCGATTCGCCAGCCACACCATCACCTCACCATTTCATCATGCCAGGCACCACATTTGAAGTACAGCCGCATTGTGCTTCCAGCCCAGGACTGCAGCAAAGAAGACATAACTCCAATAGGCAGGAAGACTGCGGCCCTCGAGTGCCTTTTGGACACTGTGGAGGTCTGCTGTGATGCCCTGTACCCCGCTCTGGCTGCAGGAGGGGCAGCTACATCACCATTCTAGCTTGGTAGGGGATGGCAGTGGTGATCAGTGCCAATGTTGCACAGAAGAAGTTGGCCATCCAATGCAGATAGGGGATGAATGATCTCATCCATGCTGCTAGAATAAGGCAACCATCTCATCACTCTAAACTCACACACTCAAGCCCATCACACAGTCACTGGCATCTCACTCACTGCCAGCTCAAGGGACATCACCACCCATTCTCACACACATACCCTCACATGTCCATCTGGCCTCATCTCCTCTGGAGACTGCCTCCTCAGGAATCACCATCTTGAGTCCACTTGCACAGATCAACATGTGCTCCCACACACACCCTTGGATACTCCTTTTCCCTAGTACAGCTCTCGCCCTGCAGCCTCTTTCCTTGCCTGAAGCCACTACTCCCACTTCCCCAAACAAGACCTTGCCCTGTAGCCATTGAAAAGACATCCACATGTGGCTGATCTGGTAGGTAGAGACCTACTGCTGAGCCCTGCCGAAAGTGATGTGGTGCTGTCTGTGAAGCCTGGCACTGATGACTGCGAGTGCTGACTGAAGCAAGGTAGGCAAACAAACCCTGAAGTCCCGAGCAAAGTGCAGCCCACCAAGTGCACACCTTATATATGCTGTTGTGAAACACATCAGTGTGTTTTCCTGCCGATGTGGGCAGACAATCCAGTGTGGGCAGGGGGATGAATTCGGTGATTTGGCCTTATAATGATATACTGATGTCTTACAATGAGGTTCCTGATGTCCGATGGCAGGAAATGTGGCCCACCATCAGCGGGCTGAGTGGGCAATTGCAAACTGCTTTCACGATGCCGTGAAACTGATTTTTGGCCTTCTTGCCATATTGCCTGCTGGCACCACCGAACACGCCTGACACCAGCGGGTATGGAAAATCCGGGCCTGCATCTTCCAGCCTCATTTCAAATCCTCACAAATTTGGTCTTTTCAATCCAAGCACCCATTCCCACCTGCATTCCTGTGCAGGACCTGGATCTAGAGCAGGCTTGAGGTCACAATCTGGTGAGCACAGCACAGATTGTAGTCCATAGCAGGTGGAGGCGGGGGCATCTGAAGTCACAGGCAGTTGGAGCACTGCTGGAGGTCAGATTCTGCTGAGTACAAGTCAGCTGACAAACTTCCGTGCTCAGTCAGAGGTCATAGCGGCGGCATGCCAGGGCATGGAGGTCAACACTGGTAAGATGGCGACTGCCATGGAGATCTTCATTCAGGAGTTATTTCCTGCAGTGTGCCAGAAGTTGCAGTCCATCACTGTAAGCATTGGTGGAATCTATCAGCGGCTACATGAGGTGGGATCAGGGCACCTCCATCTCACTCCAGGTGGCCCTTCTCCTCAGGGAGTCAGGCGAGGGCTTCGGGCATACATAGGGACAAGGACCAGCAGCTGGAAATGGGGTCATCTGCCCAGGTGGCACCAGGAGTGTCCAGCCAATCCCAAAACCCTGTGCCTGTGATCCTATCACCTCCAGCTCCATGGACCAAGAAGGGTGCACCCGCCCTACAGCAGGAGGCCCAAAGCCGTCCAGGACTATCCAAGCTACTGTCCTCCAGAGGACTCCCGCCAAAGTCCATCACAGACAACAGGGCATAGGATCAGCAGGCTGCCTCCATCTCTCCTGTGGATGTCGGGGAAGCACCAAGATGTCGCAGCCAGGTTAGGAAAATCAAGTAACAGTAGGAGCATAACAGTGGCATGTGTGTTCACCACATGTATATACTTTCCAATAATAAAACATAGAACATGCTGGAAAAACACAGCAGGTCTGACAACATCTGTGGAGAGAAAAACCGGGTTAGCATTTTGAGTCTGTAGGACCCTTCTTCAGAGCTAAAGAGAAGTAGAATTGTGATGAAATTTATACTGTTTAAGGGGGCGGAGCAGGTGAATCTGAGCAGAGGGCCAGCGATAGGTGGGGGCTAAGGAGAGATTGACGAAGATGTCATGAACACAAGACAAAAGGAATGTTAATGGTGGTGGTAAGGGCTAAAGAAGGTGCTGATAGTGGCATTAAGAAAAGAAAGGAGAATGTGTGAATAGCAGAACAAGGGTCAGCACTCTGAAAGAACAACATGGAACAAGTAACAGATGGCCCTTTTGGAGGTGGGATGGGGCTAAGGGGCGCTGGTTGAGGAATAAAGGATAGAAAAAGGGATAAAAAGGGGATAAAAAAGAGGGAAAGCAATGAATAAATTAATAAAAATATAAATAAATAAAAATAAGTAGATAAAAAATAAAAAATAAATTTTTAAAAAAGGGATTCAAAAAAGGGGTGTATATAGAGGACAGAGTTCATTGTCTGAAGTTGTTGAACTCAGTGTTAAGTCCAGAAGGCTGTAATGAGAAGATGAGGCACTGTTCCTCCAGCTTGTGTTGGGCTTCACTGGATTACATTTGTATTACCTATGTAAATACAATAATACCCATTCCACATCTCCTTTTGTGTATGCCTCCTCTCTATGCTGAGTTGTGTGTTGGGTCTATCAGGGGTCACACCATGTTCCCTCCCCCAACTTATCACAGATCTCACATCATGTGCCTCTGGTCCATGTTGTGTGAAGCCATCTCATCACAGCGTGTGTCCCTTCCCCAGTTCTTCTCCAACATCAGCAATGCGTCACCCTCGATATATAAAGCGCTTGTGGGAGACATCTTGTTGACAAGTGTTGTGGGTAAAAATGATATTCCTTCCTGGCTATGTAAGCTGGAGGCTCCTTTTATCCCTGGCTCGGCTGGATTGTATAAAGATGAAGGTGTAGTGTACAAAGAGAGATGCAGGTGCGCATGGAGAAGGGTAACCTCTTCTTTATCTCCATGTACTCTCCGTCTTCCCTGAGGGTCTGCGATCTAAAAGGCCATACTCAGAGGTCAAACACGTTCCTGTTTGCCTTGCAGGGAACATTAAATTCAGCCTGCATTTTATATTCTCCAGTCTGTTGGCTCATTGAAATAAAAACATGAGTTAGCAGCAGTCTCCAAATGTTCTTCTTCTGTCATTGATTAGTGAGGGACTGTGGCTTTAAGGACTTGCTTACAGAATAGCCAATACATTAGCCAATACATCGTGGTCATGGCTATGAATGCTCTCAGTGTCACAGTATCCTGCCCCCCACTAACCCTATCCCCCACTACTCCTTTGCCCCATCTCAGTATAACTACTGCCATGAGATGGACTTGGCCAAGTGCTTGGATGACCTGCATTTGTTCCAGTTTACACATTACTCACTCAGTGGCCTGAACGACTGTGTACTTTGCAATACACATGAGGGCAGATGTTCTGTGAGGGCATGGGATTCTTTCTGGGGCCTGGGATTCCCATCTCTGAGCCTGGCAGCTATGAGGTCTGAGGTGGTGTTTCCAAAAGGCTTGTCCTACTTTCCCAGACGCCCACATGTTTTTGGAGCCACTATCACAGAGGGGACAAACTATGGTTGTTGTAAAGGGTTAATGCACAGAGATCGATAATTGGAATTAATCAGGATTAATCTCACACGAATGTGCTTCCACATTGACGGCTCGTTATTGCCTCTGTTGTAACAGTGATGCCCCTAACATGTCTCCGCTGGCATTCCTCCTCATTTGGGTATACACATTTCAGATGGATGCCTCTTTAATTAGGCCCACCTCACCCCCAGTGCAGTGAGACATCCCAGAAGCTCCAAGATCCCCCCTCCCCCCACCCCCCCACCCCCCCAGCAGCGTTGTTTTTAGTTTTCCACTGCTGCATTGCTTCAGGTTCCAAGATGGTGGCCCTCAGGTTTTATTACCAGACCAGATTCAACCCCCCTCCTGTCTGACCACGAAAACCCCTCCCATCATACTGGAGGAGCATAACGTTCAGATTTCCCTCCCTCATTTTACTCTCAGTGCTCCCCTGTAATTCTGCATTCCATTGTTACAGTGATTGATATCCCTATGTTACCCCCGAGTCATTCGAGGTCGATGTTCCAATGCCCCATGTAGAATTTACCCTTCCCCATCTTGAGGTCTACTGTACCATGACATATAGGGAAACCCCCCCCCCACCATGAGACCATTGGGTGCCCACCCTAACACTACTTGTTCCCAATCTACTGGCTGCAGATGCCTCCCCTGACTGTGACTGCATCATGTGCAGCTGAATACTATGCCAGAAAACCACCACCGCCCCCACCACACCACCACCCCCCATCCCCTGGACCGCCTTATGTGAGGTACTGACCGTGACCTCCGCACGACATACTGGGCACTTCTGACAGGCCCTCCCCATCCCTGGATTGGGACAAGGACAGTCTTTTCAAGCTCAAATCACTATTTAAGCACTTCTTTAGTCGGCTGTCTTGTCTTTCTGCTGGGACTACCTTGGACTGCTGCCCTTGACTCTCTTTACTATTTGGCCATGATATTTCTTTGTCCCGAGTCATTCCCCCCTACAACCCAGTCATGTGTCTGCATTCAACATTCCCTAGTCATTCCCCCCCGCAATCAAGCCTTTGCCCTCCAGCTCTTTCCCTTGCCTCTGTTTTGTCTCCCCCACCTAGTCAAACCTTTAACCTGTAGCATATTAGAGCCCTTCCCCACCTTCCCACTGGCCTTGCCTGAGACAGGCCCCTGAAGTCGATGTGCTGGAGCCTGGCTGCTTTAGGGAGAGGTGATGGTGTAGTGGTGTTGTTGCTAGACTAGTAATCCAGAGATCCAGGGTAATGCTCTGAGGACCCAGGTTTGAATCGTGCCGAGGCAGATGGTGGAATTTAAATTGAGTAAAAATCTGGAATTAAAAATCTAATAATGACCATGAAACCTGCTGAGATTTTCCAGGTATTTTTGTTTTTGTTTCGGATTTCCAGCATCCGCAGTTTTTTGCTTTTATCTTAGTGTTTAATTGACTGCCACTTCTCTTCAAGGAATGCCTGCCTTGAAGAAGTATTGCTCTTCTCTCCGACAGGATTTCCACTTGTCTCTTTTGCCCTGTTCACCTTCATTGCTTTCCATTTCCCTCCTGGTGTTTGACAAGATGTTTACTAAAACTTGCTTTCACAGCCATATCTCCTTCCTCAGTGACTGTCTCCGTCTCCGACTTACCCCACATGGATTTTAATTGAAATTCCATCCCTCATGTTTTGAACCCACCCAGGATTACAGGTATCTTTGGGACATACAACGCTCCTCGGACTGCTGTTCTCGTCGCATCCTGAGATCCACACTCAGTGCCATGCGCCGCCATATGAACACACTCGACCTCTCCGCATCATTTTCCTAAGCTGTCCTTGCCCCCAGTTTCATTTTATTCTTCGTCTCATCCAATATCTGAACAATAAACTTTGTCTCTTTCTTTCAGGTGCAAAGGAACGCAAGCTCCAACAACTCATCAACACCAACACCCATCCAGGACCCTCCACCCCTGCCCATCCCTCTGTCCCCATCCTGGCTTCCAATCCCAGCCCCGGCCATGTATTCACTATACCCCCTGACCCTTCCCTCTCTGATGATGAATGTTCAGTGCTCAGCAAAGGACTCAGTTTCATATCCTTACGCCCTCAACTCAATGAATATCCGGCTCGGCACGATGCTGAACTCTTCTTCAGCCGTCTTTGTCTCCATGCTGACTTCTTTGGGCAGGAGTCCTCGCCCCATTCAGCAGATCCTTTTACCTGCCTCCAATATTCTCCCTCCACCTGGACCCCTCCCTCTGCATTCTTACCTGCTCTTGATCTTTTCATTGAGAACTGTCAGTGTGACATCAGTCATCTCAATTTCTCTGCTCTTCTCACCCACTCTAACCTGTCTCTCTCTGAACCTGCTGCACTCCGTTCTCTCAGGTCCAACCCTGACATTGTCTTCAAACCTGCTGACAAGGGTGGTGCTGTTGTTGTCTGGCGCACTGACCTCTACCTCACAGAGGCTGAGCATCAATTCTCAGACACTTCCTCCTACCTCCCCCTGGACCATGACCCCGCCACTGAACATCAAGCCATTGTTTCTAGGACTGTCAGTGACCTCATCTCCTCTGGAGAACTTCCCTCCACAGATTCCAACCACATAGTCCCCGCTTCTACCTCCTACCTAAAATCCACGAACAGGACTGTCCCAGCAGACCGATCATGTCAACCTGTTCCTGCCCCACTGAACTAATTTCTTGCTTTCTTGACTCCATTCTCTCTCCCCATGTCCAGTCTCTTCCCACCTACATCCGGGATTCCTCTGACACCATACATCATATCAACAATTTCCAGTTACCTGGCACCAACCGCCTCTTCACCATGGACGTCCAATTCCTCTACATCTCCATCCCCCACTGGGATAGCCTGAGGGTTCTCTGCTTCTTCCTCGAACACAGGCCCAAACAATCCCCATCCACCACCACTCCTCCGTCTGGCTGAACTTGTTCTCTCACAGAACAATTTCTCCTTAAACTTGTCTCATTTCCTCCAAATAAAAGGTGTGACTATGGTTTCCTGCATGGGCCCCAGTTATGCCTGTCTCTTAATGGGGTATGTGGAACATTCCTTGTTCCAGTCCTACTCCGGTCCCCACCCACAACTCTTTCTCAAGTACATCGATGATTGCTTCGGTGCTGCTTCATGTTCTCGTCTGGACTTGGAAAAATTGATTAATTTTGCTTCCAGTTTCCACCCCTCCATCATTTTCACATGCTCCATCTCTGACACTTCTCTTCCCTTCCTTGACCTCTCAGTCTCAATTTCTGGTGATAGACTGTCCACCAATATCCATTACAAGCCTACCAACTCCCACAGCTACCTCAACTACAGCTCCTCACACCCCGCTTCCTGTAAGGACTCCATCCCATTCTCTCAGTTCCTTCGCCTCCATCACATCTGTTCTGATGATGCCACTTTCAAAAACTGTTCCTCTGACATGTCCTCCTTCTTCCTTAACCGAAGTTTTCCACCCACGGTGGTTGACAGGGCCCTCAACCGTGTCTGGCCCATCTCCCGCGCATCTGCCCTCACACTTTCCTCTCCCTCCTAAAACCATGACAGGTTTTGTCTTTGTCTTCACTTATCACCCCACCAGCCTCCACTCAAAGGATTGTCAAAGGATCATCCTCCACCATTTCCGCCAACTCCAGCATGATGCCACCACCAAACACATCTTCCCTTCACCCCCCCGGCAGCATTTAGAGGGGTTTGTTCCCTCCAGGACACCCTGGTCCACTCCTTCACGATCCCCTACACCACAACCCCCTCCCATGACACCATCCCATGCAACCGCAAAAGATGCAACACCTGCCCCTTTACATCACCCCTCCTCACTATCCAAGGCCCAAACACTCCTTTCAAGTGAAGCAGCATTTCACTTGCACTTCCCTCAATTTAGTTTACTGCATTCTCTGCTCCCAATGCAGTCTCCTTTACATTGGAGAGACCAAATGCAGACTGGGTGACCACTTTGTGGAACCATCTTCGGTCTGTCCACAAGCATGACCCGGACCTCCCCGTCGCTTGCCATTTCAACACACCACCCTGCCCTTATACCCACATGTCCATCCTTGGCCTGCTGCAATGTCCAGTGAAGCTCAACGCAAACTGGAGGAACAGCACCTCATCTTCCAACTAGGCACTTTACAGCCTTCCGGACTGAATATTGAGTTCAACAACTTTAGATCATGAGCTCTCTCCTCCATCCCCACCCCCTTTCCGATCCCCCTTTTTCCAATAATTTATATATATTTTTCTTTTCCCACCTATTTCCATTATTTTTAAATGTATTTCCATCCATTGTTTTATCTCTAACTTTTAGCCTATTTCGATCCCTTCCCCCCACTCCACTCTCACTAGGGCTATCTGTACCTTGCTCATCCTGCTTTCTACCCTTAATGTCACCATTAGCACATTCCTTAGCTAATATCACCACCATCAACATCTCTTTGTCTTTTTGTCTATGACATCTTTTGACAATCTCCACCCAGCAGTGGCCCTCTATCCAGCTCTACCTGTCCCAACCCCTTTAAACCAGCTTATATTTCACCTCTTTTCTATTTTTCCTTAGTTCTGGTGAAGAATCATACGGACTCAAAACGTTAACTGTATTCCTCTCATCAAATGCTCTCAGACCTGCTGAGTTTTTCCAGGTATTTTTGTTTTTGTTTCAGATTTTCAGCATCCGCAGTATTTAGCCTTTACCATAAAAGCATTGTTGATTGTAAAAACCCATCTGGTTCACTCATGTCCTTTAGGGAAGGAAACCTGCTGTCCTTACCTGGTCTGGCCTACATGTGACTCCAGACTCACAGCAATGTGGTTGACTCTAAAATGCCCGCTGAACAAGGGCAATTAGGGATGGGTGAGAAATGCTGGCTTAGCCAGTGATACCCATATCCCTTAAATTAACAATTTTTTAAAAAATGAGCATTCATGTTATTCTAATGTATTCAAAAGGCCTTCCCGACATACCTCGGTGGGAAACATGACCTGCCATTGAATCTGTAGCAGGTGATCGCAACTTGTTTTACCCTACCAACAGGAAACTCACTTTTTGGCTCCTGCAATATTCTCTTCCCACCCGCCATTATGCCCACCACAGGCAGGAGCAGAATATCCTAGTCCAAAAATTTCCAGGTCTCCTTTTGCTTTTAACATCATCAAGACCTGTTGTAAGGCAGGCTTCAGAACAGGTCACATGACCCCCCTTCATTTTATCCTAAATTAAAGACACAGTCCCAAAACATAACAATCTTATGAAACCTCATATTTGTAACAGAAGCAAATGGCAAATCAGGCACCTCAGAAGCAGTGTAACCAGTAGCTTATCCCATTTTCATCATTTAACCAATTAAGCAGATCAATATTTGCATGATCTGAATCATAGAGTTCTGAATTTAAAATCCTTTCATGACACTGATCTTGATCGTTATTATAAAATTGCTTGAGTTAAGGGCACACTTAGTGTTCAGGGATATTCTAAGTTGGAAATTTTAATTTGCCATCTTTTTCCAAGATCCCGTTGGTGGATTAAGATGCCTAAAAAGTCTTGGATTAACCAAATTGCCACTTTCAACTATGGGATGGCAGCCACTTTAATGATCTTTAGCTGTGCACACAATAAACACTAAACTTAACCAACAATTACAAGAATAAGGCCAAAATTTTCATACCTTCATCCCCATCAGAATGGAAGCGGGAGGGATTAAAATGGCAGACCTGACTCGATTCTGGAATTCCCTCCCCTATTCTTGCCATGTGAGATTTTTATGGCCCCAGGATAAGGGTGTAGCCAGGAAGCCCACCACTCAGCAATTCTGCCCTTACTTACTCCATAGTGGGTGTGGGCATTTCAAACTCCCACGATTTTCATGGAGGTGGGCTTGTTTTCGTAGGCAATGTGATACAATCCACACCAGAGGAGTCATGAACCATAAGAGAACCACATTCCCATTGGGGAACCAAAAAAAAAGTCACTTTCTTCTAGAATCCTTTCATTGACGGGCTTTGAAATACAAAAAAAATGTTATTTCATTTTCAATAGTTGGATGCTGTATTATAAGTTAGATGTGTGTTTACAGTGGTAATTGATTATGGGGCTCTGTTCTGCAAAGGTAAGTTGACCATTGCCTTGACCATTATTATGTAAGTGCTAACATGCATTACAGTACTTTTCCCAAGGAGAAAGTACAATAATGCATTCAAAACTGTAGCTAAATCTGCTGGGTAACTCTCCTGTCATGTTTTGGATTGAGATTTAAACGTCCAACAATCTTTAACTTTGAAAAAAATGGCTCTACTGTTGAACATTAAAATCAAATGAGCAGCTGCTACGCTATAGGCACCTGCTTTGAAATGGAAATGAAACACAGTTTCAGCTTTAAACAAAGGCCACCTGACATTTTAGCTTCAATGCACTCAATTGATGACATTCTCAGAATTAATTTTGATAGCTGGCACAGTTATGAATGCTTGACTGAGTTTCAAAGGGTCCAGAAGCACTTATCTCAGAGGAGGGCTGTGTTCACATTTTGATGGATGGTTTTAAGAGGCTATTAAACGATTATCTGTCTTTGAAGTTGTAAGTGCTTAAGTGTTTTTTGATTGACTACTAGAGGGGATTTCATTTTTGAATGGGTTTTATGGATGAGTTTTTTCAGTATGAAGTATCTTTGAATATGACAGTTCTATTAGATTGTTAGAAGTTTATTTTTTCCATGTTCATTTCAAAGATATCCTGAGACCTGCCCATAATGATTACCAGGTGAGTGGTTATGAAGGAAACATGAGGGGAAGTTTCCTGACTCGATCTTCCCGCTTCCACCAGGAAAATACAGCCCTAAGTGTTTCAATGGGTTTTGGTTCTGAATTAATTTTATAAAGATAGCAGAAATCCTTTTCTCTTCAATCAATTATTTGAACACAATCTAAGGCTCCTTCAACAGCACCTTCCAAACCCAAGGCCTCTACCTGAGAAGAACAAGGACAGTGGACATATGGGAACACCACCACCACCTGCAAATTCCCCTCCAAGAAGTCTTGGGACTATACTGCACTTCCTTCACTTTCTTTGGCAAAACTATGGAACTATCTCCATAACAGCACTGTGGGTGTATCTACACCACATGGGCTGCAGCAGTTAAAGAAGGCAGCTCACCACCACCTTCTCAAGGGCAATCAGGGATAGTGATGCTCTCATCCCACAAATGAATAATTTTGAAAAATAACATTAACAGATCAAATAAACTGATTTAATAATCTTGCATTTACCTCAAAAGCTCTACTTCAGAATGCACACAATAATTTATTTTTGATGGTAAACAGACAAAGTCTATTTTCAATATATATACATTAAAGTCCATTCATATGATTCCAGGCAGCATGGATGAAGCTTCACAGGTTTTATTATCCTCCCAGGTATAGAAGCACATGACAATCCTTAAATCATGTCGATACCAGATGGCCTAGACTCCAGCTAAACCATTACTTTTTAATCTAAGTGGCTGTGGCAAGAAAATTAAATCCAGAGAAAATTACAATCACCATTGACTTGAAAGGGGGGCAGAACTACAATAATCAGTTGCTCATGGTTTCAGCAAACACTTCACTTGGTTGTGGTTATTTGTGGGGTTTTTTCCCTTTTTTTATTGAACATGGGAACAGGGCAAAATCCCAGGAAATTATGGTGCAGCCTGCATAATAGTGTAACTTATTTATACCATAATTTCTTGGGGCTTTTGCCCTGTAAAACAGATCCATAGATGTGCCATTCCAATGTTACAAATCTCCAAGAAACTCTGAACCATTAATGGTTTTTATTATTTTTCTAGCTTTTCTGATCATAGCTAACCTATGAGTTCAATCCATGGAGTCAATTCCTTAAAAAGAATAAACAGATTCTCTCTTTAGCTCCAATATGACTGAAGCATAATTAAGAGGCACCATGCAAATGAGGTTTAGATTATATTCTCATTAAAGGGCTTTTTGGAGTTGTTTTGCTATTTAAGACATGTACAATACATATTAAATCAATCAATATTTAATTGCAGCCTGCTGCATATCTCAAAAATTGATCTAATTCCTCTACAATTAAAAAAGAAACAGAAAAAATAGGATTGCAATTGAAAACTCATAGCCTTCGGTACCAGATTATCGCTTCAGTGATCAGCTTTATACCCATGCTTAATGTTCAGTTGTAGAGTTTCATAGCTTACTGACAACATTATGGTGAAAATGTCTCCATAGCAGTGTATCATCCGTTGTACAAATTGCAAGTACAATACTTTCAATTATTTGAACAATCCAGTCCTTATAAAATGGACATACTTGGAATTTTAATGCAGTTTGTGCTCAATGTTGCCAAACAAATTAACTCTTTTTCTCAGACTCAGCAAAAACTGTGCAGCCATGAAATTTTCTTGTATAATTGCAAAATAAAAAGGTAGACTTCATTTTTTCACCTTTAAAATAATTGGGTGTGTGCTTTTAGAGTAATTCTTGCGTTAATTAATCAGTATTTACAAAATTGTTCATAAAAATCAGTATATAGTATTATGGACTGTGATTAAGAATTATAAGACTGCTTGGTAGTTTGTTTCTGAAGCTATACATTATAGCAACACTGAAAGGAAGCAAGCGATACTGAATTTAGTCATGAGTAATGAAGCAGAATAGTTAGTGATATGGTAGTAAAGAAGCACCTTGGGAACAGTGACAATAATATGAATGAATTTACTATCAGGCTTGAAGAAGAGAATTCTATCCCATCAATCAGAGCTGAATTGACCTCAGATCTTAGAGGTGAAAGGATAGTGTGTTAATCCATGGCACTAGCCAGTGAAAAGAGAGGTTGAAAGCCAATGTTTTAAATTTAAGCGAGGTTAACATCTAAGATGTAAGGAACAATTGGCTGTATTAAGATGGGAGGAATTATTAAAAACAAAAATAAAAATACCTGGATAAACTCAGCAGATCTGGCAACATCTGCGGAGAGGAACACAGTTGACGTTTCGAGTCCGTATGACTCTTCAGTAGAACTAAGTAAAAATAAAAGATAGGTGAAATATAAGCTAACCATAATAAGGGAGGGTGGGACAAGTAGAGCTGGATAGAAGGCCAGTGATAGGTGGAGATAGCCAAAAGATGTCATAGACAAAAGGACAAAGAGGTGTTGAAGGTGGTGATATTATCTAAAGAATGTGCTAATTAAGGGTAGAAAGCAGGACAAGCAAGGTACAGATAGCCCTAGTGGGGGTGGGGTGGGGTGAAGGAATTGAAAAAGGCTAAAAGATAGAGCTAAAACAATGGCTGGAAATACATTTAAAAATAATGGAAATAGGTGGGAAAAGAAAAATATATATAAATTATTGGGAAAAAAGGGGGATCAGAAAGGGGGTGGGGATGGAGGAGAGAGTTCATGATCTAAAATTGTTGAACTCAATATTCAGTCCAGAAGGCCGTAAAGTGCCTAGTCGGAAGATGAGGTGCTGTTCCTCCAGTTTGTGTTGAGCTTCACTGGAACAATGCAGCAGGCCAAGGACAGACATGTGGGTATGAGAGCAGGGTAGAGTGTTGAAATGGCAAGCAACAAGGAGGTCCGGGTAATGCTTGCAGACAGACCAAAGGTGTTCTGCAAAGCAGTCACCCAGTCTACGTTTGGTCTCTCCAATGTAGAGGAAACCGCATTGGGAGCAGCGAATGCAGTAGACTAAATTGAGGGAAGTGCAAGTGAAATGCTGCTTCACTTAAAAGGAGTGTTTGGGCCCCTGGACGGTGAGGAGAGGGGAAGTAAAGGTGCAGGTGTTAAATCTTCTGCGATTGCATGGGAAGGTGTTGTGGGAGGGGGTTGAGGTGTAGCCGGCGATGGAGGAGTGGACCAGGGTGTCCCGGCGGGATCGATCCCTGCGGAATGCCACTGGGGGGTGAAGGGAAGATGTGTTTGGTGGTGGCATCATGCTGGAGTTGGCGGAAATGGCTGAGGATGACCCTTTGAATGCAGAGGCTGGTGGGGTGATAAGTGAGGACAAGGGGGACCCTATCATGTTTCTGGGAGGGAGAGGAAGGGGTTAGGGTGGATGGGCTAGACACGGTTGAGGGCCCTGTCAACCACTGTGGGTGGAAAACCTCGGCTAAGGAAGAAGGAAGACATGTCAGAGGAACTGTTTTTGAAAGTGGCATCATCAGAACAGATGCGACAAAGGCGAAGGAACTGAGAGAATGGGATGGAGTCCTTACAGGAAGCTGGGTGTGAGGAGCTGTAGTTGAGGTAGCTGTGAGAGTTGGTAGGCTTGTAATGGATATTGGGAGGAATTATTAATTGGTCAACTGAAGATTTACAGTGGAGTCTATTTAACAGGTAAACAGTGAATTATAAAGCAAGCATGCATCCAGAAAAACAGAAGGGCTACTTCTGATTGATGCACCCTTATATATAGCTGGCTTATATAAGAGTGCTTAGAACCAGCACAAAAGAAAAGATAAATGATTATATAAGGATAAAGAGCAGTGGCAAGGATGACATCAGAAGAATTGGAAGCAAGAAGAGGAGACCATGACCTGAATTTTTCAGGTGGTGGGCGGGCTCGGCAGGATGGGCTACCCGCGATCGGTTCCGTGCCACCATTTTACACAGGCAGGCCAATTAAGACCTGCCCAACATAATACATGAGCCATAGCGCTCTGCGCTACCTGTGCAGGCGGAGGGAGGAGGGAGAGTCAGGGCCAGTGCTCTTTCATGCATGTGCAGGAAAGAGCACAGCAATCTCCCTGAGGCACTGAGCTACCTCAGGGAGATTGCATGGATGTTCAAATAATTAAATAAATGGTTGAAAAATTTATTTAAACATACTCCCTCATGTGATTGTCACATGAGATGTAACATGTTTTTATATTTAGGAATTTTAAAAAATTTATTTAATAAAAGATTTAGGAAACCTCATCCCGCTCGTGGATGAGGTTTCCTAAAAAACTTGAAGGCCACTTGGCCTTTTTGCCTGCTCGCCAACCATGAGGCTGGATGGGCAGCGTTAACAATTACATCAATTACTTTCTTACTGGCCTTAATAGGCCATTTACATATCGGCGGGCACGCTGTGCTCCAGCACACGTCCGCCAAATGAAATATCACAGGATTGTGCGATGATGTCAGGACGCATGCCCAACGTCATCACACACATTTTATGCGTCAGCATGTCGGGTCCGCCCCCACTTGCTGACAGAAAAATCTTGCCCCATGAAAAGTGTAAGAAAGGCAAAAAGGAAGAATGATAAAGTGTGGGATTTTCCCCTAATTGCAGTGGGTGTGAAAAACAACGAGATATCCACTGGCCACAATGGTGGGTTTTTGTGCCGTATCATCCACTTCGCGCTGCATTAATTGAGCTCACACAGGAAACACGCCAGATCGCAGAAGGCGGTCTCTGATTCACCTGCCCCACCACAAACTCACTGCTTCCTCACTCTGGGCGCGATATTTAAACAGCACCCATGCAGAGCTTTGTCAATGTCTACCGCCCAGGGCTGCTACAGATGAGAAAGATGGCCCCAACTCATCATCGTCCTTGTGGAATCTGGTTTCTATGAGGGCCTCACGCACACACCTGCCTCTTCTGGCCCATGCTATGGCCTGTTCTCCTGCAGCCTCAGCTTCCATAAACACAACGCCCCAACCCCTTTGATGTCCACCTCATCAGAGGAGACGTGCAGCTCCTCCATGTCAGCATCTGGCAAGCCCTCCCCCTTTGCGGTGCCAGGTTATGCAGTGCACAGCAAGCCACGACGATCCATGAGACCCTTTGGGGACTGTACTGGAGTGCTCTGCCAGATTTGTCCAGGCATCGGAATCACATCTTTAAGAGTCCTATAGCCTGCTCGACCAATGTTCGGGTAGCGGCTCAAGCATCATTGTACCTTCTCTCTGCCAGGTTCTGTGGCTGCCGCACAGGCATCATCAACCACATCCTTTCTGGGTAACTTTCGCCACTTAGGAGCCAGCTCTGGACCCTGTGTGGTCCCTTGAAGATGTCCCGGACCTGCGATCTACTCAAGATGTATGAGTCATGGATCCTTCCTGGGTATCTGGCACAAACCTGCAAAGTTTCTTATGGTCACTGACCAGCTGTACATTGAGCGAGTTGTAGCCTTTCCTGTTTATTTATTGGAGTGCCTGTTGCCACGGAGCTTTATAGCCACATGAGTGCAGTTGATGAAATCCTGCACCTGTGGGAATCTGGATATCATTGCAAAGCCCTTGCTCTAGTGTCCTGGCTTGCTTGATCTCTGTCAAAGTTGACATAATTGTGGGTCTTGGCAAAAAGGGCTTCTGTTACCTTATGAATGCATTTGTACGTGGATGCTTGAGAGATCCCACAGAGGTCCCCAGTAGAGCCCTGGAAGGAGCCACTGGCGTGGAAGTTCATTGCAGGCATTACTTTCACAGCCAGTGGCATTAGATGCCCTCCAGGTCCTCCTGGCGCCAATTCTGGGAGAATGTGGCAAATGTGAATCACCAGCTCCCTGGACATGCAGAGGTGTCAGTGACACTGTCTCTCGCTCACCTGCAAATAAGACATGTGAGTTCTGTAAATCCTTGGTCTTGCGAGCCACCTACGCATGACATTTCTGTGAGCGCCATCCTCTGCGCCCAGAGGGGGCCCTGCTGCCCCTTGGTCTTAAGGGTTATGCTCCTCCCTTTAGCGAGCCAAACACCTCATTTGCAATCTTCTCCTTCTCCTCTCCTGCCTTTATGCGATAATGCAGGCAGTAATAAATCCAGGCTCCATCTTCTTAATGGTCTCCTCTCTGCAGTATCAAGAGAAACAGACATGAGTCACCATTACCTCCAAAGGTCCTATTTATGTCAATGACATGTCAGTGACTGTGGCTTCAAGGGCATTGTTCCAGTGTCGGCAGCTATTTGCCCCTGAAAACATGGCCAGTGCAGGGTGTATTTCAAGGTGCTCTTTCCACCACCTCCCCTCCCCTTTACATGACCGGCTGCTATGAGATTGCTTTGGCCAGGCACTTGGATATGCTGCTATCAGTCGAGGTGCTGGGATCCTCATTCACTGCACTGTCACACTGCACTCTTTCCATGAGGGAAAATGTTTAATAAGGACATGAGATTATTTGAAGAGAGCCTGAGGCTTCTCTTCTGTGAACCTGCCAGCACCACGATCCTAATACGCATCTGAAGCTTGTGCAGTCGCCCAATTGCTCTGGAGTGCATTATTGCCTAGAGGATTTTCCATACTGTGAACAAGAGGTTAATACAAGATCAATTAGTGCCACTTTCCTGGATTAGTCTTGCATGAATGCACAACATTGCTCCACTTTCCTGATTCCTTGCATTGTCATTGAAAGGTTCCTAAAATGTCTCAGCTGCGCATCTCCCGTTATTCAGGAATACACAGTTCAGTTGGGTGCCTCTTTAATCAACACCCCCCCCCCCACAACCAGTGCATGCATTGGCTTTCCAATCTGCCGTCAGAGCCCTCACCAGTGGAGTTTCTCCTCATTTTAATTTTGTACTGCACCATCGCCGCAGGTTGGAAGATAGTAGTCCTGAGGTCTCACTACCAGATCAGCTTGGACCCCGCCCTGTGTGAGTGTAGAAACCCCTCCCACCATCCAAAAGGAGCTCAAGTTCAGATTTCCCTCCCTTCATAACCTTTCAATCCTCCCCCTGTATTCCTTCATCCCATCGTGATTGTGGTGGATATCCATTTGTTAGCCACTGAACATTTTGATATGGATGCGCCTATGCCCTGTGTGGACCTCACTCCTCCCCATCTTGAGGCAACTTGCACAGTTAAACATGTAGCCCACCCCTCCCCAACACCTTCACATGTCCCCACAATACTTTGTCCCCACCTGTAGGCTGCAGATGCCTCCCCTGACTGAGTGTGCCATCTGCGACCCAATAAGATGTCAGAGTTCCCTGGACTGAAGCGCATGATGTTACGACAACACCCTGTGCACAACATCCTGGGCATGAATGAGACTGGACTGTCATGCCCTCCCCTTCCCTGGAATGGAACAAGGAGTCTTTCCAAGCTGAATAATGTAAACTGAAGCGCTTCTTCGCTCAGCGCTTCTCCCACTCTAGCCCCAAGTGGCTTGTGTCATTCTGTAACATACTCACTCCCCATTCTGACGCTGAGGATGCTAACCCCACACACTACCACCTCCCCCCAATCATGTGTCTGAGTGCAACATTCCCCACTCTTACCCCCTGGTGGAGCCCTTGCCCTGCAGCCCCTTCCCATGCCTCAGGCCAGTTTCCCCCTTCCCCAGTGCAGCCCTTACCCTGCAGGCCATTAAAAGCCACTTACCACTGGTCTGGGTGTGTAGAAACTTGCCTTTGACAACCCTCTGAAAGCAATGTGGTGCTGCCTGTGAAAGCTGGTGCTGATTACCACGAGCACTGCATGATGCAAGGTAGGCAAATGAACCACAAAGTCAAGAGTGAAGTGCAGGTCACCAGGTGCACATATGTACAGTTATGAACAGTATCGTTCTAACTGCACGCCAATGTGTCCAGATGATCCAGTGTGGTGTGATGATTCCGGCGAGGTTCTAATGAGATGCAAATATGTTAAAATGACGTTCCTGATGTGCCCTGATGGGAAATGCAGCCACTGTTGAAGTCTGCAGCGCGCAACTCCAGCCTGGTTTTATGCTGCCGTGAAACTGATTTTTGGCCTTCTCGCAATATTTTCCGCTCCTGCCCGCCATGATGCCTTCCATGAATGGGAGTGGAAAATCCCAGCCAAGATCTGGTTTGTATCAAGGATAATTGCAAAGACAGAGCTTAGATAGAACGTATGAAATAGGAGCAGAAGTAGGCTATTCGGTCCCTCGAGTGGCACTGTCATTTAATAAGATCATGGCTGATCTGTTTGTGTTTTGAACTCCATATTCTCATCTCCTCCTGATAACCTTTGACCCCTTGTATGACAAGAATCTATCTACCTCTGCCTTAGAAATATTCAATGATCCCGTCTGCACTGCCTTCAGAGACAGAAAGTTCCTAAGTTGCACAACCCTCTGAGAGAAAAAATTTCTCCTCATCTCTGTCCTAAAAGGGCATCCCCTAATTTAAAAGCAGTGCCCCCTAGTTCTGGACTCACCTGCAAGAGGAAACATCATTTCCACAACCAGTTTGGCAGTACTGTTCAGGATCTTGTATACTTCAATGAAGTCATCCCTCACTCTTCCAGTGGAAACAAGCACAATCTATCCAACCTTTCCTCATAAGGCAACCCACTCATTCCAGGTATCAATCTAGTAAACCTCTTCTGAACTACCTCCAACATTTACATCTTACCTTAAATAAGGAGACCAAAACTGCACACAATATTCGAGATGTAATCTCACCAATGCCCTGTATAACTGAAGTATAACATTCTTAGTTTTATGTTCAATTCCTCTTGTAATAAAGGATAGCATTCCATTAGTCTTCTTAATACTTGATGCACCTGTATACTAACTTTTTGTGACTCATGCCTTAGAACAACTAGATTCCTCTGTGCCTCGGAATTCTGCAGCCGTTCTTCTCTTTTTTATTCTTCCTGCCAAAGTGAATAACTTCACATTTTCCTACATTATACTCCATCTCCCAGATTTTTGCCCACTCACTCAACCTACCTATATCTGTTTGCAACTTCCTTATGACCTCTTCACAACATACTTTCCTACCATACCTTCACTCCCCTCATCTAAGTCATTGATATAAATTGTAAAAAGTTGAGGCCCCCGCACAGACCCTTGCTGGATTCCAATTGTCACATCCTGCCAATCAGAAAAATACCCATTTATGCATACTCTCTGTTTTCTGCCACCTAGCCAATCTGTATCCATGCTAATATGTTACCCACCACACCATGAGCTTTTATTTTCCAGAAAAACCTTTGATGTGGCACCTTATCAAATGCCTTCCGGAAATCCAAGTACATCATATCTACAGGCTCCCCTTTATCCATGGCGCACATTACTCCTTCAAAGAACTCTAATAAATTGGTTAAACATGATTTTGGTTTGTCAAAACCATGCTGACTCTTCCCGATTACCTTGTGTTTCTCTAAGTGCCTTTAAGTACCTCCTTAATGATCAATTTGAGTATTGCAGAAGAAAGAGACATGTCAAAGCTTTTCGTCTTGCACTCATCAAGACACTTGGCAAGAATACCAATGTAAGGGGAAAATAACAACTTATACTATATTGGCTGGCATGTGGACTCTGATTGTTAGAGGTGTTGCCATGGAGAATGCATCAGTGATGATGACTGACAGTTAACTGCCAAGAATTGTTTGAAATTTAAACCAAGCAGCTTGACCCTGATTGGTCAAGGCATTGCCCTGAGGAATGAGTCAGCGAATGCTGTCATTTATTTTGTTTAGCTGAAAAAGGCACAATGTGCATACATGTTCTTTCTGTCTGCAAAGAACAGGGCCATGTGTATCAATATATATAGCTTCCAGTACATGCAAATAAGCCACACTGTGCGCCTGACTGACTACCTTAAATTGGCTGTCAGCGGAATTCTTAGCACACTAAGGGTGGAATTGTCCATGCCCATTGGCATTGGGTGTGTTCAGTGGTGTGAGCAGATAATGTGGCAAGAAAGCCAAAAATTGGTTTCATACCGTCGTGAAACCAGTTTGTGATTGTCCGCTCAGCACATCAATAGTGGGCTGCATTCCCCACCATCGGACATCGGGAATCTCATTGTAATACATCAGCATATCATTAGAAGGCCAGCCCGCTGGACTCATTCCCCCTGCTGCTGGATCATCCACCCATGTTGATGGGAAAACATGCCAGTGCAGAATACATCTTGACAACTGTGATGTGCAGAAGTCGGGACTTGCACACATCGTGGACATCCGAGGAGCAAAAGATGCTGGAGTCTGATAGCAATGGCACACTGGAGGAATGTCCATGGCATGCTGGGTGGATTCTCATGGACATGGCTCTGCTGCGAAGCAGCTCATGGAAGTTGGAAAATCACCGTTGATGCTCACAATGGATGATGGTCGAGGGGTGGGAGATGAAAATCTAGGATCAGCTGGGAGAGGAAGAGGTGTTGGGGGGTTGAGGTTGGGTGGGAGGAATTAAAGTGTCGGGGTGAGGTTGGAGGAGTAACAAATGTGTCGGGGGATGAAGTTGGGAGGGGGAGGGAGTACAGGAGGAGGAGGAGGTAACGGGTGAGAAAATGGCAACTGGGGAAGTAGATGGAAGTAGATGGAAGATGGTGGAAGGTGTAAGGGAAGGAATTTGGAGGGGGCAATGAGTGTGGAGAGGGGAGGGAGTCCAGGGGGGGAAGGATTACAGAAAGGGGCGGGAGTCTGGGGGGAGGAAGGAGTGTGGAGAGGGGAGGGAGTCCAGGGAAAGGAAGAGGCCTGGAGAGGGGAGGGAGTCGGGAAGGAAGGAATGCTGAGCGGGGAGGGAGTAAGGGTGCAAGAAGAAGTAAGGGTAGAGGAAGGAGTCGAGAATGGGAAGGAGTAAAGCTGGAGAAAGAAGTGAGGCTGGAGGAAGAGGTAATGCTGGAGGAAAGTCGAGGGGGGATGGACTAAGCATGGCAGAATAAGAAAGGGTGACTGAAGGAGTCAGGAAAGGGGAGGGACTAAGTGAGGATGGGAGCCCAGGGGATGGGAGGACTTAAGGGGGGGAAGGGTTTCTCTGGGGGAAGGGGTCCAGAGGAGGGAATGTCTAGGTGAATGTGCAAGGGAGGGGTCTGATGCATCCATGGCTGCCTCCTGGGGAGCGAACTGAGGGTGGGCATAGTATGAGGGAATGGTGAGAATGACCAAGGGCAGAGTGAGGTGGGAGGGTAGGAGGGACAGTGAGGGTGATTGGTGGGGACTTGGAGGCAAACATGGACCTGGGGGTTTGAAGGAAGAGGTCATGAAGGCTAATGTAATTGGAGGTAGGATTTTCAGGAAGGAAGGGAACGTACACGTTCACCAGGACATCCCTGAAGGAAAAGGGTTGTGGCTGGTAGGTCACGGTGGGGAGCTGGAAGGTGATACCAGGGGTGTCAACTATGATGGGGAAATGAGTGTCTGGGGGAGGACAAAGGACGGGAGAGTGAAAGTAAAACCAAATTAGCACCATGCTGTCCAAATCAAAAGTGAAACAAGAGTCATGATGGCTGAGATCAGGTTCTGCATGGGAGTGTGATCAGTGGGTGGGCGGAGATGCAGGTCAGCTCAGACGGACAACTGAAAGTGAACCCCAGCAGGCAGCATTGAAAATGGTCAGGACATTGAGGTGAGTGTGAGACGGGAAGCATCCGGGTACGTGGGAGAGTGCTTGCACGAGGCTCCTAAAGGCCCTGCCACACACACACTTCTCCCTCCAGAATCACTAGTGGGCCAGCTGTTCCTTCTGCTGTGACAGAGGACAAGGTTGAGGGGTTCACAGGCAAAGGGGGCTCAGAGGGAGAGAACAGTCTCTGAGATTCCTGAGTGGATGATCCAGGGGTGCCGAGCTGCTGCTTCTCCTCCCTTAGGCTGCCCGGGGGCACAGTCTGACTCCTTGAAGGGAAGGAGCACCTGGAGGGATGTCGAGGTGTCCTGTTTCCCTTTCATTTTGCCATTGCAGGAACTCACCCATGGTTCCCGTGATGGAATGCAGGTCTACACACATCTCCACATTCTGCTGGACCAGGATCTCCATGGCATCCACCATCCACCCCATGAGACCTCCATATGTGTACACGTGGGCACCACTTCATCAGAGAGCAGGTGGATACACTCCTCCAATTCGCGTGTCACTCTGTTGAGGGCTTTCAACAGCTCTGCATGATGCTCCCCCTCTTTCTGCTGACTCTCCAGGATGAGTTGGAAGGCCAAATCCAGAGACTCGTCATCTGACTCGGACCTCACAAGTGCCTCTTCCCCAGCAGTCCTCCGAGTGCCTGGGAGCTCGGCTGAACCTGCCTCCTCCTGCTTCGGACACGTGTCAATGGAGTGACCAATAGATTCTGAACCCAAGCCTGCTCTACGCCTAGGTCCCATCAAGGTGTGTGTCTCTGCACTGGCAGAAGGTGTGGGTAAACACCCTTACAGTCTTCCAGGCTGCTTATCTCCGGTTCTTCGATGGAGGAGGCTTCTTCTTAGCTGGAGGTGAGGGTGTGGATGGAGCTGAGGGATTGGCTGGCTGAGAGTGTCAGTCGCTTGACAGAGCTCCCTGTGAACCAAAGTAGAGATAATTAGTACATGGCAGCAGAATCAAAAGCAGGAGAGAGAATACTCACAGCTGCATTGGGAGAGGGATGATGTGGTGCAGGATCCTCACCGACCTCACTGCTGCTGCTGGCACAGTCTACGCCCTCACCAGTCAGTGCAATGGCACACTCTTCAAAGTGAGTGATGGGCCTCATGTGAGACTTCTCCCTGCTGATGTGAGCAGACTTCTCCTGCGTGGAAACAGATGGAGAGAGTGTGAGCAGGACACATGGCACTGCGTGGAATGTTTGTATTGTGAGCGGATCCATTGACAGGATGAGGATGCGAGCTCAAGAGGATATGAGCCTGATGGAGATGTGAGGGTGTGTGAGAGAGTTAGTGGTGTTGTCCCTTGAGGTGTGAGATCCCTGTAGATGTGTGATGGTTTTGTGAGTGTGTGAGTTGAGAGTGATGAGAAGTGAGAGTCAGTTACCTAGTGGAACGAATGAGACCATTCATCCTGTGACAGCACTGGGTGGCTGTCCTCTTTTGCAGGGTGTTGGCACTGACCACTGCTGCCACTGCCTCCCATGCTGGATTGGTGATGCTGCTGTCTCTCCTGCAGCCAGAGTGAGGGTAGAGGACATCATAGCGGGCCTCCACAGCCTCCAAAAGGCACTTGAGGACATGTCACTAAACCTGGGGGCTGCAATATTTTTGCCTTTCGTGGCCATCCTGTCTTCTGTGCAGCAGTCATGGGCTGGAAGCACTGAGAGGTGTGGGGGCAGCTGGACTTTAAATGTGGCACCCAGCGTGATGAAACAGTGAGACGATGATGTGGTGGGTGAATGAGACCCAGCCTGCCATGGAAACAGCGTTCCTTGGGAATGCATAATTAATGTGGTGGGTTTGGGATGATACAGCATGAAAAGCTGCCAATGCGACTGGCAGGTGAAACATTGTTTTACCCGCCTGATACCGCACTTAGTGCAAATCTGCCCTGAGATTATTTAGTAAATATTGTCCAATCGCGGAACCACATCTAATGTTGGACACTCTGCTTCAAGTTTTGTAAGCATGGGCTGGTTGTATATGGTCTGCATCTTGCCCGTTGCAAACAGCGGCTGGGACAGGCTGTTTGATACGATCCACCAGTCTTCGGGATGTACGGCCTACATACCCAGCTTCACACTGGCACTGAAATTCATATACCACATTTCTCATTTGTGTGAACATCTTTTTGGCTTGACAGCAGCATCCTGTTCGTGGTGAATACCACTCATGTTGCTACTGCATAGTGGCAGCGTGAAACAGCGAGCTTCACCTATTGCTCAAATTTTTGAGATATCTTGCCCTTCCAGGGTAATCTGAGGAAGACTGGGCACTTTTCAGGGCCAAAAGTGACGGTGTTAGGGCTGTTCATGAGTTTGTGTGATATACAGCCCGAAATGATCTAATAAGAGTATCCATTATCCCGCAGGATGCCTTTGATGCGCCCTATTTCAGCATCAAGCTTGCATGATGAGTAAATGGCTTGGGGCCCTATTTACAAGGTTGCTGATAAGACCAATATTATAATGTGTGCAACTATAAGAATCCCAACATATATATTGACCAACGAAGGTAGGTTTGCAGTAGACCATGGTAGCAAACCCCCTGGCAGATTTCTCAACGAGTACATCAAGGAAAGGGGAGTTCATTTTAATGCTCTATTTCAAAGGTGAATTTGAGCGCAGGATGGAGCCCATGAAGACATGTAAGGAAATTGATGCATGCAGGTGCGGATTTAAACATAGCAAATGTATCATCCACATTTCGGAAATATGCGAGGGGTAGGAGGTTAGGTATCATTCCATCAAAGACACGTTTCTCATGGAACCCAACAAAGATGTTTGTGAGAGCTGGGCCTTGAGGGGAGCCCATGGCAACACCATCTCTTTGGGCGTACAGGTAGACATTAAAACTGAACACAACTGCGTGCGTTGCTGAGTTCTTAAGTTCAATGAATGATGATTCATGTAATGGCGGCGGGTCTAGATCATCATGATATAATGCTATCGATATGCAAGTCCTGTATGGCCTTCACAAATGTGAAGGAGTCTTTCACCATGCATGTGGAAAACATGGTCAAAATTAGTTGTGACAATTCACCCAATGATTTGGCCAATTCATGCAGAACTGGTCATAGATAAGACAGGGCCTAAAGGGTCATCACTTTTGTGCATCCTGGGCAGCCCATATATATGCGGACATAGCGAACCGTGAGGCAGAACCCTTTTATATATATCATGCGGTAGCTTATCGCTCTCACACAAGTCCAGCAAGCGTTTTCTTAGCTTACTTTCGAGCAAGGCTGTCCAGTCATGTTGAGCAGCAGGTCCAATGGCTACAAATTTGGACCTGTCATTAAGCATTGTGTGCATTTTTTTGATGTAGTCACGCTTGTTAAAGCTGACTATGCAAAGCAAATGCCCTGCAGCATCTGAGGCCTTAATACCAAACCAGACATACACATCAGCAAACCAGACAAAGGGAAGTATTCTGAAATATCCCCTTAATTGTCTGCCACTGCTGCTCTATTGATCTATCCCCTAGCTTAGTATCCCAGTTCACTTCAGCCAGCTCAGCTTTCATGCCCACATAGTTGCCCTTATTTAAGTTTAAAATACGAGATTAGATCCACTCTTCTGCCTTTCAAACTGGATGTAAAATTCAATCATACTGTTGTCACTGCTACCTCGGGGTGCCTTCACTCTGAGGTCATTAATTAATTCTGTCACATTACACAATGCCAAGCCTAATATAGTCTACTCTCTGGTTGGTTCCAGAACATGTTGTTCTAAACAACTAGCTCGAAAGCATTCTATGAACCCCGCATCCAGGCTGCTAATCTGATTTTTCCAGATGATATGTAGATTAAAATCACCCATGATTATTGCTGCACCCAGTATTTCTTGTATACTTTGTCCTACATTGTGGTTACTGTTCGGGAGCCTGTAGACCACTCCCACTAGTGACTGCTTTCCCCTACTATTCCTCATCCAAGTTGATTCTACATCCTGATCTCGTGAACCAACTATTGCACCAATGCCACCCTTGATCAACAGTGCTACCCCTCCATCCTTACCTAGCTTTCTACTCTTCTTGAATATTATATATCCCCCAATATTCGGACCCAATCCTTGCTATCCTGCAGCCACGTCTCCGTAAAGGAGATCAGATAATGTTTATTTACTTCAATGTGGGCCAGCAATTCATTTACTTGGCTATGAATGCTACGTGAATTCAAATACAGAGCCTTTAGTTTTGTCTTTTTGTTATCTTTGTCCTGACTATTGGTATATTTTTAGGTTTTATCTCCCTGTCCCTCCTGCTATTCTATGACCCTCATTTCCCATGTTACTATTATGGTGTCCTGCCTTGAATCTACCCCTTGATTTGACATATCTACCCAAGCTTGATCCCTCACCTTCCCCCCTTGTTTATTTTAAAACCCTCTCAACTTGCCTAGTTAAGCAATTCGCAAGAACACATGTCCCAGCATTGTTCAGGTGTAGACCGTCCCAATGGTGTAGCCCCCACTTTTCCCAGTACTTATGCCAGTGCCCCACGAACCAGAACCCACTTATCCCACATCAGTCTTTGAGCCACATGTTCATCTCTCTAATCTTATCTGCCGTGTGTCAATTTGCACGTGGATCAGGTAATAACCCAGAGATTATTACTTTTGAGGCTCTGCTTCTTAATTTAGTGCCTAGTTTTTCATATTGACTGTGCAGAACCTCCTTCCTCATCCTGTCTATGTTATTGGCACCGACATGGACCATGACAGCTGGATCCTCCCCCTCCCACTGCAAGTTCCTCTCCAGCCCTGAGCAGATGTCCTGAACCCTGGCACTGGGCAGGTAATACAGTCGTCTGGACTCATGCTCTTTGCTGCAGAGAACAGTGTCACTCCCCCTCTATACTGTCCTCTACCACCACTACATTCCTGTTTATCCCCCCCACTTGAATGGTTTCCTGTACCATGGTGTCATGGCCAACCTGCTCATCCACCTTGCAGACTTCATTTTTGTCCACACAGGTTGTGAGAACCTCAAACCGGTTTGACAATTGCAATGTCTGAGGCTCCTCCACTACTGTCTGCTTGGACCCAATACCTGCCTCAATCATGGTTACATCCTTCTTTCCCTCAATGCTGATTGCTTAAAGACTGATTGTTTCCACCTCTATTAAAATTATTCTTTGATTTCACTGCTAAGTTATTTTTCTTTATTCTTCTGCTAGCAGGGGCTGTTTCCCACTTCTCGGCAGAGTCTTGTTTTCTCGTGCCACTTTCAGCTGAGGTTTCCCACCCAATGTGAAGGATGGTGCCATTTTGCACACCCTGTATTGCTTGTGAATCTCTTACAGCGCTTTCCATGGCCAGCATTATCTCTAGCACCTTCTTGAAATCCAGATTCACTTTGGACAATAATCTTTTCTGAATAGTGTCCTCCTTAACCCCACATACTAAATGATCGCTGAGCATTTCGTACAGAGTCTTAGCAAACTCTCAATGTTCCATTAGTTGCTTCAAGTTTACCATGTAGGATGCAATTGTCTCACCCGGGGCTCTATTTCGTGAATTAAACTTGAACCTCTGCATCGTGACTGAGGACTTGCGTTGAAAAAGTCCCTTCACAAGGTCCACCAATTCATTGAAATTCTTCAAATTGGGGGCACTGAATGTCATCAAACTTCGAATCAAACTGTAGGTTTTGCTTCCACAAGTACTCAAGAGGATCACTCACTTCTTCTCTTCCCCCGTAATCTTGTTCACTTGAAAAAAGAATGTGAGGCGTTCTATGCATTGAGACCAATCATCTGTGGCTAGCTCAAAAGGATCAATTCTCCCAAATTGTGGCATTTTGAGAGAGGATAACTTTTCCAATTCTAATGGAGGTTGCTACTTACAATTGCTGAGTGAGGTACAGTGCCAATTTCTTTCTAACTTGATTTCTTCTGTTCAATCCTATCCCATCCTCATGGTCGGTTAGTTGTAGGGTGGCGAATTTGCCTATTTGTAGTAGAATTGATCTGCAGACACTTCTTGAGTGGAAACATTAAGTTTATTTACAATATACTCAGCAGCAACTACACGTGTGCTTTCAACTCTAACTCTATCTCTCCACTGATTGTTGAGGTAGCTCACACAACTCTTCTATGGTTACTACAGATCATGTGATCTTCCTTTACAAGTATTATTCTTAAAGGCATATGACCACTAAATAAAACTATAATTGCTACACTTTGACAAATGGTTGAAGATGCAAGATAGTGTGCACCAAAGTTTTCAACCAATATACTGGAGACCTTGGCGGAAAACATGAAATTGAGGAAATATATTCTGTATCTGTGATGGAGGTTGGAGGCAAGACCCCCTCTGGATACATACTTGTGTGGCAGTGGGAAGAAGTAGCAGCAGAGGTTAATGCCAGGAATGTTGCCCCATGAATATGGATGCAGTGGAGGAAGATATTTAATAATCTCACATAAATCAGAATGATGAGTGATTTTTGATTCACTTGGCATATCCTACCAACTGCATTAATAGCCTCATTTACTGTTTGATTCACTAAACTCCCATCATTTACCTACCAGCAATCTCTATCAAGCAGAAATCAACCCTAACATTGATATGCTTCACCTCACCCTCACACACTTAGCACTTTTGCATGTCTCACACCTACAACTCACAGCTCAAGCATACTGGTAGTGATTTTACCATAACAGTCAGGTCACCTAAGCATATTGCAGGACACTCATTGACATGCTTCTTTCTTTCTTGCATGAGAATGTGGCACAAACAGCAGGAAGCAGCAAAGAAATGGCACAAGACAAGCATGCCTGCATGTTTTAACCGCAGTGGAGGAGACAGTGCTGTCCATCATGGGAAGGGGCATGGCTGAGTGCGTGGCCACGGATGTTGCTAAAAGTGATCAATGATGAGGGTATCTACATATCTAATCCTCCTTTTGTCATCCCATTTCTCCTTCAATCCTCAATCTTTTCTGATGAGAGGCTACATAAAGTGTAGGCACACACTTCTTAACTTTCTCCCCGCCCTTCACCTCAACTCAGGTCTTATCCCTGTTCATTCCAGATATGGAAACTAGCAGGCAATGGAGGATGACAAAGAAGACAGTGAAAGTAAAGAGATCCTGTCACAGAATCTTACACTCACAGCCGCCAGCTCAGATATTGACACGGCACATATTTTAGAGGCTGGTATAGCTGATGATATAGGGTCTGTAGATGGTAAGACACCGGACAGCAATGCATAGGAGCCCAGGGTGGGATGTGGAAAGGATAACCTAGATGTTTGATCATCAGAGGGTATAGACACATGCTAGTTCTGTTGCATAGAACTCAATGATTACTCTAATGCACCAGATTACAGAAGGCTGGTGGGAGTGCACAAACGCAGTCATTTGTACACAGCTTAAAGCTCATCCTTTCCAACATGAAATAGATGATTACTACCACCACCTCTGTTGAACCCAACCACGATGCAACATCTGATGGCCAATGCCTCTACTTCCAGTGCAGCTTCCACCAAAAGGCCTGTCTGAGTGCTGCAGTGGACTGCTGCTACACTGGTCAGACTGCTGACATCAGGGCTCCGGATACCTTGTTTCAACAGGCACTCAGGCCTTTTTATGTTACACATACGCATTGTTATCTGTTCAGATATCTGACGGTTCCTGAAGTGATGCTCTTTCTTTGGGGAATGTTGTTGCTGTAGAGGATATTGTCATTGTGATAATTGTTGGTGCTGATTTGTTGCATTTGTTGGAGAACATTTGACCCCTGGGGCCGATGCCTGTTCAGTTGCTTGTTCAGTTGGCAAAATCATCTGCCTCATCGACTGTCTGCGGTGAAAGAGCTGCTTCTCCAGTTGCACATAGCTGTCTGTGGTTAATGCACCAATAGATCTGGTTGTTCACCTTCACCATGTATGAACGAGGTGATGTCTTCCCTACACAGGTCCCAAGTTGTCAAGTGGGCTGACTTTTGTTGAGCCTGTTCAATGTTTGCACTCTGACAAGCTGTCCAACTCTCAGCTCCGGAAGTGAATGGGTTGCTTTATTGAAGTGAAATTTGGCTTTCTGTTGTTTCATTTTGACCTTGACACTCACTTCTGTTGCTACTTTTGGTGTCAATAATTCTTTAGCTGTTGGAAGAATAGCCTGGGCTCAGTGTGACATTTTAGCCTATTTCGATCCCTTCCCCCGACCCCACCCCACCCCACCCCCACTAGGGCTATCTGTCACTTGCTCATCCTGCTTTCTACCCTTAATGTCACCATTAGCACATTTCTTACCTAATATCACCACCATCAACACCCCTCTGTTCTTTTGTCTATGACATTTTTGGCAATCTCTTCTTTGCCTCCAGTTATCACTGGCCCTCTATCCAGCTCTACCTGTCCCACCCCCCTCAGCCAGCTTATATTTTACCTCTTTTCTATTTTCCCTTAGTTCTGATGAAGAGTCATATGGACTCGAAATGTTAACTGTATTCCTCTCTGCAGATGCTGTCAGACCTGCTGAGTAGTTTTTCCAGCTATTTTTATTTGTGTCTCAGTGGGACATTAGTCGCTGGACTGGACTATATTCCATACCTTCAATAGTTTTGTTTCTCCACTCTAAGATTGCCTTGTACACATCTGTGTTAGATCTAGTCGAGTTTTTTATGACCCCTTTGGCCATTTTCACACTGCCTCAGCCTTTTCATTGGACTGGAGATAGTGTGGAGATGATGTGTAGTGCTGAATTTCCCAATCATTCACACACTCTTCACTTGTGAACTGAAGGCCATTGTTGCCCATTACAATATCGGGAATGCCATGAGAGGCAATCTACAATCTCACTGGCAGTCATTGATGCTGGCTAGGCTAACTCCCAGTATCCTGAATTGTAGTCAATGGCAATGAGATAATCAGCTCCAATGAGAGTGAAGACATCTACTCCAAGCTTCATCCATGATCTGGAACAAAAACAAAATGGCACTAAAGAGTCATATGGACTCGAAACATTAACTCTGTTTTTCTCTCCACAGATGCCGTTAGACCTGCTGAATTTTTCCAGCATTTTCTGTTTTTGTTTCAGATTTCCAGCATCCATAGTATTTTGCTTTTATTTTTGCTTTCATCCATGATCTGTCTGGGATGTCATGAGTCATGAAAGACTCTTTAGCTTGCTTAACTTGATGTTCCTTACAAGTACTTCAATGGCAGGTGTAGTCATTAATCTTATTGCTCTTGTTTGATCGGAAGAGCACTTCTCTGACCTTCCTCAAACTGAACTTAATCCCTTGATGGCTTGCATCGATGCGCTTCAGCACCTCTTTTCTCATCTCTTTTGTGATAGTGATTCTAGTCCCTTTGTACAAAATGCCACCTTGAGCAATCACATCTCTGTATGATCAATACTCTCTTATCACAACAAGTGTGTCCTTGGTGGTTTCAGGCTATCATTTGACCATTACTTCCTGTAGCACTTGGAGACTTTCATCTCATTGTGTAGTCTGCTTGACCTGTCAGATTCAATGTCCCTTCTGTGTTGATGACTTCCAGACATGTCACCCTGTTGCTTCTCGTCGAATCTGGAAGATTTCACACTCTGTTATAGCATCATCAACTTCCTTAAAAGGCAGTGCCGTTCTTGACAGCATATCGATAATGTACATCTGCTTCCCTTGCTTGGACTTCACTTCCAAATGATCACTTTGCAAATGAAGTAACCTCTTTGCAGACACTTAGGAGCATTTGAGAAAGATGCTTTGAAGTGGCTTATGGTCAGACTCTATCATCCCTTTCTCTCTCTCACACAGGTACTGATTAAAATGCAAAGACAATAGCCAGACAGTTTTCTCGATCTGTGCATCCCATCATTCAGATTGTATCAACACTCTGGATGCAAATGCAACTTGTTTTCTTTGCTGCATGGCAGTTACTCCAATCCTGCTTTGCTGGCATCATACTACAGGGTGACTTCATTGTTGACATTATAGTATCTCAGCACTAGTGTTGTTGGCACTAGTTGTTTGATACGAATGAAAGCTGCTTCCTGTTCAACATCATTTGCAGTGAGCGGGCATAGAGGTTCACATCCTGATGACAGATTGGGCCAGAACTTAACTAAGTAATTCACAAATCTGACAAATCGTTGAACCATTTGCTGCATCTTGGCTACAGCTCTCACCTTATCAGGATTACGGCAAAGTCATTTGCTCTCAGTACATGACCTATGTACTTGACTTCAGTCATCTTCAGTTGTAGTATCTTCTTATTCAGCTTCAGGTTCATCTGGTGAGCTCTCTGTAGCAGTCTCGCTAGGTTTCAATCATGGCCAGTGATGGCTTCTTTCAGCGGATCTCCACATCCACAGACTAGCAGATCATCCACCAATAGCTTCCACTACTGGAAGATTATTGCCTCATGCTCTGATACTCCCCTGGAGCAGTATTAATGCCAAATGGCCTGTGCAACAATCTGTATTGCCCAAATGGCATCCAGAACGTAGTCAAAAAATGACTGCTTTCATCCAGTTCCACTTGCTAGTATATTCACCCTTAATATCTAAGGTAATAAGGACCTTTGCCTTTGTGATTATTTCTAACTTATGGGAACTAGAAGACATAACACAGGTGATGCATGAACTGTAGGCTTCCACATGTTACAACATGCTGTTGACTGCACATACATTGCTTTGTGGGTGCCTCATACGATGCAGGGTAGACCAAAGGGTTTTCACTCCCTCAATATGCAGCCATTGTGAGACCACAGGCACTGCATCATGCAGGGGAACATTTTGACCTGTGACCTGGCAATTTTGAGAGAACAGCTTTTGCCACCAGCTATCAGGCAAAAAGCTGCGGAGCAAGACAAGATGGGAAGGAGAAAATGCGACAGGAAACAGAGGAACAGAAGAAGGAAGGGAGGCTACAACATGGCTCTCCCTGCCTGGGCTCTACATGATGACGTTACGCATGAGCAATGCCAGTAAACTCATCCATATCTCCTCTTTCACCATCAGTCCCATACTCAATAGATTTCCTCTTTCTCTGCAGACAATGAGCAATTTAGCTAGGGTTGGCTGCACGTGACAATCATTTAAAACTGTAGGGAACACAAATCCAAATTCACTGATGAAGTTAAGTCACTCCCCATGATTCCCTTGCTCAATTTTGGGGGTTATCCAATTTGACCCCCCTCCCCCCCTTGCCATGGTGCCTGTCAGTGTGCCTGATTCATCCAATATATTAAAATTCTATTCTTCCTAAAATTGTCAATATTTTTATAGTCCCTTTTACATCATGACTATGTCCCAGTGCCAATGTAGAGAAAAAACAATTTGTGAAAACAAAGGCCCACAAACATAAATCTGATAAATGGCCAGTTAATCTATATTTATGGTGTAGGTTATGGGATAATGTTGGCCAGGACTCTGAGAAATCCCTGCTCTTCTTTGAATAGTGTCATGGGATCTGAACAGACAGAAAGGGCCTAGTTTCATTTGAAATACAGCACGCCAACAATGCAGCGCTCCTCGAGCACTGTGCTCTTAACCTACAGTATATTCTTGCAATCTATTAATTAATGTATGGGCTAAAGGCTGAATGGAAACATGAGAGGAGGAACTCTGAAGGAGAGTCATATGGACTTGAAACATTAACTCTTTTCCTCTCTCCACAGATGCTGCCAGACCTGCTGAATTTTTCCTGCATTTTCTGTTTTTATTTCATATTTCCAACATCCATAGTATTTTGCTTTTAACTAAAACAGCCTATTTTCCCTGACATAACATTGCATGACTCCACCCCACCTCAGATCATCTGCTGGTGATAACCTCAACCATGCCTTTGTTATCTTTAGATGTGGCTATTGCAAATGTCTCCTGAAAGACCTCCCATGTTCTACCCTCCGTAAATGGGAGGTCATTCAAAACTCTGCTTCCATGTCCTAATTCACTCAAAGGCCAGGATTTTCTGTGCCCACCGGCATCGGGTGTGTTCAGTGGTGTGAGCGGACAACATGGCCCAATCGTTTTCACAACAGCGTGAAATCAGTTTTCAATCATCCACTCAGCCCGTCAATGGCCAGCCACATTTCCCGCCATTGGACGTCGGGAACCTTGTTGTAATACATCTGCATATCGTTATTAGGCCAGCTCGCCAGAATCATTCCCCCCACACTGGATCGTCCGCCATGGTCAGCGGGAAAACACAACAATGTGTTTCACAACAGCACATAAGCAATGTGCACCTAGTGGGCTGCACTTCGCTCAGGACTTCAAGGTTTGTTTGCCTACTTTGCTTCGGACAGCACTCGCATCATCAGCGCCAGGTTTCACAGACAGCACCACAGGGGGGCTCACAGCAGGTCTCTACCTACCAGATCAACCATATGTGGGTGGCTTTTCAATGACTGCAGGACTAGAGCTTGCTTGGCGAAAGGGAGAAGTGGCCTCAGGTAAGGGAAGAGGCTGCAGAACGAGGGTTGTACTGGGGAAGGAGGGTAACCAAGGGTGTATGTGAGGGCACATATTGATCTGTGCAGGTGGCCTCAAGATGGTGAGGGCTGATGAGGCATCTCCAGAGGAGATAAGACCAGATGGACATATGAGGGTATGTGTGTGAGAATGGGTGGTGATGTCTCTTGAGCTGGCAGTGAGTGAGATGCCAGTGAATGTGTGACAGGCTTGAGTGTGTGAGTTTAGAGTGATGAGATGATTGTAGATGGTTCTATCTGCATTGGATGGCCAACCTCTTCTGTGCTGCATTGGCACTGATTACAATGCCACCGCTTCCCAAGCCTGATTGGTCATGCCGCTGCCCATCCTGCAGCCAGTGTGGGGGTAGAGGATATCGTGGCAGGCCTCCACAGTGTCCAAAAGGCAGTCTGGTGACGTGTCACTAACCCTGGGGGCTGCAATCTTTTTGCCTTTCGTGGACATCTTCCTTGCAGTAGTCCAGGGCTGGAAGCACTGAGATATCTGCACGTGCATCTGGACTTTAAATATGTGCCTGGCACGATGAAGCGGTGAGGTGATGGCGTGCCAGGCAAATGAGAGCCTGCCTGCCATCAAAATGGCGTGTTTCCTGGGAATGTATACGTAATGCGGCAGGTTTGGGACCGTATTGCCTGAAAACCTGCCATTGCAGCAAACCTTGGGTGATTCTGTCCAAAGTCTCATTCGCCTGCTGACCTACATTGGCTCACATTTAAGTAATGTCTTGACTTTTAAATTCTCATTCTTGTTTAAAAATCCCTCCATGGTCTCACCCCTCATTATCTCTGTAACCTTCTTCAACTTTGAATCTCTGCAAGGTACCTTTGCTCCTCCAATTCTAGTCTCTGAGCAGCCCCAATCATCGGTTACTTGCCAAGGATAAGGTCTAGAATTCCCTTCCTACAACTTCTTACCTTTCTACTTCATTCTCCCCCTGGAAAATGCTCTTTAAAACCAACCTTTTTATCTGCCCCAATATGTCCTTAAGTGGTTCAGTGTCACATTTTGTTCACTCATGCTCCTGTGAAGGAGGCACCTTGGAATGTTTAATTATGTTAAAGGTGCCATATAAAATCTGTTGTTGTAATGGGTTATCAGTTTTTCCAGCACAGTATTTAAAAACCTCATTGCTTATTCTCATTTCTAGGTTGTTTAATTCTGTTTCGTTTTCTCGGGTTTGCAATTACATCATGTACTATTCCCTAAACTGAAAGACAAAAGGTGATCTGCCCTCAAGTTATTGCCAGATCTAATCTGCAGCTAACTGCTGTAGAGTCTGGAGTCACTTGCTCACTCATTTTCTATCCTTCTTTATGGGAAAGTGCATGACCTTTGCTCGGTGACTCTTCCCAAATATGAGGACTTGACCTGTGTGTTCCCAAACACTGGCATAGTACATTGGTGTGTTTACATACAAAATAGGAGAAGTAGGCCATTCAGCCCCTTGAACTTGGTCCACCACCCAATAAGATTATGGCTGATCTGTTTGGGTTTTGAATTCCAAATTCCCACCTACCCCCGATAACCTTTGATTCCTTTGCCTAGCAAGAATCTATCTAGCTCCGCCTTACATGCTACATCATTTCATTTCAGAAAACAACTACTTCAAAAATATGATATATTAAAACTTGGCACATTGTAGAAGGTTTGTCAGGTGGTTTTGACTGACCGTGAGATGTGAATATGTTCCGACATTTATGATTTCCAGAACATCAGCAATACTAGCACGGCTGCGTTTAATGCCCATTCTTACTTGTCCTGGTAACCATTGTTTTACAGTTAAGTGGATTGCCAGGCCATTTCAGAAGGAATTAACAGACTGTATGGTACAGAACTTGTGTAATGTAGGCCAGGTAGATATGCATAGCATGTTTCCTTCCCTGAAAAACATTGGAAACCCCATTAATTTTTACAACAATCCAACACCTTTTGTGGTGAATTTTGATTTCCCTGGTGCTAGCCCACAAACTCAATTTAATTTCATGATCTTTCACTGTGGGATTTGCTTGTCCATTATCATTATCCACTATGGTAGCACATAGGCACTATTTCCACTTGTCTGAGATCAAGGGAGGGAGTTTTCACAGACAGGTGAGGCAGGTTTGCATGTGTGAGGTGAGTTAAATGCACTGAAATTGACCTCGTCAGAATCCAGATATTATCCTGCCCTTTTCCAAGTTTCTGCAACGTGGGATTGAAGATTGTAGGCTGAGCTATTAAGGTAATTAAATAGCTAATTAAGAACCCTGGGTTCAAGATTTCCCAGCCAAGACACCTTTCTTGACTTGTCTGCACCTCACCAGGGTCACCAAGGTGAGTGCACAGTGGGAAGAGTTTCTTCAGTGAAAATGACATTGATCTGTTACGGTGAAGAGTTCCAGCCATGACCAGGTGAGAGACTGCTGTTCAAAGAATTTCTTCTCTCAGAGCATGCTTTTACTGCCTGACAGGTGACTGCCAACTTCTTGCAAGGCTTCAGCTGCACTTCTGCCCGCTTTCACCACAGCAGAGGAACAGCTTATGCTGCCCTACCTTGCATCTTGGGTGAGGAACAAAAGCAAAAGCCACAACACCATCAGCAGCAGCACCAGCTTCCTTCATCCCAGCTGAATGCCTCTCTACAGGGCAAAGGGATGGACATCGGGATCAAGCTGGAAGGAGGCGATACACCCAACACAGGGTCTACAGGCAGATGACCAGCTCTCTTGACATGTCTGAGCATCAGTGCCTCAGGAGAATCAGGTTCTTACAGTAGTTCATTGCTGATGCCTGCTGCTTCCTGGAGCAAGATCTTCTTCCCAGTGAAGCAGCTGGGCATGCATTTCAGTGGCCAATAAAGTGCTGCCAATGGAGGCCCACCCACACCCTGCATCTCCGCCTCTCCCTGGAGTTTTTCACTCTCTTGTGCAGTTGTATGCCAGATACACAGGATTACATAGGTTTTATGACACAGAAACAGGCCATTCAGCCCAAACAATCCATGCCAGCATTTACTCTCCACTTGACCCTCCTTCCACTTTTCCTCATCTATAACTATCACCTTAACCTTCTATTCCAACCTCCCACACATGCTTGTCTAGCTTCCCCTGAAATGCATCCACATGTTCAAGTTTGTACTCCTTAGGTTTGCGGGAGCAAAGATGGGTCCATGGTGCCATGCCCCAGGCATTGACTACCCTCACCCTCACCCACACCCACTCTCTTCTCGGCATCACTCTGGAGGGATTCTTGTCTCTGCCAGAAATATGACCTCCTTCCTGGCTTCAGTGTTCCAGCAGAGTAAGCCCAGGGCAGCACTGGTAAATCTGGGAGTCTTCACTTTACCTTGGTATGACATGGCTTCTTTATGTCACCACCAGCCAAGCTACAGCTTGGTTCTTGTTTGAAAGTTCTGGTGATGAGGCATTCTGCCAAATGATTTTGACTGTCTGCTCAGGGAACTATCCAACAGAATCCATCTTCTCTTTTTGCAGGGTCGCAAAGACATCACATGTGGACCACTGCCTGATAGGTCAAAGGTGTTTTTCTGCATAAACTTTTCCAAGAGGATCAGGCAGTACAGCATGGTCCAACTGAATGCAGCATTCCATGGCAATATGGCCAGGTTCCTCCTCCAAAAGACCAGGGACTTGGACACTCAGCACATAGTGACATTTTGGGTTGAATCCCCCACCCCTGAAGCCTGGAATGGAGGAAATGAGGGCAGGTTGTGTGTCATTTTCAAGACACTGATTCCAATAGCAGCAATGATCAGAATGGTGGGGGAAGGGTGACATAAGGATGTCCCAGTTGAGGGCAATTTATTTTTTAATTCTTTCATGGGATGTGAGAATCGCTGGCTAGGCCAGCATTTTTATTGCTTATCCCTGATTGTCTTTGAGAAGGTGACAGTGAGATGCCTTCTTGAACCGCTCAGTCCATATGATCTGGGTGCACCCATAGTGCTGTTAGAGAGGGAGTTCCAGTATTTTGACCCAGCTACAGTGAAGGAACAGCAATATATTTCCAAGTCAGGATGGTGAGTGGCTTGGTGGGGAACTTCCAAGTGATGGTGTTGCCATCTACCTGCTGCCCTTGTCCTTCTAGGTGGTAGAGGTCACAGGTTTGGAAGGTGCTGTTGAAGGAGCCTTGGTGAATACCTACAGTGCATCTTGTAGTTGGTACACACTGTTGCCACTGTGGTGGTGGAGGAATTGGATGTTAGAGATAGTGGGTGTGGTGCCAATCAAGACGGCTACTTTGCACTGGATGATGTCCAGCTTCTTCAGTGCTAATGGAGCTGCACTCATCCAAGCAAGTAGAAAGTATTCCATCACACTCCTGACTTGTGTCTTGTAGATGGAGGACAGGTTTTGGGGAGTCAGGAGGTGAGCTACTCGTAGCAAAATTCCCAGTCTCTGACCTGCTCTTGTAGCCACAGTATTTAAGTGGCTAGTCCAGTTCAGTTTCTGGTCAATGGTAAACCCCAAGATGTTGATAGTGGGGGATTCAGCAATATAATGCCACTGAATGTCAAAGGGAGAGGGTTGAATTCTCTCTTGTTGGGAATGGTCATTACCTGGCACTTGTGTGGTGAGAATGTTACTTGCCACTTATCAGCCCAAGCCTGGCTGTTGTCAGGTCTTGCTGCATTTGGACATGGACTGCTTCAGTATCTGAGTCATCGCGAATGGTGCTGAACATTGTGCAATCATCAGTGAAGATTCCACCCCCCCCCCCTCTGACCTTATGATGGAAGAAATGTCATTGATGAAGCAGCTGAAGATGGTTGGGCCTAGCACACTACCCTGAGGAACTCATGCAGTGATGCCTTGGGACTGAAATGAGTAACCTCCAAAAACCACAACCATCTTCCTTTGTGCTAGGTATGACTCCAACCAGCAGAGAGTTTTTCCCCTGATTCCCATTGACTCCATTTTACTTGGGGTCCTTGATGTCACACTCAATCAAATGCACCCTCACCTCGCCTCTTGAGTTCAGCTTTTTTATCCATGTTTGAGCTAAGTCTGTAATGAGGTCAGGAGCAGAGTGACCCTGGCAGAACCCAAACTGAGCATCTGTGAGCAGGTTATTGCTGAGTAAGTGCCGCTTGATAGCACTGTTGACGACCCTTCCATTCACTTTGTTGATGATTGAGAGTAGACTGATGGGGTGGTAATTGGTTGGGTTGGATTTGTCCTGCTTTTTGTGGACTGGACATAGCTGGGCAATTTTCCACATAGCCGAGTTGATGTCAGTGTTGTAGCTGTACCAGAACAGTTTGGCAGGGAGTAGCAAGTTCTGGAGCACAAGTCTTCAGTGCTATTGCCCGAATATTGTCAGGGTCCATAGCCTTTGCAGTATCCAGTGCCTTCAGTTGTTTCTTGGTTTCACATGGAGTCAATTGACTTGGCTGAAGACTGCCATCTGTGATGTTGGGGACCTCTGGAGTAGGCTGAGATGAATCATCCACTTGGCATTTCTGGCTGAAGATTGTTGCAAATGCTTCAGCCTTCTCTTTTGCATTGATGTGTTGGGCTCTCCCATCATTGAGGATGGGGATATTTATGGAGCCTCCTCCTCCATTTAGTTCTTTAATTGTCCACCACCATTCATGGCTGGATGTGCCAGGGCTGCAGAGCTTAGATCTGAACCGTTGGTTGTGAGATCACTTAGCCCTGTCTATCTCTTGCTGCTTATGCTGTTTGGCATGCAAGTAGTCCTGTGTTGTAGCTTCACCAGGTTGACACCTCATTTTTAGGTATGCCTGGTGCTGCTCCTGGCATGCCCTCTTGCACTCTTCATGGGTTGATGCCCCAGCTTAATGGTAATGGTAAAGTGGGCAATATGTTGGTCCATGAGGTTACAGATTGTGGTTGTATACAATTCAGCTGCTGCTGATGGCCCACAGCACCTCACGAAAGCCCAGGTTTGAGTTGCAAGATCTGTTCAAAATCTAGCTCATTTAGCATGATGGTAATGCCACACAACGGGTGGAATCATCCCAGATTTACACTAAGTGCGGTAGCAGACTGGAAAAGGACGTTTTATCCATCGGCTGCAATGGCAGCTTTTCATGCCATATTGTCCCAATCTTGCCTCACTAATCGTGCATTCCCATTCATGCATCTTGATGGTGGGCAGGCTCCAATTTGCCCACTATGTTGTCACATCGCTGCTTTATTGTGCCAGGTGCCACATTTAAAGTGCAGCCGTGCGCACTCCTTTCAGTGCTTCCAGCGCATGACTGCTGCAAAGAAGACATGGTCCCCGAAAGGCAAGAATATGGCAGCCCCCTGTTTAGTGACATGCCTCTTGAGCGCCTTTTAGATGCCTTGGAGGCTCGTCAGGATCTCTTCCATCTCCACTTTGGCCACAGAAGGGGCAGCAACATTTCCACTCCAGTTTGGTAGTCCAATGCTGCACAGAAGAGGTTGGCCATCCAATGCAGATAGAGGATTAATGATCTCATCTGCACCGCCAGGGTAAGGCAACCATCTCATCACTCTAACGCACAATCGAGTCCATCACAAATTCACTGGCTTCTCACTCACTGCCAGCTTAAGGGAACATCATCACCCATTCTCACACACATACCCTCACATATCTATCTGGTCTCATCTCCTCTGGACACTGCCTCCTCAGCCCTCACCATCTTGAGGCCACTTGCACTGATCAACATGTGTCCCCACACACACCCTGGGATACCCTGCTTCCCCAGTACAGCCCTTACCCTGCAGTCTTTTCCCTTGCCTGAGGCCACTTCTCCCCATTCCCCAAGAAAGCCCTAGCCCTGCAGCCATTGCAAAGCCACCCCTGCCTTGTGCCTGGTCTGATAGGTAGAGACCTGCCCGTGAGCCCCCCTAAAAATGATGCAGTGCTGGCTGTGAAGCCTGGCGCTGATGACTGAGAGTGCTGCCCAAAGCAAGGTAGATAGACAAATCTTGAAGTCCCAAGTAAAGTGCAGCTCACCAGGTGCACATTGCTTATGTACAGTTGTGAAACACGCCAGTGTGTAATCACGCCGACATGCTCGGATGATCCAGCTTAGGGGGATGATTCCGGTGAGCTGGGCTTATAATGATATGAAGATGTATTACAATGAAGTTCCTGATGTCCAATGGCAGGATACGCAGACCGCCATTGACGGACAGAGCAGACGATTGCAAACAGGTTTCACAATGTCAAGAAACAGATTTTGGGCCTTCTCGCCTTATTGCCTACTCATGCCGCCAAACACTACTGATGCCAGTGGGCATGGAAAATTCTGCCCAACACACCCTCAGTGTGAAGACAGGGCTTCATCTCCACAAGGACGTGCAGTGGTCACTCTTACCGATACTTTCATGGACAGATGCATTTGCAGAGGCAGGTTGGTGAAGATGAGGTCAAGTAGGTTTTTCCCTCTTGTTGGTTCTCTCACCTCCTGCCACAGATCCAGGCTAACAGCTATGAACTTTGGGACTCCAGCTTGGCCAGTAGTGGCCCTACCGAGCCAATCCTGGTGATGGACAGTGGAGTCCCCCACCCAGAGTACAATCTGTGCCTTAGCCACTCTCAGTGCTTCCTCCAAGTGGTAGGTGGTAACCACCAGCAGGAGGTTTCCTTGCCCATGTTTGACCTGATGCCATGAGACTTCATGGAGTCCAGAGCATCTCTCTCCCGACTGTATACCACTGTGCTGCCACCTCTGCTGGGTCTGTCCTGGCGCTGGAAAATTACATACGCAGGGATGGTGATAGTGAGGGTCGTGTCTGGGACATTGTAAAGTATGATTCCGTGAGTATTACTCTGTCAGGCTGTTGCTTGACTAGTCTGTGAGACAGCTCTCCCAATTTTGGCAGAAACTCCTAGATGTTAGTAAGGTGCACTTTGCCAAATCGACAGGGCTGGGAGGTTTGTAGCTGTCGTTTCTGGTGCCTAGGTCAATGCCGGTTGGTCTGTCCACTTTCATTCCTTTTTGTAGACTTTGTACCTGTTTGATACAACTGAGTGGCTTGTTAGGCCATTTCAGAGACTATTCAAGAGTCAACCACATTTCCAAGGGTCTGGAGTCAGATACAGACCAGAGCAGGTAAGGATGGCAAATTTCCTTCCCTAAAGGGCATTAGTGAAGCAGGTGGGTTTTTACAAGAAGCAACAATGGTTTCACGGCCACCATTACTGACACTAGCATTTTAATTCCAGATTTATCAACTGAATTTAAATTCCACCAGCTGCCATTATGGGAATCAAACACATGGCCCCAGAGTATTAGCCTGGGCCTCTAGATTACTAGTCCGGTGACATTACCACGACACCACCACCTCCCCCTACTAAGGCAATTTAAAAGTGAATTCTGAGCCTGTCAGAGTTTGGAGTTCTAGTTTTTAAAGAGGCCCATGGGTAACATGTGCCTTCTGAAACAGATCAGCTGCGGGAGGCAGGTACAGAGTGGGGAGCCAGTCATGGCTGCCATAGGGCATCAGTAAGTGCTGCTCTAGTGGCAGGAAAAGTGGGCACTCAGCTCTCGATTGTCACCCCCTGGCATTGTGGGTGCACAGGAGCAGGGGGTTAAGGCTGCCAAGAACAGTGGGACAGCAATCTGCCCAGCTGGAAGGCTGCAGCTGGCAATGGAGACATGACTACCACATTTTGGGCCCAATGAGGGACAACACCCTCAGCAGGAAAGGAAGATCCTTGAGCAACAGGAGGCCATGGGAGAGAAAAGAAAGGCAGGAAGGCAATGGAAGCTACAGTCTCAACACAAGATCTATCACCAGAGAGAGAGTTACCTGGAGATGACTGAGTACTACAGGAGACTGCGACTCACCAGGGGGATGTCACAGACATCTGTGCCCTCATTGCCAAATACCTAGCACTTGTCACACTGCCCTGCCCGTGTCCATCTAAGTCCCTGTGGCTTTGAACTTTGTCACTTCTGGCTCCTCGCAAAGATCCACTGCACTTGCAAGTGGCAGCACACCACCTCAAGTCGCTGGCAACATTATGCTGTTTACAAGAGCATCACACATTCATTTCACAACAGACGTGGCCTCACAGTCACACAGGGGATTGGGTTCTCCCGCCAGGTGCAGGGCGTCATTGATTGCACCCATGTGGCCATCAAGGCACTCAGCAGCCAGCCAGTGAGGTTCATCAGCAGGAAGGGCTGCACTCGTTCAGTATTCAACCGGTCTGCGACTGACACAAGCTTACCTCCATGTGTGCACTCGCTTTTCTGGCAGCTACCATGATTCTTCAATCCTCTGTCAGTCCAGGCTGCTTCAGCCCTTCACTCCAACTCCCAAAGTGTGTGGATTGATCCCAGGAAGACAAAGGAAATTCCTTGAAGAAATAGCAACTCATCCTTCTTTGGTAGCCCCAGACAGAGGTGCAGAGATGATTCAACCAGAGCCACCTGCTAAGGTAACTATGGAGCAGGCCATCGGGCTTATTGAGATACGCTTCCAGTGCCTGGACAGGTTGGGTGGCGCCCTCCAATATTCTCTGCCAATGTGGTGGTTTTCTGCATTCTCCATAACATGGCCCTCCATGGGTCTGGACCTTAAGGGCAGTGAGGCCATGGAACAGGACAGCTCATTGGGGGGATGAGCAGGAATAGGAAGTGAGGTAGGAGGATGAAGTGCCTCTGCTGTATAATGAGATAGCCGGGCATGGCTCAGAGTGTGAAAGTCTCATGAGGATGCCATGAATATCAGAGATCTCCTGCTACAGGGAAATTTCAACTGACCCAGGTTGAGGCAAGGAAGAGCGTCAGAGATTGCTGTGCTATATGGAAGACACAGTCTAATCACTTACTGCCAATGGAGGAAGCACATCTGCCCAGAGGCTTTGCCTGCACTGTGGAGGATCCTGTCATGTGGTTCACTAACTCAAACTACTTTTCCTGTGACAGCAGCAATATAGGGACTTCCCGACTTGTGGCTTAAAGTGTCGTCATTTAAACAATGCACAGAGAGGAAAACAGTAGGAAGATACATTCAGCGCTCTATGCAACGTGGTAACCTCCGCACTCGGCCACTCCTACGTGGAGTCTCAGGTGAGCTGGAGGCAGTATGTTCAGCCGCCTCAACTTCTGGCTGAGATGCATGTGGCAGTCATCCTCATCATGGAGATGCCCTTGGGGGTATCTCCAGAGGATGCTGCTCCTACATCATTTCAGGGGCAGCCTCTGTTACTTGGCCTTGATAGACAGATAATCCCTCAGTGGGGCAACAATCCCAAGGATGAGTGCCCTGTGAGGATTGCTATCTTTACCCTCCTCCATAATATCCTCAACCCTGCCAGGCACAGGGGGAACAACTGGCATCTCCTCCAAGGATGTCTGCACTACCAGCCATTGACTGGTCCACCTTACCCAGCGTCTCATGGATCTTGTGGACTTCAGTATACTGCTTCTGCATCCAACTAGAGGGATGTCGCATATGGCTCTCCAAGAAGTTTTCCACTCTCTCTGTGGAGGAGCTCAATCACTCATAACTCTAACTCCTTAATTCTCAGTCCAAGGCCCCATATTCTGACATGCAAGTGTACATCTGCTGCTGCTAATCCAGGTAGAGACTCCTTTCCTGTGATTCCTGATGTCATGCATCTGTGCCCAGCTAAGCATGATTGTGTTTGTCCTCCCACCTCCAAGGAGGACTGACCACAGTGCCCCTTGCCTCTGCCAACTCCTCGGTTGGCACCTTGCTGACTTTAAATCTGGCTGGCCCACAGCCATAATATGCTGGGGGTGGCCTTAACTACTTCAGAATGGGAGTCCTGCCCTCGAGTGCAGCCAGCCAATCAGATTGGCCCATAGCACTGTAGTCCAAGCTGCACCAGAAGACAGTATTGGTCATTTCTGGGACTACAACCCATCCAAGGAAGGAAGAAGATGTCTCCTGGACTTGAAGGTAAGTCTGGACATTTTGCTCGGGCAGAGATTGGAGACCCCAGCAATGAGGGGTGGATTTTACAGGTCAAAGGGAGGCACAAAGGGCTGGTACCATCTTGGGAGGATTGCCCCAAAAGGGCATAAATGATCCCACAAAGGAGGCACTCCCCTTGCTGCCCAATAGCTGTCAAAGCTGCCAGGCTGCTTGCCATTCCCCCACCCTGTCCAGCCAAACGAAAAATTGCTGCGGAGGTGAATTGAGGCTCAAAATGGCAATTAATTCTCTACTTAAGGGCCTCAATAGGACTAAGTGTGGTTGGGCTGCCGGATGCCTTACCCGCTTCCTCATAACATGGGGCCAGGTAGAAGGTGAGCAGGAAGATGGAGGGCTGACCACCCACTTTTTTTTACATGATCCCCCACCTTCAAATACACTTGCAGTGGGGGTGTGGGGCATAAAATTAAGTTGGCTATGGAAAAGGAGAAAAAAAAAATCCAAAGTAAGAATGATTAACTGTGGGAGAACCAATTTCATTGGGTTAAGAATGGACCTGGACCAGATAAATTGGAATCAAATGTTGGCAGGAAAATCTATGGGCTACCTTTAAAGAAGAGATATTTCAGGCAGAGTCATGGAATATTCCCACAAAAGAAAAGATAGGGCAAACAAATCCAGAGCTCCCTGCGTGACCAAAGACATAGTGATTAAGGCGAAGATGAAAAAGTCTGCTTATGACAGAAGTCAGATGGGTAATACATTGCAGAACCAGGTTGAATATAGAAGGTTCAGAGAGAAAGTGGAAAAGCAAATATGAGAATCAAAGAGAGAGTATGAAAAGAGACTGGCTGCTAATATAAAAGGGAATCCCAAGTCTTCTATAGACATGTAAATTGTAAAAGGAGGACTGGGGCCAATTAGGGATCAGAAAGGAGATTTACACATGGGGGCAGAGGGCATGTCTAAAGTATTAAATGATTACTTTGCATCTATCTTTACAAAGGAAGACAATGCTGCCCAGGTCATGATGAAAGAGGAGGTCATTCAGACACTAGAAGGATTTAAATTGATAAGACAGAGGTATTGGATAGGCTGTCTGTACTTAAAGTTGATGAGGCAGCACCAGGACCGGATGAGATGCATCCAAGGATACCGAAGGAAGTGAGAGCAAAAATTTTGGAGGCTCTGGCCATAATTTTCCAGTCTTCCTCAAATTCAGTGGTGGTGCCCGAGGACTAGAGAATTGTAAATGTTACACTCTTTTGCAAAAACGGGTGTAAAGATAAGCCCAGCAACTACAGGCCAGTCAGTTTAACTTCAGTGGTAGGAAAACTTCTAGAATCAATAATTCTTGACAAAATTAATAGTCACTTGGACAAAAGAGGGTTAATTAAGGAAAGCTAGTACAAGTTTGTTAAGGAAAAATCACTTTTAACTAACTTGTTGGAGTTTTTTGATGAGGTAACAGAGAGGGTTGATGAGGGTTATGCTGCTGATGTAGCATACATGGACTTCCAAAAGGCATTCATCACAGTGCCACACAACAGACTTGTGAGCAGTTATAGCACATGTAATAAAAGGGGTAGTAGCAACATGGATAGGAAATTGGCTGAGTGACAGGAAACAGAGAGTAGTGATTAATGGATGTTTTTCCACCTGGACAAAGGTTTGTAGTGGAGTTCCCCAGGGGGCAGTGTTGGGACCTTTGCTCCCCCTGATATATATTAATGACCTAGACCTTGGTGTACAGGGCACAATTTCAAATTTTGTGGATGATTCGAAACTTTGAAGCATTGTGAACTATCAGGAGGATAGTGTAGAACTTTGAAAGGACAAAATCAAGCTGGTGGAGTGGGCAGGCATGTGGTAGATGAAGTTCACTGCAGAGAAATATGAGGTGATTCATTTTGGTAGGAAGAGCACAGAGGGACAATGGCCCAAATCTTCCAGTCTCTGGAAGATATACGCCAACACCTTGGGGAAACCCTGATGTGTAGACATTTGAGGAAATTACACCAGCCTGACCACCTGACTACCCCTCCAATCTGAACTGACTACCCCATGGCCACCTGCCTACTCCCCTGACCAACTGCACTCCCAGCACCCAACTACACCCCCGACCAAGACTCAACTACCCCTTCAACCACCCAACTACTCCCCAAACAGACCTGACCAAGACCCAACTATCCCTCCAACCACCCAACTACTCCCCAAACACCTAATTAGCCCCTGACCAGCTGATTACACCTGACAACCCAATCCAACTACTTCCCTGAACTGACCACACACACCACCCAACTACCCCCTAACCTGATCCAACCCAACTTACCACGACCACCCAACTATCCTCCCACCCAGGCTTGACTACCCCACCCTGACCACCCAACTTCCACCTGACCCAACCCGACTTTCCCCCAACCACCCGGCTACCCCTTGACCACCTGACTACTTCCCTTGACCATGTGCATACGTGCATAAGTCAGTGAAGTTGGCAGGCCAAGTTGAGAGAGCAGTTAATAAAGCATAAAGTATCCTAAGCTTTATTAACCGGGGCATAGAGTACAAGAGCAAATAGGTTATATTAAACCAGTATAAAACACTGCTTTGGCCTCAACTGGAGTATTACCAGTTCTTGGCACCACACTTTAGGAAAGATGTGAAGGCATCAGAGACAGTGCAGAAAAGATTCATGAAAATGGTTCCAAGGATGAGGAACTTCGGCTACGTAGATAGATTGGAGAAACTGGGACCGTTTTCCTTGGAGAAGAGAAGGCTGAGATGAGATTTGATAGAGGCATTCAAAATCATGAGGGGTCTGGACAGAGTAGATAGGGAGAGACTGTTGCTACTCATGAAAGGATTGAGAACCAGAGGGCACAGATATAAGGTAATTGGCTAAAGAAGCAATGGCGACATGAAAATAAACTTTTTCACTCAGCAAGTAGTTAGGATCTGGAACGCACTGCCTAAAAGTATGGTGGAGACAGTGTCAGTCGAGGCATTTAAGAGGGAATTGGATTGTTATCTGAAAATGAAGAATGTGCAGGGTTATCGGGAGAAGGCCTCAGAATGGGACTAGGTGAATTGCTCATTTGGAGAGCCGGTGCAGACATGATGGGCCAAATGGCCCTTCTACCGTGCTGTCTCAATTCTGTGGTTCTATGGTTCTGTGGGGCCATAGAATCCTCAATGGTTGCTTCAGACAGGCTTATTCATCTCAAATGACCTGGCAGTCTTTGTCAGTTCATCCAGAGTTAGAGATTTGTCCAGACTCTGCCGCTTGCTAGAAGACAGGAAAGACTTGGAGGCTGTGCTGTCTGTGGGCTTCACGCCATACAGTCCAGCAGAAAAGGAGTTGCTAATTCTTTGCATGTCTGACTTTAATGACATTACCAAACCATCTTCCCTGCTGAAAACAGAGCTCTTTCTCTGTACCTTTTAGAAGGAGAAACGCAAGCTCGTTTCAACCTGCTCCACAGAGCGGACTCGGAATTGGCAGTCTTAGAAAATTCTGAGGCAAAGAGCAGGGTTTGTTGTCTCTTCACCTTTTGGAGATCCTCATCTACCCCCATCGCCTGCAGTAGAAGTAGATTCTGCATACTTTTCTGGAGTCAGGACATTTCCTTCTGTCGAATTCCTCTCCCCCTCTGAACACATTTGAGGATGAAGGACCTCTTGATATTTGCCTTGGTAACTTCCCAGCAGTGCATGGGGGACTTAAAGAGCAGTTTCACAGTTCTCTAATTCTTTACTCCAGTTTGATTAATTATTTAAATCTTCTCAGCTGCTATGGTGGGATTTGAACTTATGGGCGGAATTTTCTGTTCTGGAGACTAAGTCTGGTGGCGGGCGGGGAAGTCGGCCCAATTGTCGTTGAGTGCCACATTGGGTCTCGCACTGGATCGTCCACTTTTCAGCCAACTATTTAGCAGATTGTGAAATCTCATGGGGTCAAATGACCAGCTGCCGTATGTTAAAATGCACCCATACACATACTTGCTCTCTGCAGCCCAGGATTTGTTATGGCGAGTGATGGCCCCCAAAAGAATAAGCCCTCTGCTCCTAGGTTCAGTGGCAGCTCCTTGGATAGACTCGTTCAGGCACGACGGTGGGGGAGTTGTCTATCCCAGAGATGGTAACAGGAGATCCACCCACCTCACCACTCCGGCTTGGGAGGAGGTTGCCAGTAAGGTCAATGCAAGTGGACCTCAGCAGAGGACCGCCATGCAGTGCCAAAAAAGGATGAATGTTATCATCCGCTCCGCCAGGGTAAGTCAACCTTCTCCTCACTCCCAATTCATACACTCATAAGGCCAAAAGGCATTCGCAGGGTTACAGTCCACAGGGATCTCACACATTACCAACAGAATGGCATCACCACTGATCCTCTCTCACACACACTTTAACATCATCATCTCCAGCAACATCCAGCACAAGTCCTTACTGGGGACCATTCAGCACACACAGAGGCTTGCATGTTTATAATCTGTTCTTGTATCCATGCTGCTCACAGTCTATCCATCTGTCTTTATGCAGGACAAGATCTCCCAGAACAAGAGGGAGAAATCCCAGACCGGAGGTGGAATGCTGGAGTTGAGGCCACTCACCCCCTTCAAGGAGCATGTGGCAGAGCTGGTTGGCAAGGCAAGATCGGCACCTCCCAACAAGCCAGTGAGGGTCCATGCAGTAGTCACCAGCTACCTGTGGACACTGTGAGTGCTCTTTATTGTAGCCAATCACTAATTGCCGCTTCTCTCTATTGCAGCCACCAGCAAGAAAAGGCGGAGGGTCACCACCAGCCAGCCCATCAGCCACAGCCCCCTGAGCACCTCAGATGTAGATCCTGAGGAAGCATCTGAGGAAGACCCATCACTTCACCTACACCCTCCACCAGCGTGGACACTCCCCTCAGTGGGTCCTTGTTCTACAGCAGGGCCGGGGTCATTATCTGGTGAGCGCAGCACAGAAACAGCTCCACAGAAGTTGGAAGCAGTGAACAGTCAAGGTTTCTGACACTCGGAGGACTGCACTGCTGGAAGCCAGACCCTGCTGAGTCCAAGTCAGATGATGAGCCTCTGGGATTGGCCCTCAGAGAGATGGTGGAGCTCCAAAGACAGGCAGGGGAACAGCAGGCAGGGTTGTCAGAGGCCGTCACCAGATTAGAACGAAGGATGGAGGAGTCCATCCTCGTTCTGTCTGCTGTTGTGGCTCTGGCAAGCGAGCACATCGACGTCATCCTTGGAAGGGTGGCATCCACCATGGAAACCCTAGTCCAGCAGTTTGTGCCAGATATGCGCTCGGACACCATCACTGAAGCCATGAACGGGATCCATCAGTGGCTAGGTGAGAGGGGGACTGGGCACCTCAACCTCCTTCCAGGTATCTTTTCTCCTCAAGGAGTCAGGGAGGGGCCCTTGAACACCCACAGGGAGGAGGTGTGTCAGCTGGACACCTCCACACAGGACACTCCAAGGAAGTCCAACCATTCCAAATCCCATATGCCTGTGGCCCCATCAACTCCAGCTAGTCAGGCCAAGGAGGGTGCATCTGCCCCCAAGCAGGACACCCTTATCAGACCTCAGCCACACAGGCCTCAGGCCTCCAGGGGACATCAACCAAGGTCATCTCAGACAACAGGGCATTGAAGTCAGCAGGCTGTCTCCACCTCTGCTGTGGGTGTCGGGTATGCACCTTGATGTAGCAGTAAGGTTAGAAAAACTAAGAAGTACTGAGAATACAATGATGGCACGAATGTTCACTCACTGTATATACTTTGCACAAGTATCAATATATTTTGCTTTCCTACCTCAAAGTCTCAGTTAGTGAATGGCTCGTCTATGTGATGCAATGCTCTGAGGTCATCCAAGTGTAAGATGCCTCCCCGCCCCTCCTCACTTATCTTCCATTCTTTCCCTCAGGCCTATGGTGTCTTGCTCAATCTCAGTTCAGTCAGTTGCCTTTATGTCCACAGAAGCGACATGACTAAAGCCAGTTGCTCTATCAACATGGTAGTTGGACAATGTATATGTAGGTCTTGCATCAGAGGATCATATAATGTGGCCTCATGAGTATAGATTTTGGAAAGTTTTTTTTATTATCCTGACGCTGCTGCACTGAAGTCTGTTCTCTGTGGATGTTATAGATTTTAAATGTGACCCCCATTGGAGTCATTCCAACCAAGTGAACTTTTCAATGGCCTCCATGTAATGACTGTCAGGTTCAGGCGTGGGTTACAATTTAAGTAATTGTCGGGGACCTTAGCCTTACATGGCGGCCTGCAACTTTAGGTCGTGACTACAATTATGGCTAAACATTACCCCTATATTAGTTCCCACTCTCCACCTGCATGATGCAAAGCAACGGACTTGGCTAGCACTTAGTGACCCTTGAAATGTCTGCTAGGCGGCCATGACTATGCAATGTTATAGGTGTGTGCCTAGCCTCGTGAGGATGCTAGTTTGCACCTGAAGGTCTGGCTAGCATGGTTTGACAGAATCCCTATGCTAGCTCTAGGAAGGGCAATGGACATAGTTATCTGATTGTGACAGTACCATCAGTGTCCTAGGCTTCCATACATATCTCAATCTGCTAGAATGAAAATGTGGAGGCCTATAATTGGATGAGAGTGAAGCTCCAGTACAACCGCTGTATGGTCTTTAGTATAAATGAAGTTACGAAGTAATCCTCAAATGCGGTGTTGAGACTGACTGGGACACGTCACTCCAAGGTTCCGTGGCCAAGCTGGACATGAACTTGGGAATCTCCCTATGAAGGCAAGGTCATGAGTGCTTGTCAATGATCAGACGATGATTCTGCTGAAGCTCTCTCTGTGCTCACAAAGGTAACCTGGCTCGCAGGCTTTGGAGAGTTGCCGATGTCTGGATATAGATCAGTACTCAGACAGTCAAGTGAGAACCAATGACTGCTATTGTCCTCCTTGAGGCACCTTGCAATGCTCCAGGCATACTGCCAAGAGCGCACTGAAGTTTACAGTGCTGCTCCTGCCTCTTGAAGGCTGCTGTAGGCAGGGAAATATTGGCATGTTAATTAAAAGGGCTGCACCATGTATACTTGCTTCAGAGTGAGCGCTGGTGGAGTTCTTATCCCATTACAGAATGGTCACATGCTCCATAGATTGCCTAGCATTCCAAGGATGAGTCCATCATTACGCAAGATTGTGACTACTCATTCTGAGATTGATGTCCTTCATTGAGATGTTGAGAATAACAAAGAAGGTGTTAATGTCTACCATGCATCGAAGGGACTGGCGAAATGGACTTGTATGCGCTGGTCTTCTTCATCACCCTGGAACCTTGTTGCTATAAGGGTCTCATGAGCACATCTGCTGCATCTGGCCCATGCAATGGCCTCTCCCTGTGGGACGTCATCCTCCTCTCCCTCTTCAATGTCATCCTTTTTGGCATCCTCCTCATCAGTGGAGAAGTGCAGCTCCTCCATCTCGCCATGTGACAACCCATCCCCACTTTGGAGCACAGGTTGCATAGAGTGCAGCAAGCTACAATGATGTGGGATACCCTCTGGGGAGAGCACCACCTGATCGGTCCAGACATCTGAAACACATCTTCAACATGCCAATGGTCTGCTTAATCAAGGAGCGTGTTGCAGAATGAGCTACATTGTACCTCTCACCTGAAACACTCTGCGTCCACTGAACAGGTGTCAATGGCCACATCTATTGTGGGTAGCCTTTATCACCAATGAGCCAACCCTGAAAGCGCTGAGGGTACTCGAAGAACTGTGCACCTACAAGTGACTCAAGATGTTAGAGTCGTGCAAGCTTCTTCACATAGACCTGCATAATCTGCTTTCAGTGATCACAGATCAGCTGCACGTTGAGAGAGTGGAAGCCTTTTCTATTGATAAATCTTAGTGGCAGCTGCCAGGGAGCTCTTAAAAGCTGCAGTTGATGGCACCTGTGGGAATCACTGCAAATCCTACTGCTCTGGCAGCCTGGCTGGCTTCATCCAGGGAGAACTGGATGTAATTGTGTGCCATATTGGAAAGGGCATCAGTGACCTCTCGGATGCATTTATGAGTAGAGGATTGTGATATTCTACAGAGGTTGTCAGTGGGAGCCCTGGAACAAGCCGCTTGCAAAATGTTAAGTTCTATTCATTATTTATTCATTCATGGGATGTGGGTGTCACTGGTTAGGCCAGTGTTTATTGTCCATCGCTAATTGCCCTTGAGAAGGTGATGGTGAGCTGCCTTCTTGAACCGCTGCAGTCTATGTGGTATAGGTACACCAACAGTGCTGTTAGGGAGGGAGTTCCAAGACTTTAATCCAGTGACTGTGAAGGAACTGTGATATGTTTCCAAGGCAGGATGGTGAGTGGCTTGGAGGGGAACTTCCATTGTGGTGTTCCCATCTATCTGCTGCCTTTGTCCTTCTAGATGGTAGTCTTTGTGGGTTTGGAAGATGTTGTCTATGGAGTCTTGGTGAGATCCTGCAGTGCATCTTGTAGATGGTAGACACTGCTGCACTGTGTGTCGGTGGTGGAGGGAGCAAATGTTTGTGGATGGGGTGTCAATCAAGTGGGCTGCATTGCTTTGGGTGGTGTCAAGCTTCTTGAGTGTTGTTGGAGCTGCATTCATCTGGGCAAGTGGGGAGTATCCCGCCACACTCCTGTCTTGTGCCTTGTAGATGATGGGCAGGCTTTGGGGAGTCACAAGGTGAGTTATTCGCCGCAGGATTCCTAGCCTCTGACCTGTGCTTGTAGCCACAGTATTTATATGGCTAGTTCAGTTCTGTTCCTGGTCAATGGCAACCCCCAGAATTTAACTCACCTCCTGACTCCCCAAAGCCTGTCCACCATCTACAAGGCACAAGTCAGGAGTGTGATGGAATACTCCCCACTTGCCTAGTTGAGTGTAGCTTCCACAACACTCAAAAAGCTTGACATTGTCCAGGATAAAGCAATCCACTTGATTCGCAACGCATCCACAAACATTCACTTCCTCCACCACCGACACATAGTAGCAGCAGTGTGCACTATCTACAAGATGCACTACAGGAAGGTTCCTTAGACAGCACCTTCAAAACCCACAACCACTACTATCTAGAAGGACAAGGGCAGCAGACACATGAGAACACCACCTTCTCAAGGGCAACTAGGGATGGGCAATAAATACTGGCCCAGCCAGTGAAGCCCACATCCTGTGAATGAATTTTTTTAAATGTTGAATATGAAGGATTCAGTGATGGTAATGCCATTGAATGTCAAGGAGTGACAGTAAGATTATTTCTTGTTGGAGATTGCCATTGTCTGGCACTTGTGAGGCGCGAATGCTATTTGCCACTTGCCAGCCCAAGCCTGGATATTGTCTCAGTCTTGCTGCATTTGGACATGGACTGCTTCAATATCTGAGGAGTCATGAATGAGTGTGCAATCATCAGCGAACATCTCCACTTCTGACCTTATGATGGAAGGAAGGTCATTGATGAAGCAGCTGAAGATGGTTGGGCTGAGGGCACTACACCGAGGAACTCCTGCAGTGATGTCCTGGAGCTGAGATGATTGACCTTCAGCAACCACAACCATCTTCCTTTGTGCTAGGTATGACTCCAACCACTGGAGAGTTTTCCCCCGAGTCCCATTGACTTCGGTTTTGCTAGGGCTCCTTGACGTCACACTCGGTCAAATGCAGCCTTGATATCAAGGACAGTCACTCTCACCTCATCTTGGGAGTTTAGCTCTTTTGTCCATGTTTGAACCAAGGCTGTAATGAGGTCAGGAGCTGAGTGGCCCTAGTGGAACCCAGACTGAGTGTCAGTGAGCAGGTTATTGCTAAGTAAGTGCTACTTGATAGCCCTGTTGATGACCCCTTCCATTACTTTACTGATGATGCAGAGTCGACTGATGGGGCAGTAATTGGCTGGGCGGGATTTATCCTGCTTTTTGTCTACAGGACATACCTGGGCAATTTTCCACATTGCCAGATATAAGCCAGTGTTGTAGCTGTATAAGAACAGCTTGGCTAGAGGACGCGGCAAGTTCTGGAGTGCAAGTCTTCAGTACTATTGTTGGAATATTGTCAGGGCCAATAGCATTTACAGTATCCAGTGCCTTCAGCTGTTTCTTGATATCACGTAGAGTGAATTGAATTTGCTGAAAACTGGCTTCTGTGATGCTGGGGACCTCCAGAGGAAGCCGAGATTGATCATCCACTTGGTACTTCTGGCTGGAGATTGTTGCAAATGCTTCAGCCTTGTATTTTGCACTGACATGCTGGGCTCTCCCACCATTAAGGATGGGGATATTTGTGGAGCATCCTCCTCCAGTGAGTTATTTAATTATTCACCACCATTCACGACTGTATGCGGCAGGACTGCAGGTTTTAGATCTGATCCGTTAGTTGTGGAATTGCTTAGTTCTAATACTTGCTGCATATGCTGTTTAGCCTGCAAGTAGTCCTGTGTTGTAGCTTCACCTCATTTTTAGGTATGCCTGGTGCTGCTCCTGGCATGCCCTCCTGTACTCTTTATTGAACCAGGGTTGATCCCTTGGCTTGGTGGTAATGATAGAGTGGGGGATTTGCTGGGCCATGAGGTTACAGATTGTGGTTGAGTACAATTCTGCTGCTGATGATGGCCCACAGCCCTTCATTGTTGTCCAGTTTTGAGTTGCTAGACTTGTTTGAAATCTACCCCATTTTTCATCATCGTTGGAAGTCCCTCGGAATCGAGGATGATGTCTGTCAGGCTTGGTGAGATTTCAGATGACTGAGGAGCCCAATTCTGGATCCAAATGTTCTTCCACAGTGGGGACACATTGTTGCACAGGGGAGTGGAGCTCGCATCTACAGGTTGGCTTCCCTCTCCTTCCTCTGTTGCCACCATTCCACTTCGCTGTCGAGTCACTGAGCATTGAAGTGGCTTGCGCGTTTATGGGCCAGGTGGTGCCTTGCTGGGCGATTGGCAGCATTCTCCTCCCGGTCAGTGGTGTTAATGCCTCTGTGCTTTAGGACAACTTTGAACATATCCCTATACCTTTCCCTTTTGCTGCCCTTTGAATGTTGGCCAACAGAGAGCTGTGAGAAGAGAACCTGCCAAGGGAGGCAATTTTCGGGTATCCAGACTCACTGGCCTGTCCATTGGAGTTTGTCTCACAGAAATAGGGCTTCAATGCTGGTAGACACAGCTTCATAGAGGACGCTCACATTAGTCCGGTGGTCCTCCCATTTGATCCCCAGGGTTTGTGTAAGCACTGCTGATGGAAGCTCTCAAGGATCTTAATGTGGCATCGGTAGACATGTTTTGCTGCAGTAGAGGCGGGTGGTCAACACAACGGCCTTATAAACCAGAACCTTTGTTGACATCTAAAGGTCCCTGTTGTTAAAGGCACGTTGGCGCAGCTTGAAGAAGGCAGCTCTGGCACAATTGATTCAGTGTTGGACTTCCTATTCAATTATAGTCCCATGGGAGATGTGGCTGCTGAGAGAAGAGAAGTGCTGCACATACTCTAGAATCACCCCATCTTTGTGGATGGCCTGGGGGATGCTCAACTAGCACGGGGAAGGTTGGTGAAGGGCTATCATCTTGGCAATGTTTAAGGACAGACCAGGCCTCTTATACAAGGTGTTGAAGAGATCAAGTGTTCTTTGCTTGCCCTGTACAGTGTGAGCCATCACGCAACGGGCATCCACAAGCTGAAGGTCATAGGTGTCCACGGTGGTGAGTTCTGCTTTTACCTGGAATGACCAAGGTTGAAGAGCTTCCCATCCAGACAATACTGAGCGCTGACACCAGGTGGTAGGTCATCCTGAATGAGGTGAACCAGGTAAGTGGTGAACAAGGTGGGGGCGATCACACATCTGGTCCAGATGTGAAAGATGTCAGTTTCAGATCCTCCACTCAGGACAGTGGCAATCGTGTTGTCATGCAGGAGTCTCAGGATGGTGACAAACTTCAACTGGCAACCAAGCACTGGAGGACAATCCATAGAGCTTCGCGATTTAAAGAACCAAATGCCTTGGTCAGGTCAATGAAGGCAAGGAACAATTCTTGATTTTGCTCCCGAAATTTTTCCCGGATCTATCTAGCCACAAAGACCATGTCCACAGTAACCCAGGATGGTCAGAAGCCACACTGGGTTTCTGGGAGGATCTCTTCAGCGACTGGATGAAAATGGTTCAGGAGGGTGCGGGCCAGGATCTTACCCACGATGGACAGGAGGGAAATCCCCCTGTAGTTTTCAGTCGGATTTGTCCCCCTTCTTGTGAATAGTAATGATGGTCATGTTCTTGAGATTCTGGGGCATTGCCTGTTCATCCCAGAGGTGGAGGATGAACTGGTGGAGTTGTGATGTGAGCTGAAATCTGCCAGCATGGTAGACCTCTGTGGGTACACTGTCTGGCCCACAGGCTTTGGTTGTCTTCATCTGTTGGATGGCCCGCTTAAGCTCATTGACAGTTATTGGGTTGCTGAGGGAATCCTCCACAAGGTGTTCTGGGATGGCTTGGAGGGTCTCCTCCGATACGGTAGACTCCCAATTGAGGAGCAGTTCGAAGTGTTCCTTCCAATGCTGATGGATGGTGTCATCGTTCTTGAGGAACCAGGATCCATCCTGTGATGGAGAGGGTTTTGTCCAGTCGAGCGAGGTCCATAGACTGTCTTGGTAGCCTGGAAGAAGTTGCGCATGTCATGCTGGTCAACGTATGTCTGAATCTCGTGTGCCTTCTCCAAACACCAGTTTTTCTTCATGTCACGAATGCGCCCCTGGACCTCAACCTTCAGTTAGTGGTACACTGCCGTCATTCGCCAGTTATGTGGGTAACTTTGCCATGTGACAAAGGCCACTTGCTTCCTCTTGAGGAGATTACATAGCGTGGTGTCACTGGCATCAAACCAGTCCTGGCTCCATTGTGCCACAAGCCCAATGGTCTGTGCGCAGGTGTCTAGGATAGCAGACTGGAGTTGCTCCTGGTAGGCCTGGGTGGAAATGGCATCGGTAATGGGAACTTGCTTCAGTGCACTGTGCAACTGGGCCTGGAACTTTTCCTGCAGCCCTAGGCGTTTTAATGCTGCAACATTCAGCTTTCTTGGAAGGCCTTTGGAGTACTCTGGTGTATTTGTGCCAGACAGATGTTAATCGCGAGTGCACATGTCAATGGTCCGTCCAGCAATATTCAGAACACTTCATGGCCCTCGTGACAAGCATGTCGCTCAGGTCTCTGCCTCAGTCAATGATGTATTTCAGGAGGTGCCAATGCTCTACCTTAGGTGCTTCCACATGGTCTTGAGCTGGTTCTTCTGGTGGAAGACTGTGTTTGTCACAATCAGACCGTATTGCCACACTTGGTCAAGAATAGGATGCTATTGGTATTGGCCTTCCCCACACCATTCTTGCCAATAGTTCTACTCCAGAATTTGTGGTCACGTCCAATTCAGGCATTAAAGTCATCTAGGAGGATGACCTTGTTGTTCCTGGGGATGGAAGCAAGGATGCCATCAAGATCAGAGTACAACCTCTCCTTGACTTCATGGTCAGAGTCTAAAGGGCGAATGCACTGATGACAGGTGTTGTGGCTGAGATGCCCTAGGGTCATCAGCATCTCATTGATCCCCAAGGGGAGTTCAGAGAGCATGGCAGCTATCCTGTTCTTCATGGCGAAACCAACTCCATGGATGCAGGGGTCACAGTCTGACTTCCCTTTCTAAAAGAAGATGTACCCTCCCTCAGCTGCCCCAGCGAGCCGGGTTCCGCTAAGAGCAGCAATGTTGATGTTGTGCTTCACTAACTCCCAGGCCACGATGGCAGTTTGTCTTTCCACACCATCGCTTTTTGGGTTGGCAAAAAACGTTCTCAAAATCCAGGATCCGAAGTTTAGCTTTTTCTTGTTTCGACCGCTGGGTATGGTTTCCCAGCCAGGAGAAATGGGACAGTCTATTCTTGGGGCAGCTTTTTTTGCCCCCTCCCTGTTCAGGGTGAGTAGAAGATAACATGAAGTGGACTGCTCGGTAACAGATGCAGCTGCTGAAAGGTTCCCCTGTCCCAACACAGGTGCCCCATGACCATCACACATCTGCCACCTGTGCGCGGAATCTTGGCTGGGGACCTCCAGGTATCACACCCTGCCCCCGTCACCAACCCTCCATCGCCACAGGGTTTTTTGCCTGATGGAGGCCTGCGCGCGGCACAGTTTAGCACAGGGACTCCGGTGCACAACTGGGTTCCACACAGTCCTGGCAGTTGGTGGCCAAGTGGGCCATGATGACTGGGGCCACTTCTCCATTCCCTCACCAACTGGCACAGACCCACCCTAGAAGCTATGTCCTTTGGACTCTGCCAGTTCAGTCAGAGCAACAAAGCTGCTCTTGGTGATGGACATTGAAGCCCCCACCCAGAGTAGAATTCTGTGCCCTTGCCACCCTCAGTGCCTCCTCCAAGTGGTGTTCAACATGGAGGAGTACTGATTCAGCAGCTGAAGGGGTGGGGAGGGCACAGTACCTGGTAATCAGCATTAAGTTTCCTTGCCCATGTTGGCCCAATGCCATGAGACCCAGAGTTGATGTTGAGGTATCCCAGAGCAACTCCCTCCCAACTGTATACCACTGTGCTGCTGCCACCTCTGCCCTACTGGTGGGACAGGACATACCCAGGGATTACCTGTAAGATATGATTCCATGAGTATGACAATATAAGGCTGTTGCTTGACTAATCTGTGAGACAATTTTGGCACTAGCCCCCAGATGTTAGTTAAGGCCCTTTGCAGGGTCGACAGGGCTGAATTTGACGTCATCACTTCCAATGCCTAGGTCAATGGCAGGTGGTCCGTCCTGTTCCATTTCTTTTAGACTTTTTAGCAAATTCATATATTTCAGAGGACAGTTAAGTCACATGTAGGCCAGGTAAGGACTGCAGATTTCCTTCCTAAAGAGCATTAGTAAACCAGATAGTTTTTTATGACAATGGTTTTATGGTCATCATTAGACTATTCATTCCAAATTTTTATTGAATTCCAATTTCACCATTTGCCATGGTGGGATTTGAACACCGGTCCCCAGAGGAATACCCTGGGTTTCTATATTATTAGTCCAGCGATAATGCTACTATGCCACCACCTCCCCCTAAAGTGTGGTGGCCGTCTTTAGAGCCACTAGCAATGGATGGCCTCTGAATCCCTGTGGCTTCAGATCCTCTTGAGGAACGTGGAAGATGTGAGCCTCCACATTCCTTGTCAAGCAAAGGCATCTGCAGCACTGTATCTCACTCATCTCCAAGTACGAGAGGCAGCTTTGGTACACCCTGGGTCATGCCAAACACCTGCGTGGAATTGGTCTCTTCTCCTCAGCTTCTGGGTCTTCATAAGGCCCCACTGGTCCATGTACCCCAGGGCGAGGCTCTTCCATTTGCCCTGCCTGAAGGCAACGGGCCCTTCTTCTTCTCCTCAGTTGCATCACAGCCATGAAGAAGGCAGCATTGCCTGCTGCCTGCATTCTGCACTCCTCCTTGTGTCCATGAAAAAATAGATGAGAGACATGGTTGAACATTGCCTGTAATGATCAGCATCCATCGCCAAGTTAGGGAGTCATTGTGAAGCCCTTGGGCTGCCCTCATTCTAGACATTCCATCCCCAGATCCTCGCTTGCAGCTGAAGCACATCCTTGAGGATCATTGGAAGCTAAGCTTCTCTCCAGCCAAAGCATGACAGTGCATTCACACAGGAGGTTGGATCTGGATAAGTACAGCTATCAACCTCACTCAGGGCAGTGCCAGGCTGCCTTCTTTGGAGTAGACTAGAGTCCAGCCTTGCACTCATTTAATGACTGCAATCATTGGGCTGTGTAAAGCCTGAACCTCCCAACTGCAATGTGTAGGGCTGTCTGGAGCACGTTGCATACCTACCGTAGCCATGGCCGCTTAATCGTTTGATCGTTCTGACTTTTCACATTCCTCTGTGAGGGCCGGATGATCATTCATACCAACTCTACATTTGGCTCAAGCCCTAATGGATTCTCATAAGAATGTGCACCATGTGTTATGGTGCCCAAATCCTTCAATTGGCATTTGAGACTTCCGAACATGTCTCAGCTGAGCCTTGCTCCCCGTGACCTGAGAAGGTAATTATTAGGACACCTCTTCAATCGGCCCAGAAGTGCAGTAGTCAACTCCTCCCATAAGCCCTCATACCCCTCCCCTACCAATTTTTTTCTAAGGTTATTTTTCAACTGCATCATTCCATTGGCTGTGGAGATGCTGCTGCTCTAATTTGATTTCAAGACCAGCTTCTAATGTCCCCATCACCATCCAAATCCCTCCTATCATCCTTGAAGCTCATCACGTGCAAGTTTCCCTCCCTCCAATCACTCTCCTGGCTCCCCCTTTAACCCTCGAGCCCTTCATCATTGTAGTCAATATTCCTGTCCTCTCCCCAAACCATTTTCTGATGCCCCCATGCCCCATGTCAACCATCGACCTCACCCTCTACCCATGTTGAGGCCCTAAACACAGTGACCCCCTTCCATTAGACCATTAACTAGCCTCTCACTTACCAGGCCCCCATTCATAGGGTGTAGATGCCTCCCTTGACCATGTCAGTGCCATCTGCTGCCCAGTGCCAAGGCACCAACCCCCCAGGGCCCAAATGTGTGAGGGACTGACCGCACCCTGAACACCATGCTGTTCATAACTGTCACAAAACAGCAGGCCCTCCCCTTTCCTGGACAAGGACAAAGATATGCATGCCAGGTATAGTTTGGTAGCATGGTGCACACTGCCCCAGGACTAGTTTTAAATTCTGGCCCTGACATTGTGGTCCACACTGCCCCAGGACTAACTCACACTTATTCCCCCCTCTTCCTTTAAACCCCACCTCCCCTGTCATGTGTCTCTGTCCATCCCTTCAGTCCTGGGCTCCAGTCACCGCCTGCAAACCCCTAGCCCCACCAAGTCATCTGTCTGCCTCGGTCTACCCCTTCCATCCTGGGCTCGTCACCCACTGAAACCCCCCTCAACTCCACCACCTCACCCTCCCCCCCCAGTCACCTGTCTTTGTCCATCCCTTTCATCCTTGGCTCCAGTCTCCCACCACCCAGCCCCCAATCAAGCATGTGCTTTCTACACTTCCCCTTGCCTCTGCCCAGTCAACCACCCCCACCGCCTCCCACCACCCCACCCACCTCAGTCAAGGGTCTCCCTTCCACCCACTTCCCTTTCTGCTGGTCTTGCTTGAGCAGCCTTGGCGCGAAGTCGGAGCAGCTGCAAGAACAGCACAGTGAAATGCCGGTGAACACTACGCTTATAAACCTGGAATCACAAGTCAAGTGCAGGTCACCAGGTGCATGCCACTTATATCTGGTAGTGAATGAGATGTCTAATTATCCACTGGCAAGGCAATTAGATTTGGAGTGAGAATGTGATTCAGGTGAGCTGGGTTTTCAATGAGCATTCATGAGATGCAAATACGGTTTCTGACATGGAGCAGTGGGAACCTCAGCCCATGAAAGTCAAAAGGGGAAAATATTTTTCCGTCAGTGGAAATCTAACTTTTTCCATCTCTCCAAATGTTGTGTCCCCGCCTACCATGATTCCCACCACTGGTGGGAGAGGAAATCCTGCCCTATGTCTCTGCAGTATTAGTCCAGGCCTCTAGATTACCAGTCCAGTGACATTATCACTATGCTGCTGTTCTAACATGAAAGAGCCCACCTGTGCAAAGACGTTCATGGTCACAGTCATCTCACAGCATTATTAGCTCCGTGCCCTCCCTGCTCTGCAGCTGCAAGTCTGCCTCTCAAGATGGCAGATTTCTGTGAGTACCTCCTTCATTAAACTGGGACATCACACGTCCTTTCTTATAGAGGTTTAGGTCAGAGAATTGCTCCCTGAATGCCCTGAGTAGATATGACCTCCTGTATTTCTCCCTCTCCTCCTCCTCCCTCTTCAAACAGCTTGTCCTCCTCTGTGCTGCTTCTACTCTGTCTCCTTTTCATGCTGTAGGTCAAGGGCCATGTTAGCTATGGCAGCCATGGCTGAAAGCAAGCAATCTGAGTAGAACATTTGAAGTAAGAAGCAAGAACTTCTCCACGTGCAACAACACTCCCTGTTGACTTCATTGACTTTAAAACAGCAGTAGAAAAACTCACAGCAATTCTACAAAACACAACAGAGCCAGGGGAACTAACCTGAAAGCCATTATTATCCCTGATGGAGGGAGGATGGGGGTCCTTACTGCTACTGCTGAGCAGCGCTGAGAGCATTGTGGTGAAAAATGGCATTGCTACAATCAAAGCAGTGTTACACACTACCTGATGTCAAGTTCTGCTTACTCTGCATACTTTCAACGCTCCTAATGCCTGTGGTGGTACCTCACCAAACTAACATCAGCAGTGTTATGGCGTAAAGGCCATTTTACATCCAAACAGCACCCTTGGTGTTGAAAAAACAGAGTTACAGAGTCAAATTTTGGGGCCTGTGCATGTAATATTCATTCCAGCATTTAATATTTCAGATTTTGCAGATTTTAAAATTTAGTGTGTTGTATAGCTATTGTTACTTGCAATTCTAAAAGTATAATGTTAAACATTGTCTGACATAAAAAATTAGCACACTATTTAAATGCAAAAAAGTAAAATTCATAAATCATGCCATTGACATTCTGCCAACATCATTGTTATTCAGCCTAAGTGGCAGCGATGTGAAAAGTTGCTTAAATGCAGTAAAATTGCAATTGCCATTAATTTTAATGGGTACGAAACTATGATAATTATCTTCTATTTTCAGTAAAGTGGCAAAGTCTCAGGAAAATATAAGATAGTGACATTAATGTTGTAAGTCACTTAGTCCCAGAAATCCTTCTTTCTTTTGTGCCATCATATGTTAAAGATGAACAAAAACAAAAACAGAATTACCTGGAAAAACTCAGCAGGTCTGGCAGCATCGGCGGAGAAGAAAAGAGTTGACGTTTCGAGTCTAGGAGTTCTGTCGAAGGGTCATGAGGACTCGAAACGTCAACTCTTTTCTTCTCCGCCGATGCTGCCAGACCTGCTGAGTTTTTCCAGGTAATTCTGTTTTTGTTTTTGTTTTGGATTTCCAGCATCCGCAGTTTTTTTGTTTTTATCTATATGCTAAAGATGCCCCATTACAGTGCCACAAGACTCGTCTAAATCTAGGCCATAGTTTTTAATGGTTAAGGCATTAGAGAATCAATGTTTCTGTTTATTGTCAAAATAGAATACAGATCCAGCACAACTTCACATTATTATAAAAAAATGTCATATCTCTGAAATGTATTTTTAACTCTTTGATTAATCAACAGCCTGGGAGTTATCATTGACCAGAAACTGAACTGGACTAGCCATATAAATACTGTGGTTACAAGAGCAGATCAGAGGCTGGGAATTCTACAGTGAGAAACTCACCTCCCAACTCCCCAAAGCCTGTCCACCATCTACACGGCACAAGTCAGGAATTTGATGGATTACTCCTCACTTGCCTGGATGAGTGCAAGAAGCTTGACACCATCCAGGATAAAGCAGCTCACTTGATTTGTACTCCATCCACTACCTTCAACGTTCACTCCTTCCACCCAACGACACACAGTGGCAACAGTGTGTACCATCTACAAGATGCACTGCAGAACTTGTCAAGCCTCCTTTGACAGCACCTTCCAAACCTGCGACCTCTACCACCTAGAAGAACAGGGGCAGCAGATACCTGAGAACACCACTGCCTGCAGGTTCTCCTCCAAGTCACACACCACCCTGACTTGGAACTATATCACCGTTCCTTCACTGTCACTGGGTCAAACTCCCTCCCTAACAGCACTGTGGGTATAGTTACATCACATGGACTGCAGCGGTTCAAGAAAATGGCTCACCTTCTCAAGGGTAATTAGAGGTGGGCAATAAATGGTGGCCTAGCCAGTAACACCCACATCCCGTGAAAGAATATATGTTAAAAAGTATATTTTTATATTGACACCTATATTGAAACTGGTTTCATGGCCTAATATACCAAATGCTTCCAGTATTGCAATTATATAGTCCTTCCATTTCCTTTATTGTCTTGAATGGACAGTCTAACTTTCCTTTATGTCTATTGCCTCTTCAAATCTTTGTTCAAAGACTTTGAATTGAATCAATGTCTCATCCAGTGAGGAAGTAAGCCTTTATCCTGACATTCTGTTTTTTTTTTTTTGTCTGGGTCATTAAGGACAATTACCCCTCTTCTGCAAGTGTGATATCAGTCGCTTTGTTCATTGCCCCAGTCCATTGTAAACACCACCTCCAGACTTCCCAGGTAGACATGCGTCTCCTCATCCTAGATTAAGGTCTCCACACCAGCATGGCAAAGAGGAGAACTGTCCCTCTAATGTCTGCAATTGAAGTGTGAAGCTGTAGGTGTTCAGCAGAATGACTGTTGTTGTTTTCTGTTACTGATATGGTGGTGTTTTAACATCCTTAATCTTGTGTAGTCTGCCAGCAGGGTTCCACTTGGCACAGTGTGTAAATCCTGTTTTCCTCAGTACTCACTTTGGCTTAATTTAAATTACATCTGAAACATTTTAATTATTAATTAACAAATTATTTGCTAATTTGTAGTTAGTTTCCGTACAAGCTCTGGTTTTCAAGGTGCAGAATTCTTTACTTTGACACAACAATAAGAATAACAACTTCTCTTCATATAATGCTGACAACATCATGAAACAAGCTGGCATTTCAAAGGAGCAACATAAAACAAATTATGACACCAAACTGCCTAAGTATATATTAGGTCAGATGACCAAAAGCTTAGGTCAAAGAGGGAAATTTTAAGAAGTGTCTTAAAGGAAGAAAGCATGGTAGGGAGGTGGAGAGATGTAGGATGAGTATTCCAAGCTTAGGGCCTAGGCAACTGAAAGTACGGCTGCCAATTGTGGAGCAATTATTATTAGGAATGCACAAAAGGCCAGAATTAGAGGAGCACAGTTATCTCAGAGGGTTGTGGGGCTGAAGAGATTACAGAGATAAGGATGGGCATGGCAATGGAAGGATTTGGAAACAAGGATGAGAATTTTAAAGCCAAGATGTCGTTTGACTGAAAGACAATGCAGGTAGCAAGGACAGGGATAATGGGGGATTGGGACTTGCTGTGAGTTAAGACATGGGCAGCAGAGTTAGGATGACCTCAGGCTTATGGAGGGTAGAATATACCAGCAACATGCATTTTTATAACATCTTTAATATAGAAAAGCCTCCCAAGGCACTTTAAAAAAGGCACAATCAAGCCAAAAAATGGTAATCAAGCCAATAAAGTAGATAATAGAATGAGTGACCAAAAGCTTGGTCAAATTGGTGAATTTTAAGAGGGCCTTTTAAGAAAGAATTTAGGAGGAATTCCAGATTGCGGCGGGTTTAAGTGGCTGAAGACACAGCCGCCGATAGTAACTTGAAAGAATTTACAAGTTAAAAAAAGGCTACATTTTCTCAAGTTAATTGTAACATTTGGATTTCATCAGGAACAGGAAGTGTTAAGTGAGAGAGAATGCCAGAAGAAAGGAAAAGTAATACAGTGGTAGGGTTTCAGAAGGTGTGCCCATCAGTTCATAACCTGTAATTGTCTGAGAAAGTAGATTTCATTGGCTGAAGAGATATTTATAATGTTAGACAGAGATGAGGAGCAGAGGCTGGTTCTGAGCCAGGGAGTGGTGGGGGATGGATGTGGGGGATGGATAGGGGAGTGGGCTGGGTGGGGGGCAGTGCTAAAGCAATAACAGTCGTGAAACTGGATGATGTTTTGGTCGATTTCGGCATGGATTCCTATTTTCCATTTTACCTCCGGTCCAATGCACATCAGTAGGATGATGTGCACCCACATGACATGCTCTCAACTTGACTATTTAAAGGGCCGAATCAAAGTTGGAAATTGGAGTAGTTGGGAGCTTTTGGAAAGAGATGCCAATGCTGCTTGCATTGACGGTGGCCACAAAGATTTCTGCGACCCAACTCTTCCATCATTTTTCAGCAGTGACTTCCGATCCTGGATGAAGCATTGAAGGGTCAGCACAGACATCACAGAGCAAGACCATCAGGCACAAGAAAAGATGGACAAGGAGAGGACACACCCCATTTCATGACAGTAGCTACCATAATCAGGTATGTTTTTAAAGATCCAAGTCTTTCAGTGAGTGGATGAGTGGCTGAGATGGGTGAGTGGATGAAGTGGGTGAGTGGTAGATAAGTGGGTAAGGTGGGTGAGCAGGTAGATGAGTAGGTGAGGTGGGTGAGTGGGAGAGTGGATGAGATGGGTGGATGAGTGGGTGAGTAAATGAGTGGGTGGGTGGGTAGATAAATGGGTGGATGAGTAGGTGAGGTGGGTGAGTAGATGAGTGGGTGGATGAATAGGTGAGGTGGGTTAGTGGGAGAGTGAGTGAGGTGGGTGAATGAGTGCATGGCTTGATCAGGTGGTACTCAGTGGTGATCGGGGGTCTAGTCGGTTCAGGTAGGGGAGGTAGCTGGGTCAGGAGCAGTCAGGTGGGAGGGGGGATGTCGGGTCAGTTCAGGAGGATAGCCGGATGGGAGGGAAGTCAGGTCATGGGGATCATCGATTGATAGGGGGTAGGCGGGTGGTAGGCATAGTTGGGATGGATCAAGGAGTAGTTGGGTGCTAGGGGGTAGTCTGGTCAGGTTGGAAGGGATTAGTTGGGTTAGGGAGGTAGTGGGGTTGGGTCTCGGTGGGGTGGGGGGTGCGCAGGGTGGGGTGGGAGGGGATAGTGTTCATCAGGACTCCTGTGGGGTCCTGATGTGAATCTCCCAACTTATGTCCAATTGGTGACGTTCTGGATACTGGAAGATTTGCACCTACCTTCCTCAGCAAGAAGAATACAAAACCTGCTGCTGTAAATCCAAGAACACTAAGGAAGTCAGCAACAGGAGTATTGCGCCTGTTCAAGAATAGTACTAGTGCTGGAGACGGTTTGATGAGCTAACCAGGTCAGGAAAGGTGAGTACAGTTTGCAAGCAAGAAAGAAAGATTTGCATTTATATAGTGCCTCTCACAATCTCAGGATGTCCCAAAGTCCTTTACAACCAATGAAGTACATTTGAATTGTCATCACTGTTGTAATGTAGAAAACATGGCAGCTAGTGTGCACACATCAAGCTTCAAGCTTCCACAACTGTATTGTTGACCAGATAAACTCCGTGACATCCAACCCCTGCTCCTCTGCAATCAACGAGCCCACCACCACTGATCACAAACTGATCCCTCCATCCTCAATGTGATGGCCCCCAATCTCTCCATCGGCCCCCAACTACCACCAGACTACATGAACCACCATCATTACTAAACCAACTTGCAATTGGCTATGACCCAGTGCTGCAGGTTTTCTGCCCAATGGTTAAGCCAGCTGGTTGTCAATTGGGAAGGCTAGAGAAAAACATTTAAAATGTGGTCTGCAGTTAAATTTGCAGGATATTTGGTAAAACCTGTACCCAGCCATAATTCTTACTTCCCACTACAAACACACTTGTTCCTTGGTCACTGGCTCCATCTCTCTCCCTGACCAATGTCTGAGGCTTAATCCAAAATAAACTTCCAACGTCATATCTACTGCATCACCAAGACCTCCTACACATTGTCTGTCTCCATCTCTGCCTCAGCTCATCTACTGCTGAAACCATCGCCCTTCCCTTTGTTACCCCTAGGCTCAACAATGCCAATGATCTGCCAGTTTCTCACATTCCACCTTCTGTAAACTTCAACTCATCAAAATCTCTGCTGCCCATCTCTCAGCTCACACCAAGTCCATTCACCCAGCAGCCCTGGGCTCAGTGATCTACATGGGCTTCCAGCCTGACATCACCTCAATTTTAAAATTCTAACCCTTGTTTTAAAATCCCACCATGGTCTTGTCCTTCCCTATCCTCAGCTGAGTTAGATAGATTTTTGGTAGACAAGGGAGTCAAGGGTTAGGGGGAGCAGACAGGAAAGTGGAGTTGAGACAACAATCAGATCAGCTATGCTCTTATGAAATGACGGAGCAGGCTCAAAGGGCTGAATGGCCTATTCCTGCTCCTAAGTTCTATATCCTAAAATTTGACACTGAGTTAAGTAAGCAGATATTAGGCGGCCAAAAGCTTTAATGCTCCTCTGAAGTGCTTTAGGAGATTTTGCTATGTTTAAGGTGCTCTACGAATGCCAGTTGCTACACAAATGCAATGATCCATTCACACCAGGTTGGGTTCCATGAGAGAACATGAACCTCCTCATTCTTACAGTAATCAATCCAACACCCTGATTCAGTTCTGAGGAAGGATCTTACAATGTTAACCATTTATACTGACTGACATGTTGGGTTCAGTTAGCATTTTCTGCCTTTATCCCTTGCCTAGGTGGTAGAATCATAGATCTCAAAAAATCTGGGTTCATTATTCTGCTGCCAGAATAGAAAGTTAGGTTCAGCAAAAATAAACTCAGGGAGAGACAGCATAATCCCAGAATCTAAACTAAATAATAGGCAGCCTAAAAACAGCTTTTGGCAATGCTTCTGTAAGAGCATTGCTGATACAAAAGTAGTAAGATTGCATTTTTCTAAACAAGTATTGTTGACACATCTTCTGCAGGCCTCAAGCTATTGCTATACATGGCTCCAAGGGTCAAGAGCACACTCATGTAACCAATAGCCATTTCTAGTCCAAGGCCACAGGGGCCAAACTGCCATCAGCCAACTCAGTGTAAAAATCGGAGACTTTCTGATCTGTTTAGCTCACACCACATAACAAGGTACATTCACCCCCAGGACTGTCACAGGAGAACTGAGATGTCTTGTTTCTTTGACATGGTTAAAAACATCTAACAATTTTAAGTAAATACAATTTATTTTCACAAACTTTATAAATCATTTATCTAAAATGATGTACTAAAGAATGTAAGTATCACTCCCCCTGCACCCCTCATTACTAAATTAACCATGAGATGGTTTTAAATTATAGGAGTGCAGGGCCCTCTCCTCTGGTAAATAGTTCCCAATGGAAAGAGCTGACAGCATTCTAGATTCAAAATGTTCTCTACAACTGTGCTGTCAGATTATGAGCACAAAGCTTCACAATGTGAATGTAGAGAGTTTATTTCCACTGATTCAACAATGGGTCCCTGCATTCCACAATGGGGTCACACACCATAAGTTCCTGACTATGGATACAGGGATTGTGATATAGTCCCTCCCCGAAAAGGAACACAATAAAACATAGCCAGTGTAAAACTGACACCAGGCAAATTGTTTACAAGCACGCGGGTTGTAGAAGATTTCAGTTCCATGTTATTTCTTGCAGCAGTATACTTCATCTTTATCCTCAGTTCAAAAACAAGGTAGGAAGAAGAAAATCCCTGTTTAAATTCACAGCTATTCTTCATTAACAACAGCTACTGCTTCAATGCCTTATTTGGCAATAATGAAGATCCCCTCAGGTAAGAACCCATTTAGAGACTTCCACTCCAGTTCATGAGTTAATGGCATTTTTTAACTCGGAGTCTTTACAGCTCATTAGTATTGGGAGAGAAGTCTGCAGCACACAAGAGTTTGTGATATGCAAATACATGCTGATGAGTATTTACTTATCTGTTTACAAAATCAAGACTGCTGGGCATGCTTGATTACTACCATCAAAGGAAACCAGCGTTACTTATGGTGCTCTTCTGTGTTTCAAGTGACAGGGCAAACATACTTTTCGAGAAGTCAAAGATCAAAGATTTTATTAGTTCTAAATGAGGTCATTACTTCCACCAACCAACCTGCCGATTCTTCTCAAAAACAGAGAGAATAATTTATGACAACACGATTTTGACCTTAACCCAAACAAATCTCAATTTATTTTTTGTTGATTTTAAGCATTACACATATAGGTTCATTTCCTCGTCACTCCTGATATCAGTGCTTTTCTGAGCTATGTGTCTCTATAACCAGGAAGGCAGGGAAGGCCTGTCTCAGTTAGCTGCAAGGAGCTGTGTAACATTGATCTTGTGGGGACACTCCATCGATTTCAATTTTCCTATCCCTTAAAGAGAAATACCTAAAAGCGCTTTTACATTTAGGGCCTCTGTAGATCTGATCACAAGAGACCAAAAGCTGTGCATGTTTACATCGCTAAAACAATTTCTCTTATCTCGATTGTAGAATCAGAGCCTCACATTTTTACTGGTTTGCAATTCTACCATCATGAAAAGGGGAATCAGTCTGCACACAGATTTTAAAATGCAGACATACTAAATGTAAAATTGTATGGAGGTACACAGCAGAGCGTACACTCAGTCTTGAATGTCTCTGCACAAGGAGTATTTCACAACACCACGCTAGGATTATAATGGAGTAGTTTTATTGTTTTAGTGAAACAACTCTCCAATACTATCGTACAATATCAATACTGTCCAAGGGTTTTCATTGTGTTATAGTGATATCACATTATAAATGGGCCAGCGGTAACAGCGGTTATTCAGGGAATTATAAATCTACCTTTAGATTGAAAGGTCTAAGAAACAAAAACACAGACCTATTAAGTCTTACTCAATTGGAATGCGACCTGCACAATTTAATTTCAACATATTGACTATTTTGAAACAGGATTACAATATAAGTTATTATGTAGTTTTAATCAGTTTTATGCTGTCTTACAATTCCAACAATTCTCTGCTGTGAGTGAGTTACCCCCTTCATATTTTTGACCTGCTTTCAATCCCAGTGCAGTGTCCATTGTCACCTTCATATTACAGGATGGAGTTCACAGCACCAATGGAAATAGAAAAAAAAACAACCACACATGTTTAATCTATTGAATGATTTGTACAGGGCAGCAGTGCCACCTTGTTTACCTTGGAGTACTACTGCTACAGTTAGGGCCCACCATTGACATCAACACTGTAATTTGAAAGAGCTGCTGAGGTCAATGTGCATTTTCTGAGACTGCATTCAAACATAAGAGAGACCTGGGGTCTTTGGTTAGCCCCTGAAAATGGGTGGGTGGATCATGATGCATAATTAATCAACACTTTTTGAGTGGAATGCAGGAAGCACATGAACTTCTTGCTGCCTGCTATTTTTAATGATTTCTGCATGCAGGCATGCAGTACCCATGCTGTTCATTGACTGTATGCATCAGTAGGGGGGGCTAATATTATTAGTAACTTGCACTCATTAAGATTAGCCTGCACTTCTTAAAGCTAGCCTGCGCCTCATAAAGGGGAGGTGCATTTTGGTTATAGTAGATGCAGAGTCATTTTGCAACTGAACCTGACCTGGGAAAGAGGGAAGGATGGCTGACCATGGGAGGGAGAAGACCCCAGATTATCAGACACTGCACTGGAGTTTTGGTGGAGGAGATGGAAAGACGGAGAGATGTCCTAAACCCTTTGGAGGACAGGGAACCCTCGACATACGATGAAAAGGCTGTGTAACAAATAGCCTCAGAGGTTAACGCCAGGAATGTGGTCTCAAGAGCCTGGATGCAGAGCTCCAAGAAGTTTATTGGCCTCAAATGCCATATCCCATCAAGTGCACTAGTGTCCTCCAGCCACTGCTCAATTCACCGCATCCCCATCATTCACTTACCAACAATTTCCATCAATCGGTGCTTCCTACCATTCATATGTTTCACCTCACCCTCACAGCATGCGCGCGCACACACACACACACCTCACAGTTTTCACACATAACAGCAATTCAAGCATGACAGCCACATCACCCAAAAAGATTCTTCCACACTAACACACTTTCCTCTCTGTTGCAGGAAAAGTTGGCATAAAATCAGAGGCAACAGGGACTGACCAGAGCAGGAGGGATATTATGACTCCCCATGGGCAAGATGGTGCTGACTATTATGGGAATATACTATCCCTGAGGCCATGGTCACTGGTGGGGCTGAAGATAACAGTATCCTCACACCTAATTCTCCTTCTCACTTTTCACTCTCCCTCATCCCTAACTCTTCTGACTTAAAAGTTGCAGATGCTATATGCATGCATTTCTTGTTTTTGCCACTTCATCTAAAACTTGTCCCTTTTTCATTTCAGATACCCAAGTACCTGGAACCAGACCAGGCAATGGTAGAAGAGCAGGAAGTCAGTAAATCTGAAGGGACATGGTCATTTGATTTCACGCTCTCAGTCACAGAGCTCAAAAGTGTCATATTCCAGAAAGTCAGTTGGTAAAGGATAACACTGAAGCCAATATTTACTCAGTTTTGCCCTTATTTGCAGAGATAAATATTACAAGCAAACATCTCCCAACCTAACCTCATCATAGTTCTGATAACTATCTCTGTAACTCTTTTGAGTACAAACCCATTTCCATCTGTTTCAGATGAAGTTACATTGTTTCATAGTTTACCATTGTGAGATTTGAACTCTTGATCTTGGGGTTACAAACCCAGTACCATAACCACTTGGCTATTTAGGCCAAGCCAACTATCTCTGTAACTCTTTCGAGTACAAACCCATTTCCATTTGTTTCACATGAAGTTACATTGTTTCATAATTTGCCATTGTGAGATTTGAACTCTTGATACTCTTTTTGAGTAAACCTGTTTCCATCTGTTTCAGATGAAGTTACATTGTTTCATAGTTTGCCATTGTGAGATTTGAACTCTTGATCTTGGGGTTACAAACCCAGTACCATAACCACTTGGCTATTTAGGCCAAGCCCAACTATCTCTGTACATGTGCTCAAGGGACATCCTAGTTAATGCCCACCACCTGTAAATAATTAAACACAATTAATATACAACCAACAGTAGAGAAGGTTTTAAACTGAATAGTAGGAGCAAGGGATTAAATTTGGGAAAATGTGGTAAACCAAAGAGTAGAGACAGCAAGAGAGACAGGTATTAATATGGGAAATGATAACCAGATTGTGACAGTAAGGGATAGAGGGTACAAATCTAAGAGTAAATCAGCAGATAAGGCTAGACGCTACAAAATAATAAAAGGACAAAACTAAAGGCTCTGTATTTAAACGCACATAGCATTCAAAACGAAACAGGTGAACTGATAGAGCAAATAGAAATAATTAAGTACAATCTGATAGCCATTACAGAGACACAGTTACAGGATGGCTTGTGTTGAGAACTGAATATTGAAGGGTATGCGACATTTAGAAAGGACAGGAAGTTAGGAAAAGGTGGAGGGGTGACTCTGTTACTTAATGACGGTATTAGCACATTAGAGAGGGATGACCTAAGTGCAGGAAACCAGGATGTAGAAGTGGTTTGGGTTGAGATGAGGAATGATAAAGTCAAGAAGGCACTTGTGGGAGTGGTGTGCAGGCCCCCTAACTGTAACCACACAGTAGGACAGAGTATAAAAGAAGGGACAATGGGAGTTTTCCAGAAAGGTACAGCAATAATCATGGGGAATTTTAATCTACAAATAGACTGGAAAAATCAGATGGAGAAAGGTAGCGTAGATGAAGAGCTCATAGGATGTTTTCAGGATAGTTTTTTAGAATAGCACATTCTGGACCCAACCAGAGAGCAGGCTATACTAGACCTGATATTGACGAACAAAATGGGATTAATTGATAACCTCCGAGTGAAAGCACCCCTAGGTAGCAGCAATCATAATATAATTAAATGTTACATTCATTTTGAGGGAGAAACCAGTGCATCCAAGACGAGTATTTTAAATTTAAACTAGGGCAAATATGAGGGCATGAAAGCAGAGCTAGATAAAGTGAACTCACAAATGAGGTTACAGGATATGTCAATAGAAATTCAGTGGCAGACATTTAAGGGGATATTTCAGAATACACAGAATATATACATTCCAATGAGAAAGAAAAATTCCAAGGAGAGGGCATCATCAGAAAGAGAAAGCATATAATTACACAAAGACGAGTGGTAGGTCAGAAGATTGGAAAGAATATAAAGAACAGCAAAGAATGACAAAAAGATTAATAAATTGGGAAAAATTAGAGTGCAAGAGAAAGCTAGCTGGTAATATGATGACAGATAGTAAGAGTTTCTATAGCTATTTAAATAAGAAAAGAGTTAACAAAGTGAGCAGTGGTCCTACAGAGAGTGCATCTGGAGAATTGATAATGGAAAAAAGGGAGACGGCAGATGAATTAAACAGATATTTTGCTTTGGTCTTCACTATAGAGGAGACAAGTAACATCCTGGAAATAGCTGTAAACCAGGAAATGGAAGGGAGGGAGGAACTTGGAAAAATTACAATCACCAGGGGAATGGTATTCAGAAAATTATTGGGGCTACGGGCTGACAAATCCCCATGTCCAGATGGACTTCACCCTAAGGTCTTGAAAGAAGTGGCTAGTGAGATAGCTGATGCACTGGTTTTAATTTTCCAAAATTCCCTAGATTCGGGGGAGGTTCCATTAGATTGGAAAATAGCAAATATAACTCTTTTGTTCAAAAAGGGAGGGAGACTGAAAATAGGAAACTATAGGCCAGTTAGCCTAGCATCTATCATAGGAAAAATGTTAGAAGCTATTATTTAAGATGTTATAGTAGGGCACTGAGAAAAATTCAAGGCAATCAAACAGAGCCAACATTTTTTTGTAAAAGGGATATCATGTTAACCAGCTTTCTGGAGTTCTTTGAAGGAGTTGTATGTGCTGTGGATAAAGGGGAACTGGTAGGTCTGCTGTACTTCGATTTCCAGAAAACATTTGATAAAGTGCCACATCAAAGGTTATTGCAGAAAAATAAAAGCTTATAGTGTAGGGGGCAACATATTGGCATGGATAGAAGATTGGCTAGCTAACAGGAAGTAGAGAGTTGGCCTAAATGGGTCTTTTCCTGGTTGGCAGGATGTGCTGAGTAGTGTGCCACAGGGATTAGTGCTGGGGCCTCAACTTTTTACAATTTATATAAATGACTTGGATGAAGGGACCGAAGGAATGGTGGCTAAATTTGCTGACGACACAAAGATAGGTAGGAAAGTAAACTGTGAAGAGGAAGTAAGGAGGCAATAAGGTGACACAGTTAGGTTAAGTGAGTGGGCAAAAATCTGGCAAATGGACTGTAATGTGGGCAAATGTGAAATCGTTCAATTTGGCAGGAAGAATAAAAAGAAGTTTATTATCTAAATGACTAGAGATAGCAGAGCTCGTGGATTCAGAGGGATCTGGGTGCCCTAGTGTATGAATCACAAAAGGTTGGTATGCAAGTACAGCTGGTAATTAGGAAAGCTAATAGAATGTTATCATTTATTGTGAGGGGAATTGATTACAAAAGTAGGGAGTATGCTTCAGCTGTACAGGGCATTGGTGAGATCATATCTGGAGTATTGTGTACAGTGCTGGTCTCCTTATTTAAAGAAAGATGTAAATGCGTTAGAAGCAGTTCAGAGAAAGTTTACTAGACTAATACCAGAAATGGGCAGGTTGTTTCATGAGGAAAGGCTGGACAGGTTAGGCTTGTATCCATTGGAAATTAGAAGAGTAAGAGGTGACTTAATTGAAACCTTTAAGATACTGAGGGGTCTTGACAGGGTGGATGTGGAGAGGATATTTCCTCTTGTAGGAGAATCTAGAACTAGGGATCACTGTTTAAAAATAAGGGGCCACTCATTTAAGACAGAGATAAGGAGAAATCTTTTCTCTCAGAGGGTTGAGTCTTTGGAACTCTCTTCCTCAAAAGGTGGTGTAAGCAGAGTCTTTGAATATTTGTAAGGCGGAGCTAGATAGATTCTTGATTAACAAGGGGGTGAAAGGTTATTGGGGATAGGCAGGGAAGTGGAGTTGAGGTTACATTCAGATCAGCCATGATCTTATTGAATGGTGGAGGAGACTCAAGGGGCCAAGTGGCCTACTCCAGCTCCTAATTCATGTGTTCATATGTAACATACAGGATAGCATAGAGGTGGCATCTGCATGCAGTGAGACATTAGGCACAAGTGCACTACAGCCTGAGCAGGGGGAAAGAAGACCCCAGGTGCCAGTTTATCAGAGGGTGACGTTACACACTGATTCTGATGCAGAGGACTCAGATGAGGAGCTCAATATGCCAGATTACAGAAAATGGCTCCAGGGTTCCTGAAGGCTAAAATTTTCGATCCATTAAGGAGCCTGCAAAAAAGATTCCAAGTACTGCCATAGAGCATGGAGGTGTCCACACCAACTTTGCATAGTGCTTGGAAACCTATTCCAGCATGGAACTGGTGGCAACTCCCATTAGCACACTTGCAGACCACAACATGATGTGGCATCCAATGGCCAGTGTCCCAGCTTCCACTGCAGCACAAGCAGCAGCCACACAGTTTGAGTGCTGTCATTGTGGCTTTGGAATGTTGAAAAGGACTTTCAGGGTGTCACAGTCGATGAGCAATATGTCCTCTAAAAGATTGTTAAGGATTACTGAGTTGCCACCTAGGGACAAAGGGAGTAGCTAATTTGAGCACAAACCTGTTGTCCTTCTTGCTCACTGCCCTGTTACTCCACCAGTGTCCTTGCTGTTGTCTGTCAGATGGAATGTTGACATTTATTACAAGGGGAATTGAGTTAAAAGTAGGTTGTACAGGGTGCTGGTGAGGCCATATCGGGACCACATTAGTGCTGTGTACAGTTTTGTTCTCCTCACTTAAGAAAGGATATAATTTCATTAGAAGCAGCTCAGAGAAGGTTCACTTTACTGATTCCTGGGACAAAGGGATAATCTTACGAGGAAAAGTTGAGCAGATTAGGCCTATATGCACTGGAGTTTAGAAGGATGAGAGGTGATCTGATTGAAACATATAAGATCCTGAGAGGACTTCACAGGGTGGATGCTGAGAGAATGTTTCCCCATGTGAGGGTGTCTAGAACCAGGGAACACAGTTTAAAAATTAGGGGTCTCCTATTTAAGCCTGATATAAGGGCAAATTTCTTCTCTCAGAGGGTCATTAGTCTGTGAATTCTATCCCCAGAGTGCAGTGGAGGCTGATCTTTGAATATATTCAAGGCTGAGTTAGACAGATTTTTGACAGACAAGGGTTAATTATGGTTAGTGGGGAGGTGGGGGGGGGGGGGGGCTGGTGGTGGGTGTGTGCGGTGGGGGGGGGGGGTTTCGGGGATGGAGGTGGGGGTGGTGGGGGGGTGGCGGGTGCGCGGTGTGGGGGGTGACTGTGGGGGGCAGGCAAGAAAGTGGAGTTGAGGCCACATTCAGATTGTCCATGATCTTATCAAATGGCAGAGCAGGCTTGAGGGGCTCCTTGTGTTCTTGTGTTCAGCCAGCCCAGATCCAGGCCAAGGTGGTGCAGTCTGAAGCTGGGTCATCTAGGCCCAAGCCTGCTTGAGGTTATCAACAAAGGCCATTTGCAATTTCCTCTATATTTACACATGCAAGGGACTTGACAGAGTAGACAATGAGATTATTTCCCCTCATTGGCAAATCTGGATTCTGGGGTGCAGCCTTGGGATAAGGGGTTATCTTTTAGTACTGAGATGAGGAGAAACCTCTTCACTCAGAGGGTTGTGAACCTTTAGAATTCTTTATCCCAGAGGGTTGTGGATTTCCATTGTTGGGTTTATTTAAGGCTGAGTTAGACAGATTTTTGGTCTCAGAGAATCAAGGGATATGGGGAGCAGGCATGAAGCGAAGTTGATGGAGAAGATCAGCCATGATCAGATTGAATGGTGAAGCAGGCTCAAGAGGCCATATGGTCTACTGCTACTTCCATTTCTTATGTTCTTGTGTTCCTCCGCTGAATCTCAGCAGCCTTCCGCCAACCATGCTGCATCCACTGGGGTAACACTACATACATGGGAACACTAGTACAGGCAAACACACCCAGAAGACAGGCTCTAAAGGAATGCACAAGAATTATTAGTTTATTCTTGTATGTAATATGACATGGTTTTATTTATAAATTTACATTGGAATGTATATTTTGTATTGTCCTTACTTTTAGCATTGTGACAAAAAGGATGATGTGATGGGCGCAGGTATTGTTGTTTTATTAGTAGCTCACAGGGCTATTAGTTTTTAACTTCCATCCCTCCTCTTGTTCTTTCATCTTCTCCATCTCTGCCTCTTCCTCATGATCCTGCTCCTCAACTTCTTGCTGATTACATGGTGGTCAAGCCTGTCCCTTCATGATGGCAACATTATGGAGCTTGCAACATATCATTACAAATCTTCAGACCTGCTCAGCTAACTACAGCAAGAACCCTCCAGAACTGCCCTGGCAGCAAAATGGTTGTTTCCTGATGCCAGTGGTCTGCTGTATCAGGTTTTTGTGGCAGCATGGCTCTCAATAGATGCCATGTGGGTAGGTTGTGAACTGGTGCCATGAGCCTGCCATCAGTAGATAGCCCTTGTCCCCCCCCACGGCTACCCTTTGGTTTCTCATGGAGATTGAAATACAGCTGGCACAATGGACTGCTGCCAAGCTACTAGGCATTGATAAGCATGGTGCCCTGCCTGTGGTCACACACCTGCTTGAGGGAGTGGAACATGGCAAAGTTAACATAAGGGGCATGCAAAGCAACGTGCATGCATCATGGGGAGATCTGTTGTTGTTTGGCCGGGAACCAATGTAGGTCAAGTACAGAGATGATAAGTGAATAGGACTTGGTACGAGTAAGGACACAGGCAGAAGAGTCCTGGATGACATCAAGTTTACAGAGGGTAGAATGTGGGGGACCAGCCAGGAGTGTGTTGGAATAGTCAAGTCTGGAGGTAACAAAGACACGACAAGCATTTCAGCAGCAATTGAGACATGGTCAAATTTTGGTGATGTTACAGAGGTGGGAATAGCGGGCTTATTGATGGCATGAATACATGGCCAGAAGCTCATCATAATGTCAAATATGACACCAAGGCTGTGAAGAGTCAGGTTTGGTCTCAGATAGTTGCAATATACAGCTTTGGAGGTGGTAGCAAGAGAATGAAGTTTGGAGCCAGGAACAAAGACAATGGCTTCAGTCTTCCCAATATTTAACTGCAGGAATCTCCTACTCTTCCCATACTGAATGTCAGATAAGCAGCCTGATAATTTAGAAACAGCAGAGGGGTTGAGAGAAATGGTGATGAGATAGAGCTGTATGTTATCAGCATACATATGGAAACTCATTGGATGGAATTTAATAAGTCTTTACGAGTGAGAAATATGGCGGACAGGGGGACTTAATTAGGCAGAAGTCAAAATCTTGGTTTCCCAAAGATGGGTTGAAATGTATAATCAGTGGCGTTGCAGCAGTGTGTCGGGCCTCATGCCGTCCAGTGGCAGCTTTCTATTTTCAATATATTTGCATCCAATGAATACTCATCATCTTAAAACTTTTCAAATTAAGTCCTAATTAAGTCAGTGATACACAGGAAACCCATGGCACTGGTTTCATAGTCCTTTAAAGGCGTTATGCACCTATCAAGTATGTCCATTTGGGAATCTGGGCAGGGAGCAGGAGACTGACAGCTTGGATGGAGGGTTGGAAGGGCCAAGGGTAATTGAGGGTTGGGGAGGTTTTGGTTAGGACATTTACAGGGAGCAGAGGTCTTTGAAGGGACAAGTGAGGTTGGGCAAGAGGGTTTTGAGGAAAGGGAGCAGATGGGAATGGGGCATTGAAGTGCACAACAGGAAGGGCCTGGCATCTTGGGCGTTATTGAGGTGAGGAGCTGTCAGAAATGCAAAATTAGGGGCCTAAAGAGTGGGTTCTGTCATGTGCAATGTTGGGTCCTGGGTGTCTAAAACAAGATGATGTCTTGAAATTCCACAGTTACATGGGGAAGGTTGATACAGTACGAGGGCTGGTCCAGTCAGAGAAAGGGTTAAAAAGGGTTAATGGAAGTTCTCAGAGTGCAAGTCAAGGATAACGGGGGGTGTGGCAATGCCTAGGATCAGAGGAGGAATGTTTACAGTGAGGGGGTAGAGTCAATGGGGAGAGATGGCATGCTCACTGTCACTGTTACAGGGTCCAGGTGGTGAGAGGTTTGAGGATGACAAATGTCATAAAGAGATGTTGTCTATAACGTTATTGGAAATTGTTAAATTGGAATTGTAGTAGGGTCTGTGTCCATATGTGTGTGTATGTCTTAATACGATTAAAACCAGCTAGTCTGGGTGCTTTGATGTACAGCAGTTTTGAGATGTTAATTAGATAAATGTAAAGAATAGAAGGTAAAGTGTAAATTTGCATTTGTTGAATAAACCATTCAAAAGAATGGGTAAAATCTTGCACCTAGCTGGGAGACACCAAGTAATATGTTTACATTACTAATAAAATTGGTGGAATGAAAGAATTATTGTTAGGAGAGGTAAAATTAAAAAACCTAGTAATACAATGGAAAATTTACATTCAAGGGGGAAGCTGGGTATAAACAGAAAGGAGTTTGTGTGCACAAGTTAGAGGCATTTAAGATCTAACCAGCCTGTAAGCTTACAGCTGTCTGCAAAGGAACCAAATTGCAAGGAACCTTATTTTGAATTTGGAAGGTCAAATGTGCTTTGCTTGGTGTCTGTTTAAAGTCTATGGGTTAATGATGCCTTGGTGAAGACTTACCTGGTAGTGATTAATTTGGGGATTTGTTTAAAAGTTATTATGGTAGTAATTTGTAGACATGTGTGTGTTTAATTTGTTGTTAATAAATGTTTAATTTGGGTTTATATATATAAAAAATCCTATTGAGGCTTGATGGTTTTATTCCTGAATTCAGAGCTGCATCTCAAACAAACCAATTGAAAATATAGGTTATGACAGTTGTTCAAGTTTCCCTCTGAGATTTAACACAGAGGTGTTATGATCAGACAAGGAGAGGTCCATGGCACCCCCTTTTCCTCCTCCTCTTTTGACCACAACAAGTTGTTTTGTTAAAACAGATCTACTTGTCAATTCAGCAAGTGTTTAACTGTTTATGTGCTGTGATAATAAAAGACACAATCAGACAGGTTTTCTTGAGTTTTAACAAAGAAAATAGGATAGATTTTATTGTACATAACCCTGTAAAAGTAAAATAATAAAATATGCACCAATTTTTGCACACATGCAAATTGGAATTTCATACATAGATTACAGAGTGGGGAAGGATAGATTTAAACAAGTTAGAGTTGTGTAAGATTAAAGAGGTATTCAGTTCATGGAGCTTGGAGACTTGGCTGGTGTCAGAATGAATTTGGCGATCCTGCTGCTTTCACTCGTTGTTCCCGATTCTTCCAACAGACGGTTTATCTGTTCCTCTGCTGACAGTCGTGTTGGGTTAATTTCTTTCAAAAATCTCTGTCTGTGGCACCTGGATAATCACAATCAACAGACAGGGTTCAAAAACCTAGAAGTTGGAGAGAGAAAGAGATGAAGGAACCCACTCTGGGTCTTGTTCCTTCGACTTTTCGGCGGCTTGTCACGTTCTGTAGAGGAAGCAGGTGCTTAAACTATCCAAAAGGTTAGCTTGTCACATAAACTTTCCTCTCCAAATGCTCAGGGACCCAAATAAAGTCATGGTCAGTATATTCCAATGATAGCTTTATTGGATTATATCTGGGCATCCTTCCCTCAGCTGGGGTCCTATTGTCCAAGTGGTCATATCTAATGGTTTATCTCCATCCAGTTGAGTATCCAGATGAGTGTCTGGATGCTGTGCTAATGGATTAGGGGATGTGGTTCATACACATTCCCCTGAAGTCATTGTCTTTGGTGGGTTTTTGCTGACAAGTAGGCTCCATCCCAATGGTGTTTGAGTGTGTTCAGTGTTTGATAGTGTTGCAATTTGCGTTGTTATCTTTGGCTGTCAGCTCAAATCACTGGAATGAGGCTTTAGTCTCTTTTCCAAACAAATTCAATTAGCTGTTTCCAGCCAATAGACTCAAAATCATTTTTTGATATAAAGCAGGTTTTCATGAGGGAGGGAAAGAGCATAGCAATGTTCGAAGGGTCAAGGGTAATGGCTCAAACTAGAAGGTGACAGAGTGTGTGTGAATAATGACAGATCCTAGGTGGAGGCTAATTCCGGTTCTGTTGCTGTTCATTGATTGCATCAAACTTACAATTAAGCTGGTAGGAACCCAGGCCCAAGTGGCAGGAGGCCATGTGGGGCGGGGGAGGGATGAGATGGGAGGAGGCGGGAGCAGTTTAGGGTGTGACCCATTGGAGGATTTGAAAATTTCATGGTTTTCATCCATACAGCTGTTGAGCAATGAACACACAGGTGATCATTTAATCGCCTGCCTTCTTCACAGTTAACTTGATGGATTCGCTATGGGTCTGATACACCCAATATTCTTGGAACCTCGGGAGCAGGAGGAGAGGATGCTGCAAGGCCAGAAGCAGGAAGCACCAGAGGGGGAGGCTGGGATCCATGGAAAGTATTGTAGAAAATGGGCACTGGCACATCTACACACATGTAATTTATATCAGCAAATTTCAGAGAGGCAAGGCCAGAGATAGCTAAGGCTGTCCTGGGAAATGGTCACAGAGATATATGAGATCCTGCGGAAGACCTGCAGCCACGTGAACCCTATGCCAGTGGCCCTCAAGTCTCCTGCTGAACTCAATTTTTTTACCACTGGTTCTTTCTAGGGCTCCACTGGCGACAGATGTGGCACATTACAAGCTACCATACACGGGTGCATAAAGGAGGTGACCAATACCCTCTTCCATCATGAAAATGGATTAATCAATTACTCCACAGATGAGGACAGCAAGGACGTTGGGCTTCGAGGTAATCGCTAATTTCTATATAGTGCAAGGGGTCACTGAGCGCCCTCATGTGGAGCCAGAGGCAGTTGTGAATTGCAAGGGCTTTCACTCTTTGAATGTACAATTGGCCTGTGACTGCAAACAAAGATTCATGCACATCTGTGCTCATTTCCCAGGGAGCTCCCATGGCACCTACATTTTGTACAACTAGTAGCTCCCAGACAAAAAACAGAATTACCTGGAAAAACTCAGCAGGTCTGGCAGCATCGGCGGAGAAGAAAAGAGTTGACATTTCGCGTCGTCATGACCCTTCAACAGAATTGAGTGAATCTAAGGAAAGGGGTGAAATATAAGCTGGATTAAGGTGGGGGGGGGGGGGGGGGGGGGGGGGGGATGGTTGGGTGGGGGCAGAGAAGTGGGGGAAGTGGGGGGGGTGTGGTTGTAGGGACAAGCAAGCAGTGATAGGAGCAGATAATCAAAAGATGTCACAGACAAAAGAACACAGAGGTGTTGAAGGTGGTGATATTATCTAAACAAATGTGCTAATTAAGAATGGATGGTAGGGCTCTCAAGGTACAGCTGTAGTGGGGGTGGGGTGGAAAGGCTAGCAGGGCATAAAAGATTTAAAAATAATGGAAATAGGTAGGAAAAGAAAAATCTATATAAATTATTGGAAAAAACAAAAGGAAGGGGGAAGAAACAGAAAGGGGGTGGGGATGGAGGAGGGAGTTCAAGATCTAAAGTTGTTGAATTCAATATTCAGTCTGGAAGGCTGTAAAGTGCCTAGTCGGAAGATGAGGTGCTATTCCTCCAGTTTGCGTTGGGCTTCACTGGAGCTCCCAGAGCTTTTTGAGGCCCCTGCTTGGGTTGACGGCTGGATCCTGGGTGACAAGAGTTAACCCCTCCTGATCTGGCTGATGACGCCAATGAGGCATCCCCAGAGCACAACATAAGGGCGCCACAATGCAGCTCACACCTCCACAAGAGCCATCATCCAGCAAACCATTGGCTTATTGAAAATTCACTTCCACTGCTTTGACTGGTCTGGAGGGACACTGCAGTACACACCACAGAGAGTATCATGAATAGTTATGGTTTGTTGTGCACTACACAATGGGCCATGCAACATGGAGAGCCATTGCAACAGGAGGAGTGGGAGGAACAGTACTCTTCCTCAGATAAGGATGAATTGGATGAGCCTGAGGGGAAGGCAATGAGTGTGCATAAGCCTTTACTGGATGCCAAGGTGATGGAGAGGGTGAGTAAGGAATACCACAGACCACTTAATATACACCCGGTTTGCTCAAGAATGCAATACGTACATAATCATAGTTCCTACACTGGACTTCTATTACCTGCTGGGGATGCTTACCAACCACTGCCAGCCTCCCTGGCAAAGCTACTTCTGAACTTGCATCTTCTGCCACCTAAAAGAGACAATCTCCTTGTCAATGCAAAGAAGGGAGGGTGAGATAAGCTTGCATGTTCAGCCATATCCCACAGATTGGCGAGTACAAAACTGGACACTAGCAAGAACATTCAATAAAGAGTGAACACAAACACACATCGTTTCCTCCACAATAAAGAAAATATCCCTAACTCCCCTGTAACCATCAATGTGTGCCAATCACGAGACGTGTCAGTACATATAGCTCTCTAACTAAGCTAGTTCCAACAAATGACGACGATGCCCAGGTGAACAAAGTGAAAACAGTATAATGTGCAATCTTTACATGTGACAATTGGGCTTTCTTAAAACACTCATGCCATCTTTATGCTCTCAAAGTCTTAAGTTTTCACTTATGGTAACCACGCCATCAACAGCTGAGGTGGAGGGAGTCTGCTCAGTGAACTGCCCAATTACCTTTGATGACCATGGTGGCAATCTCAGGAGGCTGATGCCCTGAGAGCTCTGGCTTACTGGGGTCTCCTGCATTAGAGACCCTCGACCTTGTCTACTGGAGGCAATGGGGTCAATGGCAGACCAAATGAGGAAATGCTACTCACACTGGTGATGCCCTGAGAGGAAACCCCCAGGGCAGCTGGCACATGCTCCTCCCCCATCTCTGTACATGATGACACCTCTCTGTCTCTCAGAGGAGAATGGGCACCTGGAGGGAGGTCCAGGTGCTTCACTCCCTCTCACCTCACCACTGTTGTATGGAGCCCATGGTTAGGGTGAAAGAATAGAGGTGGAGAGCATATGAGTGATATGTTGGAATTGGCTCTCCATGGCGGTCACCAACCTCTCCACGGAGGAAGCCATCCACTTACACACCTGAGACATAGCAGAATACGTGCCTTGCATGAACTCCTCTATCCTCCATGCAAAACTCTGCATGGCCTCTGGCACCTCTGCCATGAACTCCCCTACCTTTTGCTGCGCCCAGCAGGCTTCTTTTGGTCACAACCAAAGGCCCATCACCAGCGTGGAGCTCAGCATTGGTCTGTTCCCCAGCAGTCCTCTGAGTGTCAGGTGCCTTGGCTGCCACAGTCTCCCTCAGCTTGTGATGTGCTCACCAAATTCTGCTCCTGATTCTAAACACGAAGCCTCCACAATCCATGTGGGTATAACTGCACTGGTGGAGACTGTGGAAGAGGCAGGTGACAGTGCATCCTCTGGGTTAGTGGTGTCTTTACTCATGCCATGGCTGTGACCTTGGCTGGGCACTATGAAGACCTGCAGTGGAGAGAAAAAAGAACCACATTAAGGATCAGCACAGTCTATGAGCCACCGCATTGCATTTCCTCATGTCTCCTGTGTGCCTACAAACCAACACCATGTTGGATACATTTTCACTCTTATGCCTGATCATTTTAGCTTTGCCCCTGTGATCACTTGGCCTTCCTCCTCTCCTGCAATCTGCAGCGCCTATTCCTCTGCAGAGGTGAGCAGGTTCAGGTCAGACACTCTACCTCCAGTCCTTGCGATGCGAGTATGCTTCTGCAATGACAATGCACAGATTTAGTGATATGTCAAGTGACACTTAACCTCCTTGTCTGCACACATCCCCATCACATATACTGGCCCATCAGCGGTATGTTGGATCCAAGCACTCACACAAGCCCAACTGTCACACACTTTGGCCTCAGTTGCCATGCAGCACAGAGGCTGATCGTGTATTCACCCGCCTGGCCTAGCTGCCCACTTGCAAAGAAAAAATAATGAAGACTCCACGAGAAACCCTTTGGTAACATGTGACTGTGCTACTTAGGATAGTTAACCTTTGTCACAGTCACATAGGGTGTCATTTGTGACTGATAAGAGCAGTGGATTCAGAAGAGAGAGCATGATGAGATGGATGTTGAAATCACTGAGGATGAGAAATCGCTCAGTGCAGAAGTTAAGTGGGGAAGCAGCTGGACACCTTAGTGGGACAATTTTTCTTGTACTTGGCAGGGTGGTAGAGAATGAGGATTTTGAATGAGAGAGGGGAAGGGTGGAATGAGGTGAGGTGCTCAAAGGAGGAGAAAGTGCCCACGGAGCAGAATAGACACTATTCCCACTAAACTGCTGACTTAATAAACTTCCTTTCCTGGTCCCCATATTAGTTGACATTGTTCTCTCCCCTCAGGTTCTGTCCCTTTCTTCTTGAAATCTGCTCTCTTCTGCCCTATCCTTCAAAAACCAACACTTGGACCTTGCATCCTTGCAAACTACCACCCCATCTCCAATCTCTCATTCCTCTCCAGAGTCTTTGAATGTATTGTTGCCTCCCAAATCTATGCCTGTCATTTCTGGAACTCCATGTTTGAATCCCTCCAATCAGGCTTTTGCCCTTGCCGAAATCACAAATGGCATCCTATATCATGGTGACAAAAGAAAACTATCCCTCCTCACCTTTCTTAACCTGTCTGCAGCCTTTGACATGGCTGATCACACCATCTTCCTCCAATGTCCCTTCACTGTCCTCCAGCATGGTGAGACCACGCTCGCCTAGTTGCATTCTTATCTATATAATCTTATCTAAATAATCTTAATCAGCATCAATGGCTTCTCTTCCTGCTCCTGTACCATTACCTCTGGTGTCCCCCAGTCAAATCATCAAAAAACACATCCGTTTCCATATGTACACTGACAACATCCAGCCCCACCTCAACACCACATCTTTCATTTGCTACTGTCTCTAAATTGTCAGACTGCTTATCCAACATCCAGACCTGGATGAACAGAAATTCCCTCCAGTTAAATATTGGGAAGGCTGAAGCCATTGACTTTGGTCCCCACCACAAACTCTGCTCACAAGCCACTAAATCCATTCATCTTCATGGTAAATGTGTGAGGCTGAGCCAGACCGTTCACAACCTCGGTGTAATACTTGGACCTGAGATGAGCTTTGACCACATATCTTTGTTATTGCCAAGGCCAACTACTGTAAATACCCACGTAAAAGTCAATCTCATAACAGTCAAACCATGATTTTTGGCTCAAAAGTTAACGGGCAGGATTTTCCCCTAGTCAGGCGGGAGGAGTGGGCTGGCCCGGGAATGGCCACAAAACAGACCGCTGCCCGTGATCAGGCTCCCACCGCAATTTCACACTGACTGGCCAATTAGCGGCCAGTCAGCATGAAAGGCGTGCTGAAACGTTCAGCGCTGCTGGGGTGGGAGCAGAAGGAGCGTGAGTGCTGAAGTCTGCACATGCCCTGGGAAGCTCCATGAAGGTACAGAGCTGCCTCAGGGAGCTGAAACATTTTAAATATAAAAATAAAAATTTTACAAATTATATAAACATGCCTCCACATGTGATTCAGTCACATGAAGAAGGATATGTAAGAAATGTTAAAAAGTTTTTATTGTTTTTTTAGTAACCGTTAGAAACCTCATCCCGCCTATAGATGAGGTTTCATAAACAATGCAAAGGCCGCCTGGCCTATTCGCCCGCCCGCCAGCCAAACGGTTGAGCAGGCAGCGAAAAATACAAATCATTTAATTGCTTAAAGGTCTTACTAGGCCTCTTAAGTGTCGGCGGGCGTGCTTCTACCCCTCGCGCGCCCGCTGACCGAAAGGTCGCAAGAGTGCGTGATGACGGCGGGACACTTGCCCGACATAGTCGCACACTTTCACTCCTGATCGGGTTGGGCCCATGCCCGCCCGCAGGACGAAAAATTCTGCCCCATATTTTTTCAATTACCTCATGTAAAAGCTAACCTTAGTTTTTTAGTGATCAAAGACAAAAACTTTCAGAACCAAAGTTTAATTCCAGAGATGCTCATGAAGATTTAAGACACTAAAATCAAGAAAATTGTCAAAGTACATTTTTATCATGCCATGGTGAGGTTCTTCAAATCTTCTGGTTAGAAGTGAGAGACTGGATACCGCTTGTCAATTTTACGAATTTCTCATGCTTTTGTTATTTCTACCATAATTTGGTCTTTACTTTATTCCATTGATTATTTAAATGGTGAAAAGTGATGCTGGAACCTTAGCGTACAATGAATGAGGAAAATAACGACTGCAGACAATGGAAACTAAGTCTACAACTTTGCACATTTTAGTCGAGGGGGCAATGGTCTTTTCCAGATTTCAATTATTCATTTGTTTTGGTCTTCATTTCATCCTGTGTAGGCACAAATCAAGTACACAAGTCAACCCCTTGAAAATATTATTTGTGTACAAGTTGACACTTACACTTTTTGCCTGAAAATAAGCACCAGAAATGACAACGGCAAACCCAGTCCTGTTGATCCTGCAAAGATCTCCTTACTGGCAAAACTGGGAGAGCTATCTCACAGACTAGTCAAGCAATATAGACATACTTGCGGAAACATACCTTACAGATCATGTCCCAGACACCACCATCACCATCCCTGGGTATGGCCTGTCCCACCAGCAGGACAGTCCCAACAGCGGTGGCAACACAGTAGTATACAGTCGGGAGGGAGTTGCCCTGGGAGTCCTCAACATCGTTCTGGAGCCCATGACGTCTCATGGCATCAGGGCAAACATGGGCAAGGAAACCTCCTGCTGATTACCATGTACCACCCCACTCAGCTGATGAATCAGTGCTCCTCCATGTTGAACACCACTTGGAAGAAGCACTGAGGATGGCAAGGGCACAGAATGTACTCTGGGTGGAAGACTTCAATGTCCATCACCAAGGGTGGCTCAGTAGCACCACTACTGACTGAGCTGGCTGAGTTCTAAAGGACATAGTTGCTAGACTAGGTCTGTGGCAGGTGGTGAGGAAACCAACAAGAGGGAAAAACATATTTGACCACATCCTCACCAACCTGCCTGTCACAGTTGGATCGGTCCATGACAGTATCAGTAAAAGTGACCACCGCACAGACCTTGTGGAGACAAAGTCCCATCTTTACATTGAGAATATCCATTGCGTTGTGTGGCACTGCCACCGTGCTAAATGGGATAGAATTCAAACAGATCTAGCAACGCAAGACTGAGCATCCATGAGGTGCTGTGGGCCATCAGCAGCAGCAGCAGAGTTGTACTCAACCACAATCTGTAACCTCATGGCCCCGATTCCACGACCAACAGATCAAATCTAAGCTCTGCAATCCTGCCACATCCAGCCATGAATGGTGGTGGACAGTTAAATAACTCATTGGAAGAGGCTGCACAAAAGTCCCCATCCTCAATGGTGGATGAGCCCAGCACATCAGTGCAAAAGAAAATTTTCAGCCATAAGTAATGGAAGGGGTAATCAATAGTGTTATCAAGTGGCACTTACTTAGCAATAACCTGCTCAGTTTGGGTTCCACCAGGGTCACTCAGCTTCTGACCTCATTACAGCCTTAGTTCAAACATGGACAAAAGAGCTGAACTCCTGAGGTGAGGTGAGAGTGACTGTCCTTTCAGCAGCTTTTGACCAAGTGTGGCATCAAGGAGCCTTAGCAAAATGGGAGTCAATGGGAATCAGGGGGAAAACTCTCTGTTGGTTGGAGTCATACCTAGCACAAAGGAAGATGGCTGTGGTTGTTGGAGGTCAATCATCCCAGTTCCAGGATATCACTACAGGTGTTCCTCAAGGTGGTGTCTAGGTCCAACCATCTTCAGCTACTTCATTAATGAGCTTCCTTCCATCATAAGGTCAGAAGTGGGGATGTTCGCTGATGATTGCACAATGTTCAGCACCATTTGCGACTCCTCAGATACTGAAGCAGTCCATGTCCATATGCAGCAAGACATGGACAATATCCAGGTTTGGGCTGACAAGCGGCAAGTAACATTCGCACCACATAAGTGTCACACAATGACCATCTCCAACAAGAGAGAATCTAACTATTGCCCCTTGACATTCAATGGCATTACCATTGCTGAATACCCCAGATCAACATCCTGGGGGTTACCACTGACCAGAAACTGAACTGGACTAGCCATATAAATGTTGTGGTTACAAGAACAGGTCAGAGGCTAGAAATCCTGCTGCGAGTAACTCATCTCCTAACTCCCCAAAGCCTGTCCACAATCTACAAGGCACAAGTCAGGTGTATGATGGAATACTCTCCAATTGCCTGGATGAGTGCAGTTCCAACAACACTCAAGAAGCTTGGCACTATCCAGGGCAAAGCAGCCCAATTGATTGGCACTCCTCCCCCACCAATAAATAGTGACAGCAGTGTGTACCATCTATAAGATGCACTGCAGCAACTCACCAAAGCTCCTTAGGCAGCAGCTTCCAAACCCACGACTGCTACCATCTAGAAGGACAAGGGCAGCAGACACATGGGAACATCACCACCTGGAAGTTCCCCTCCAAGCTTCACACCATCCTGACTTGGAAATATACTGCTGCTTCTTTACTGCCACTGGGTTAAAATCCTGGAACTCGCCCCCTAATAGCACTGTGGGTGTACCTACATCACATGGACTGCAGAAGTTCAGAAGGCAGCTCACCACCACCTTCTCAAGGGCAGTTATGTATGGGCAATAAATTCTGGCCTAGCCAGTGACGCCCACATTCCATAAACAAATAAAAAATACTTCAGAACCAGCCAATGCCCTATAGACTCTTGATACTTTTAAGTATGGAAAAGCACCCAAAATGTATAGAATTTCAGCAACAGGTGGAAGGAATAACCCAGCAATTAACACAGATCCCTTTAAATAGCACTAGGGGTGGATGGGAGGTTCTTTTGTGCCATTGATGGGTGTTCAGCTTTGGGAAGTTAAGAAAAGGCATAAGCTGGAACATGGAGCTCCAGGATGGAAGCGCTAATGTCAAATCAGCTTTCCACACCATAGGACCATAGAAAAATTACAGCACAGAGGGAGGCCATCCGGCCCATCTTGTCTATGCCGGCCCAAGGGCACCCAGGTGCCCTTTCTAATCCCACCTTCCTGCACCCGGCCCATAGCCCTGCAGCTTACAGCACTTAAGCTGCAGATCCAGATACTTTTTAAAAGAGTTTAGAGTTTCTGCCTCTACCACCAACTTGGGCAGCGAATTCCAGACACCCACTACCCTCTAAGTAAAAAAGTTCTTCCTCATGTCCCCCCTACACCTTCTGCCACTTATCTTGAATCTATGTCCCCTGGTTCTAGAATTCTCCACCAAGGGAAATAATTTTATCCTGTCCACTGTATCTATTCCCCTCATAATTTTGTACACCTCAGTCAAGTCACCTCTCAGCCTTCTTTGTTCTAAGGAAAAAAACCCAACCTATTCAATTTCTCCTCGTAGCTACACTTTTCTAACCCTAGCAACATTCTTGTAAATCTTGTCTGCACTCTCTCCAGAGCTATTATGTCCTTCCTGTAATGTGGTGACCAGAACTGCATACAATACTCCAGTTGTGGCTTCACCAGTGTTTTATACAATTCCAATATTATATCATTACTTTTATATTCTATACCTCTGCCAATGAAGGAAAGCATATGCCTTCTTTACAACCTTGTCTACTTGAACTGTTGCCTTCAGGGACCTGTGCACTCGTACGCCAAGATCTCTCACTTCGTCTACCCCTCTTAATATATTCCCATTTATTGTGTAATCCCTGTAACTGTTTGACCTCCCTAAATGTATGACCTCACACTTCTCTATGTTAAAATCCATCTGCCACTTTACTGCCCACTCCACCAATCCATCTATATCGTTTTGGAGATTATGGATATCCTCTACACTATCCACTACTCAGCCAATCTTTGTGCCATCTGCAAATTTCCCAATCATGCCCCCCACATGCATGTCCAAATCGTTAATATATAACACAAACAGCAAGGTTCCCAACACCGAGCTCTGTGGAGCACCACTTGGGACAATTTTCCATTCACAAGGGCATCCATCAACCATTATCCTTTGTTTCCGTTACAAAGCCAATCTTTTATCCAGTTTGCCACATAACCCTGAATCCCATGGGCTTTTACTTTCCTGACCAATCTGCCATGTGGGACCTTGTCAAATGTCTTGCTAAAATCCATGTACACAACATCCACTGCACTACCTTCATCAACCCTTCTTGTCACTTCCTCAAAGAACTCAGTCAAATTTGTGAGGCAAGACCTTCCTTTAACAAATCCATGCTGACCATCCCTGACTAATTCATGCCTTTCCACATGACCGCTAATCCTATCTCTCAGGATTGATTCTACTAATTCGCTCACCACCGATGTAAGACTAACTGGCCTATAATTGTTTGGCATTTCCTTTGATCCCTTTTTAAACAATGGAACTACGTTTGCATTTCTCCAGTACTCCGATACCTCCCCTGTATCTAGTGAAGATTGGAAAATCATCCTGAGAGCATCTACTATCTCCTCCTTGACTTCCTCCAGCAGCCTCAGAAACAATCCATCTGGCCCTGGTGACTAATCAACTTTTAAGGATTTCAACCCTTCGAATACTTCCTCTCTCTTTATGACTATCCCATCCAATGTCTCGCAGTGTTCCTCCTGGACTACAATATCTACTTCCTCCCTTTCCTTTGTAATATTCATTCAAAACTCTTCCCACAGACTCTGCATCTACACACAAGTTTCCATCTTCATCTCTGATAGGTTCCACTTTTTGCTTAACTAACCTTTTAGCATTAATGTATTGGTAATTCCCTTGTATTCCTCTAGACAACCAGGGGGGTCTAGATTTGGCAGTACCACTCTTATTTTTGTAGGAGACATGTCTACTTTGAACAATTAGGATATCGCTTTTTAGTGTTTCCCACTGGTTTTCCATTGTTTTATCCTCCAGCAATGCTGTCCAGTCCACCTCAGCCAAGTCCCTTCTCATTTCTGCACAGTTTCACATAGGTTGACATCATGTCTGTCTTCTAGTTCTGCATACTTCTGGCTGATATCAAGTGCATGCACAATAAGCCCTTCACCAATATAGCACTTGAAGCCCTTAGAAGTGAGAGTGGCCATGGACACCATTTTGGAACCTTAAGGAGATTTGTGGCCCCCAAAGAATAAGTGCCACCAAACCCAATTTCACCCCCCCCTTAGGTTTCCAATCGTGCACCAGTGTGTGGACTAGAGCCAACCTTTGAATACCAAAGGAACGGTGATTGTTCTCCTTAGAGCAAAGAAGGGAAGGGGAGATTTGATAGCAGTATCCAAAATTAAGAGGGGTATTGATGGAGTAGATAGGGACACAGATTTAAGGTAATTGGCAAAAATACCAGGCACATAAAATAATTTTTATGACTTATGATGTGGAATACATTGTACGCAGCAGATTCAACAATAACTTTCAAAAGGGAAGTGGATATATACTTAAAAAGAAAAATAGCAGGGCCATGGGAAAAGAGCAGGGAAGTGGGACTAATTCGATAGCTCTTTCAAAGAGTCAGTGCAGGCTGACTGACCACCTCCCACTCTATATGATTCTATGATTCAATAGAAATCAAGGAACAAGAGAAATCTTTTGCAAAAACTCATTACTTCCTGGAATACATTCATTAAATCTTATCTCTGGATGAAGCATTATTACAACTTATGCATCACCTAGACGGTTTGGCATCTTATTACATTCATTTATTAAAAACAAAAATGACAAACTCCTGCGATTTCACAGTTGGTTATAGACCATCAAGTGGGAGGGATTGTGGAGTGTTCTCCTCAAATTTGGCTTCCCTCAGTAATTTGTCACCATCCTCTGCCTGCTGCATGATGCAAGCCATCATCCTTACCAATGGATCTGCCACAAACCCAATACAAGTGCATTGTACCAATGCTCTTTTCCATCTTCCTCACTGGGGAGGCGGTGGCATAGTGGTATTGCCGCTAGACTAGTATTCCAGAGACCCAGGTTAATGCTCTGGGGACCAAGATTCAAATCCCACCACAGCAGATGGTGAAATATGAATTCAATAAAAATCTGGAATTAAAAGTCTGGTGATGACCACAGAACCATTAAAAACCCATCTGGTTGACTAATGGCCCTGGCCTACATGTGGCTTCAGATTCAGAATGCTTGGCTCTTAAATGCCCCTAAATAAGGGCAATTAGGGATGGGGCAATATATGCTGAACAAGCCAGTGACATCCACATTCCATGAATGAATCACTGCACTCCATCTCCATGAAGCTCCCCGCCGGACGGGTATGAAGTTATTCCACCTATGTCGCTTCCAATCCAGAACCAAGATCTGCCATCGAGCTACATTACACTGATGAAGCTTGCTTGCATAGGTGCACACTCAGAGGCCGAGCTCCAAACTATCACCGATGTATGCAGGAATGGATCTTAGGCTAAACATTTGGAAAACAAAGGTCCTCTACCAGCCTGCTCCCACTGCGCAACACTGTCCCCTGGCTATCAAGATCACGGTGGACCATTTCTCATACCTTGGGAGCTTCCTCCCAGCGAGGGTAGACATCGACAATGAAACTCAACATCACCTCCAGTGTGCCAGCGCAACCTCAACGAACAAGCAGGAAAAGCGGTCACCAGGAGGGCAGAGGAAACATTTCAGGGACGTCCTCAAAGCCTCCTTGAAAATAACGCAACATCCCCATTAGCGACCAAGGGGATCAATCTATGGGTGTAGCCAGAGAACATCAGTAGAGTGTTGAACAAATACCCCGTCTTCACCCAAGAGAATGAGGATGAAGGTATCGAGCTCGGGGAGAGAGACTGCGAGGTTCTTGAGCAAATTGATAAGTGGGAGTGACAAGGTATTAGCAGGATTAAAAGTGGACAAATCTCCAGGTACAGACGATTTGTGCCCCAGACTGCTGAGGGAGGCAAGGGAGGAGATCGCAGGGGCTCTGACCTAAATCTTTAATTCCTCTCTGGCCAGGGGGGATGTACCAGGGGACTGGAGAACAGCTAATGTGGTTCCGCTATTTAAGAAGGGTTGTAGAGATAAGCTAGGGAACTACAGACCAGTGAGTCTCATGTCAGTGGTAGGGGAACTATTGGAGAAAATTCTGAAGGAGAGAATCTATCTCCACTTGACAAGGTTTGGTCAGGGATAGTCAGCATGGCTTTGTCAGAGGGAGGACATGCCTAAGAAATTTGATTGAATTTTTTGAGGGGGGTGACCAAGTGTGTAGATGAGGGGAGTGCAGTTGATGTAGTTTATATGGATTTCAGCAAAGCCTTTAACGAGGTCCCACATGGGAGACTTATAAAGAAGGCAAATGCACATGGGTTACAGGGTAATTTGATAAGGTGGATTCAAAATTGGCTTAGTGGTAGGAGACAGAGTGCGATGACACAAGGCTGCTTTAGTGACTGGAAGCCAGTGTCCAGTGGCGTACTATAGGGATCTGTGCTGGGTCCCCTATTATTCGTCATTTATATAAATGATATAGATGGCTATGTGGGGGATAGGATTAGTAAGTTTGTGGATGATACAAAGATTGGCCGGGTGGTTAACAGTAAGATCAAATGTCTTGGGCTATAGGAAGATATAAATGGGATGGTCAAATGGGCAGATAAGTTGCAGATGGGATTTAACCCAGAAAAGTGTGAGGTGGATACACTTGGGAAGGAATAATTTGACAAATAAGTATTCAATGAACAGCATGACACTAGGATGTTCTGAGGAACAAAGGGGCATTAGCATATGTGTCCATAGATCTCTGAAGGCAGAGGGACATGTTAGTGGGCTGGTGAAAAAGGCATATGGGACACTTGCCTTTATCAATCGAGGTATAGATTACAAAAGTAGGGAGGTCATGTTGGAGTTGTATAGAACCTTGGTGAGGCCACAGCTGGAGTACTGTGTGCAGTTCTAGTCGCCACATTATAGGAAGGATGTGATTGCACTGGAGGGGGTGCAGAGGAGATTCACCAGGAAGTTGCCTGGGATGAAACATTTAAATTATGAAGAGAAGTTGGAGAGACTTGGGTTGTTTTCATTGGAGCAGAGAAGACTGAGGGGCGACCTGATCGAGGTGTACAAGATTATGAGTAGCATAGACAGGGTGGATAGGGAGCAGCTGTTCCCCTTAGTTGAAGGGTCAGTCATGAGGGGACACAAGTTCAAGATGAGGGGCAGAAGGTTTAGGGGGGATGTGAGGAAAAACTTTTTTACCCAGAGGGTGGTGACGGTCTGGAATGCACTGCCTGGGAGGGTGGTGGAGGTGGGTTGCCTCACATCCCATAAAAAGTACCTGGATGAGTACTTGGCACGACCTAACATTCAAGGACATGAGCCAAGTGCTGGTAAATGGGATTAGGTAGGTAGGTCAGGTCTATCTCATGTGTCGGTGCAGACTTGACAGGTCAAAAGGCCTCTTCTGCACTGTGTGATTCCGCGATCCCCACCGATCTGTGGGAGTCTTTTGCTTGAGACCACCCAAACTGGAGAACAAGCATCCATGACGGTGCCAACCATTCTGAATGTCTCCGACAGATGCAGGTGGAGGCCAAGCACAAACAGCGGAAGGAGTATACCAAAATCCAAGCATCTCACCCATCCACCTCATCAAACGCTACCTGTCCAACCTGTGGCAGAGGGTGCAGATCCATCATTGGACTTTTTAGTCACTTCGGGATCCAGAACCCTAGTGTGGAATAAAATCATCCTCAGTCCTGAAGGACTGGCTAAGAAGGAGATAGACCATCAGCTTATATCAAATAGGATAGAGGCAGAATCGGCCTCAGCATCTAGGTAGGGAATATGGTTGCTATTCCGAAATAATCTCTGTTCGTAGTCTATGCATTTGATGAAGAGAGGGCCATGTTTGACTGTGATCCCCTCCCATGTCCTGCTGAATTCAGTGGCTAAAATCTCACATTAAGAATGACAGCAAACGAGAAATACAGTGCCATGGATGGAACCGTCCAAGCAATGCATCAATTCCATCAGGGGACAGGGAAGGAAGCGTTGCAAAAATATAGAGTGAAAGACTTTGACCCCATAAATAAAAGTCACTTCCAGTCTACAGTTCCGCAAATTTCTATAAATTCTACTTTATATTCATAATTAAAAATGGTCAGAATTTTTCCCACTGACAGCATAATCTGGGGCACTAATTATGTGTCATATTGGCTCAATTGGTAGCACTTTTGCCTTCTCTTACTCTTACAGGTTTAATGTAGGAGCAGTGCCAGAATCTGAAGCAGCAGTATGCCACGGTTATACTATCGCTGTACACTGACAAGCACTGCAGTTTCTACTGGACACACACTTCACTTCTGCTATTCCACTTCCTTCTTACTGAAAGAACTGACTGCAGAGTAAATAGAACAACAATGTAAGTTTGATGCACAGGTACTGTGCTGCCAGAGGCTGTATTATGTATTCATGAAGAAGGGAACAGATATAATTCTGGACTCTAAAGGCTTCAAGGGGTATGGGGGGAGTGCAGGAATACAGTGTTGAGATAGAGGATCAGCCATGATCATACTGAATGGCAAATGACCTACTCCTGCTCCTATTTTCTACGTTTCTATGCTTATGGTTCTAAATGAAGAAATATTGGAGGTGATCTAGCTTTTATAATCATGACGATAATAAGTACTGAACTTTGTAAACAATTTAGTGAAAAATCTTGTTGCGGCACCAACATAACGGAAATTTGGCAACGTTCAGAATTTCGTTGAAGTAGACTTCTGGGTTGAGTTTAATCCTGCTTGTGAATCTTGAATTGTACCATTAGATAATAAGCACCTTGTGCTAAAATATTTAGAGACATACTAACAGCCACAATAAATAGTAACCATCTTCTTGAAGGATGTATTAATCACTCAGTAAACATACCCAATTACCTTGATTTTCAGCTGCCTAAGCCCTGTCTGAAAAAAGGGTGTTTCGACAGTTGAAAATCAGAGAGGTGAGGGGATGCTATGTCTGCATTATTGATGTTCAAGACCCAACTGATGCAATTTTCAAACAGGCCTGTAAATGTGTCAGCAGGTTGTCACCTTAAGACCGCTTAAATATGCAAACAGGGGTCCTATGTTAGTCAAAGGACTTGAATTGCAATTTTGAGGTATGAATGGACTGACCTGTGCAGCTCATTTGGCATCCACAGCTGGGTGACAACATTCAAAGAGACCCAAACCCAAAAGTGGGCAGCATGGTCACTCCACCAACTTTGCACTAACTTTGAGCAGGAATATAATTTCCTCCTCCCCCAAACCAATAGAATTGAAACGTTAGTAAGTCTGTGAACTATGAGCAATTTTAAAAATTGAAAGTAAAAAGGATAGCATGCCCCTTAATAGAACATTATATGTTTCTGAAGTTGTGGTCTAATTATTTTCACTGGTACTACCAGTATCTTGCCTGTCCATTCAAATTAACTGTGAGCACAGCATACACTTTTGCAGACTTTAAAATCTTCTCATGAAAATTGCAGCAGCCTGGCACTTACTCAGCCTTTTAATGAATCAGAATAATTTTGTGCTTGCTTGGGATTTTTTTGGTTTACAAACCAGATATTCCCTATGTTGCAATTGTTATTTTAAAAATGTAAGTATTTCCAAACAAATCTCCCCTTATATTTTGATGGTTTGTTCAATTATAGAAAATCCAATCAGAAAATGCTGATCACTTTATGTAAAAATTAAATGCCTGTTTGTCTGTTGAAGGCAATCCATAATTTATTATATTAAATTTATGTTAATAAAAATTAGTCATACTACATGGCTTATTTTACTCTAATGTGTTTCCAAAAAGATTGATGTATAAACACAGCTTGAACCTGCACGATCTGCATTCAGTTCACAGATCAACATTCTGGGGATTATCATTGACCAGAAACGGAGCTGGACTAGTCATATAAATACTGCAGCTACAAGAGCAGGTCAGAGGCTAGGGATCCTGTGGCAAGTAACTCGCCTCCTGACTCCCCAAAGCCTGTCCACCATCTACAAGGCACAAGTCAGGAGTGTGATGAAATACTCTCCACTTGCCTGGGTGAGTGCAGCTCCAACAACACTCAAGAAGCTTGACAACATCCAGGACAGATGCAGCCACTTGATTGAAATTCCATCCACAAATATTCACTCCCTCCACCACCAACATACAGTGGCTGCAGTGTGCACATCTACAAGATGCACTGCAGCAACTCATCAAGGCTCCTTAGGCAGCATCTTCCAAACCCATAACCGCTGCCATCTAGAAGGACAAGGGCAGCAGACACATGGGAACACCACAACCTGGAAGTTCCTCTACAAACCACACACCATCCTGACTTGGAAATATATTGCCATTCCTTCACTGTTGATGGGTCAAAATCTGGGAACTCCCTCCCTAAGAGCACTGTGGGTGTACCTACACCTCATGGACTGCAGCCATTCAAGAAGGTAGCTCACCATCACCTTCTCAAGGGCAAATAGGGATGGGCAATAAATGCTGGCCCAGCCAGCGACGCCAACAGCCCATGATGAATAAAAAGCTAAAATTCACCCCCAATGGCTCAGTAGTCACAAGAAGTAATTTTCTGCCATCAAGTTCCCAACAGGGACCACCGGCTGCCAGAAATGCATATTTGAAATTTGGACTTTTGCTGCATGTCCTTTAACATGGAGATGAGAATGTGGCATGTGAAGCAAAATAATCTACAAAGTGGATTAATTCACCATTCTTCAAATAAACATACACCTCTTGTTGATGCTTATGGAACCATACCCAAGCAAGAGTTAATGCTTTTAAGAGGGGACAAAGCTGTGAAAAACTGTTTTAAGACTAAAGCACACCAGGTAGTATCAAGTGATGAACTGAGCACATAGTTAAGCTATTACTTCTTTGTCTATAATTTCCTCTGTGATATTGCATCAAGGTTTGTTCAAAGAACAGCAACATGTCATGCATGATCTGAGTTAAGGAACAGAAAAATCTGATGCAAAGGAATTAGATAGAAAACTACTAAGCATTAGCAATCAGCACAATCAAAGAGTAAAAAGTGAACTAAATAAACTGCTGCAAATATTGTTTGAAAATCCTTTCACCTTGTTTCTTCATGAACATGAGCAATTTGAACGGGAGATAAAATTCACAATTCAAAAGAAGCCTAAAGACTGCAAATATATCAGAAAAAGATTGAATTTAATGATGCAAAGTATTTCCTGTTTGTCTTGGGAAGATCATTGTCATTATCTTTAGCCCCCTGCTCCAAATTCTGTTCCATAGCCACTGATTCCATTGCCCTCCTTGGCCACTGCCTGAGACTGAACTAAGCTATTCGCAACCTCAGTATCCAGTTTGACCTACAGCTGAGCTTTCAACCCTTGCCACTCCATCACCTCTAATATTATGCCTGCTTCTGTCTATTTGCCTGCTGAAACTCTGATCCATAATTTTGTTACCTTCAAATTTAACTACTTCAATGTTCTCATTGCCAGTCTACCATCCTTTACCCTCTGTACATATCAGTTGATTCAAAACTCTGTGGCCTGCATTTTAACTCACACTTCATTAACCCATCACCTTTTTGCTTGTTGACCAATGTTGGTTCCAGGTTAAACGTTCATTTTAACGTCCAGCTGAAAACCCTTCCGCAGAGTATCTTCAACATAAGTTATTTTTTTCTCTACATTTAACTTAGTCATTAAAATAAGAATTTTCTTTTAAAAATTAAAAGCTTAGTTAGGATCTTTTGCTCACTTACAACATTAGAGGCATTCATTTTAAAATACTGAGCCTTCAGTTTATGGCAGTTTCCAGGCACATTACTATTAGGAGAGAAGACTCAAAGCCAGTGGGTACATCTCCCAGTATGCACCCGCATATATTACCTCTCAAAATGTTGAGTGGCAGCATTGTCGATTCATGGAATGTGTCTCCCCTTTCATCTGTGGAAACCATTTTCAGGATTATGGATGGAATGGCAATTAGTTTGTTTTTAGCATAAAATAAATAAATGTTAAATGTTAACTTCTGAAAGAATTATATGAAATGATAACCATAGCTCATAAATAGCAGATTGTGGACATACTTTATCAATATTTTGGTTTGGAGAGAGGTTTTGAATCAAAGTCCTGAATCTAAAATTTTACCCCACAGATGTTGCATAAGAACACTAAAAACTATTGCAGAGATATCTGGTTTAAAGAAAAGCAAAGATGCAAATAATAAAAAAAATTAAGTTTTATTTATTACTTCACCTTCACCATAAAAAGCCAATCCCAAGTAATGATAAGAAGAAATAACCGTTTTCCCTATATTACACGTGGGGATATATTTCAGGAACTGGCATGATTATTTATGGAACTGCCTGCAATCCAATGAAAATATTGTCATGCAGGAACCATCTAAAAAAGTTTACCATCTCTGGGGAGAACACTTACAAATTTCTTTCTCTTTTTCCCTTTGGAGATAGTGCCCCTCCCCCAACCCAGCATCTACTGTAATAACAAGACTGTGGTTCACTGCAAGCAGCCAGGAAATACTGCATGTGCTTGGACAGATATATCTATTCCATTTCCTCTAGACGAATCCATTCTATATCTTGTGATTGATGCAGAAAAAATTCATAGAATAAGCTGGAATCAGAGTTGCGCAAGGCAGTGTAATGAGAGCATGAAAAATATTTCAAAAGTTGTTTTAAACAAAAGATTACCTAGTGTCTCTGTTATGCACTGCAACACACTTTTCCTGTTAATTATTTTGGCATGTTTCCAAAAGCAAAACCAAACAGTGAGCTAGGTTAGGAAAACGTTTTCTCAGAATTCAAACAGGAGCCATTGATGGTGCTGTGAGCAAGGCACGTTTATCGGAAAGATCCAGAATCAACTGCTTACCTGTGCTGAGATAATTGATCTCAAATGGAATGTTTCAGTTGCCCTGGATGAGGACAGAGAGCTTTTAGGAACTGAGCTGGAATTTTTGCTTCTTCTCGCAGTCTAATGATTGACCTTGTGTGCAGGGATATGTATGTGTGTGTGTGTGTGTGTGTGTGTATATACACATCAAGTTAGGAGAGGATTGGGTTGAGCTATGATGTCAAACACCACACAAAACTCACCATCTAGGCTCAGAAATAAATAATGATCACTTGCATAAGATACCAAGAGGTTGCTTGTAATTATGAAACTTTGGCTTAGGATCCATCATTACCTTTGATAGAAAAGGAGAAAAAAATGAAATAGCAAATTCATAGTTTCTTCCAAATATAAAGTGTTGGGATTAAGTAAGTTCTGCCATCTAAGAGGGTCAGTAATCAGATGATTTAAAGGTATCTATATGAGATGTAGATGTATGCATGAATAAAAATAAAAACCTGTGTTTTGTACTAATATGGTTGAAAATTTGCATTTTATGCCAAGTCTGTTGAAACCACTACGGCCTGGATTTTGTAGCCAGCAGTGAAGTAAGATGCTTGCCGCTCAATACACTAACAGCAGCACACAGACTTTACACAGATTTTTGAGCAGCAACTTACGGTCACCAGGTGTCAGATCCAGTGTGGCGCTCTTTAGAGGGGATCTGCACCATGTGTGAGCAGGCAAAGAAACAAGTGAGGTTTTTACAGCAATCAGATTTAAAATCATGTACAAAAAGTGAACTAAGAAAGATAGATTGGTTAGGAGATAGAAGAGAGTAAAAATAACATTTTTTTAAAAATCTGCAACACTTTCTGAAGAGACTCACAACTTGTAAAATTAAATGTTCAGTGCCAATGAGGTTTTGCCTGTCAGTAATTGCACCTTTAAAAATTCACTTGAACCTGAATGCACCAGTCCTAACTTTTTGTGGGTAACTAGCAGCTTCACCCCTTTACATAGATTTCAATGCTGAGTCTATCAGCGAGGCACTGTTATGACATTATGGAGTAGCAGGGTAACTTTTGGATTTCCACATTTAACTGTGCACATGCGCACTCTAGAAGCTGCAGTCTGATTTACTCCATAATAACGGAGAATGCTGTTAGCTTTATCATTATTCTCAATACAATATTTGTACCACAACGTGAAAGTCAATGAGCTTATAAAATAATTTCTGGAGGAACAGCTGCAATTCAATTTTGAATGTATCTGAAAAGCAATCAACTTTTCCATTTTTTTTGGCACTTTTGTATTCAAACTGTTAATGCAGTCTGACTTACAACATAATAAACCTGCATTCAGCTATCAGGCACTCTTTCAGATCAAACTACTCTTTGCAAATCTGAGCTCATTTTCCATATTTAGAGTTATTTGATAATGTTTCTGAGAGAACTTACTTCCTGGAAATTATAGTTGCTAATACAAACTATTGAAAGGTTATCAATCTATTTTTCACAGAGTTATCATTTTAATATTGAACAGAAGCTTGTCGGCTGTTAACAATACAAAATGACTGGTACTAATGTTTCTTTGAGCACTTTACTGAAGTAAAGAGAAACAGATGGTTAGTTAATCATTAGGCAAAAAAGTTTCTTGCATGAATAATCAATTACTCCCTCAAAGAAACAATTATTCAGCAGTGTATCTACATCGTTACTCAACTTGTGCCTTTTTAAAAAAAAAACAGAACCACAGGTTTCTTCCAAACCAACCTTTGATTATTGTTCACTTTCAGGCTCAAAGAAAACACGATACTACCTCCATACATGAGTGAATTAACTGTCCATCAATCATATTACTTCAAGCAGTCAAGACTTTTGTTAGGTTGGGGTGCAAGATTGGCAGAAGCTCCCAGCATGCCACTTGATCATTGATAACTTAGCTTTATGTACTGACCTGCCTCAAGATAAAACAATGATCAAATATTTCACTTAGTCTTTAAGGGACACTATGCTCCAAACTGCTTTACACAATTATATTAAGACCAATAAACAGAGAATGACTACCACCATGTATCAACATGCAACTATAAATCTATAAATAAGCTCCAGTAGTTTGTTTTCATGAGTTATTTGGAAGTTGATCTGATTAACAGCTTTATTAAATGGAGATACCACAGCTTCATTAAATGGAGATACCAGATTTGGCCAGGTCCCAGAATTCAGTTTTCCAATAACATTTAGCTTATAATTTGAAAATGCAGTCAAATAGATAATGCAACTCCATAATTCACAGGCTAAGGGTTGTAAGATTTTAAGGTGCATGTTATGCTCTACAAAAACAAGTGTTTTTTTTTAAATATTTGCTCTCTCCAAAAGATGATACCTTCAAGAAGAAATTTGTAGAACAAAGGGAAAAGATTAAGAACAAGAAATTAACTTAATTAAGAGATCTTGATGTAAATATATTGTTCCTAGCTCTTGTATTAACCTGTTATACAATATTATCCAATTATATATGCAGAGATTGAGATTTGCAAAACTAATAAAGAAAAAGAGAGATCGAGCTCCTAAGTCTCCACTGTCCTTTCACTTCTGGATCAAGGGTTCAAATTCAACCCATGCACCCAACGTAGGTGTACAAATGATTATAACTCATTTGCCAAAAAAAATTATTTGGCTTTTGGTGCATACACACCACAAAAAAAATGACCTTAATTATACCAGGGTTGACCCTTAAGGGCTGAATGGTTGTTTTAATATTGAGACAGGATTTTTTTTTGTATCCAATTGCCCAAGCCAAATTATTTCTTTAAAAGGCAAATTAAATTTGCACCAAATTAACTGATTTGATCTGTTGCAGCAATAGCAGCACATCAATTAGCTTCACTACTACTAGACTAGACAGCCGGTGTGTTAACGATAGCTGGAACATAGTTCCAGTTCCTGATTGCTATCCAGTAGCTTCTGCTGGAAGTCTGTGGAACTGTTGGATGAGGACAAGATTGGCCTCAGCAGTGATGAGCCCACTGTCTCTCTCAAATAAGTTGCACCCTGGTTTTGCTTATCTTATGCTGTGCACAGCAGACAGAATTTTTTTAAAAGCTTCAAATTCCACATCAACATTTCCAGGAGGAAAAACCAAGGACTTAATTGCCTCAGCTATGAATAACAAGGACTTACAGTTAGTGAACTCTCAAATTATTTATTTGCCTTTCTTGCTGAATCTTAATTTGGCCAAAAAGTTAACCTCCTCTACTTTGTAACTTGTAATTTTATATGCTTACACGTGTATGTGTGTGTTACGACAGTTGGGACATGTGTTTACCTTTTCCAAAACTTTAATATCTTTACTTGGGTGGGTTTTTAGCACAGTAAAAGCCTAAACTCTTTCTTGTTTAAACTGAAGAAAGCCTGTCTGACTGAGTTCTTAACAATCAGCAAGTAAGCAGTTAAGTACATACACTGAATTGGCACATTTATCCTTATAAATTTCAAAAACCTGTTATGATCAACTGAGTCGAAATCCTTGCACCCTTCTTCATTGGTTCGTAGCAACTTGGATCGGAACACAAAACTACCATCAGACCTCAAAATAAATTGGCCAAAGTTTTGAATTACATCAAAAAACTCAGATGATTGAATATGGTACATAATTAATAAAATTTTATTTCAATTTACAATCACATTTTAATTAAATATTTAAAGGAAATGTAATTGTTGCCATCTATTTATAAATGTGTAACAGCCTCCGGTCTATGTATTATCCAAGAAAACAAACCAGAAAGCAAAAATGAAAGTTCATAATTTGTCATCTCTTAGTGAAGTAATTGGTAATGAAACTCAAAAAACATAAAACAGAAAGCTAGCTTCCTTATCATTCCCCCTGTAATAAAGAGCAAACCTACATAATATGTAACAGTCTCATTTCTCAAAACTTAGACATCTTGCTTGCGATTCAGTTTCAAAATGCTTTCATTATCTAATTCCATATAGTTAAATCAGGGACTTCTGAGTGCACAATTACACAAGCTGTTCACTAAAAAACTAGACAGCCTCTCTGGGACCATGATTTATGGCTATAGAATTATCCTGTCCTTTTTTGTTGGACAACTGAAATTACTTGAACACTCACTGACATTTTCATGACTATTGCGCAAGATGCAGTTTGGTGTTGGTCAAGTTTAAATATTCTCCTCTTCACGCAGGAACTGAAACACTGCAGAGAAGTCTTTCTGAGCATAGCCCCGTGCACACATCATCCTGTAAATCTGATGGGACAAGGTTCCTAGTAGAGCGGGAGTTTTAGTGCTTGTGGCAGTGTTCTGTGCTAATCCCAGGTCCTAAATGGAAGAAATGGAGGGACAGTTAGAGAATCATTTATTAACCCTCACTTTAAAACTCAACACTGTGGCCCTATTCAGACCACAATGGACACAATGTACATTTTTTACAATAAATTACAAGTACATTCCATGATTTTTTGGGGGGGCCACAAAGTGTCTGAAGCAATTGAAAAATCATATTTTAGAATCTACAAACAAGCTGAGAAACCAGGTACAGGTTCTGTTTGCCTGATATGAAGTGCACACTCATATGAAGTGGGCCTAGATGGTGAGTAGTGCACATCCAGCACTTTCCAGAGAGATAACCAGTTTTTACCCCTTGTCAGCTTTTCAAAGTATAATTTTTGCTAGCTAATTAGCTGTTGAATTTTGCTTTGTGACAGGGCTTCACGTTCCTGATTCCTTCCTGTTCTTTGTTCCCTCCTTCCTCCATGTTGTTTTGTTCAGTCCAATTTAGGGGGTCGCTTATTTTCCAAAGACCCACAACAAAAACATTAACTTGTTTTCTCTCTACAGAAGCCAATGGGCCTGCTGGAAATCTTGTTTGCCAAGGTGTCTGTTTTATTTTAGATCTTTAGCTCTTCAAAGGAAGTAAATGTAGGACACGCATTTTTATCAGACTGTAGTGTGTACACATGTTCTTACTAATAATGTAGTAACTCAGCACAATAACATTTCAATGCATTGTCCACATGGCTCAACAGAGTGAGGGACTGGGTTTGCCATTTCCATGTAAAGTAGAAAGGTACAGAGTGAGTTTCAGGCATTTCCCCAGAGCTACAGCATTAATCATAGATTAGAAGGGAAGTCAGTGAAACTGCACTTCTCATCAGGGCGTGTTGCTTGGTATGCAGCAATCTAGAAATTAGAAAAATGGGAAGCGCATCCATCCAAGTCACAGTAGGTTCCTGAATGTCATATCTTTACTATTCCAGGTATGATAACACAAAAATTGCAAGCTGTCAAATAATGAGGTCATCATCCTGGCTGGACCATTAAAAAGGAAAACAAATGGGCTGAAGTGTGCAATTTCTCCAGACAGCAAAAAAAAGTACGAACCAGAAAATCCAAGATTTCATTGCATGTGCTAGTAACTGATCCCAGTGGGGACAGGATTTGATGTCCAATAATTGGCCTTAATGCCAATATTAAGCACCTGTAATCAGCTGGTTGTAGAATAACAATAAAATCCTTTGAACAGGCTCAGTAGGTTCCCTTAGTAGGCTAAATGGCATGTGGCCTGAGTGACCTAAAGGGGACAGAGAAAAAAACGAAGTTCTAATCATTTCTTTAAAAAAAAGTACCTTTGCCATCAACATTGTTGCAAAGCCACCTTGATAGTCATTAGCAGAAGGAACACCATCCATCACTCCTGGTACTGGGTTATAGGTGTCGCTTGACCAGCATCGACCTGAGCTCATATTCAAAATTTTTGCCAGAAGCTTCGGGTCAAGCCCTAGCCTGTCAAAAGTTACAGATGAGTAGTTTTAAGGTCAAAGTGCAGGTACGGTTGACCAGTTATCTGTTGTTTGACCCCACGTAACCATTTGTCTCATTCTAGCAAGCATCTTCGAAAATAATACTGCATTTATTTTGGATTTATGACATGACATTAAAGTGATTCTAACTCAGCCCAGCATATACAAATTGAACCAAGCTATTAAATACATGGTCAATAAACTTTAAAGAGACAGTATTCTCTGGATTGCACAGGCTGGATATAAATAGTGTCAAACTAATATCCACACAACATTCCATTTTGCTTATTCTAATCTTTGTTTCATAAATTCTTGAATCTTAACAACTATTCAGTCAATAAATATTTCTCAAGATTTCAATAGGTGACACATACAAACAAATTCTAGTGTGTATCTTTATTCCCTAACTCAATCTACATGGTTACCTAAATTTAAACAAATGACCCACATTTCCTCCGATTTTTAAAAAAAGGTAATTTTACGTTTCAAGATATCAGCTTACTATGGGATGGTAATACCTGCACGTTTTACAATGGGCGAACATTGGTATATCAATGAAGTAAAAGCTGCAATCACGAGCATTGTTAAAAGTTGCACAAACTAGAAAATTCACAAAAGCTGCTGTTTAGTCAACAAATCTCAAACACGGTGGTCGGACATCAAACACAAAGTTGCAAATTCAACCACGATGCTTTGCCAGGCTTTGGTTGCATGCATTCGAGAGAAATCCCTGGACCTTTCCTTGGTGAGACTTAAACGTTTGATAGGAGGTTGTGAAAAATACGTTTTTAAACATACAGTTAAAGGCATTTTATGTTCTGAAAAAGAGCACAATATGCCTTTTGTGGTAACAAGACTATTAACTTGTAAGTATGCAAATAGATCAATGAAATGACTAGCTATGATCATAACCAAACTGTTATTACTAATATCATGATTGGCAAACAGTGAATACTAGCACAGCACTTTACTACATGAAAGGTCAATAATAATTAGATTTATAAATAGGAGACATTTTCAGAGACATTTGTCAAATCTACATATGAGAATTTCATACTTCAGATGGTCTTTATCTGAGACTATCAAACACTGTCCTCAGACTCATGTAGAAGCATCAAGCTGCATGTTGTAAAGTCTGTTAAGAAAATGTGGAGTAGCACATTGCAAAGCATATCTTCCCGGCTATTATTAATAGATTTCACAAAAAAATCCAAGATAAACAATTCAATTTTTGACACCTCACTGCTCGTGTTTTTGTAGGTGAAGGGAGTTACATTACACAGGAGAGCTACTGGAGGGTACAGGCAGGGTACTCCAACAAAGAAGTCCCCAGCAGGTGTTCAGAAAAAACACAATGCAACCAGTCATTCTACAGACCTATCAGCAGCAGGAGCGAGTGCGGCCCTGGGTGAAAACAGCGGGGAGAGAGAGTGAATAAAGAGAGGCAGACAGACAGAGGCTTCACTATCAGCGGCAGGAATGAGAGCGGCCCTGGGTGAAAACAGCAGGGAGAGTGAATAAAGAGCGGCAGAGAGACATAGGCCCCAAACAGCGATTCAAACCAATATCGAAGAAACAAAGAGTGACGTCACAGGAGAACAAGCAGGTGATTGGCTGATGAGTATTTCAGCTTTTAGCTTTGTTTTAGATTTAAATTAGCAGATGAGTAACTAGCACTTGTCGGTTATTATTAAATTAGTAACTTAATGATAGGGGGAAATTAAATAATAAAGGTGAAACAAAAAAGAGCGGGAGCGGAGCGGCTGTATAAAGAGCGGGAGCGGAGCGGCTGTATAAAGAGCGGGAGCGGAGCGGCTGTATAAAGAGCGGGAGCGGAGCGGCTGTATAAACAGCGGGAGCGGAGCGGCTGTATAAAGAGCGGGAGCGGAGCGGCTGTATAAAGAGCGGGAGCGGAGCGGCTGTATAAACAGCGGGAGCGGAGCGGCTGTATAAACAGCGGGAGCGGAGCGGCTGTATAAACAGCGGGAGCGGAGCGGCTGTATAAAGAGCGGGAGCGGAGCGGCTGTATAAAGAGCGGGAGCGGAGCGGCTGTATAAAGAGCGGGAGCGGAGCGGCTGTATAAAGAGCGGGAGCGGAGCGGCTGTATCAAGAGCGGGAGCGGAGCGGCTGTATCAAGAGCGGGAGCGGAGCGGCTGTATAAAGAGCGGGAGCGGAGCGGCTGTATAAAGAGCGGGAGCGGAGCGGCTGTATAAAGAGCGGGAGCGGAGCGGCTGTATAAAGAGCGGGAGCGGAGCGGCTGTATAAAGAGCGGGAGCGGAGCGGCTGTATAAAGAGCGGGAGCGGAGCGGCTGTATAAAGAGCGGGAGCGGAGCGGCTGTATAAAGAGCGGGAGCGGAGCGGCTGTATAAAGAGCGGGAGCGGAGCGGCTGTATAAAGAGCGGGAGCGGAGCGGCTGTATAAACAGCGGGAGCGGAGCGGCTGTATAAAGAGCGGGAGCGGAGCGGCTGTATAAACAGCGGGAGCGGAGCGGCTGTATAAAGAGCGGGAGTGGAGCGGCTGTATAAACAGCGGGAGCGGAGCGGCTGTATAAAGAGCGGGAGAGGAGCGGCTGTATAAACAGCGGGAGCGGAGTGGCTGTATAAAGAGCGGGAGCGGAGCGGCTGTATAAAGAGCGGGAGCGGAGCGGCTGTATAAAGAGCGGGAGCGGAGTGGCTGTATAAAGAGCGGGAGCGGAGCGGCTGTATAAAGAGCGGGAGCGGAGCGGCTGTATAAAGAGCGGGAGCGGAGCGGCTGTATAAACAGCGGGAGCGGAGCGGCTGTATAAACAGCGGGAGCGGAGCGGCTGTATAAAGAGCGGGAGCGGAGCGGCTGTATAAAGAGCGGGAGCGGAGCGGCTGTATAAAGAGCGGGAGCGGAGCGGCTGTATAAAGAGCGGGAGCGGAGCGGCTGTATAAACAGCGGGAGCGGAGCGGCTGTATAAACAGCGGGAGCGGAGCGGCTGTATAAACAGCGGGAGCGGAGCGGCTGTATAAACAGCGGGAGCGGAGCGGCTGTATAAACAGCGGGAGCGGAGCGGCTGTATAAACAGCGGGAGCGGAGCGGCTGTATAAACAGCGGGAGCGGAGCGGCTGTATAAAGAGCGGGAGCGGAGCGGCTGTATAAAGAGCGGGAGCGGAGCGGCTGTATAAACAGCGGGAGCGGAGCGGCTGTATAAACAGCGGGAGCGGAGCGGCTGTATAAAGAGCGGGAGCGGAGCGGCTGTATAAAGAGCGGGAGCGGAGCGGCTGTATAAAGAGCGGGAGCGGAGCGGCTGTATAAACAGCGGGAGCGGAGCGGCTGTATAAAGAGCGGGAGCGGAGCGGCTGTATAAAGAGCGGGAGCGGAGCGGCTGTATAAAGAGCGGGAGCGGAGCGGCTGTATAAAGAGCGGGAGCGGAGCGGCTGTATAAAGAGCGGGAGCGGAGCGGCTGTATAAAGAGCGGGAGCGGAGCGGCTGTATAAAGAGCGGGAGCGGAGCGGCTGTATAAACAGCGGGAGCGGAGCGGCTGTATAAACAGCGGGAGCGGAGCGGCTGTATAAAGAGCGGGAGCGGAGCGGCTGTATAAAGAGCGGGAGCGGAGCGGCTGTATAAACAGCGGGAGCGGAGCGGCTGTATAAACAGCGGGAGCGGAGCGGCTGTATAAACAGCGGGAGCGGAGCGGCTGTATAAAGAGCGGGAGCGGAGCGGCTGTATAAAGAGCGGGAGCGGAGCGGCTGTATAAAGAGCGGGAGCGGAGCGGCTGTATAAAGAGCGGGAGCGGAGCGGCTGTATAAACAGCGGGAGCGGAGCGGCTGTATAAACAGCGGGAGCGGAGCGGCTGTATAAACAGCGGGAGCGGAGCGGCTGTATAAACAGCGGGAGCGGAGCGGCTGTATAAACAGCGGGAGCGGAGCGGCTGTATAAACAGCGGGAGCGGAGCGGCTGTATAAAGAGCGGGAGCGGAGCGGCTGTATAAAGAGCGGGAGCGGAGCGGCTGTATAAACAGCGGGAGCGGAGCGGCTGTATAAAGAGCGGGAGCGGAGCGGCTGTATAAAGAGCGGGAGCGGAGCGGCTGTATAAAGAGCGGGAGCGGAGCGGCTGTATAAACAGCGGGAGCGGAGCGGCTGTATAAACAGCGGGAGCGGAGCGGCTGTATAAACAGCGGGAGCGGAGCGGCTGTATAAACAGCGGGAGCGGAGCGGCTGTATAAAGAGCGGGAGCGGAGCGGCTGTATAAAGAGCGGGAGCGGAGCGGCTGTATAAAGAGCGGGAGCGGAGCGGCTGTATAAAGAGCGGGAGCGGAGCGGCTGTATAAAGAGCGGGAGCGGAGCGGCTGTATAAAGAGCGGGAGCGGAGCGGCTGTATAAAGAGCGGGAGCGGAGCGGCTGTATAAAGAGCGGGAGCGGAGCGGCTGTATAAAGAGCGGGAGCGGAGCGGCTGTATAAAGAGCGGGAGCGGAGCGGCTGTATAAACAGCGGGAGCGGAGCGGCTGTATAAAGAGCGGGAGCGGAGCGGCTGTATAAAGAGCGGGAGCGGAGCGGCTGTATAAACAGCGGGAGCGGAGCGGCTGTATAAAGAGCGGGAGCGGAGCGGCTGTATAAAGAGCGGGAGCGGAGCGGCTGTATAAAGAGCGGGAGCGGAGCGGCTGTATAAAGAGCGGGAGCGGAGCGGCTGTATAAACAGCGGGAGCGGAGCGGCTGTATAAACAGCGGGAGCGGAGCGGCTGTATAAAGAGCGGGAGCGGAGCGGCTGTATAAACAGCGGGAGCGGAGCGGCTGTATAAAGAGCGGGAGCGGAGCGGCTGTATAAAGAGCGGGAGCGGAGCGGCTGTATAAAGAGCGGGAGCGGAGCGGCTGTATAAAGAGCGGGAGCGGAGCGGCTGTATAAAGAGCGGGAGCGGAGCGGCTGTATAAAGAGCGGGAGCGGAGCGGCTGTATAAAGAGCGGGAGCGGAGCGGCTGTATAAAGAGCGGGAGCGGAGCGGCTGTATAAAGAGCGGGAGCGGAGCGGCTGTATAAAGAGCGGGAGCGGAGCGGCTGTATAAAGAGCGGGAGCGGAGCGGCTGTATAAACAGCGGGAGCGGAGCGGCTGTATAAAGAGCGGGAGCGGAGCGGCTGTATAAAGAGCGGGAGCGGAGCGGCTGTATAAAGAGCGGGAGCGGAGCGGCTGTATAAAGAGCGGGAGCGGAGCGGCTGTATAAAGAGCGGGAGCGGAGCGGCTGTATAAAGAGCGGGAGCGGAGCGGCTGTATAAAGAGCGGGAGCGGAGCGGCTGTATAAACAGCGGGAGCGGAGCGGCTGTATAAAGAGCGGGAGCGGAGCGGCTGTATAAAGAGCGGGAGCGGAGCGGCTGTATAAAGAGCGGGAGCGGAGCGGCTGTATAAACAGCGGGAGCGGAGCGGCTGTATAAAGAGCGGGAGCGGAGCGGCTGTATAAAGAGCGGGAGCGGAGCGGCTGTATAAACAGCGGGAGCGGAGCGGCTGTATAAACAGCGGGAGCGGAGCGGCTGTATAAAGAGCGGGAGCGGAGCGGCTGTATAAAGAGCGGGAGCGGAGCGGCTGTATAAACAGCGGGAGCGGAGCGGCTGTATAAAGAGCGGGAGCGGAGCGGCTGTATAAAGAGCGGGAGCGGAGCGGCTGTATAAAGAGCGGGAGCGGAGCGGCTGTATAAACAGCGGGAGCGGAGCGGCTGTATAAAGAGCGGGAGCGGAGCGGCTGTATAAAGAGCGGGAGCGGAGCGGCTGTATAAACAGCGGGAGCGGAGCGGCTGTATAAAGAGCGGGAGCGGAGCGGCTGTATAAAGAGCGGGAGCGGAGCGGCTGTATAAAGAGCGGGAGCGGAGCGGCTGTATAAAGAGCGGGAGCGGAGCGGCTGTATAAACAGCGGGAGCGGAGCGGCTGTATAAAGAGCGGGAGCGGAGCGGCTGTATAAAGAGCGGGAGCGGAGCGGCTGTATAAAGAGCGGGAGCGGAGCGGCTGTATAAAGAGCGGGAGCGGAGCGGCTGTATAAAGAGCGGGAGCGGAGCGGCTGTATAAAGAGCGGGAGCGGAGCGGCTGTATAAAGAGCGGGAGCGGAGCGGCTGTATAAACAGCGGGAGCGGAGTGGCTGTATAAACAGCGGGAGCGGAGCGGCTGTATAAAGAGCGGGAGCGGAGCGGCTGTATAAAGAGCGGGAGCGGAGCGGCTGTATACAGGGCAGGGGTTTTACCTGTGAGGGAGTGGAGCAGTTGTATAAAGAGCAGGAGTCTACCTGCGAGGGAGCCAGTCTCACCCAGGCCCTCAGCAGTGCTGGAATTTGAAAGGAGTGATGTCAGGACAAGGGAGAGAGCTGATTGGTAGGTAGTGTGTAAGTTGTTTTCCTCCCCCACTTTAAAGTGACATTACAGAAGATAAGAGTCTCAGCATTTGTTTTTTTTTAAAAAGAAAAACTAAATAGTTTTGGTCTACTGCATTCGCTGCTCCCAATGCGGTCTCCTCTACATTGGAGAGATCAAACGCAGACTGGGTGACCGCTTTGTGGAACACCTTCGGTCTGTCCACAAACATGACCCAGACCTTCCTGTCGCTTGCCATTTCAAAACACCACCCTGCTCTGATGCCCACATGTCCGTCCTTGGCCTGTTGCAATGTTCCAGTGAAGCTCAACAAAAACTGGAGGAACAGCAGCTCATCTTCTGATTAGGCACTTTACAGTCTTTTGGACTTAATATTGAGTTCAACTCCTCGAGACCATGAACTCTCCCCTCCATCCTTATCCTTTTTTCAAATATTTATTTTTATTTTTTATATATATATTTATTCCCACCTACTTTTATTATTTTTTAAAATTTATTTCTATTCATTGTTTTATCCCCACCTTTAAGCCTATTTTGATCTTTTTTCCCCACAATGTCCCCTCCCCCCATCCCACCCCCACTAGGGCCATCTGTCACTTGCTCATCCTGCTTTCTACTCTTAATGTCACCATTAGCTCCCCCTTTAGCCAGCATCACCCCTTCGACCTTTTGTTTATGACATCTTTTGCAGTCTCTCCTTTGCCTCCACCTATCACTTCCCTTCTATCCAGCTTCATCTGTCCCACCCTCCCTTAAACAGTATATAGTTCACCACATTTCCACTTCTCTTTAGTTCTGATGAAGAGCCATATGGATTTGAAACTTTAACACTGTCTTCCTCTCCACAGCTACTGTCAACCTGCTGAGTTTTTTCAGCAACTTTTGTTTTTGTTTCAGATTTCCAGCATCCACAATGTTTTGCTTTTAAATAGTTTTCTACTTGGCTTAAATTTAAGGAAGTAGTTTTTTAAATTAAAAACAAACAAAAAGTACTGCAAGGGAGCTCAGTCCCGTGTGCTGTACGGCCTGCAGCATGTGGGAATTCTTGGACACCCCTTACTGCACGTGGTCATCCAGACTGCAAGTGCCACCAGCTTGAGCAACGGACTTCAGAGCTTGAGCGTCAGCTGGAGACACAACGGTGCATTCACAAGGCTGAGGGTTACATGGATAGCACGTTTTTAAGATGTGGCCACTCCGCAGCTTAAGGAAGTGCAGCCATAGAGGGAATGGGTGACCAGTCAGTAGAAGGGAGGCAAGCAGGTAGTCAGGGAAGCACCAGAGTGCATCTCACTCAAGCTTTTCTGCATTGGAAAACGGTGAGGGTGAAGGTTCCTCTGGAAAGTGCAGCCAGAGCAAAGTTCATGGCACTGTGGGTGGCTCAGCTGCATAAGGCGGGAGGAGTAAGAGTGCAAGAGCAATAGTGCTAGGAGACTCAACAGTGAGGGGATCAGACAGGGGCTTCTGCGGCTGTAGATGTGACTCCAGGATGGTGTGTTGCCTCCCTGGTGCCAGGGTCAAGGATGTCAGTGAACGGCTGCAGGGCATTCTGAAGGGCAGTCAGAGGTCATGATTCACACTGGTGCCAATGACATAAGTAGAAAGAGGGATGAGATCCTGCAACAAGAATTTAGGGAGCTAGGCAGCAGATTAAAAAGCAGGACCTCAAAAGGTTGTAATCCCTTGATTACTCCCTGTGCCACGTGCTAGTGAGTATAGGAATAGGAGGAGAAAGAGGGTGAATGTGTGGCTGAAGAGATGGTGCAGGGAAGGGGGGCTTTAGTTTCCTGGGTCACGGTCTGTTTCTGGCGAGGATGGGGCTTGTGCAAGTCTGACGGGTTGCACCTGAACCGAAAAGGGGCCAACATCCTTGCGGGGAGGTTTACTAGTGCTGTTTGGGGGGAGGGGGGGTTTAAACTGATTTTGCAGCGAGATGAGATACAGAGTGGAGGTACCGTAGAGGGTGACGCACAGCCAAATATAGAAGAGAAACTAAGTCAGTCTGGAAGGTAGTGCAAATATAGGCCTGTTAAGGCACAAGGGAATAATGCAAGGCCAGATTGCATCTAAGTTTAACGCAAAGAGTCCTACAAGAAAGATTTGTGGGCATTGATTAACACATGTAAATATGATCTTGTTGCTATCACAGAGGCATGGTTGAGGGAAGGGCAGGACTGGCAGCTTATTATTCTGGGGTATAGAATCTTCAGGCGTGACAGGGGTAAAAGAGGAGGTGGCATTGCACTGTTGATCAAGGAGTCAATTACTGCTGTAAGGAGGGATGGTATCTTAGAAGGTTCCTTGGATGAAGCCTTAAGGGTAGAACTTAAAAACAAAAAGGGGGAAATCACTTTTCTGGGAGTGTACTATAAGCCTCCAAACAGTCAGGGGGAGATAGAGGTGCAGATATGTAGGCAAATTTCAGAAGTGTAAAAATAATAGGGTAATAATAGTAGGGGATTTCAACTTTCCCAATATTAACTGGAACAAAGATTTAGTGTGAAAGGCTTAACCGGGGGGGGGGGGGTGGGGGGGAAATATGAAAGTGCATCCAGGAGAACTTTTTGAGCCAGCACACAAAAAGTCCTACAAGAGAAGGGGCGGTACTGGACCTAATCTTAGGGAATGAAGCTGGCAAGTGGTAGAATTGTCAGTGGGGCAGCATTGCGTTATAATGACCATAACTCAGTAATATTTAAGGTAGTTATGGAAAGGACAAAGATGGACTGGAAATAAAGGTCCTGAATTGGGGGAAGGCCAATTTCAATATAAGACAAAACAGGATCTGGCCAAGCTACTTGTAGGAAAGTCTACATCAGACCATTGGGAGTCATTCAAAAAGGAATTGGTGAGACTTCAGGGCCAACATGTTCCTGTAAAGGTGAAGGGTAGGACCAACAAGTCCAGGGAACCCTGGATGTCAAGGGATATAGAGGATAAGGAAAGAAAAAGAGGCTTATGGCAGACACAGAGGGCTGAAAACAGTGGAATCCTGGGAGAGTATAGAAAGTATAAGGGGATACTTAAAAAAGTAATTAGGAGAGTGAAGAGGGGGCATGAAAAAACACTGGTGGGCAAGATAAAGGAAAATCCAAAGGCATTTTATAAACATATTAAGGGCAAGAGGATAGCCAGGGAAAGAGTAGGGCCCATTAGGGACCAAAGTGGCAATCTGTGCATGGAGCCAGAGGATGTAGGTGAAGTTTTAAATGATTACTTTTCATCTCTATTCACTTTGGAGAAGGATGATGTAGGTGTAGAAATCAGGGAGGGGGACTGTGATATACTTAAACAAATTAGCATTGAAAGGGAGGAGAAATTAGCAGTTTTAGCAGGCTTAAAAGTGGTTAAGTCCCCAGGCCCAGATGAGATGTATTCCAGGCTGCTATGTGAGGCATGAGAGGAGATTGCAGGGGCTCTGACACTAATTTTCAAATCCTCTGGCCACAGAAGAGATGCCAGAGGACTAGAGGACAGCTAATGTGGTACCATTATTCAAGAAGGGTAGTAGGGATAAATCAGGTAATTACAGGCCAGAGAGTCTAACATCAGTGGTAGGGAACTATTGGAAAAAAATCTGAGGGACAGGATTAATCTCCACTTGGAGAGGCAGGGATTAATCAGGGATAGTCAGCATTGCTTTGTCAGGGGGAGATCATGTCTAACAAATTTGATTGAATTTTTCAAGGAGGTGACTAGCTGTGTAGATGGGGGTAGTGCAGTTGATGTAGACTACATGGACTTCAGTAAGGCTTTTGACAAGGTCCCACATAGGAGAATGGTCAAGGAGGTAAGAGTTCATGGGATCCTGAGAAATTTGGCAAATTGGATCCAAAATTGGCTTCGTGGTAGGAGGCAGAGGGTGATGGTCGAAAGTTTTTGCAATTGGAAGCCTATGACAAGTGGTGTACCACAGAGATTGGTGCTGGGACCCTTGCTGTTTGTAGTGTATATTAATGATTAAAACATGAATATAGGAGATATGATCAATAAGCTCGCTGATTACACAAAAATTGGTGGTGTCGTAAATAGCAGAGGAAAACCTTAGATTACAGGATGATATAGATGGGCTGGTAAGATGGGCAGAGCAGTGGCAAATGGAATTTATTCCTGAGAAATGTGAGGTGATGCACTTTGGAAGGACTAACATGGCAAGGGAATACACAATGAATGGCAGGATCCTAGGAAGTACAGAGGATCAAAAGAACCTTGGTGTACATGTCCATAGATCCCTGGAAGGCAGCAGCACAGGTAGATAAGGTGTTTAAGGAGTCATATGGGATACTTGCCTTTGGAGTTGTATAAAACGCTAGTTAGGCCACAGCTGGAGTAGTGTGTGCAGGTGCAGTTCTGGTTGCCACACTACAGGAAGGATGTGATTCCACTGGAGAGTGTGCAGAGAAGATTTACCAGGATGTTGCTTGGGCTGGAACGTTTCAGCTATGGAGAGACTGGATAGGCTAGGGTTGTTTTCCTTGGAGCAGGGAGGGCTGAGGGAGGACTTGATAGAGGTATACAAAATTATGAGGGACATAGATAGGGTAGACAGGAAGAAACTTTTCCTCTTAGCGTAGGTGTCAATAACTAGGGAGCATAGATTTAAGGTAAGGGGCAGGAGGTTTAGAGGGGATTTGGGGAAAACTTTTTTCACCCAGGGGATGATTGGAATTTGGAACACACCAAGGGGATGGTAGAGGCAGGAACCCTCAGAATATTTAACAAGTATTTGGATGAGCACTTGAAACACCATAGCACACAGGGCTTCGGGCCAAGTGCTGGAAAATGGGATTAGAATAGATAGGTGCTTGATGGCCGGCATGGACACAATGGGTCGAAGGGTCTGTTTCTGTGCTGTATAACTCTATGACACGATGAGGCCACTTATGACATTGGAAACATAGATAAGCAGGTCAGTGTTGACCCACCATTAGGTGCACGTATATGCTTATAGAATGTTCAGTCATGTTAACCTCCTATTCAATCCATACTACCCCCTGAACACCTACAGTACCTATGATCTCTATAGCTCCTCCATTAATATTAACCCAGCCACAGATACAACATTTAAGTACTGGTTGAAATCTTCTGTGTCCTTCTCACAGGCCAAAGTGAAGTGAGCATTTCCAGAAATTCCAAAAAGCACTGGTTAGTACAACTTTGTATGTGTTCAAGAGTCTAACCATTCAGAAGCAGATATGCACTCAACCATATATTCAACACAGCTAGGCAGAAATGATGAGAGTGAATTACTGACACAACTGAGAAGGTGGCACAAGTTGAAAGCAACAAGGGATAAAGAGTAATGAGTAAAAGAAATTTTAGCATCATAGAACCTCTCCATAAATGTAAGACTATGCTGACCACAGCACATAAACAGTGGGAAAGAATCACCTGTGTTGCTGAGCATCTTGATGGCAGATGAAAAGATTTCACCTTGGAACCAACATGCTTTGACGATATCAACTTCAAAGTTTGTGCAGCAGCATTCATCTAGACAGCAGATGCACAGTGAATAGTAGCAGCATCTACTCTACGAACATACGAAATAGGAGAAGTAGGCCATTCGGCCTCTCGAGCCTGCTCCACCATTCATTAAGATCATGGCTGACCTGTTTGTGTTTTGAATTCCACATTTCCATTTATCCCCGAGAAACTTTGATTTCTTTGCCTAACAAGGATCTATCTAACCTCCACCTTAAAAATGTTCAGTGACCCCTGCCTCCACCACCTCCTGAGGCAGAGAGCTCCAAAGTCGCACAACCCTCAGAAAAAAATTTCTCCTCATCTGTATCCTAAAAGGACAACCCCTAATTTTAAAACAGTGTCCTTTAGTTCCAAACTCACCAACAAAAGGAAACATCCTTTCCACGTCCACCTTGTTAACACCGTTCAGGATCTTATACAACACAGACCACGGCTGTACTCAAATGTCTTCCATGACACGGCAGAGGTCATTGATGCCGCACCCAGCACGAGGGTGCAAATGCAAACAGCAGCTGAAGGTGAGTTTACCTTTCTTTGCAATAGAGTAAAGGCAACAATGGTGCAGAGATACAGAGACCTGATTGCTGCTGAAGGTTATCGGTTTGCCATGAACTCTAAATGGCAAGAGAGCATGCCTTTCAATTTTTTAAAAAAATTTTATTCATGGGATGTGGCAAGGCTAACATTTATTGTCCATCCCTAATGGCCCTTGAGAAAGTGGAGATGAATTGCTGCAGTCTGCGTGCTGCATGTAGAACCACAGTGCTGTTATAGAGCCATGACAGCATAGAAGGAAGCTACTCAGCTCATTGAGTCCATGCCAGTTCTCTATAGACAAATCCTGGCAGCCCCACTGCCTCGCTTTATCCCAGTAGCCCTGCAACTTAATTTCCCATCCAATTTCCTTTTGGAATTACTGATTGTCTCTGCTTCTATCACCCTCCTAGAAAAGTTCCAGGTCATTACCATTTGCTGCATAAAAAATGTTCAACTTCACACCCCCCCTACATCACTTGCCTAAAACCTTACATCTGTGTCTCCGAGTCCCTACATTAGTAAGCTAAGGGGAACAATATTTTCTTATCTACTTTATCCAAACCTGTCATACTCTTGTACATTCTATCAAATATTGCCTCAATCTCCTTTGCTCGAAGGAGAGCAATCCCAGCTTCTCCAACCGAACATGGTAGCTAAAATCTCTCATCACTGGAACAATTCTGGTAAATCTCCTCTTTTGGACCCTTACATCCTTCCTAAAGTATGGCGACTAGAACCAGACTTAATACTCAGTTGTGGCCAAACCAGAGTTTTATAAAAGTTCAGCTTAAATTCCCTGCTTTTATACTTAATGCCTCTAATTATAAAGCCCAAGATCACACATATTGCGCTAACTACTCTCCCAATAAGTCCTGCCACTTTCAAACACGTTTGCACATAATCCCAGAACCCACTGTGTCTGCACACTTTTTAGAACAGTGCCACCATGTCTACATTGCCTCTCCCTATTCCTTCTGCCAAAATGCATCACCGCACACATCCTTGCATCAAGTTGCATCTATCATTTCTTTATGTGGTAAGTTTCAGGATTTTGACCCAATGATAGTGATGTGTGCCATGGAGGGGAACTTGCAGGAACTTGGTGGTGTTCCCTAGCACCTGCTGTCTTTGTTGTTCTAGATGCTAGAGGTCGCAGGTTTGGAAGGTGTTGTTGAAGAAGCCTAGGCGAATTGCTGAAATGCATCTTTTAGATGATACACACAGCGGCCACGGTACATCGATGATTGAAAGACTGAATAATTAAGATGCGGATGTGATGTCAATCAAGCGGGCTGCTTTGTCCTAGATGATGTCAAGCTTCTTGAGTGTTGGAGCTGCACTCATCCAGGCAACTGGGGAATATTCAATCAAACTCTTGACTTGTGCCTTGGGGAGTTAGGAGTGGAGTTATTCGCCACAGGATACCCAGCCTCTGACCTGCTCAAGTAGACAAAATGGGCAGAATTTTGCCCTAGGTTGGCGGACAGGCCCCACCGGCTCAGTGACAGGCGGGCAGCTGAACTCTGCCGCCGAAGAGGGCCCCATTGCCATTTTAAGTGGGCGGGCCAATTAAGACCCGCCCAGCAGTCTGCCCATGGGAAGCGCTATGTGCTTCCTGTGCCGGGGGGAGGGATTCCCCAACTGTCAAAGTGCGCTCTTTCGTGCATGCACGCGAAAGAGCGCACATCTCCCTGAGACTAAATGCTGTCTCAGAGAGATCACTGACAGTGCTTCAAAATGTCAAAATAGAAAAATAAAAAGAAATTAACATGTCCCCCTCATGTGCCATGTTAATAAACCTCTCAAAATTTATTTGAGATTTTTAAAACGGACATGAAACCTCATTCCGCCAGTGTTTTATCAGAAGCCCACTGGGGCTCCTGGCCTGCCCACCAGCCTTAAGGTTGGACGGGCAGGGCCTTTAATTACCTTAGTTATCCTGTCAATGGCCTCAATTGGTGGTTTTGCTGTCCACCTGCCTTCCTGAATATTTAAATGGGGCAGGATGACTTCGGGGGTTCCTCCCGACGTCGTCTCACGTCATTTTCTCATCGGAGAGTGGGCCCCGCCCCCAAATCACCAACCAGAAAATTCAGGCTAGTATTTATGTGACTGGTCCAGTTAAATTTCTGGTCAATGGTCGCCCCCAGGATGTTGATGGTGGGTGATTCAGCGATGGTCATGCTTTTCAATATCAAGGGGAGACACTTGGATTCTCTCTTGCTGAAGATGGTCAGTGCCTGGTGCTTGTGTAGCACGAATGTCATGTGTCACTTACTAGCCCATGCCTGAATGTTGTCCAGGTCTTCCTACATGCGGACACAGACTGATTCAGTATCTGAGGAGCTGTGAATGGAATTAAACACTTTTGCAATCAGCAGCGAATATCTTAAGTTTGACCTTATGATGGGGGGAAGGTCATTAATGAAGCAGCTGAATATAGTTGGGCCCAGGACACTGCCCTGAAGAACTCCTTCAGCAAATGTCCTAAGACTGAGGTAAACAACCACAATCATCTTCCTTTGTGTTAGGTACAACTTTAACCAGTGGAGAGTGTTCTTTTGATTTCCATTGGCTTCAATCTTACTAAGGCTCTTCTATTACATGCAGCTTGGTGTCAAGGGCACTCATTCTCATCTCACTTACTGAGTTCAGCTCTTTAGTCTATGTTTCAACCAGAGTTGTAATGAAGTCTGGAGCTGAGTAGCCTGGACGGAATCCAAACTGAGCATTGGTTTTTAAGTTCTGCTTGACAGCACTGTCACTGACACCTTTCATCACTTTGCTGATGATTGAGAGTAGACTGATGGGGTGGTAATTGGCTGGATTGAATTTGCCCTGCCTTTTGTAGACAGACTGACTGTACTCAGCAATTTGTTGAGTAGATGCCAGTATTGTAGTGTACTGGTATAGCTAGGCTAGAGGTGGGGCTAGTTCTGGAGCACAAGTTTTCAATGCTACAGCCGAGTTATTGTTGGGCCCACAGCCTTTGATGTATCCAGTGTGCTCAGCCATTCCTTGACATTACATGCTGTTAATCAAATTGCCTGAAACTGGCATCTGTGATGCTGGGCATCTCGGGAGAGACTGAGATGGACCATCCGCTCGCCACATCTGGCTGATGATCAGAACATTTCAGCTCTGCCTTCTGCACTCACGTGCTGTGCTCCACTAATCATTGAGGATGACGATATTTAAGGAACTTCTCCCATTAGTTGTTTAATTGTCCACCATCATTTAAAAACTGAATGCAGCAGTACTGCAGAACTTCGATCTGAAGCATTAGTTGTGGGAGCACTTAGCTCTATCTATAATATGCTGTTTGGTACTGTTTGTATCCCTGTGTTATAGTTTCACCAGGTTGGCATCTCATTTTTAAATGTGCCTGCTGCTCTCGGCATACTATCCTGCACTCTTCATTGATGGCTTGATGATAATGGTAGAGTTAGGGACATGCCAGATAATAAGGCTAAAGATTGTACTGGAAAACAATTCCGCAGTTGCTGGTGGCCCATGGAAGCCCAAGTTTTGAGTTGCTGAATCTATTCCGAATCGATCGCGTTTCACAATCATGGTAGTGCCACAGAATGTGATGGAGGGTGTCCTCAGTGTGAAGGCAGGACTTTGTCTCTTCTGCGATGGTCACTCTTACCAATACAACCATGGATAGATACATCTGCAACAGGTAGACTGGTGAGGACAAGCTTGCTTTCACTTGCTTTGGTTCTCTCACCACCTGCTGCAGGCCCATTGTGGCAGCTATGCCTTTCAGGGCTCAGCCACTCTTTGAGATGAACACTGAAGTGCTCCACCCAGAGTACATTCTGTTGTCTTGGCACTTCAGTACTTCTTCCAAGTAGTGTTCAGTGTGGAGTACTGATCCATCAGCTGAAGGAGAGCAGTAAGTAATAATCAATAGGAGGCTTTCTTGCCAATATTTGATCTGATGCTTTGAGACTTCATTGGGTTAGCAGTCAATGAAGATTCTCAGAGGCACTGCTGCACCCAACATAAAAAGAGCTACTTTTTTTGTTTTATGAGCGCTGTAAAGGAATTGGCCTGCTCACACCAAGGTTAAAATTTATAGAACACCCATCTTGTTTTTTTCGGCTGATGCATTTTCTGCTTCATTACTTATTTTCTGCTTGCACGAAGGTATGAAAATAAACAACTGTTAAAGAGTGGGATAAAGAATTTTTTTTAAACTCAGGTGTCATTGTGTAAATAATGTCTGTTATTTGCAAAATAACATTGTGCTGACAGTTCTTGCAGCATTTATTTTAAGAATATAACTGTTGATTTGGTCATGCCCCAGTTAACTGCAATTTAGTCCTTTTCCAACCAGCTGAGAGAGAACTGGAATCTTGCTGCTGTTCCCCTGGTGAAGTTGTTAGTTTTATTTGCTTTTGTATTTAGCTTATAAAGGATGGTAGAGCAGAAATAAGGAGTGATTATTACTATGTGATAATGAAAGATTTAAACCCTGATAAACCTTAATGATAGATTGCTGCTTTTTCCTCTTTGAAGTCAAAGTCTAGGCTTATTTCTAGAGGGGGAAAATGGAAAAGTAAGGAAGTTATGCTAAGCCTGTATTGTACCTTGGTTATGGCATCATCCTTATAAGTTTTCTCTGTACCAGTGCAGTGCAGTTCTAGTCGCCGTGTTATAAAAAAGACAGAGACACTGAAGAGGGTGCAGAGAAGATTTACAAGCAGGATAACCAAAAATGTGTGGGTCTATATAACAGGAAGGCTAGGTCTCCTTTCTCTTGGGAAAAAAGAGAAGCCTAAGACTTAATAGGGGCCTATCAAATTATGAAAGGCTGTGATAGAGTGGATAGACTGGGAATGTTTTCAGTTGTGGGGAAGAGCATAACTAAAGCCCATCAGCGTAAGATAGTCGCCTAGAAATCCAAAAGAGAATTCAAAATAATCTTCTTTACCCAAAGAGCGGTGAGAATGTGGAACTCGCTACCACAGGGAGTGGTTGAAGTGAGTAGTATAGATGCATTTAAGGGGAAGCTAAGCAAGCATTTGAGAGAGAAGGGAAAAGAGGGTTATGATGACAACTTTAAATGAGGAAAGATGGGAGGAAGCTCGAGTGCAGCAGAAACACCAAGGGCTGGTTGGGCTGAGTGGCCTGTTTCTGTGCCATATATCCAGTTTATGTAATTTGCCTTTAAAACAGTGGCATTTCAAAAGCATTTCATTGGCTGTGAAGAACTTTGCTATTGTCAGAGCAATAAAGCGCTATATAAATGCTAGTTTGCTCTTTTTTGATAACCCACAACACCTCTGTGCTGAGATTGTCGGATACTAAGTCATGGATGAGAGGAATTCCCATCAATTGAGCAAGGTCATTATTTTTGGACCTTTTCAGAAAAGCTGAACCCTTGTTACGAACTCCATCTCACCTCCAGTCTGGTTGTTTGGGATAAGTATGACCAATGTGTCAAGTTCTATACAGAGTGAAGCTTCAAACCTCATATCCTAACCATCGGTAAGATCCCATAACTTCATTTTCACAGCATTGATTGTTTCCTACATCAACATTAGAAACATAGAAAATAGGAGTAGGTCATTTGGCCCTTCAAGCCTGCTCTGCCATTTAATATGATCACAGCTGATACTCTATCTCAATGCCGTACTCCTGCGCTCTCCCCATGTGCCTCAGCACCTTTAGAGTCCAGAAATCTATTTCCTTCTTAAATATATTCAGTGACATGGCCTCTATAACCTTCTGTGGTAGAGAATTCCATAGGTTCACCACCCTCTGAGTAAAGAGGTTTCTCCTCATCTCAGTCCTAAATGGCCTATCCTGAGATTGTGACCCCTTGTTCTAGAAATCCAGTCAGGGGAAATATCATCCCTGCATCCAATCTGTCCATCCCTGTCAGAATTTTATATGTTTCAATGAGATCTCCTCTCATTCTTCTAAACTCCAGTGAATACAGGCCTAGTCGGTCCAATTTCTCCTCATACGACAATCCTGCCATCCCAGAAATCAGTCTGGTGATCTTTCACTGCACTCCCTCCATGGCAAGTATATCCTTTTTAGGATGCACACAATATTCCAGGTGTGGTCTCACCAAGGCCCTGTACAGCTGCAGTAAGACACCTTTGCTTCTGTACTCAAGCCCTCTCGCAATGAAGGCCAACATACCATTTGCCTTCTTAACTGCTTGCTGCACCTGTATGCTTGTTTTCAGTGATTGGTGTTCATGGACACCCAGGTCTCTTTATACATCAACATTTCCCAATCTATCACCATTTAAATAATACTCTGCCATTCTGTTTTTCCTACCAAAATGAATAACTTCACACTTATTGTATCCATTTTTGTAGGAACTCATGCACACATCTTCACTATCCACTAAACTTAATTTCTTCAATGCCCTCTTTGTGGGTTCCCCCAACATCCATCCTCCATAAATCTAAATCATCCAAACTTCACTGCCATCATCTTGTTCTGCAGCAAGGCCTGTACACCAATCGTCCACATGTTCAAAGACTGAGACAAAATTAAACTTCAACTGAGTGAACTAATATTTTCTTTCTTTTATCAATTGCCATGCAAAAGTTTAGAATAAGAAATTACTTCAATAAAACAGAGGGTGTGCTTCTCATGATCTAATGTTCTCGACTCAAAGAAGAAAATTATGAGAACTGGTGCATCTGCCCCTCAAGCTGCCCTAGGAAAGAAAAATAAATAACCAGTTTCTCCTTCTATTCCAAAAAAAACTATTTCACTTCATTTTTTAGAAGGAAAAAATCTATTTTTAAAAATTTTTACACATTACTATGAAGTGGGATAAGTCATGCCAGAAATAATGCCAAATCTGAGGAGGTTAATGATAATTATCGGTATACAAGCATTTTCTTTTCCTCTAAAGGTAATATCAATACAGATGGATCCTCTAAAATCATGAATTATACATTTTTACATCACAATACTGTGAACTACTGCCCAAATACCCATGTCCAAAATCTCCATTTCATGGGTGACTGCAGTAGTAAATCTTGCCATCTGTGCAATATTGCCCAACTCAGCTTGGGCCGCAATCTGGTCAACCATCATGTCTATTGAATTGAACAACAGTCTGAGTGTACATTCATTTCATGTGAGGCCTCATATAGGACACTAACTGTATTTAGAGTATCACTATGACATATAGCTACTTTCCACAGGAACCTAAACACTGGAATTCTCCTTTATAGGTATTAACATCCTCCCTACATGGGAGATATCCCACATTCCATTTTCTTTGAAAAGATGGTAAGGGAACCTGCGTTGGGATGGACTCAAGTTCTTCCACTGGCACCACAGATCCTTTATTCACCAAACTGACATCACTAATATTCCCTCGCTGTTTCAAGTGGCTTTCATGCTAGTAGTTCTAGATGCATGATAGACCAATCCCAATTACTTTATTCTAAGAAAGATGGTATAGTCTACTATCCAGCAATGTGGATATTTTAATCTTTAAGATATAATGACAATGAAGAACAAAGGCATACTATATCTACTTCTTTGAATGAGTAACACCTCAATTGAATAATTCTGCTTCAAAAGAGCCAACCAACCTACCAGAATGAGACATGGATGTTGACATTGAAAGTGACACAAGCATAAACACAGATGTGGATGTAAGAACCAGTTCTGGCAATATCTAGGCATGCATTGACAAGCACTTACATTTAGCAGGTTTGTGACTATGTTAAAATCTCTCAGAACTTTCAGTACTCTGTCAGGAAACATACATTCTATTTAACTAATTCATCATTGCATGATTTCTCATTTGAAATACATGCATCAGTGGGAGCCCATTCATCTACACACTATACAGAATTTATAGCACAGAAAGGGTCCCACCTGACCAATGCCACTGTTTAGGCTCCACACCAGCCGCCTCTTCACCCTACCACCATACCTGCATATTTGTTTTATGTATTCAACTAGGATCCCCTTACAAGGTGTGCTATTTGCTTCAACTATGCCATGCAGTTGGCAGCAAGTTCCATATTTCAAAACTGAAACTACTCTGTATTCACTCAGGCCTATAAATTCCAACACTAACATTGCCTTTGCCCATTTTCATACCAAGCTGGTATAATTTACTGTGAAACATATAAGTTGCGTACTACAGCACTGAGAGTCCAGTGCTCTGTGGATGACGTACATGCAGTTCATTTAGGTCTGGTTCTGAGCCTGCTTTGATGTAAATTGTTGTCGTCCCCAAAATGTGTTTCAAATGTACATTTCAGGGGAGGCCTGCGCCAAACAAGAAGATTTTATCTGCTGGGCGGCCATTTGTCTGCTGCTTCTCTTCTTTGATCTCCAACGACTGATCAATGAAAAAGGATTGCTATGCTTCAATCTTACAGTAAAAGAGATGGTGGCATTACAGGGGTGGCAGCCCTGCCACTGCTGCTTAAGCCCAACATTTTTATTAGTTCATGGGAAATGAACACCACTGGCAAGGCCAACATTTGTTGCTTTTCTTTATGATGAGAGGAATTGAACATAAAAGTGAGGATGTTATGCTTCAGCTATACGGGGCGCTAGTGAGACCACATCTCAAATAGTATGTGCACCCAGTTTTGGTCTCCTTATTTAAGGAAGGATGTAAATGTGTTGGAGGCGGCTCAGAGGAGGTTTACTAGATTGATATCTGAAATGAGCGGGTTGTCCTATGAGGAAAGGTTAAAGAGACTGGGCTTATTTCCACCGGAATTTAGAAGGATGAGGGTTAACTTGATTGAAGTATATAAGATCCTAAATGGTATTGACAAGGTGGATGTGGAAAGGGTGTTTCCTCTTGTGGGTGAGTCCAGAACTAGGGACACTGTTTTAAAATTAGGGCTTGCCCTTTTAGGAAAGAGATTAGGAGAATTTTTTCTGAGGGTTGTGTGAATTTGAAACTCTCTGCTTTAGAAGGTGATGGAGGCAGGTTCATTGAATATTTTTAAGGCGGAGGTAGATAGATTCTTGTTAGGCAAGGGAATTATTGGAGGTAGAAGGGAATGTGGAATTCGAAACACAAACAGGTCAGCCATGATCTTAATGAATGGCAGAGCAGGCTTGTGGGGCTAAATGGCCTACTTCTGCTACTATTTTGTATTCCCAATTACCCTAGGGGCGGTGGTGAGCTGCATTCTTGAATTGCTGCAGTCAGTGTAGTGTAGGTCCACACAATGGGTTATTAGGTAGGGAGCTCCAAGATTTTGACTCAGTGACAATGAAGGGACAGCGACTATTTCCAAGTCTGTGTGACTTCAAGGGGAACTTCCAGGTAGTAGTGTTCCCATGCGCCTGTTGGTTCCACTATGGTACTCCCAAAGTCTTACATGCTATAAATAGCAGTATCATCACCCAAATATTGAAATGAGTTTCATAATATTATGTGGGGGTTGGGTTTGATGATTATCCAGTGACACATGGAAATGTGTAACCAGATATGCCAGGTGGTGATCAAGCTTGCCTGGAACAACCATCATTGCTAAATAGCCTGCTGACATACACACACTTGGGTTTGCACATAAAGAATGATTATTTAAGTTAGATGTCAGCAGGCAGTATGTGGCATAGAAGCTTAATCCAGTGAGAGCCAGTGCCTTCAGCAAAGGACAGAAAAATGCAAGAGAGGGGAAAATAATATAAATTTAAATTGAATTTACAAAGTGACTTTTCTTTAAAAAGTCATATCATTAAGATTACTCTTCTTAATAAAGCACTCCTAATTTTCTACACCTTGCTGACCTTTTCATTTTGGATAAATATCAGAACGAAATGCTAAAATATAATAACTCATTTCACAATGCGGGGGCAAGACCAAGATTCTATTTAATAAACCATGATTTTCATTAAGTTACATGAAACAGTAATTAAATAAATTTTAAAACTTTGACCTAGCATTTACTTCAATTGCTCATACTTTTGTTTCAGTGTGCTAAACACTGAGGGAAAGATAACATGGCTCATAACTAATTGGGCTCCAACTCCATGAAGTGTATAGCATGATCGAAGCAGGTCTTTAAAATGAAATACTATCTGCTCAGGTCACAAGAGATAATCATACCAAAAGGGGAAAATAGAAACACCATCATAATCCCTTCTTAACATCCAAGGTTGACTTCACAACAGAAATGCTGCTTTCTTTACAAATGAAAACTAAAATATCAAACAGTTTTGGTTTTTAATAATTCCAGAGTAGATATGCTAATTTCAAATCTTAAAAAACTAAGTACAAACAACACTACAACTAAATTTCTGCAGTATTTCTCACCTTACATTTTGCAGAGAACACTAGTTTAGGGTAAAGATGGTTTCACAGTTATCCATTATGTTTATAGGTTATTTGTTGAAAAAGGCAATTGATTTTGAGAGAAATGCCGATATTGGTCTATATCCAACCATGTTAAAACAAATTCCAATAATTATGTTGCAAACATGCGTAGTTGTTCAAATTATATTTCACTCATTCCTAACCCCTCCCCCCATAGAAGTCAAGGGATGTTGAGGACGATGAAGTAGAGTTAATAACTGTGGCAATGAGAAAAAAAAAATCATAATTTGATTTATGTTTCCTTATTAAATGTAAGAAATGGAAAGTAACCATTACAGTCATGAATGAAATCTCCTGAGATAGCTCACAATTTAATCTGCAACTTTCAAAATCTGGCATTTAGTACAGGATATAAATCTCTTTGGGGAAACCGTTATTCTTTAATTCAAAAACATTTTTTCAAGTGTATCATTATAATAGCACGTTAGAACATTTTGTTATGTTACCCTTCTAAAAACCATCCCACAAGTGCACACATAACTGACAGTTTAAATTGGACATGTTATTAAAATCAGTTACTGAAATCTTTGCTTTCCACTGGGTCCATGTTTGTAGTGGTCTAAAACCTGCTTACAACATAATTGTCATTCAGATTGTGCCTCTCCGAGCAAGTCATGCTTCAGTGGAGGGTCTGAGTTTCCATTTGAAAATCAACAAATTAATCCTGGACAGGTATCCAAAAGGCCAAGTTTAATAGGAAGCAGCTACTGGGCCCTCAACCATGATAAAATGTTATTGCTGTTTCCCTGTAAATTGGGAGGAACATGTGATATTTTCTACATAGGAACACTGTTGCTGTTTGAGTGATCTACTGCTCAGGCTATCAAAATGCTTGACAGACGCTGTCAATCCTCATAATAACATGTCACTGGGCATACTAGCACACACTTACAACCGCTCCAGCATCCCTTAGTGCAGAAAAACCCAAACCAATTTATTAAATAAAATAGGTCTTCACCTTAACACATGCACCCATTAACAATGTATATGCTACAATTCCCTTTTTTATATATAGTAAATTTAGCTATTGAGAAAGTTTAGTGCATCAAATGATTACTTATGTAGCATCCCCTTTGTGACACTATAATATTTTGTTGCAAATTTATACTTGCTGATATCAATTTTCTCTCTTGCCATTTAGAAACCTATAAATCTGTAGGGGATAACCAAAGCCTCTATTAAAGAATAATTTTACCATCCTGCAGAAAGGACCACTGATAAAGAGGAGAAAAAAATCGCAGTGGCTCAAACTGTAATATTAACACATTGTGTACCATATATATGCCAGAAACTTAAATCGATATGGTCATAAAAACATTAATTGTATAAAATATATTATGTGGATTTCTAATCAGAGCTGAATTTCAGATGTTTGCTCCATTTAGTGGTAAATGGAATCATGCTTGGTGACTAATTTGAGTTTCCGTCACTGCCACAGCATTGGAAAGTCACAAATGTGACTGCGACCTCGGCACATTGTCCCTTCTTGACCTTGCTGTAGTCTGACATGGTGAACCACTCTATGCTCCTTCAGTACCTCTCCTCCATTGTTTAGTTCAGTAAGGCTGCTGTTATTTAGTTCTGTAATTACCCATCAAACCATAACTAATGCATCTGCAGCAATGGTTTTTCCTCCTATCCTTTTACCTGATCTTCAAAGTCCCTCATGGATCTATTCTTGGTTCCTGTCTCGACTTCTTTTATACATTGTCCCTTATCAACATCATCCAAAAGACACATTCATTTTCCACATGCAGCTTTTGACTCCGAGCTCTACCTTTCCACCATATCCGAAACTACCTCCTGTTGGCAGGCTTGTCCAATATCCACGTCTCCATTACTCACAATTTCCTCCAAATGAGCTTTGTAAAAACTTAAGGCATCATCTCAATGCCTCCTGCCACGAACTCTTGCCACTGATTCAACCCCCCTTCCAGATCATTCTCAGTTTAAACTAGACTGTTTGCAACTTCAACATCCTAACTCACCCAGAGTCAAGCTTCTGAGCCTATACTTTCACCATTATAAAGACTGTTTACTTCCACTTTGACTTTTATTAACTGATTGCTTCTGTTCCAGTCTCATCCAATCTGACACTGAAGCCGTCGACCATGCCTTTGTCACAACCTCAGATTAACTTCCAAAGCTTCCCTGGCTAGCCTCCTATCTCCTGAGCTTAAGCTGTTGATACAAAACTCTGTTAGCCATATAGAATTATAGAATGGTTTCAGCACAGAACAAGACCATTCAGCCAGTCAAGTCCATGCAGCTCTCTGAAAGAGCAATTCAGTTAGTCCTAGTCCCTTCAACCTTTCCCCATAATCCTTCTGTTGGGATGGGTTCTACTTAAAACAGGCTGGGATCAACGTCCTGGCAAATTGAAAATCTCGGGCTGTGGATAGGCCTTTAAAATAAAAGGTGGGAGGGGGGAGGGTTCAGTCGAAAGGAGATTTAGAAATCTAAAAATCTGGGTAAAGATAAGCAGAGTATGACAGGAAGGAACAGAGTTAAACACTAATAGTGCATCAGCAAATAAGGACCAAGCAAATAACACTACAACAAAAATAAAATTAAAGGCTTTTTAACTGAATGCAGGAAGCATTTGCAATAGGATACATGAACAAGTGGCACAAGAAGAGATAAATGGTTTAAATCTAATCACCATTACAGAGGAATGGGGTGATATTCTCCCATCTAGGACTAAGTCCCATAGCGGGAGTAGGGAGTGTTTCCTGCTGCAGAGGCTGATGGGAAATTCTGCAGTATTTTGCAGCCCCAGTGTCATTAATTGTGCAGTTGGGGTTTCCCGATGTTTTGTGCGGGGCAGCGGGCTGGTTGGCGTGTGCCCTGTCATACCTGGGCACCATATTCAGAACCTACTGAGATGTCTGGAAGGGGAGGTGGAAGTCCAGTGCCCAAGTTCAGTGGTGCCTCCTTGCACATCCTCCTGGACTACGTAGAGGTCAGGAGAGGTGTATTGTACACAGCTGATGGAAGGAGGCAGCAGAGCAGAGGAATGAACCCTGCATGGGCACATGAGGCCTATGCTGTAAGTGCCCAGGCTGTCCACAGCAGGTCAGCAATTCAATGCCGGAAAAGGATGAACGATGTCATTCGCTCTGCCCGGGTAAGGAAAGCTTCAGCTGCTCGCACTAACCACAATGAGACCAATGAATGTCAGGGTACATAAGCCTCAGTGCCAACAGTATAGTCGTGCCTCAGAGCCCCACTGCAGTGCATCCACCCTTCAGTGGAGTGACCACTGTGCCCACTTCACCCTTCCACATATAGGGATCAATGCTGTATGGAAGGGGGTGGGAATGGGCTTAGGCGCGGAGAGGACCAGCAACCTCGGCAAGTCAGATGCCTCTCTGAGCCTTATCCTTGCATGTGGATGGGCTCAGCACTCCGGAAGGAGCGTGCCCACAACCTTTCAGGATAACTTGCACAATAGTACTGCCATGTCACACAACAATGGACTATCTATAGAGTGGAAGTATGAGAAATGAGCGTGAAATTGCAATGTACAAATGGATGCAACATACAACTCCTCTCAAACTCATCTTTTCTGCTGTCAAAAGCAGGAGAAGATGAGGCTCAACCATTGAGAACGGGTGAATACAGGAGAGGGGCATTCACATCGGAGGGCTCTCACAAAGCTTGAAGAGAGCAGGCCAGCTGGCAGGCATGGAGCGGGACCGGGCAGTTGACGTTGGGGAAGCTTGGATTTGGGCCTCCACCCATAGTAAGAATCCATCCACCTGAGAACCAAGTATGCATCCATGTTGGAGGCAGCTCATGCCACTCACTCTCTCCTCTCTCGCTTACAAGTGCCAATGCCTGAGGCTAAGGACTCACTGTCAGGCCTCAGAAGCCCTAGCCCGGAGAGGAAGCAGGAGAGAGGGCATCAGGAGAAATGCGTACCTGTAGAGGCATCACAACACCCTTTATCAGCCCAAAGACACAGGTATTAGTTCTAGCTTAGGAAGGGTCTCACACTCTGATGATAACCATACGGACACGTATCTGCAGCAGGAGGAGGCAGGGTCAGCAGAACTCACCAGCATTTGGAGGACTGCTGGGGAAAAGACATCTGCAAGATCAGAGTCCGATGACAGGCCTCTGCAATCGGCCTTCCAACTAATGGCAGAGGTCAGCAAAGAACAGGGGATCATCAGGCAGAGGTGCTGGAGGCCCCCAACAGAGTTGCATGTGAGATGGAGGAGTCCGTCTGCCTGCTCTCTGATGAAGTGGTGCTGACCTGTGTCTGCACTGAGGTCTCCGTGGGGAAGGTGGCAGATTCCATGGAGATCCTAGTCCAGTAGATCCTGCGGAGATGAGTGCAGACCTGCATGCCACTGTGGTAGGCATGGGGGAGGTTTTGCGGTTGGCATGCAAGAGGGGTCAGGGCACCTCAACCTCCCTACAGGTGCCCCTTCCCCTCATGGAGTCAGGTTGAGGCCTGTGAACACCTGAGGGAGGAGAAAAAGCAACTGGATACCCCTGGGTCATCCACTCTGGAATCTCAGAGGTTGCCCAGACCTTCTGAATCCCCTTTGGCTGCGACCCCTTCAACCTCACTCTCTGTCACCACAGAGGGAGCAGCCACAGGAGGATAGCCGAAGGAAGCCAAGCCTCAGCTTTCCAGAGGATGGCCGCCAAAGCCATCAAAGGCAACAGGGCCAACTAGTCAGCAGGCTCCCTCTAACCCTGCTGAGGATGTTGGGGGAGCACCTAGAAGTAGTAGTACGCCATGGAAAATAAAGAAAGTTTGTTCACAACCGGTTGCATGGGTGAGCAAATGATTTGCACAATTATAAGTTATGTAAATATAATCACTTTCATTGCAATAATGCCTACTGCTCTGTTTCCGTGTGCTTAAGGCTTAGCGAATGCCTCCCCGCCCCCAGCACCTCTCCTGCGGACATCCGACCTCCTGAGTGAATCGGCAGAAAGAAGGTTATGTGGCAGGGCCGTTGCGAGCCATGTGCAAGCACTCTCCTGCGCACGCTGAGCCTTCACCAGAGTCTCGTTTCCCAGGTCCCTAGCATTGTCAATACTGCCTGCTGGGGTTCCCTTTCAGTTGTCCAGTTGAGATGACCTGCATCTCCGCCCACTCACCCACCCACTCAACTCCCATGAAGCATCTCGGGACTTCCAACATGAGGCTATGCTTAGTTCTGACTAGACCAGCAATGCTGGTTGTGACATATTTCCTGTGCATTGCCACCATTTCCCCTCCCACCGTCAACCACACCTTTCCCCCATTACCATTGAACCTCCTGGCATTACCTTCGATCTCCCCATCATAACCCTCCAATCCGCTCTCTTTTCCTTTGATAATGTCCAGGTAAACATTCACACTCCCTTCCTCCCCAAGAATCCCACTTAAGTAAACATTGACCTGCCCGCCCTCCTCCTGCCTACCCTCCTGAGTCAGTGTGTACCTACACGTCCCGACCAACGACCTTTGCCGCTTTTCGTGACACCATCGCACCCTCACCCTCCCACCCTACCAGCTCCGTCTGCCCCCGTAACCCTGACCACTCCCTCAATCCACGCCTACCCTGAGCTCACTTCCCAGGGGTCAACAGTTCACTCCACCAACCCCTTCCTGCGAGTTCCTTCACACCTGGATATTACCCACCTCCCTTCACATCTGGACATAACTCCCCCGTTTCATACACCTGAACTTAACACCCGCCCCCCCGCCACCCCTCCCCCATACACCTGACTTAACATACTGCCCCCATCTTACACCTGGATATAACCACCGCCCCTCCTGCCAGGCCTGGCAACCAACATGGCCCTTCCCAAGTTCCCGCTCTGTTTCCTCTGCCGCCTTGCTACATACACCCCTGTAATACCCTTTCCAGCACCCCCAGCCGCCAATGGCCCCCCACACCTTCTAGGTCTTCAACACCCCCACCCCCCCCACAGCCTCTTCAGTCCTCTCCTAACCTTCTTTAACCACTGTGCCCCCACCACCCCGCAACCAACAGCCCCTCGCTGTCCAACAGGACCTCCTGCTGCCTTTCACCTGTGGCTAGAGGATCCAATCCCGTGGTGATGACCCTGGGAGAAGGTCCGATCCCATGGCCAAGTTCCAGGAAGAAGGTCCAAAGGTTGAGCGAAATTGCTGCGTGGAGAACTCCCACCTTCTGGAAGCTGCTTCCTGGAGGAGCCACTTGGATGAAGCTCCAGCCACCCTGTGCTGCACATGGTGCTCCAGTATCTGGTCGCTGGAGGCCTCCATTTTCTCGTCAGATGTCCATGAGCTGACCAAAGCCCTTAAGGTAAGTCCCAACTTTTGCACGTCACGTTTGGTCCAGACGTGTCCTGGTCCAGCACGTTTGCCCACTGGCATCATAGAGATTCAGGTGTGGGGAGCGATTCCAGTCAGGCCTCCACCTGCATCCAAATCGGTTTCACACCGGCCACAGCAGGAACCACTATCCGCCATGGTGGCCAGTATCAGAAGGATCCACCATCACTTCACGTCGACGTGAAACCGATTTTTGGACCTCCTGCTGAGTTCTGCCCCACCCGCCATTAATCCCACCGCCAGGGGCATGGGAGAATTCCGCCCATGGTCACAGGATGACCAATAATTTGGATGAACTAGCTAAACTTGCCAATAACACCAAGTTAGGTAGGAAAGTAAGTTGTCAAGAGGAAGTAGAGAGTCTGCAAAGGAATATCAACAGGTTAAGTGAGTGGGTAAAAAAATTGGCAGATGGAGTACAATGTGGGAAAATGTGAAGCAGTATCCTATTTAAATTAAGAGATTTTGCACAACTCAGTGGTACAGAGGAATCTGGGTGTGCTGGTACGAGTCATCAGCAGTTAGTATGAAAGTACACCAAGTGATTAGAAAGGCAAATGGAATGTTGGTGTTTATTGCAAGGGGAATGAAATATATAAGTAGGGAAATTTTACTGCAGCTGTACAGGGCCTTGGTGAGACCACATCTGGATTACTGTGTACAGTTTTGATCTTCTTATTTGAAGAAGGATATAATTGCGTTAGAAGCAATGCTGAGAAGGTTCACTCAACTCCTGAATCTCCACGATGCCTGGGATGAAGGGGTTATCCCATGAAGAAAAGCTGAACAGGTTGGACCTATACCCATTGGAGTTCAGAAGAATAAGAGATCATATTAAAACACCAGGTCCTGAGGGGACTTGACAGGGTCGATACCGATTTCCACTCGAGGGGGGGATTAGAACTAGGGACACGTTTTAAGAATAAGAGGTCGCCTTTTTAAGATGAAGATGAGGAGAATTTTTTTTCCTCTCAGAGGGTCGTTAGTATATGGAATTCTCTTCCCCAATGAGAAGTGGGGGCTGGGTCATTGAATTTATCCAAGGCAGAGTTAGACTGATTTTTGATAAACAACGGAGACAAGGGTTATGGGTGGCAGACAGGCTGGCTAAAGTTGAGACCACATTCAGATCAGCCTTGATCTTACTGAATGGCGGAGCATGCTCGAAGGGCTGTAAGGCCTACTCTCCTCCTAAGTCCTATGTCCCTATCGAGAAAACAGGCAGAGTGGAAAAGGAGGATAGCTCTGATAGCAAAAAATAATACAAGGACAATTTTGAGAAAGGATACTGAATCAGAAGATCAGAAAGCAGAATCAGTATGGGTGGAGATTAGGAATAAACGGGGTCAGAAAGCGCTGGTCAGAGTAGTTTATAGGTCCCCTAACAGTAATGTGATCATTGGACAAATCATTAAACGACAACTAATTGAAGCTTGTAACAAAAAAAATGTGATAGCTATGGGGGACTTGATTCCTCATAAAAAGTAGGCCAATCAAATTGGCAAGGGTATCTTGGAAGATGAGTTTGTAGAATGCTTCTCTGACAGTTTCTTGGAGCAATAAATTGTGGAGCCAATAAAAGCTATTTTAGATCTTGTACTGTGCAATGGGGAGGGGTTAATTAGTAATCTCATATTAAAAGATCCACTGCAAAAAATGATCATAATGCAACTGAATTCCATATTAAGTTTGAAAGCGATGTACTTCATGCCCAAACACAAATTTTTAAATTAAACATAACCTTTTACATAGGTTATGTGGGGAAAGCTGGCTAAAGTTGATTGGGTAAATAGGTTTAAAGATGATAAGTAAAAAGGCAATAAGTAAAACGAGAAACATTTAAAGAAATAATTCAAACTGTTCAACAAAAATACATTCCATTAAAAAAAAACTCAGCAAGAAATATTCATCTCTGACTTAAAGAAGATACTGTATTAGATTTAAAAAAAGAGGCTTATAATGCAGCAAGGAATAGGAGTAAGTCTGAGAATTGGGAATGTTTTAGAAACTAACAAAAGGCCAGCAAAATGTTAATAGTAATGGAAAAAATAGAATGACATCGAAATAGCCAAGAATATAAAAATAAATTGTAAGAGTTTTTACAAAAGAGAGTAGCTAAAGTAAACATTGGATCCTTAGAGGCGGTGTCAAGAGAAACAATCATGAGGAATAAGGAAATGGCAGAAACTTGAACAAATACTTTGGGCAGAATTCTAGAGGTGAGTTTGAAATGTGGGGAAGCAATTGATTGGACGGGAGGGTGCGGGGTGGGGACCTCAACCCACCCATTGATGGCCTTCTGTCCAGATGCTAATTGAAGTCCTAACGTAGGCAATTAATGGCCACTAAAGGGCCTCATCCCACCGTCATTGGTATTCAACCAATGTGTGGGGGGACTTGCTGTGCAGGGACACCAACAAGCAAACCCAAGAGCCCACCCAGAGGGAGGGTCCTTTATTCAAAGGCAATCGGTGATTGTTCAAGGGACCCAGTATCAGGAAAGAGTGGGGGTGGAACGATATGACAGCCGTCCCTGTGTCCTTTCTTCTGAATCCCCTCAGCTGGTGACCCCCACTCCCTGCAACCTTCATCCTGCCCTCTCACCTGTGGTTTGGGGTCCGTCGGCGATCCAAACCTTCTCCCCAGGTGTATTACCAGCAGCAGTGACTCCCAGTGGCACTGCCTGCGTTTATGGAGGGTGGGATTTCTACTCTGAGGTCTTAAATCCTGAAGAAGACCCAAGAATGGTGAGTTAAGTGCCTGATGAGTGTTTAATTCCTTCAGGCCTTCCCCAACAAAGGACTCAAACATGGTTTTACAAAAAGGGAAATGATGTTTGGCAAATTTATCAGAGTATTTTGAAGATGTAATTTGTTTATTTTATTCTTTCATAGGATTTGGACATAGTTGGCTAGGTCAGTATCTATTGCCCATCCCTAACTGCCCTTGAGAAGGTGGTGGTGAGCTGCCTTCTTGAGCTGCTGCAGTCCAGGTGCACCCACTGTGCTGTTAAGGAAGGGAGTTCCAGGATTTTGACCCAGAAATAGTGAGGCAATGGCAATGTAGCTCTAATTCATGATGGTGTGTGGCTTGGAGGGGAATGTGCAGGTGGTGGTGTTCCCATGTGTCTGTGTTCCCGTGTCTGCTGCCCTTGTCCTTCTAGGTGGCAGAGGTCATGGGTTTGGAAGGTGCTGTCAAAGGGGTCTTGATGAGTTACTGCAGTACGTCTTGTAGATGGCACACACTGCTGCTACTGTGTGTCGGTGTCGGAGGGAGTGAAAGTTGGAGGTGGTGGATGGGGTGTCAATCAAGTGGGCTGCTTTGTCCTGGATGGTATTGAGCTTCTTGAGTGATGTGGGAGCTGCACTCATCCAGGCAAGTGGGGAGTATTACATCACACTCCTGACTTGTGCCTTGCAGATGGTGGGCAGGCTTTGGGGAGTCAGGAGGTGAGTTACTCACCACAGGATTCTCAGCCTCTGACCTGCTCTCGTAGCCAGTATTTATATGACTGATCCAGTTCAGTTTCTAGTTAATTATGACCCCCAGGATGTTGAAAGTGGGTGAATCAGCAATGGTAGGGAAAGTAAAGAGGAACTAATAGATGTAGTATAGTTGGATTTCCAAAGGGCATTTGATAAGGTGCCATACAAAAGGTTACTACACAAAATAAGGACTCATGATAATATATTAGCATGGATAGAGAATTGTTTAACAGCAGGAAGGAGAGAGTAAGGATAAATAGGGCATTTTCAAGTGTGACTAGTGGAGTGCCACAAGGTTCAGTGCTACGGTTACAGCTATTTACAATCTATATAAATGACTTAGACAAAGAGGCTTAGAGTAACGTATTTAAGTTTATTGACAATACAAAGCTAGGTAGGAATGTAATCTGTAAGGTGGACACAAAGAAGCTGCAAAGAGATGTGGACAAGCTAAGTGAAAATAAAAATACCTGGAAAAACTCAGCAGGTCTGGCCACATCTGCGGAGAGGAACACAGTTAACATTTCGAGTCCGTATGACTCATCAGTCTCTTGACTGATCTTTTAAGACTGAGATGAGGAGACATTTCTTCACTCAAAGGGCTGTGAATCTTTGAAATTCACTACCCCAGGGGTTATGTTTGCTCCATCATTGAAAATATTTAAGGCTAAGATTGACAGGTTTTGGGTTTCTCAGGGTATCAAGGAAAATGGGAAGTGGGCAGGAAAGTGGAGTTAAAAGCGATGATCAGCCGTGATCGCAATGAATGGCAGGACCGGCGTGAGGGGCCCTATGGTCCAACCTGCTTCTATTTCTTTACCCTGCAAATTTGCAAATGTTTAATCTTCAGGTGTTTATCCAATTCTCTTTTGAAAGCCACAATTGAATCTGCCTCCACCTCACACTCTCAGGTAGTGCATCCCAGATCCTAAGCACTCACCGCAGCAAAAAATGCTCTCTCATTTTGTCGCCTATTCTTTTTGCAAATCACCTTAAAGCTGTGTCATCTGGTTCTTGACTATTCTACCTAGACCTCCCATGATTCTGAAAACCTCTTAAATTTCCTCTCAACCTTCTCTTGTAAGAAGAACCCCAGCTTCTCCAACCTATCCCCACAACTGAAGTCCATCATCCCTGGAACCATTCTTACAAACCTTTTCTGCATCCTCTCAAAAACCTTCACAGCTTCCTGAAGTGTGGTGCCTAGAATTGGACGCAGTATTCCAGTTGAGGCCAAATCAGGGTTTTATAAAGGTTCATCACAACTTTCTTATTTTAATACTCTGTACCTCTATCTCCGAAGCCCAGAATCCCAAATGCCTTTTTAAACACTTGCTCAACCTGCCCTGTCACCTTCAGTGATTTGTGCACATATACATCTAGGTGTCTCTGTTCCTGCACCTCCTTTAGAATTGTACCCTTTATTTTGTATTGCTTCTCCTCCTCCTTCCCACCAGATGTTCCACTTCACATTTCTCTGCATCAAATTTCATCTGCCACAAATCCGCCCATTCCACCAGCTTGTCTATGACCTCTTGAAATGTATCACTATTCACCCCAAAATTTACATTACATCCCATTTTTGTGTAATCTGCAAACTTTGAAACTGTAGCCTACACACCCAGTATAGGTCATTAATGTTTATCAAGAAAAGCAGTGGTCCTGCTACTGACCCTTGGGGAACACTAGTGTACACCTTCCTCCAGTGAAAAAAAGTGTGTAAGGATAAACCCAGCAATTACAGACCAGCCATTTTAACCTTGGAGGTGGGGAAGCTTTAAGTTCGACTCTGTTTCCTGTTACTCAGCCAACTGTGTATCCAAGCCATCATTGTCCCTTTTGTTCCTTGGGCTTCAATTCTGAGTGCCTTATGATAGGTTTGTCAGCAGTCAAATGTCTTTTGGATGCCCATATACACATCAGCTGCATCACCAACCATCTCCATTATCTCATCAAAAACTCAATCAACTTATTTAAACATGATTTGCCCTTAATAAATCTTTGCTGGCTCTCCTCAATTAATCCACCCTTGCCAGAATTAATTTGGTCTCCGATTATCATTTCAAAAAGCTTTCTCACCACCAAGGTTAAACTTACTGGTCTGTAGTTGGATTTATCCTTGCAGCCATTTTTTGAACAAGAGTGTACATAACATTTGCCGTCTTCCAGTCCTCTGGCACTGTCCCTATATCGAAGGAGGATTAGAAAATTATGGCCAGTGCCTCTGCAACATCTGCCCTTGCTGCCCTCAGCACCTTCAGATGCATCCCATCCAATTCTGGTGACTTACCAAGTACAGCCTGCCTTTCAAATACCTCTTTTTCAATTTCTAGCCTATCTAGTATCTCAACTATCTCCTCATTCAATATGAATTTTGCAGCATTTTCTTCCTTGTTTGGAGACAGGTGTGAAGTACTTATTTAGTACTTCAGGCATACCCTTTGCCTTCATGCACAGACTCTCTTTTTGATCCCCAATTGATCTGACTCCTCCTCCTAGTGACATTTTACTATTTATATGCCTATTGAAGACTTTTGCATTTCTGTTAATAAAAATTGCAAGTCTGGTCTCATATTCTCTCTTTTCCTTTTACATTGCCTCTCTGCACTTTATACAGTCAGCCTGGTCTCATTTGTATTGCTCACCATCTACAAGGCACAAGTCAGGATCGTGGTGGAATACTCCCCACTTGCCTGGATGAGTGCAGCTCCAACAACACTCAAGAAGCTCAACACCAACCAGGACAAAGTAGCCCACTTGACTGATCCTATCCACCACCTTAAGTATTCACTCCCTCCACCACCAATGCACTGTGGCAGCAGTGTGTACCATATACAAGGTGCAGCACAGCAACTCACCAAGGCTCCTTTGACAGCAACTTCCAAACTCGCAAACTCTATCACCTAAAAGGATAAGGGCAGCAGATAGATGAGAACACCACCACCTGCAAGTTGATCTCCAAGCCAGAAACCATCCTGACTTCGAACTATGTCACCATTCCCTCGCTGTTGCTAGGTCAAATTCCCAGATCTCCCTTCCTAACAGCACTGTGGTTGTTCCTACAACACAAGGGCTGCAACAGTTCAAGGCGGCAGCTCACCACCATCTTCTCAAGGGTATTTAGCTCTGGGCAATAAATGCTCGCCTAGCCAGTGACGCCCGGATCCCATGAACGAATAATTTTTAAACAATCACCCTTCACTTCTGTCCTTGTTCACCTACATTGAACGTGTTGGGGGACTGGGTGCCAATGTATAATTCTCTTTAAAAACTATCCACTGCTCCACTTCCCTTTCATTCGTTAAATCCACCACTCCAATGAAGCTCTCAACTCTCCTAATATTACATTTTTTGGCTCACGCCCATTTTTGTTAATTATACCTCTGTAAAGCAGTGTGGGATATTTTTCCATGTTAAAAGTGCTGTTTTTCAATGTTGCTGTTGTAATTTGACCATTGCAGATTCAGTGCAAATGTACTTTCATATAGCTTGCTCCATTAAGGAATGGTAGCTTTTGAAGTTAAAATTCTAAAGTTAAGTACTTAGTGCTTCAAGTATGGATATAAACTGGAAAAACTGCAATTTTATAACTGATATTTTTAAACCATTCCAGGACGTTGTTTCTTTCAGTTTTGTTAAATAAGACAGTGAAATACACAAACAGCAAAATGACAAGTAAGTAAGTGAGTGAGCAAATGGATTCAATGTGGGCAAGTGTAAGGTCCCATTTCGGGTGAAAGAAAGAAAAATCAAAGTATTTTCTAAATGGTGAAAAACTAGGAATTGTAGAAGAGCAAAGAGATTTGGTAGTCCAAGCACAGAAATCATTAAAAGCTAGTATAAAGCTACAAGAAGCGATCAAAAAGGATAACGGTATGGTGGCTTTTATCTGAAGGGGGTTAGAATACAATGGGGACAAGTTATGCTTCAGTTGAAGCAGTCTAACTTGGTTAGACCCTGTCTGAAGTACTGCATTTCAGGGCACCAGAAATCCTGGATACCCTGGCCTTGGAAGGGGTATAGTGCAGATTCACCAGAATATCAGAGGGTCAAATTATGAGAAACGATGGAATAAACTTGGCTTGTGGTCCTTTGAGTATAGAAGATTAAGGAGTAATCAAAGGTATGTAAAATATTAAAAGAATTTGATGTGGTATAATCTTAAAATTAATTGTTAGGAAGAAAATCAGAAGCATTTTTTCTGCTAGAAACTTTAAACTCACCCCTCCCTCAGTTGACTTTCATTAAGTAAGGGTATAGCGGGATATGGAGCAAAAGCAAGAAAATGGGAGTTGAGGTGCAGAACAGTTACAACCCTAATGGAATGGCAGTGCAGACCCGAGAGGCTGAATGGTCTAATCAAATTCCTAATGCTGCTATAACAATGAAAACATTCCTGCATTCCTAAACTCTGATATTATCTTTAAATTTAACTCTAATGCCAATTTTGATTACATTTAGTATTACAATTCCATAATAGACTCTCAATTTTTTAAAATCATAATTTTATTTTATTTTTTTTTTAAGGACAATTATGTTAATATTCTATTCATTTTAATTAAATATGTTAGTGTTTCTGCTAAGAAAATACTTCAGATGTGCTTCTGACTGGCTAAGTGTTAGATTACTCCCATGTGAATTCGACTGCCTCCATTCCTTGAAAGATGTTCAACCTCGACATATAAAAAGGGTATTACCGTAATCCTGTGGAAAATCACCTGGGGCACTCCTGTAAGAAAACTGTCCCCCAAGTGGCCAGCTGATCTCCCTAAAGTCTGGTGCATATGAAGTCTCTTTTTCAGGTTTAGAAAAAGCAACAAAAAGCACTGAAACATGAAACAATTAACACTTAACAAGTAGCTCCAAATTATGCTGGGTCAGAAAGAGAATCAAATGGAGACCCGAAGAAGCTCTGTATGTGGAAGCTGTACTTTGTTCAAAGAAAATGAAACTTTTACCCACAGCAGGTTGATTAATTCCATTGCACATTCATTTCACTGCCACATACAAACAGGAAATATACCAAAGGCAATCAAAAAACCGGTGGTAGGATTATGAAAAACTGCATATTTAGGACAGCATAGAACACGACACTCAAAGGGTATATTATCCAGAGATGTCCAGTCCAGATAATAATTATGATTGGTGCATGCTACAAACTGTTCAAGATTTCTGTGTTGCAGATCGTCATAAACAAACCCTCTGTACACAGGCTCCAAGTGGAAATCACAGTCCAAGTATAGCAAGATCAAAGTTTCCCAAGTGCTCACACTCTGCCAGGTTTTCACAAAATGTTATATGTCGCTATCAAATTTGGCAATGGCTATTTAGTAATGTGCCCACATCGAACCTTGTTCCCAAACTCAATTCTTTCATCATTGCTCCCAACAATATAACTCTGATGCCAATTAGCAAAATCTCTAAATGTACCTTTCACGCCCAACCTTAAGTCTTCAAAAGCAATTTACTGGAAGAGTAGGGAATGGGGAGGGGGGGTGGGGGGGAAGAGGGGAGTAAACGGGAGGGAGAAAGAGAGAGAGGAGGAGAAAGAAAAGGATAAGTGTGGGGGATCATAGCATGATGGAAGGAGGAGGAAAGATTTTCCCTTTTTTGCTGCATCTACTGACCATCCCAATAACACTTAATTTCCATAACATAAATTGGTCCAACAGTTCAATCCCTTCTGGATGAGAAAGAACAGATTTGATATTTGATTGCTGAGAAAGTCAAATGGAGGGCACAGCTGAAATGGCTCAGCGGTTTTGTAGGTGCTTTTTAAAACTCCCAAAGTTTGCTTTGACCCGAGTCCCAATTTTCCCAAAATGGCCAGCTCCATCAGCTTTTTTAATGTGCACTAGGTGGAAAAGAATGCAAAGGTAGAGAAGGCAACATTGAAGAGTTCCTACACCAAGAAAACCATGATCCATCATCTCACGCTACGCGAATTGGAAAGCCGGCAGTTTCAATGAAATTGACAACTTAAAAGTAATGCATAATTGAAAAACAGTCTGAAATAAAGGATCGTAGCCAAGGCGACAGCTTTTCATCACATCAGATTTCAGGATTTATTAGTCTTTTGGGATCAAACTATATCTTTCAGTTTACTCTTCTATGGAATCTGAAATCCAAAATCCAAAATTATGCAAGAGGCACAAATAGCTGTCGTTAAAATTCAGGGTGCAATGGAATATGAACATAAGAACAGCAGTAGGCCCTTGAGACTGTTCAACCATTTAATTAGATCATGATTGATCTATAATCCAAACTACATCCATCTGCCTTGGCTCCATAGCCTTCTATTACCCTTGTCTAGTGAAAAATTGTTGATCTCAAATTTAGTACTAATTGAGGTAGCATCATTGTTTTTGTGGGAGAGTGTTCCACACTTCTACCACCTTTTGTCTTGCCATTTCATTTGACCTTGCTACTCCCATAGTATCTGATCACCTCCTTGTATCACTTTCCACCCCAATCCCCCTCCCAGCCCTATTTTCTTCTGTTTACACCACTGGAAAACACTCTCCTAATCGATTTACTTTCAAAATTCCAACTGTCTAGCCTTTAACTCTCCATTCACCATGACATTTCTGCAGTTACTGATTTGTTCAACCACAACCTCAACTCCACCTTCAATACCCTCATCCCCATTAAAACATTACTCTCTATCATCCTGGTTGTTCACCCCGGTACAAACCTCATCTCCACCCCTTAAGCCCAAGGATGCAGAATTGAACATTTATGGTGGACAACTGCTTTAGCCATTCACTACTGTGAAACTCTTGGAACAGTAAGATTCAGTAAGAAGAATTCAGAATCAGAACTGCACATGCTATTAAAACATGGATTCCTTTATTTTCCCTCTGTTGGTATATGGATATGGTTGCCTTAAATGGTTGCATAAAGTAGATAAACACCTTCCAAAAGCTTCATACTTGAAAGTAATGTTTCCTGTTGCTTACCATCTTTGTCACCATTGTGAATTTCTTGTGAAGAAACAATAAGAAGCATTCAGAATCATAACTCCACGTGCTGTTAAAACATGTGGTCCTCATTCCCTTTCCAGACACCCTCAGCTGGTATATGGGTATGGTAGCCTTAAGTGGACAAAATGCAATTTTCAATACACTTCAACCACCAGACCTCAATGACATAAAGCACCATTGTGTCCTGCTTACTTTTGCAAAAACAGCTCACTATTCCATGATCATCCTGGAATGCAAATATAACCCCTAGCTTCTTTTCTCTACAGTAAACCACCTTCCACTTTCTCCTCCAATAAATATGAGGAACTCATGGACTTCGTTGTTACTAAGATTGAGACCATCCAATCAGCTATCTCTGTTACCTTTCTCCCTTTCCCTAGCCCACTGAGTCAATCTTCCTCGAAGATTCCCCCTGCCCTTGTCCCAAACTCGCATATTTCACTAGTTTCTCTCCAATCACCCCTTACGCCATCTCCAAATTCATCCTGTCCATGAGGCCCACCTCCTCTCTCAACCCTATTCCAACGAAACTACTGGCCACCCAACTTCCCTTCCTAGCTCCCATTTTAGCTGAAATTGTTGATGTTGTCCTCTCCTTAAACATTGTCCTTCTTTCTTCAAATCTGTCATCATCTTTGCCCTCAAAAAAAACCCTCAACTCCTCCACCCTTGCTAACTACCGTCCCATCTCCAACCTCCCTTTCCTCTCCAAAGTCCTTGTGTGCTGTTGCCTGCCAAATCTGTATCCAGCTTTCCCAGAATTCCATGTGTGATTCCTTCCAATCAGGTTTCTGCCCTGTCACAGTGTCAAAATGGTTTTTTATCAAAGTCACAAAAGACATCCTATGCAACTGTGACAAAAGTAAACTATCGCTCCTCAACTCCTCTGCAGCTTTTGACAAGGTGGACCACACTATATTTCTTGATTGGATGGGACTGTACTTAACTGGTTCTATTCTTTTTGTCTAACCATAGCCAGAGGATTACCTGCAAAGTCTTATCTTCCCACTTCCATACTGTTATAAATGATCTCCCCAAGGACCTGTCCTTGGCCTCTTTCTCATTTGCATGCTGCCTTTTGATGACACTATCCAAAAACACATCAGTTTACATTGACAACACCCAGTGCTACCTCAACTCTGCTATTATCTCTAAATTATCAAAACTGCGTGTCTGACATCCAGAAATTTCCTCCAACTAAATACTGGGAAGAACAAAGCCATTGTCTTCAGAACCCACCAAACTCTGCTCCCTTGTCACCGACTCCATCCCACTCCTGGCAACTGTCTGAGTGAAACAGATTACTCACGACCTTGGTGTCATGAGGCCCCAAAATGAGTTTGCAATCATGTACTCATGCCACCACTTAGACCACCTTTTTCCATCTCCATAATATCACCCAAGATGACCAGTCTTAGCTTATCTGCTGTTGAAATTCTCACCCATACATTTGATACCTCCAGACTTGACTGTTTCAACACATTCCTAGCTGCACTCCCATGTTTAACCCTTCATTAACTTGACGACATTCAAAAATCTTCTATCTGTGCCCTAACTCTTGCCAAGTCCCTCATCACCACTATGCTTGCTGATCTACATTGGTTCTTGTTTAAGCAACGCCTTAATTTTAAAATTCTCAGCCTTGGTTTTGATGTCCATGGCCTCATCATTTCAACCTCTAGGGCAGAATCTTCTGTTCAGCATTCCGACGTCACAGTGCGTCATTCCAATTTTCAGTTCGACGGGCACGCACCGAGATCGGCTGCGCACCCGCTGAACTGTCAAAGGCCTGTCAAGGCCATTAATGAACTAATTAAAGTATTTGTTAGGGCTGCCCATCCAACCTTAAGGTTGGAAGCAGGCAGAGCCCAGACGACCTTTGCATTTTTCATGGTGCCTCATCCACAGGCAGGATGAGGTTTCTTGAAGAGTTTATTAATTAAATAAAATGTTTTATGAAAATTCATAAACATATCCCAGCTCACATGACAATGTCACATGAGGGGACATGTCTGAGTAATTTTATTTTCTTTTTTTTCCAATGTTTTATTATGAAATTAATCTTCCCGAGGCACCTCCGGGCTTCAGGGAGGTTCTGTGCACATGCGTAAAAGCGCAGGCCCCGACTCTCCCTCCTCCCACTGCTCACAGGTAATGCTGAGCACTTCTGGGCATGCGTCATGCTGGGCGGGCCTTAATTGGCCCACCCACGTAAAATGGTGGCACGCAGCTGATCGCGGGCGGTGATTGACTCCACGCCCACCCATGCTCACTCCCAACTGGCCCACCCGACAGGGAAAAAATTCTTCCCCTAATCTTCTGCAGCCCCACAATCCTAAGGTATCTACAGTCCTCTAACTCTGTCATCCTGAGCATCCCTAATTATAACTGTTCCACCATTGGTGGTGTGCTTTCAGTTCCCAATGCTTTAAACTCTGGATCCCTCCCAAAACCTTTCCACTTCTCTATCTCACTTTCCTCCTTAAAACTTCCCTCTTGGTCTTGGGCCACCTGCCCTGATGTGTCCTTTTGCGGCTTAGTGTCATATTTTGCTTTACAATGCTCCTGTGAAGCACCTTCGGATATTTTATTAAGCTAAAGACACTAAAAAGGTACAAGTTGTTCTTCTTGTTGTTGAAGCATTTCCTAACGTCTCTCCTGAATGACTAGGCTCTGATTTTAGGGTACGTCCCCTCGTCTTAGACACCCCAATCAGCAGCAGGCTTCTATCTATCCTATCAATACCTTTCAAATTCTAAAACCCTCAATCAAGTAACACCGCAATCTTCCGTATTCCAGAGAATACACGCCTAGTTTATGTAATCTATTCTCATAATCTAACTCCTGCAGCCTTGATAACATTGTGGTGAAATTGCACTGCACTCCTACCAAAGTCAATATATCCATTCTAAAGTGCATTGCCCAGAACTGTACACAATATTCCAGAGGTAGCCTAATTAGAAATTTGTATAGCTGTTGCAAAACTTCCCTTTATATGCTAGCCCTCTGGGTACAAAGTCTAACTTTCCATGAGGTCTTTTGATTATTTTTTGTTCCGAACCACTAGGTTTTCACTGATCTGTGGACATTGGCTCCAAAGGGTCTCTTTGAATCTTTGATGACCTCACACCCTCAGCTGTGTTGAAATCCATTGCCACAACTCTAAACACTCACTTAACTTGTCAACGTCTCTTTGTAAACATTAATCTGTATCACCAAACTTGGATATTAGCGTGGTCTAACTCATTAATAAATGTAGTGAATAGCTGAAACCCGAGCAAACCTCCGTCGAATAATTTTCCTTTGAATTCAAGTGCATATACATCAGCCCTATCCTGTTTCCAACCATCTAATCCAGCTCCATTGAGTTTAGTCATTAGTTAAATTCCAGCTAAGTCTGATATTACAGCGATGATCAAAAAAACAGAAACGCTAGAAATACTGGTCAGGCAGTGGAGTCAGAAACAGGACTTAACGTTTCAGGTTGATAACTTTTCACCAATTAAAAGGTTACCTTAGTTTCTCCTTTCACGGATGCTGCTGGACCTGCTGAGTATTACCTACATTTCCTGTTTTCATTTCGGTTTTCCAATACCTGCAGCATTTTGCTTTTGCATTGCATCGGTTGCATGAGAGGGAAAGAACTCAAGTACACATGAAGTTGGAGTTTTTGCCAGAGATTCCAAGAATGTTAGAAAGGAGAAGTGTGCACCAATGGTGAAAATTTTATTTCCTAAGGTTTGATGGAGTATGTGTACCCAGGAACTGTTACATCTTTGACACCTTTTACAGTGCATTTTGCAACTTTAAAGTACTATGATTTGAAGTCAAGGATAACTTATTCTGAAATGTCTTTGTGGGAATAAATCTATGGAGGTACTATCAATGAATATAATGTAAACAAAAGTAATCTGCAATCCTACCGGCATCATAAATTATTTGAATAGATATAAATAAAATATTTTAAAGCAGAAAATATTGATGCAAAGAACATTATTTTTATATCTGTAAAACTTGTCAAGTGCAGAAAGCCTTCTTATTGAAATTGAAATTAAAGAGCAAAAAACTTAACTATTAGTCACAAAGCACACTTAACATGTGTTCCACAAATTAGTCTCTCATTCCGGCAATGTCAAGTCAGATGCATAAAAACGAAACGCGAAGGAAAGAATGATTAGATTAAGAAAGAAAAACGTGACAGAAAGCAAAAAACAATCCAAACTTTTAAAAATCTCCAACAATTAAAAACAGGAGGAATGGGGTGCCACACATGTAAAAGTCAATTCCAGAGGCCGGTTCACAGTAATTAAAACTTATCACTTGTCAAAGGAGTACTTAGACTGAAATGGGCAAGCTCTAAAGTTCTCTGGTGAATTTTGTCTATATCTATCATGCATGTACAGGAACTTCATGCGGTTCAAGCACTTAAACTGGGAGCCAGACAACAAGATGCTATTTTCATGCAGCTTAAGTGGTATATCTGGGACCTCAACTTTGAGATTTTTGCATTTAACTGTGCTCACCTTAGGTTGCTGCGTGATTATTTTCAACATTAAATTCTGGCCTGTTATCTCAGCCCAAATCCTAACTCTTGTGCTACTTTAGATAGATGAATGCTTCAATTTGCCTTAGTAACACTGCGCCGTGAGGGAAGGGAGAAAATCTAGACTCAGGCTCCAATTCTTAACAGTTAACGAAGCTGAAAACTGCTTGCTCATAAAGTTTACAACAGTTTTGTGTTTGATTGTGCCCTCATCTCAAATACCCAGCCAAACAGTGAAAGCATTAAGGAAATATTGGTGCAGTATTTTTCAAAAGCTGACAATTAACAACCCTGGGACCTGTAAGTAGTGGGCCCAAATTATTCAATAATGATCCAGATCAGCTACGAACTAAATGAATGGTAGAAAAAGCCCTCTTTTCCCAACGTCCTGTAGGCAGAGAAAAGGTGTTGTCTTTACCTGGTCTGGCCTATATGTGACTCCAGCTCCTCATCAGCATGATTGACTTTGAACTGTCCTCTAGAGCGGCCTAGCATTTGTATATCCAATATCTCAGAGTAATTTGGAATTAGCAATAAATTGACAGCCTTGCCATTGATGCCCATATCACAAGCAGCAAATTATAAATTAGTATTGATAAAGGCCAGGCAGTGTTAAACGATGTGCAGCATGGGGAGTTCTTCACTGACTCTCAAAGGAAAAATTGAGAAAACTATGAGCAGAATTTAATGGCCACAGTGGTAGGCCCACCCACCAGCTGAAGAGCCAGCGGAAACCCTGCCACAGCCATTCTGAGCACCCCTCCAACCCAATATAATGCCAATCAGGCACTGATTGGCAAAGAGCTCCTTCAGCAGCTTCAGGGCAAATGTCGCACCTCTGAGAATCAGAGGCTAGTAGCTCTGCAGTGCTGGCAGTGCCACCACAGTACAGGCCACTGCCGGTACCGCATTAGGGCCTAGGAGCAGGATCATTGCTGGAGCCCTGGAAGAAAGGTAGGCGAGGCGGGTTTGCCAGAGCCAGTCAGGAAAATGAGAGGTGGGAGAGGGTCAGTTTAAAGTGGCAGATGGGGTTCTTCCCATGTGAGCAGTCCTTTCTGCAAGTGAGTCCCTCAGTTGGGCACAGGCTGCCAAGTAGAAGGGAAACTCCCAACTGCCAAGCCACAGGTATGCCCATGTAGCGTGGCACCTGCCCGCCGCTGCTCAAACCTTCCTGCCCCATTATACGGACCCTCCAACCTCCCAGCCTGCCTCCAAGGGGGAGCATTAAATTCTGCGCTATATTTTGGCTGGGAGGAGAAAATATGCAATTGAAAACACCAAAATCTTCATCTGGAATAAGAAGAAATGCTTTAAAACAGTGATACACTGAAATAAACATAGCTGAAAAAAAGAGACAGGCTGTCGAAGCTTTTCAGCTTGCATTCATCAGGACAGTTTACAAGGATACCAAATCTCAAAGCAAACAACAATTTATACTAATTTTGACACCACCAAACACATAGTAAATCTCTCTGACCATGTACACACTGAAAGCGAGGCTGTTGTTCTCACATGACTTCAAGTTTTGATGTGCCTTTGTCCCACATCAAATGGGAACAGGTATTTGCTAAGTTCGAACTTCTCTATTCCCAGCTATCCCACCAGAAACCAGCGTCCAATGAAGACGTTGAATCCTTGAAAGCACACTTAGCTGATCTAGTGCATGCATGTTGCAGGATATCCAACAACTTGGCGGATTTTCATATGCACTGCGAATATCTGGTAGCATTGCAAAGCTTCGAGGCCAATCCAGACATACATCTCTGTAAAGCCGACAAAGGGACTGGGATAGCTATCCTCAACAAGTGTGACTATATCAACAAAATGCACTCCGTTCTTAATAACAGGTCCAAATTTGTATCCATTAGGCCTGCCACTAACCATGACTGCACAGCCCTGCTTGAAAGCAAGTTACAAAAGTGCTTGCTCTAAGAGTACCAAGCTGCCTGACGGTGAATAGGATGGGATTTGTCCTCATGGTTCACTGCGACCACGTATATATGGGCTGCCCAAGACACAGGCAAGTGATGTCCCTTAACACCCTATCTTATCTATGCCTGCTTCTGCACAACATGCGATTGCCATGTGGTTCAGAGAATTGCTACAATCAGTTCTGAGCAAGCTTTTCACGTAGTTTTCCCCAAGTTTTCCATGGCATTGCCATGAGACCCCTCTAGGCCCAGCTCTCGCCAACATCTTTGTTGGTTTCCATGAGAAATGCATAATCGATGGATGATCCCTAACCTCCTCCCCCCCCTTGCATATTTCCACCATGTAGATGATATGTTTGCTATATTGGAATCTGCAGCTGCATGAAAGAATTTCCTTACACCCCTTAATGGGCTCCATCCTGTACTCAAATTCACCTTTAAAACAGACGAGTCAAATGAGCTCCCTTTCCTGGAAGTGCTAGTTGAGAAAATAGCCAATGGGTTCACAAGTTCACTTTCACTGGTCAATATATGCGTTGGGGTTCCTACAGTTCCACGCACAATAATTTTGGCCTTATTGGCAACCTCGTAAAAAAGGGCCTGAGCCATTTACTCAACGTGCAAGCTTGATGCCAAAATAGACTAATCAAAGCTATCCTGCGGGATAATGGCTACCCTGATCAGATAATTGCCCAAGGCTACCACTTTCAGTCTTGAAAATTGCCCAGTCTACCTCAGATTACCCTGGAAGGGTAAGGTGTCTCAAAAATTTGAGAAACAGATGAAGCCAGCCGTTTCACGCTGCTACTATGCAGTAGTAACATGAGTGGTATTCACAACTAAAAGGATTCTGTAGTCAAGCCAAAAATATGTTCTGCCTACCACACAAATGATTAATGTAGTATATGAATTTCAGTGCCAGTGTGATGCCAGGTACTTAGGCCATACGTCCCATCGACTGGTGGATTGATCAAACAGCACGTCCCTTTGGCTGCTTGCAAAAGGCAAAGTACAGACTGCTTCCCAACCAGCCTGTACTTGCAAAATTCAGAACATAGTATCCAACATTAGATGTGATTTTGCAAATCAACAATCCTGATTGTGCTAAGAATTACACTGACAACCAATACAAGATTATCAATTGGGCTCACAGTGTGGCTCACTTACACGTGCTGGAAGCTACATATATTCACACACACGGCCCCGTACTTTGCAACCAAAAGAACATGACTACGCATTGCATCGTTTTCAACTAAACAAAAGCTTAGAGCAGAGCCATTCCCTGGTTAATGCCCATGGCAATGCCTTGACTAGTGTCAACCTGCCTGGTTTGAATCTAAACAAAAGCTTGGCAGTTAACTGTTCCCTGGTGCATGCTCCATGGCAATGCCTCAACCAAACAGATTCCACTTGCCAGCCAATCAGCACCCTCTTCTCATGCAATGTAAATCATTGTTCCCTTTGAGATTTGGCATTCTTGCGAATCTGTCCTGCTGAGTGCAAGACAAAAAGCTTCGACAGTATGTTTCTTTTTTCAGCAAAACTCAAGTTCTGTGCTACCAAGTGACTATTTGAAATAAACATCTTCTGCTCTCGTTTTACATTGGATGGACAAAATGAATGTGTTGGTGGGGGTGGATGAGCATGGAAGGGCTTGGAAATCACAGCAAGAAAGATACCCACATGACCTATAAGTGTCTTAATTATGAACAATGAAAAATATACCAATAAGATGGCAAGCACACCTATTATCAATTAACATATTTTCAACACTTGCAGCAAGTGTTCTTCACTAGTTTGTAAATTCCATGGTAACCCTTCTTCAGTTAAGCTTGAGGATAACTGTCCTTCCCTTGTGGATTTGTTCATATTTATACAATCTATATATTGAGGTAGGTAGAGAGATGCAAAGGTAGATGCAGACCGGTAAGTTGCCAATGTTGTATGTTCTGATTGCCATACCCGTTCTTGAGATCCTCCAATTTCATGGAATGCCCATGCACAAGAACTAATTGGCTTGAGTGCTGAATCACATTCAGCAGACAGGAATGTGGGGCAAAAAAATGCTTGGGTAAGTAATTCCAATGTAAGGGCTAAATTTTGATATTCACTTTACATAGAATAACAACTGTAAACTGTTATCTCAATGCTATTTACCCCAGAACAAAGTCCCCAGTATAACTCAAGTTTGAATGAAGCACCAGTCTTTAGACTGACCTTTCTGTCAGAATCCAGGAAAAAGCTACTGAGCTTACTCTTAGGCCCTGAAATTACTTTTGTGCATTAATAAAAGACACACTTCATTGCTTACATCCAATTCATTTGTCTGCTATTTTAATGGAGGCATTAATGTATTTATTTATAAGTTAAATGTCTCTTAAGAATTAAAAGTGAATTATATGCAAAATTTAAGTGTTTGTTCACTGATACTTACACAGTATTACAACGCCTCAGTATTTAAAACTCTCATTACTTAGATAACAAGCTAATCATGCTACTTCAGCTTAGTTTGATTTTAGAAAATGTTAATTTCGTGTGCTAATCAAGCCCCTTCCTCAGTCAGTAAAGGATTAATGATGATATCCAAGGCCAAATGCTCCTAGAATTTACCCAATTTACAAATGACAAAACATTGCTCATTATTTTGGGTTTTATTCAAATATCCCCAACATATTCAGTGGAGCGATGGTGCCATCCAACAATGAACATCCTCCAGTGAAATTGTATTAATTTTAAAACTGCAGTGACAGCATTTTTTATTTTGCTGCTGATTAGAAAGGATATTACAGTTTGATTTACAAAGCAAAAGATTCTTTACTGGCTGGCTTTAAATCCTTCAGTATTCAGCTGTCAAAGCTGTAATATTTCTCAACTGAAATTAGAATGATCATTGCCATGTACTAAGTGGATTTTAATAGGCAAGAACAAAATAATTTGTGGCACTAAGTTGACCCCAAAACAGTATACATACTGTGAAAGTAGTGTTCTGTACTTTGTCAATCTGCAGTTTCAACACCAAATAAAGATCACAATTGGCTGTTCCAGGGAGTTGATTTTAAAATGTAAATGGTAAAATATATTGACAATCCAATTAGTCTCTTCTGGCTAAACTCCTCTTTTATCTCAGTTACATTATGACAACTTAATAGGTAGAAATGGCCTCACATCTGAGGCAAGGCCACAGTAGCTGAACAACCATGTCTTCAAATTTTAATTGAAAGTAAATGTCTCCTCTTAGGTTTATCACCAGTAAATACTACTGCATTAAAATTGCTGCTGCAGTTGAAGTAATCTGCTGCAAAATGTACATCAAACTGTTTTATTGTGCTGAAGCACTGCAGAGATAATAAAAAGTACTGCAAGTTTAATACATGAAATGTTAACTACACATTTACTATGCTAAAAAGAAAATTGATTTGTACCATTTAGAAATTTTCTGTCTTTTTCTTTTAAAAAAGATACGAATATATTGTAAACCTACAAAAATCCTTCAGACAGTGTTTGGTCCTCTTCATTGATGCAATTAGTCTTCATATCAAGTAACAGACATTTCTCCCATCCACTGACTGAGCATTTGGTACTCCTTGGAGGACAGCCAATGGTTGAGTTGAAGGAGGAGAGCTCAGTGTAGGACAGAAACCCAAAACATATTCCTTCAATCATTGGCAGCCTTTATGACTCCTAATAGTGCCATGCATAACTAGTAACTTACAAAAAAATCATTACTACAGATCACCTGTTGGGCCAAAGGATAAAGATAATGTTCAGTCTACCACTGAGTCATGGAGAGAGTGGGCAGGAAGGAGGAAGAAAAATCAGCAGGGTTTCCAATGACCCAGCTGTAAAGTGTATGTGAACTTTTAGGCGAGGACAGGATCATGTTTGGCTAAACAGTTAATCTTCCCTGTTCAAGCTCTTAAAAGAATGATGACTAGAACAAAGAACTGTGGGGAGGGGAGCCCATCGATCCATAGCCCAAGAAAAAAATGAATACCTTCATAAAAAAAGAGAAATTGACAAAAAAAAGGTAGCTTAAAAAAATCATACTTAATAATGTAACTTTAAAATATATCTTTTGTTTTAGGAAAATATCGATAATAATGAAAAAGCAATTATGCTGGTTACTGAGAGCTAACTAACTTCGCAGATGATTATTACTTTTAATGTACAATATACATTTGGAATACAATTTAAAATATGTAAATACAAACTGTAATTTGTCTAAAGAAACAATGATCTAGGTTACGCTGCTTTTACAAGTCTTTGCAATGAACATTGAAAGCTTTATCTGCTGTTAAGATTGTGGAAAAAGATGATGAGAAGGTGGGCTGTTCAGAGAAAGACAGCAACAATCATTTGTGCATTCAAGATTTCTTACTCTCTCTCACAACTGAAAAGCTTAATACATGTTACTGCCTTCCTCTAATAAATGATTTTATTTTCAAGCATATGGTAGAATAAGACAAACAGCAAGAATAAATGCAGTGATTTAGAACTTTAGAGCTATATTTATCCTCTAAGTACAGCTTGACCATTAAACAGGTGTTTACTGCAAACACATGTTGAGACTTTAATTAAGAGCGAACTGTGCCGAATTGGAGAGTTTTATTCCTTCCTCCATTTTTGTGAATATTGATGCCACTTCTTCAACATCCTTGAAATGGGGATTTCAAAATGTTTCATATCTAACAATAATTGGAATTAAAATTCAATTTTGCAGTTTATTGATCGAAGCAAAGCAGAGTTGGGACGGATTGAAATTCTCTCGGAGAACTGTGGACTTTTGAGAAGTTCAAGAAGGGAGTCAAAATCATTAAACTGACCGGCAAAACGTTTAATATTTTTAAATGCATGAAGTTTGAAAAGCTAAGCTCATCTGGTTGCATTGGGTTCAGTCTCATTGGCTGCCCCAGTTAGACTTTCTCCTTTGGTAAATGGACAGCTCCAGACAATTTTAATATTTAGGGTGAATTTGTTACATCAGAATTCAAAAACCCAAAGACATCCCAGCATCATGGAGGAATAGCGACTGTTATTAACAAATGATTGGAAGAGTAATGCAACAAAAAAAATCAACTAACTCCCCTGCTAAAATTTATCTCGCTCATGCTGTTGTTAATTTATCTCTTCCACCATTGAGCACTGAATAATCAAACATCGGTGAAATGAAACTGACCTGTGTAAGCAGCTGGCCTGTTTCTCAGCAGTAGTGCCATTTCCAAGCTCCTTGGATCAGTACCATCAATAGTAGATTATGGCAGAGTTTCCAACAAATTCTAGCTTTGAATTGGGGCAAACAATGGTCTTATGGCAAATGTTGCCAATAATCTAATTGCAACAAATTGGCCCTAAATGCTGTCAACATTATAAGCATTGTCAGTGGCCAGAATAGTAATGGCAAAACTAAAAAGTTCACAAATATGTGTCTAAATTAACGTTAAATGAGATCCAAGATAGTCAATGGTCATACTAGCTAGACAATACTTGCATAATTTTTAAATAGCCTAGTCATTGCCTGAAGCTCTACTTCCAGAAAATAACTTCTGCTCACAGCTACCCTTTACTGTGAATATTCTAATTTGTACAAGTGGGCCTGGTATTGCATTGTCATCCTTATTTTAGGGTGATTTTATCCTCATTAAGGCGGTGCTCGAAAGTAGAGGAGCATCTCCAATTTTTCCCACTCATCTTCAGCGTCAAGTAGTTCAAGTTCTGGCACAGTATAACCATTTACGAGGCAAAGCACTCTTTACACTAACCGAATAATTAACTCCAACCTCAAAATTACACCACTTACTGTACCAGAACACTTATCCTTATGGTCTCTGAGCGAGATTGTAATTAGATGTCAAATTAGTGGCACATTTCTACTAGGAACTAGACTGAGACTGCTCAAACAACTTTCATCTAGAACAGTTACAGCCAACAGACAGAGCAGGTTTTCACACACACGAACATATGAATTAGGAGGCCATTCGGTCCCACGTGCCTGCTCTGACATTTGGTAAGATCTTGGCTGATCTGATTATGGCCTCAACTCCAATTTTCTATCTACCCCGTATACTCTGATACCCTTTTATTAGTCCAGAATTTATCTAACTCTGCTTTAAAAATATTTGGTGAACCCTGCCACCAGGGCTCTCTTCGGAAGAGAATTCCACAGACTCCAGTTCCTCTAAGAGAAAAAGAAATCTCATCTCTGTTTTATGTGGGAGCGAACTTATTTTTAAACTGTGTCCCCTAGTTCTAGTCTCTCCCACAGGGGGAAGCATCCTTTCAGCATCCACCCTGTCAAGTCCCCTCAGGGTCTTATATGTTTCAATAAGATCACCTCTCATTCTTTTAAATTCCAATGGGTACAAACCCAACCTGTTCTATCCCTTCCTCATAAGATAACCCAGGAATCAGTCGTCAACGTTCTCTTAAGTGATTCTAGTGCAATTATGTCATTTCTTAAATAAAGAGACCAAAACTGTACATGTCCTGTACAACTGTAGCAAACTTCCCTATGTTCTTTTCTCCTTGCAATAAACAACATTTCGCTTGCCTTCCTAATCACTTGCTGTACCCAAAAACTAACTTTTTGTGATTCATGTACTAGGGTACCCAGATCCCTCTGTACAGTGGAGTTCCGTAATCTTCTTCATTTAAATTAAATGCTGCTTTTCTATTCTTCCTGCCAAAATTGTCAAGTTCACATTTTCCCACATGACACACCATCTGCCAAATTTTTGCCCACTCACTTAACTTATTTATATCCCTTTGCAGACTCCTTATGTCCTCTTCACAACTTACCCTCCTTCCTATCTTTGTGTCATCATCAAATTTAGCAACCAGACATTCGGTCCCTTCATCCAAGTCATTGATATAGATTGTAAATAGTTGAGGTCACAGGCATTGATTCCTGTGGCACTTTGCTTGTTACATCTTGCCAACCCAAAAATGGCCCATTGTTAGTTAACCAATCCTCTGTCCATGCTAATATGTTATACCCCACACCTTGAGCTCTTCATTCCGTAAGATTGGGAGGGGTATGAGCTTAACCTAAAAGTTTAAAATACAGTGTATTTTCTTGAAGATGATGAAAAGCTGGGAATGAGAAAAGGACAATTGGTTCATCCTTCTTGTATGTTAACTTCATCACATTGTAGTTTTATTCTGAGCAAGCCTAAAAATGTCTTCCATTTTTTCCAGCTAAAAACGTTATATAAATGTCACATGACATTACACAGAAGTGCAATAATATAAAAACAGGTGCTGAGCCAAAGGAGGAAATTCTAAGAGGGACAGAACATTTAGCCAGGGCACAGATTTAAGGAAAAGCTTAATGGCAAATTAGGAGGTGGAGATATTGAGAGGTTTAGGGTGAGAATTCCAGAGGTTAGGGTCTAGACGACAAAAGGCATGGCTCCCAATGGTGGAGTGAAGAGAGTCAGGGATTCATAAAAGGTCTGGTGTTAGAGGAATGCAGAGTTCTCAAAGGGTTCTAGGTAGAGAAGGATATAGAGTTAGTGAAGGGTGAGGCCACTGAAGGCATTTAAAACACAAATAACTATTTAAAAGTTTAGGTACTGGGAGACTGACAACCAATGTGGGTCAGCACGGACAGGAGTGACTTTGTGCAGGATTGGATACAGGTGGCTAAATTTTAGATGAGCTGAAGTTCATGGAGTTTGGAGAATAAAAAAATGACCAGAGTTGTATGAAATTGCAGATGAGAAAGGAAGTGGTCTTTATGACAGGATATAGGGTTCAGCTCAGGATCAAATAGAAGATCGAAAATTCAAGCCATCTGGCTCAACCAGAGAGTGAGAGTGGGGAGGGTGATGGAATTGATGACAATAATATGGAATTAGTTGCAGGGACCAAAGCCAATAATTTTCTGAGACCAATATTTAACTGGAGGAACTATAGCCAAGTAATTCGGAACTGGATGCCAGACAACCCTGACAACAAAACTTTGATAAGGGGATCAAAGGAGTGCTGGAGAGACAGAGCTAGATGTCATCAGTGTACACCCTGACCCATGACTTTGCAAGGTGTCACCAAGGGATAGCACATAGATAAGGAAGGGGAAGATGAGGCTAAGGATACTTCCTTGGGGGAAGGCATTGCTGGAGATGCTTTGACTATGGTTAGATAAGTAAAAGTGAATATAATCAAAGGCAGTCAGCCATGTTACGATCTCCATAGAGACCATTAACTTTAAAAACAGTTGATAGCTGAAAAGATGACAAGATTTCACGATTTAAGACTTTTACTGTAAAAGAGAGTAAAGGTACTATTAACTGAACACTTTTTTGTTGGCAGCTTATACTTTAAGTTACACAACAGAACTTTCCCCTTTTACTCTTAAGACAAACAATCCACTTCACGGGTAAAATTTACACTGTCTCTTAAGTAGCCATTCAATTTTCCCAGGCCCAATCTGAAAAGATACTTAGCTCCTGAAGGTTTTCTTCTATTCCTTTCCGAGCCTGTTAACTTTTAACCCCAGAACTGTCTTTCACGGCGAGGGCTCTTCCTGGAGCCTCTCCCTCTAGCACAAGCCAGGTGAATCTTCCAGCCTAGTTTCAAATTCTCATGAATTGGGTCTCATCAATCTGAGTGCCTGCTCCCATTCACATTCCTACATGGTGAATTACAGTGACCTTCAGCCTCCCCTTCTCCCAGGTCCTGGCAGATTGCCTGTGCCTGAGTGTTTCAGGGAAATATTAGAAACCCTTCCCCTCTCAAAGCCCATCTCCATGGCAACATGAAGCACAGGGACCTTGTATCCAGGTAGAAATGCTGATTAACAATCAAGACCCCAACACTCTTTTATATTGGAAGTAAATGGGCAGTTTAAAGCACAACTGTTTACAATCTGGCATTCTAAACACCTTCCTGGGATTTTGGAGATGAGCAATCTAACCACTATAAGCACAGATGCTGCTGCCATTATCTCCAAGTGTGAGCAGCAAGACAACCTGGGCTTCCCTTTAATCTTTAAAAGCCATGTCGCCCAGGCCTGTTGTTAGGCAGACTTCATAGCAGGTCACATGTACCCCCCCTCCCCCTCCCCCCCTTTCATTTTACCCTAAATCAAACACAGTCCCAAAACATGACAATCTGTTACAACTGTGTCAAAGCAAGGGACACATTAGGACAATGAGGAGCAATGCATCATGGTCAGAAATTATGCTCTTTGTAACTTTGATTAGGGTCATTTAAATGTCGTGTCAGGGTTGGAAATCTGGTTGGAGAAATTCAAACATGTAGTTGTAATTAAGATGGGTACAATTATGGGAGGTTTTTTTTCAAACTTTTGAATTTTAAATTTACATTAGAATTTGAATATTTTCAGATTGGAATTAATCTAATTCCAAGAATTATGATCATTTGGTGAAACAGATACTTTCATCTGTCTAGCATTTTATGTATAATTTTTTTTACATTCAAGAATTTCAGAAAGAAAAAGGTGGTTGGCAATGGAATGACAGTTTGCGAGGGTTGAGAGTGGGTATTTTGAAGTGGGATGATAATAACAGTTTTGTAGAGAAAAGGGCAGTACCTGAGGAGAGGGAACCATTTACATTGTCAGCTGGTTTGGGGCCAGGAAGCGAAGTTGGTGTTCAGCAGGTTAGTGGAAAGGGGTTAAAGGAGCAGTGATGAGTCTCATGGACAGGATGAGCTTGGAGGTAGCATTAGGAGAAATAAAGGGGTTCAGGGATAGGACAGCAACAGAAAGGGGCCAACCAACAGAGACAGTGAAAAGATGGTTTTAATCTTAAAGACAAAGCCCAGGAGCTCATCACACTTATTATTGGAGGCAAGGGCAGGGCAAGAGGGACTGAGCAGGGTGATTAGAAGTGGACAAAAGCTGCCAATAGCTATCGGTGCTTTCTAGAATATTCTGAACCGGAGTAGTCTTGGCAGAGAAGGGAAAGGCCTGGTAATACTTGATGTGGTCCAACCTAGTCTGGCAATGTATGGTCGAAACAGCTGTGTCCCAGATATGTTCAAGTGTGCATTCCTTGGGCTTGAGAGGGTAAAATGTTTAAAGGTGAGAATCAGAATTATAAGGGTAGATATAGAGAAACTATTTCCTCTGGTGTCAGTATCCAGAACAGGGGGCACAATCCCAAAATCAGAGCCAGGCCAATCAGGATGAAAAATCAGGAAACATTTTTGACACAAAGGGTAAAAGGCTGGTGGCGTGGGTCAACTGAAATTTTAAGACTGAAATCCATATATTTTTGTTAGGTGAGGGTATGAAAAGATATGATTCAAAGGCACATTTAACCAAATAACTCTAGCAAAGCAAATATGAGAAGGAAAGAGCGAGTAAAGCAAAAACAAAAATAACGAACAAACCTGATTCCCAGATTCATTGTTTCAGCAGTTCCAATCATACTAATAGCTAGAAGCATGTTGTTACAGATCTTTGCTGCCTGTAAACGAAGGTCACAATGGATGAAAGTGGTAAATAACTTTAAAATGATGTGTGCACTTAAATACCAAAAAAACAAATTCCTGCAACGATTCAAAATGTTGTCAGGAAATTTAAAATGAGCTGACCTGGAAGTATCTTAACCTTCAGTTACTCCTGAAACAACCAGCTCGATTTACAGTTATAAACCTCCCAACTTTGAGTGAGAAATTTCACTTCACTAACAGTGCAAAATGGGTAAATTAGAAGGCCGTTTTACACCCTACCCAATTATCGACTCTATTGATTTCTAGAAAATAAAATTGGATGGAGTGTAAAGCAGGTTGCTGATTCGCTGTTATTCATTTTGTGCTACCGCCAAATTCAAACTACATCACCCCCTCAAGTCTCTTCTGAGATGGGCAGCACATGCTGTATATTATTGACACTTATTAATTTAGCAACCCCATTTAGCTATAATCTCCATGCTTTACATTTACATTTATTAACACTTACAAAAAAAACCTACTCAAAGTGAGATTCTGACACTAGGGAGTATTTAACTTGATCAGATGACGTGGTTACATACTCAAATCCAATTTCTCCTTTTCATTACCTGTCCAGTTCCAACCTCTCCACAGTAAACCACATTGGTTCCCATGCAGCTCAGCAATTCTTTGGCTGCATTAAATTCTCCTTCCAATCCCCCGACCATGAACGTGAGGTTGCCAGCCCGTGCAGCCCCGACACCTGAAAGAGTCACATAACCATTGATATTAAAAGATTTGTAATTTTTTTTCCTTCATCCCTTCAACATGCCTTATCTAAAAACAAGCACAATAATTACACAAGCATAGTCAAAGCTTGCGAACAGAATTCGATTAATCATAGGCCAAGTTTTTATTCTGGACCAGGGATTGATAAATAGCTTCATAGTGTCATTTATTAGACCTGAACTAATGCTGACAACACTCCTCAGCTGGTTAATCTTTCGACAGCTGCAGTTTTTCAGTTGTATAAACACTTATGTTAGATGAAGGAATAATACATTAATACAGGCAAAATGTAATTTGGGAAATGGTTGATAAATCTTTAGTAACAAATCCTTACAAAAATATTCTATACATCAATTCCCTCACCAGCTCAAATGTGAAGGAAGGTATTTTTGTTAAAAATCAAATCTGTGCATCTTATAAGGTCTCTTAGTAGTGAACGCAATTCAGGTCGCAGGTAATGCAATATAAAAATTACCTTGAATGTCTGTTCATCAAATATCTAGCCTTCTAATAAAAAAATCTGCAGCTCATTTCAAGCATGAATAGTTTAGTCCTCTCTTCTCTTTCAAACCTCAATCATTAATACAGCTCTTTAAAAGCTAACACCAACCTTTCACTGGTCTAATGGGTTCAGTTCAATCCCCATTTTACAACAGCAGGTTCTGGTTAGTATGAAGCTGTCTGAATTTTGCCTGCTTCTTATTTTAGGTCCTTATTGTAGTTAAAGAAGAAATAAAAGCTCAAGTAAGCTCTTAAGGATTTTATACACACTTCTTACTTGAAGTGCTAGACGGATGAAAGTACGTTTCACCAAATGATGACAATTCTTGGAATTCGATTAATTCCAATCTGAAAATGTTGATTTCAAATTCCACCGACAGTGAAAATGTATTTAGCAAATATATTTCAGCTGTTTTTGTAATGGATACATCAGGTGCAAAGTAAAGTGATGCAGAAGTGACACTTAGTATGCAATGTCTGCACTGCTGTCTTCAAAAGGTAATCAGACACAATCATTTTCTACAGATGCAGCTTCACTAGGGGCTGCTGTCACTGGAGCCATTTACGACTTGTTATGGTGTCTCTATTGTTTACCAATGACATTTTCTGAAAGGGAGACAGCTGGGATGGAAGGCTGATAGCAAAAGAACAATATAATCCTGTGAAGGTAATCAACAAACTTGTGTGTGTTAATTAACTTTACACTTTATCATGTTCAATTAGTTTTCTTTTCTGCCAAAGATAAGCATGCACAATTGGTTTAAGACCATGCCATGTTTTATTTGTAACCAGTTTCTGGTGTCGTTCCCATTTCTGTGTTTGACAGTTCTCCAGAGGCTTCATATGCACAGATGTATGACTCTGTGTATGCCTTAGCCAATCTAAATCAGTTTAAAATACACCTCTTTATTTAGGGACTGATTTAAATCTTCATGCCTATTCCCTATATAAGGGAAACTGAATTCTGCAATCCTATTCCACAAGATATTATTGCTATATATTGTTAAAATAATTTACCTATTTCTTTTGTGTCTATCCCTCTACGAGTGTCACTTTGTATTCATACTACATTGCATCTGTTTATGCACTCTGCTTATTAATATTTTATCTTTTTGATTATATTTCATGGGTGATCATTTTCTGATCGAGTCTCAAAAGGTATCAGCTCTCTGCACCCGCCCAAACCAACTCCCCCCACCCCCCACCATTGATCATCTCTCACTTAGTTATAGTTAGAAAATTATAGTAAAATAAAGTCAAATTAACTTAGTTTCGCATAACACAGCTATACGACTAGTCCCCTCTAGTTGCCAGTCAGCGGACTGTCTTCAGTTTCTTGCAATCAGGGTGAAGGTTCAGGTCCTAAAGTCTGATCCTGTGGTTGAGGATGTATTTGGCATCACCATATTTAGTTCTTTTTAATTATGCATCTTTTAAATATATGTGCATAACCTTGTACTGTGCAATTTATTTTTCCCACTTTAGATTCAATCTGTGGTAGTTTCAAGAAAATTAGATCCAGAATCAGTGCATCAGCATCTTGCTTCTCTGAATGAACCAAAAACATGAAAATAAAAAAAATGTTGGGCCTTTGAGAATTCACCCTTATTACAAACACATGCAACTTGTAAAGACAAACAGTACAGTTTAAAGTTAATTGTGGTAAAAATAGGGCAGAATTTTAAATGCCAAAGGGAGGACGTAGTCAGGTGTGGGTGGGGGGGTTCAAAGTTCCGAAAAACATCAGTGGTCAGAAACCCAAGGTGATCCTGCTCACTTCCAGGTTTAACCAGGGCACGTTTGGGGGTGAATGGGAAACCCATGTGGAGCTGTTACATCATTTAAATATTTAATGAATCAATTATTTGAGTCTTTAAACCTGAATTCTAGCTTTAGCAGCTAGTGCACAGGTTTCATGAGCTGCGTAGAACTTGCCAGGGTGAACAAGGCAAGAGCACAGCGGGGAGCTATGGATCATTGAAGCCGATGGTCTTAAAAGCCTTAAAACAGTGGAACTGCATAGATGCCAGCCTTGCCTATGTGAAAGGCGTGTGCTCACAGCACTTGTTCTGAGAATGTGCCTTCACTGCTTCACAGGCGATTTCCAAATGTTTGGAGTCATTTCACCTAACTTGGACTTTTCTTACCTTGATCTGATCATCTTTGCTGTCAGTTTTCACTCTAATTTGGGAGCAGCTTATGTGGCTTGACCTTGAATCTCTGAAGATGAACAAGAGGAGATGGACCAGCAACATCAACAGCACTAGCAGCAGCACTGGCTGCCTTCTCCTCAGTCACATTTCACTCCACAAGACAGACAGGATCAACACAGAGCTCCAGAAGGAGATGATCACCCAATATTGGGTCTATCAGCAGAGGATCAGCTTTCTGGACATGTATGAGCAGCAGTGCCTCTTAAGGATCAGGCTTTCACAACAACTTGTTGCTGACACTTGCAGCCTCCTTCACAGTGGACCTGGTGGGCATACATTCCCAGTAGCTGTCAAGGTGACTATCACTGAAGGTCCCTACCACCCACCTTTCCAACCCTCATTCTCAGTTTCTCCCTGTAGTTCTGCATGCTCTTCTACTAAGGGGAGAAAGCAGAGTTACACGTGAGAAATGGATTCTGCAGAAGGGTGCAATGAGAACATTTGAGGATGGTGACTGTGAGACATGGGTGTACAATGCTAAAAGATGAGGGTGACTGAGTATTGGTTGCTTAGATTTGGAGATGAAGAGATGTCTGGAGAGGGTTGAATGGACCTGCAGTTTTGGTCTGAGGGATGCTGTACACAGCATGAGTCGTCATCATGCCCGCAGCATTCAGAGATTGGATCTCATCGAAACGCATAAAATTCTGACAGGGTTTGACCGACTGGATGCAGGGATGATGCTTCCTCTGGCTGGGGGGATCCAGAACAAGGGGTGACAGTTTCAGGATGCAGGCAATTTAGGACTGAGATAAGGAAAAACTTCTTCCCTCAGATGGTGGTGAACCTGTGCAATTCTCTACCACAGAAAGCTGTGGAGGTCAAGTTACTGAATATATTTAAGAAGGAAATGGATTATTGGACTCTAAAGGCGTCAAGGGGTATGGGAAGAGAGCGGGAGTATGACGTTGAGATAGAGGATCAGCCATGATCATACTGAATGGCAGAGCAGGTTCGAAGGCCTAATGTTTCTATGGTCAGGAAACTTAGAAACAGGGTGCTCATGCCGTGGCTGCAAGCAGGTTTACATGAATAACGTTACATCTGGGAAAGATCTTGTTGTCCAATTTCCTCAACTTTAAGAAAATACTTTTCTTTCAGACTGAAAAATGCTACGCTATAAGGTTTATAATATATCTAGTCTCAATGCACACTAGACAAATGTTTTGATAATATCAAACTGGAAAGGGAAGTTGAATATGGGGAGGCAGCCAAGAGCTACAAAATAAGTTAAATAAAATATGTATGTTAATAATGAAATATAATGTGGACAAGTGGAAATGATTACACCCATCACTGGGTCAAAATCCTGGAACTCCCCACCTAGCAGCACTGTGTATCTATGCCACACAGACTGCAGTGCTTCAAGGCAGCAGCTCATCCATGTGCTCGCTGACCTTCCATGGCTCCGGGATAACACTTCAATTTGTAAATTCTCATCTATGTTTTCAAATCACTTCATGGCCTTGCCCCTCCCTACCGTTGTTATCTCCTCCAGCCCCACAATCCTCCAAGATATCTGCACAACTCTCACACTGGCCTTATTTATCTCAATTTTAATCACTCCATCGGTGGCCCTGCCTTCAGCTTCCTCAGTCCTAAACTCTTGAATTCACTCCCTAAACCTCTGCACCTCTCTCTTTCCCTTTAACATGCTTCTTAAAATCTACCTCTTTGATCACACCTTTGGTCATCTGCCCTAATGTTACCATGTGACTCAGCGTCAAAATCTGCTTTATAATGCTGCTATGAAGCATCATGGGATTTTTATTAGTTAAAGGTTCGATATAAACACAAGTTTTGTTGCTGGTGTTATTGTTGTCGTCACCAAGTCAAAGAAAGTCATTTCAGCTCTCGCCAGAGTCGTAAGACTGTCAGGGGGCTGGGCTATGAGGAAAAGACTGGAGAAACTTGAGCTATTTAAGTCTTGAAAGAAGCCAACCAAGGAGAGACCTTTTAGAGGCAGGAAGAATAGTAAATGTGTTACAGAAGACAAGTCCAAGACATTACTTCAAATTAAATTATTATGCAGGAGCGTAAGGAATAAGCTCAAAGTAGCAAAAGGCAAATTTACTACCAATGTCAAGATATCACTTTATACAAAGAATGAACAGTATTTAAAAAGATATCTGGATAGAATATTGGAGGCAGCAAGGTATTTGAGGAGATGGGACCTGTATTTTGTTTTCATGAACACAGTCTGATTCTCAAATTCTATGCAACATCCATATATCGTGCAATCTTGTAAGAAATGTGCAAGATGGTGGATTGCTATAGTGTCAGGCCCAGTGCAAAAAACAAGGAATTAACAATACATCCCAGGAGCCATTGTATGCCCCAAACAGCCTGAATAAGGCTCCTTGGGTTGATTAACTACATGTGAAGAGGTTTTATATTGCTAATACTGACCACACACCCTTCTTCTTCTGAATCTTGAACCACCAGAACAACCACCACACATATTTTATGCACAATATGCTGTTTATCACAGGCATGTTGCCTGTGTAGCCATTTGCATCTACAAATGGTGGTTGAAGAGTTAAACTAATGAGAGTGCATGCATAATGTAACCAGGCTAGCACACGTGAGATAAAATTTTAAGAATTGCTGATGCTGGGAATTTGAAACAAAATCAGAAAATGCTGGAAAAACTCAGCAGGTCGGACAGCATCTGTGGAGAGAGAAACAGAGTTAATGTTTCAAGTCCGTATGACCCTTCTTCAGATCTGCTGAGTTTTTCCAGCATTTTCTATTTTTGGTTCAGAGAATACTGGAATTACACAAGATTTAATGGGCCACTTTGCTGCAGCAATTGGACTATTAGTTAGACTTGCCCTTGCACTGTTCACCTCAACACATTTTTACGGAACAATGTGTTGAAAAAGTGAGTTGAGAATGGTACAGCAAGGGAAGCAGGTCATCTGGAACTTGAGAAAAAAAATTAGATTGAGATTTTAAAAAATCTGTTGTCTTTTTTCTCTAATTTGACAATCTTAAAATATAAAATTAATTCCTTCAAGAAAGAGTCTCCATACTTGTCAATTCTCAGTGTCCCAAGTGGTTGATTGTTAATTATTGCCAATCACATTGCCAAAAGAGTATGTATGCCCCAAATGACTAAATTGAATATTCTTGTGAGGTTAGTTTGATCTACTGCCCAAATACAGCAACTTCAGGGCATGCAATGTGTTTCAGTGGTGAATCAAGCAGCAAAATTGTTTTCGCAAAGCTAATGACAGAGTTGCACAACTCAGGCAGCAGCTTTTGGATATTTGACATTTAACTGCATATTTGCTCCTTGCCTCAATCTGCTGTATCACTTACACGTAAATAATGGTAAGGGCAATTAGCCTCACCATTATTTTGACAACAAAATCTGGCCCAACATGCTGCCAGCTGGATTATACTCAAGACACAAGTAGGTCTTCTGCTTTCCTCTGAACATGAAGGTCATTGTAGAGTCACACAGATCCTGTAAGATGTAAGCATCTACCCATGGACAATGGTGTATTGAGATAAAAAAACAAAAAACTGGGGATGCTGGAAATCCAAAACAAAAACAGAATTACCTGGAAAAACTCAGCAGGTGTGGCAGCATCGGCGAAGAAAAAAAAACGAAACATCAACTTTTTTCTTCTCCGCCGATGCTGCCAGACCTGCTGAGTTTTTCCAGGTAATGGTGTATTGAGGTTTGGAGAAGACCAGAGGACCTAGTGGATGCACAAGGATAACATGGTTAAAGAAGTTAGGCAATTTTATTGAATGCACCTCAATGAGTATACTAATTCTATGGATGAAAAGTTACAAATGGAAAATGGCACAGATTTGCAAATTAACTTCTCTTCCCTTCTTGAGATCACCTGGACGTTAATCAAATTCAAAACAAGTGGGAGAAGAAATGGAGGCAGCAGGAAGGAAAAACTCAAAACTTGTTAGGATTAAAATTGGTCAAATTTTTAAAAGAACTAAGGTCTATCATAGGATCCCACAAAAGCTTTTTAATGGAATATTTATCAGAAAAACAATGAGAAGCGCAAAAAGAAATGCAAATTAAAACAAATAATATTTTGCGAAAATGCTGTCAGCCCTATAGTTGGAAGCAGTGTCTCTGCTGCATTTACAAAGTTGGGCCTATTGGCAGCAACACTTCACTCCTCTGGTAGCCCCACTTCAGGGACTTAAAAACAATCTATGTGGTTCAATGCAGCACTGAGGGAGTGCTGCATTGTTGGAGATGAAATGTCAAATCAAAGTCCAGTATGTCTGTTCAAGGGATCATAGAAGGTCCCTTGGAATTATTTGAAGCAAGTCAGTAGAATTTTTGGAGTGCCTTGGCTAATATTTATTATACTACTACTACTACTTGCATTTAGATATGCCCTTCACGCATGAAAGCATGCCAAGATGTTTCACAGAGGCTTAATCAAAATAAACGGACACTGAACCAAACGGAGAGGAGATACAGAGGGGTAACAAAAAGCTTGGACAGAAAGGGTTTTTAGGGAAGATCTAAAAGGAGACAAATGTGGAGAGGCAAAGACAGGTCATTCAACATCTCCACTGATCATTTATCACACTGCTTTCTGTGTGTGCAAATTGGCTGTTGCATTTGTAAAACAACAGTAGCGTCACTTCAAAAGCGATTCATTAGCTGTAAATGTGACGTCCTGAGGATATGAAAGTCGTTATATAAATAGAAATTCCTCCTATGTGTTCCACTGGATTTTGTTTCCACTTCATGACAATCTTGAGTACCGATCCTTGAGCAATCAAGTATATGGTATCTTGAACAGTACTTTTCAATAAAAAAATTAATACTTTGACATTTTTAGAAATAATTATACACAGGCCTCAATCTTTCACATGCAGATTCAATGAGGCTTTTTTAATTGATTTTATTTTTTCTTCCAATAGCATTTTATATAAGATATGAATTTGGCATTGAAGCAAAGACTTCTCACTGACAACAGGAGTGAAATGAATTAAATGGAGATGGCACAGACAAGAGCTATATGCTGTAAGATAGTTATAATTGATGAAGGATGAATTAGAAAAGTAATTTCCCCCCACATGCATACATATTCATGACTCAGGTATATTGTTTATGGAAAGTAACAGATGAAAGAAAGTGCAAGGAGGGTTTTTTTTGGTAGGGAGGGGGTGTTTGGTGGAATTCACTGTTGCAGTACAATTGTATCAATGTAAAACTTAACTTTATTGATCTTTTAAAGTTAATTAATCTAAAGCTATTTAAAATCCCTACTATACATTAAGTAACTCAAGATAGCATGAAGCCAATATTATAATGAAGATGCAAACTATACTAGATTTACTTCTGCCTTCTTTTCAGAAATGAACTACATGTTAGATGTTTGAAACAAAAACAGAACTACCTGGAAAAACTCAGCAGGTCTGGCAGCATCGGTGGAGAAGAAAAGAGTTGACGTTTCGAGTCCTTCGACAGAGTCATGAGGACTCGAAACGTCAACTCTTTTCTTCTCCACCGATGCTGCCAGACCTGCTGAGTTTTTCCAGGTAATTCTGTTTTTGTTTTGGATTTCCAGCATCCGCAGTTTTTTTGTTTTTATCTCTATGTTAGATGTTTGGTCTTTTTTTCTTTAGTCATCACCCTTTCTGGGGTTCTGAAGAATACAGTACACAGTAGGTGATTTCAGATATAAACATAAAAACCATATGTTCATATACTATTCGATGCTTAAAACCACTTTGGTCAATTTTATTAATACATATTTTGTAAGGACAGTATTACTCATTTAAAACACAATAGCCTTTTCACTGCTAAGAGCAACACCAAATGGCTTACCCAAAAATAAAACAAAAAATTAAAACTGCAATAAAAGTAATTTCTCTGTTGGAAGCAGAAAATCAGTCAGTCGATAGATGCATTCATTATTACTGAGTGGCCTTTACTAGTTAGCTGCAACACAGTCCAGAGCTGGCAGCTGTTGCAATTGTGGCCTTGGTTCATTATTTGCCCATAATGACCATCAAACACCAGTCAAAGTCAGATCAGAACAACTGTCAGCAGGACTTTTAATTAGCCTGGGTTTGAATTCTGATAACTATCAGAATGGCATGCTAACATAGCAACATAGAGCTTGGGAACAGAAAAAGACAGAAGGTAAGAAAAGCATGGAAAAGCCAAACTGGGTCTTTTTGACTAAACAGACAGAATCAAGAGGGGAAGAAAAGTTAATTATTACCCATAATCAGCAATTATGATTTGGCAAGAGAGCTTTCTTTAATGAACTGCTCTAATGATGAAGAACCAACATCTACTGAAATATAATAGCACATTAGCATAACTGTGTATGCAAAATACATAGATGTGCTGCCACAACCTACTTGTCATTGAATGATTAAGCACGAATTCATAATTAGAAAAATCCACAGTGTAATTTATTGCCCTCTCAGATGTTTCTGGTTCATTAATAGGCTACAACTGAACAATGACCTCTAGTGGGCTACAGTTTCCTAATTCTTCCGCTTCTCTCAAACAAGAATAAACTGAAAAAGGCTCCTTGCTTGGTTGTAAAAGCAATTTAAAATTCACAAATTAACAAATTATAGTTCTAACACTTCTTCAGAGATATTAATAATTTGTCCATCAAAACAGTGTTAAGTGTTTTATGCCAATTTATCCTACAACAATTTATACGATGAATTCAATTTTTTCCTCATTTCTATTTAAATAGAAATTTCAGATTGTTCCACACTAGCTTGATTCAAAAATGGAACACTACACTGTTAGATAGCTTGTGCGTAACAGCAAAATATTGTAACATAAATATTGCATTATATTTGATTGGAATAGAGAGAAAGAACATAGACACAACTCAACATATACAAAGTTTGCCCTTCTCCTCCGTGGGCTGAATATTTCTTTTTATGTTTCACCTGGCAAGAAGGGGGTGGCATAGTCCTGGTCTGATTGCTCTACATGTAATTAATACCATTCTATAATGAGTAGGCAGGAGGCACACATATGTAAGATCATGAAGCTCATTTTCTCTTTCTCTACGCACACACAACCCCCACCTCATCACAAGAGACGTGAATGTCTTGTATATATACACATACATATGTATATTTATAAAAAAAAACACCCAGTCAGGACAGAGAATCAATTGAAGCTTGCCTCTTGGATTGTAAATCCAAGCTCTAACATTAATAATTAGGCTATTCTTGACGCAATGTAGGTTTAGTTAAACGCTATCACCATTGCTGCACAAAAAATTAGAGCACATGTTCATCTGGGAATCAGTACCAAAACAATGGAGGTAAAGCATTATGTATGGTAGAATTTGCTCTGCATTTTCACAGGCTTAGACAAGCTAACAAATGAAGAATACTGATTTAAAAAAACACTTTCCAATGGATACTCAAAGTAAAAACATCTCAATTGAGCCAGGAGGAGAGCATAAACCTGCTACTCAGTAGACATGGTTGTCTCCAGGAAATATGTTTCAGGAAAGAAAACAAAAAAAATTAAGTGGACTACCCCCACCAAAAAAAAAGGCAGGCCTTGAGGTTGTTGGACTCCCGTAATATATGTGGCACCAAAACCTGGGATACAATTGCATGGAACAAAAACTTTTTGATTACTGAAGTTGTTACAAGTTCTAAAATATGCAACTTCTAAAACATGCATTTGCTCAGAATCAGCACTTCATTGTGGTAAACCTGACAATGACAATAAGACAAAATTATATGATACAGAAAACCGCTACATTTGAACTATTCTAATAAAATTAAAATTACAGTCTTACCAGCTGTACCCCAATCCAATGCAGAAGTGAAAGCCAGTCTTTACTTTATTGCCCAACTAACATAAACAACTGAATAAAATTACAGGAATACACCAGGATAAGGGCATTTATTTCTTCATTTTAGAAAACTTCATCTAAAACCAAATTTAAAAAAAATCCCTCCCCATGTGGAATTTCTTCAACCCCTTGAAGGCTGGCATCTGATGCTGAGCAATGGCTTCAACATCACCACCAACCCCCACTGGCAAAAACATGATCGGCGTCAAATTTTACATACTCATCAATGTGAATAGTACAAAGGTGACCCCACAATTGGTCATTTGTCAGCCTATCAAAACAAAAAAAAAAAAATAGCAGTGTTATAGGATATTTGGGTCTGATGGATCCGCATAGCAGTCCTGGCCTGGAATTTCCGTTTAGCTAAAAGATGGTTCAGGAGAGAAAATGGGGAAACGTGGCAGCCAAGAATATTCTTTTTCTGCTGCTATGCATCTATTTTCTAATGTGTTAAGTAGATTTTTCACAAAGTGTACATACATATTCATTTTTATATGATGTAAATCAAATAATTGCTACATTGGATATCTTTTGTGAAGTCCTAAACTTCTAAGGATTAACTAGTTTCCTTCTAGTTTTATTACAGTTCATAATGTCTGTAGCACAGCGAGACAAAGACTAAAGGAAGCTCATGGAAGTGTAAAATCAGGTGTTGTGTGTAAAAGGATAGTAGGTTAAGCATCAATAAACTCAGTTTCTGAAAAAAATTAAGCACTTTAAAAAAAATCAGTAGCTTTAAGAGGCTGTCCTATGCAGTAGAACAAGTAGCTTCCTGCCACACCAGAGAACAGTTCTGATGTCATTATGAAGTGCCTATGACCCCCAGCAAGAAATATTATTTGGATCCATGTTACTAAACCTGACCTGTAGCACTAATTGCTCCATTAGTAGAATGCCTAACAGCGTGTGAACAGCCAGGTTTTTCCACCCATATTTTTTCCCCCTTTTCTCTTGGAGGAGTCCCAACTGTTGCCATGTATAAAAAAATGAAAACAATCATATTGTTATTTTGTTTAAGGAAGCAGCTAGATATCTAACAGCAAGTTAGGAAAACAGCGATTTTCATATGTTTAAATGGCTCAAAATATTAAGAAATGGGCGTTTCTGGTTCATATACCCAGTTTCTTGGCAAAAGCAAGTTTTAAAGCTCTCCTAATGACTCTCAGTAGTGAATTGTTATGCTGTGCTGGTCATCCCTGCTGGCTTCGCTCACTGACAACTGGCTTGAAGAGAAAGTCTACCAGGGCTGCTGCCTGTCAGCAGCCACCAGCTGGTCTACCAGGGTTCTGTGGTCATAGGGAACAGCTGACACTCTGGGCATTGCTAACCATGCTGAGAAATGTGCCACCCAGCTGCTGTGTGGTCATGTCCATCTGGAGATCCTCGCCAGACAAATCTCTACGCTTGTCAGATCTCTTCAGCCGGGCTTGTTACACAAATGCAATTACTCAAGTGTGCCCTATTACAGCCAGCTAACTACTCTTCAAACTAATCTTAAACAGACAGGCAATTCACATTTTTTTCTCTCATCAAAACTACCTCATTTACTCCTGGTTAGTAATTCTCTTGGTACAGGATGATGTGACTGCAGGGGCTCCCATATGCAGTATTTCAACTACCAAAAGGTGGCCCGCAACAAGTTCAAATATTGTTACAAGGCAATATATCTATCAATAACATGAGAAACGTATGTTCAAGTGAATTAACAGAATATGTAGTATGTTGCTCATTGGCTAATGAGTGCAAAATAATGACCATTTGATACACTATTTTTGTTCATTGATTACTGCCTATGAATTTATGCTAAACAGGTGCTGTGTCAGCCTATGGTTAACAGCAATTTCACATGCAGAAACATATTAAAAGTAACAACTTGACCATTTAATAAGGTTTAACAAAGGAGTCTGAAGAACAAAATATTAATACCTAGTTAGTGCATATGATGAAAAAAGGTTATGATATTAAAAAGTTAGCCAACAAACTCACGGGCCAGGAATTTTTCCTATGGCTGGCGTGCTGGGCTGGGGTGGACCCAATCTCTGTCCACGATTGGCTCCAGGCCGCCATTTTACGTGGGCGGACCAATTAAGGCCTACCCAGCGTAATATATGGCTGGTACCTGTGCAGGAAAGGGGAGGGGGGAGAGTTGGGGCCAGCGCTTTTTCACGGAGCTGCCTCAGGGAGATTGAATGGATATTAAAATAATTAAAGAGTCAATATAAAATTTTGTTTAAACATGTCCCCTCATGAGACTGTGTCACGACGGGGACGTGTTTTCATATTTATGAAAATTTATTTATTTATTTAATAAACTTCAGGAAACTTCATCCCTCTCGTGGATGAGGTTTCCTGAAAAACGTGAAGGCTGCTTGGGCTTTCTGCCTGCCCACCAACCTTAAGGTTTGTCAGGCAGCATTCACAAGTGGCACAATTGATTTCTTAATAGCCTTAATAGGCCGTTTACATTTCGACGAGCACACAGCTGATTCTGGCGCGTGCCCGCCGAACGAAATATCGCGCAATGACGCTGGGATGCACGCCCGATGTCATCGTGCGTCATTTTATGCAGCGGCATGTCGGGCCTGCCCCCGCACGCCAACTAGAAAATTCTGCCCATGCAGTGGTTTTTACTTGTTAAATAAAACATTTTTTGTAAAATAACAAATAAGGACTGTGAATAGAAAAGCTAGCTATATATTTGCTCAAACACGAATTGTACAGGGAACAGGAAGGCATTAGGTATCATTGATTGCTAATTTGTTAATGCTTTAAAAATTATGGACTAGATAAGACATTAATCCGAACAATTCCTCTGCTTTAACATCAATGTTTTTGCTTCATTGTCATGTTATCCATTGGAAACATAAAAGCAAAGGATTAGTCCATGTTGGTCAATATGTCCATGTTATTAACAGAAAGCTTTTTCTTACTTGGTGCAAACAAAGATTGTGCTTTAGATTCACAGTTATTTTGGTTCTATTATTTTAAAACCTGGATCATTATTAACAAGAGGTGTGAATTATTATAAATTAATGCATCCCAGAGGAGCTGCAATGAGTTACAAATGTAGGTACTGTTTGATTGTTGAAAAGGCAATCTTTGACTCAGCTACTGCAGAGCTTGGCTTATGGTAGCTCTATCAAATCACTGATATTATTCTATGACACATCATAACAATTGTGAATTGCATACCCATGCTGTTAGGGAGTTCCAGGGTTTTGACCCTGCAACAGTGAAGGAACAGCAATATATTTCCAATTCAGGATGGTGTGTGGCTTGGAAGGGAACTTGCAGGTGGTGGTGTTCCCTTGTGTCTGCTGCCCCGGTTCTTCTAAATGGTAGAGATCACAGGTTTGGAAGGTGCTGTCAAAGGAGCCTTGGTGAGTTGCTGCAGTGCATCTTGTAGATGGTACACACTGCTGCTACTGGTGGAGGGAGTGAATGGTGGTGGTGGATGGGTGCCAATCAAGCGGGCTGCTTTGTCCTGGAAGGTGAGCTTCTGGCTGTTGATGGAGCTGCACTTATCCAGGCAAGTGGAGTATTCCATCACACTCCTGACTTGTGCCTTGTAGATGGTGAACAGGCTTTGGGGAGTCAGATGGTGAGTCACTCGCTACAGGATTCCCAGCCTCGACCCGTTCTTGTGGCCACAGTATTTATATGGCTAGTCGAGTTCAGTTTCTGGTCAATGCTAACATCAGGATGTTGATAGTAGGGCATTCAGTGATGGTAATGGCATTGAACGTCAAGGGAGATGGTCATTGCCTGATACTTGTGTGGTGCAAATTTGATCGAGTGTGCCTAGCAAAACTGGAGTCAATGGGAATCAGGGAAAATTCTCCACTGGCTGGAGTCATACCTAGCATAAAGGAAGATGGTTGTGGTTGTTGGAGGTCAAGCATCTCAGTTCCAGGCCATTGCTGCAGGAGTTCCTCAGGGTAGTGTCCTAGGCCCAGCCATCTTCAACCGCTTCATCAATGATTTCCTTCCATCGTAAGGTAAAAAGTGGGGAGGTTGGCTGATGATTGCACAATGTTCAGCACCATTCACAACTCCTCAGATACTTAAGCCGTCAAAGTCCAAATGCAGCAAAATCTGGACAATATCCAGGCTTGGGCTGACAAGTGGCAAGTAACATTCACGCCACACAAGTGCTAGGCAATGACCATCTCCAACAACAGAGGATCTAACCATCTCCCTTTGACATTCAATGGCATTACCATTGCTGAAGCCCCAACATAAACATCCTGGGAGTTACCATTGACCAGAAACTGAATTGGACTAGACAAATAAATACTGCAGCTACACAATCATGTCAGAGGATTGGAAACCCACAACAAGTAACTCACCTCCTTGTTCCCCAAAACCCTGTCCACCATCTACAAGGTGGTGGCATTGTGGTATTGTCACTGGACTAGTAATCCAGAGACCCAGGGTAATGCTGTGGGGACCCAGGTTCAGATGGCAAAATTTGAATTAAATAAAAAACTGGAATTAATAGTCTGATGACTATGAAACTATTGCCAACTGTCGCGAAAACCCATCTGGTTCACGAATGCCTTTTAGGGAAGGAAACCTGCCATCCTTACCTGGTCTGGTCCACATGTGACTCCAGACCCACAGCAATATGACTGACTTTTAATTAGGGATGGGCAGAAAATGCTGGCTTAGGCAGTGACGCCGACGTCCCATGAATAAACAAAACAAAAGTCAGCAGTGTGATGGGTGAGTGCAGCTCCAACAACACTCAAGAAGCTCGACACCATCCAGGACAAAGCAGCTTGCTTGATACCGCACAAACAGTCACTCTCTCCACCTGTGACGCACAGTGGCAGCAGTGTGTACCATCTACAAGGTGCACTACAGGAACTCATTAAGGCTCCTTAGGCAGCACCTTCCAAACCTACGACTGTTACCATCTAGAAGAACAAGGGCAGCAGGCACATCAGAACACCACCAACTGGAAGTTCTCCTCCAAGCTACTCACCATCCTGCTCCTTCTCTGTCGCTGGGTCAAAATCCTGGAACTCCCTTTCTAATAGCACTGTGGGTGTGCAGTCCATATGGACTGCAGCGGTTCAAGGCAGCAGCTTACCACTACCTTCTCAAGGGCAATTAGGAATGGGCAACAAATGATGACCTAGCCAGCAACGCCCACATCCTATTCATGAATTTAAAAAAAAATGTCACTTGCCACTCATCAGCCCAAGCTTGAATATTGTCCAGGTCTTGCTACACAAGGGCACGGACTGCTTCAGCATCTGAGTAGTCGCGAATGGTTCTGCGCATTGTACAATCATCAGTGAACATCCCCATTTCTGACCTGTTGATGGAAGGTAGGTCATTGACGAAGCAGCTGAAGGTGGATGGGCCAAGGAATGCTGCAGTGATGTCCTGGAGCTCAGATGATTGACCTCCAACAACCACAACCATCTTCCTTTGTGCTAAGTAAGACTCCAGCCTGTAGAGTTTTCCCCAATTCCCAATGACTCCAGTTTTGCTCAGGCTCCTTGATGCCACACTTGGTCAAATGCAGCCTTGATGTCAAGAGCAGTCATTCTCACCTCATCTCTGGATTTCACTTCTTTTGTCCATGTTTAGACCAAGGCTGTAATGAGGTCAGGAGCTGAGACGCCCTGGCGGAACCCAAACTGGGCATCAGTGAGCAGGTTATTGCTGAGTAAGTGCTGCTTGATCGCACTGTCGATGACACCTTCCATCACTTTGCTGATGATTGATAGCAGACTGATAAGGCGGTAATTAGCCAGGTTGGATTTGTCCTGCTTTTTGTGGACAGACTATACCTGGGCAATTTTCCATGTTGCTGGGTAGCTGTCAGTGCTGTAGCTGTACTGGAACAGCTTGGCTAAAGGTGCGGCTTGTTCTGATGCACAAGTCTTTAGCACTATTGCTGGAATGTTATCAGGGCCCATTGTCTTTGCAGTATCCAGGTCAAGTAGTTTTCCCCTCCTGTTGATTCCCTCACCGCTTGCAGACCCAATCCAGCAACTCAGTCAGCTCTGTCACTAGTGGTGCTACTGAGCCACTCTTGGTGATAGACTTTGAAGTCCCCCACCCAGAGTACAGTCTATCCCCTTTCCACCTTCAGCGCTTCCTCCAAGTGGTGTTCAACATGGAGGAGTGCTTTCATCAGCTGAGTGGTAACCAGCAGGAGGATTCTTTGCCCATGTTTGACCTGATGCCATGAAACCTCATGAGGTCCAGCGTCGATGTTGAGGACCCCCAGGGCAATTTCCTCCCAACTATATATCACTGTGCTGCCACCTCTAGTGGGTCTGACATACCCAGGGATGGTGATGGTGGTGTCTGTAAGGTATGATTCCGTGAGTATGGCTATGTCCAGTTGATGCTTGACTAGTCTGTGGGACAGCTCCCCAATTTTGGCACAAGCCCCCAGATGTTATTAAGGAGGACTTTGCAGGGTCAACAGGGCTGGGTGTGCTGTTGTTATTTTCATGCCTAGGTGATGCTGGGTGGTCCTTCGTTCCTTTTAGACTTCATAAGTTTGACACAACTGGGTGGCTTGCTTGGTCATGTCAGAGGGCATTTAGGAGTCAATCACGTTGCTGCAGGTCTGGAGTCACATGTAGGCCAGACCAGGTAATGATGGCAGATTTCCTTCCCTAAAGGACATTGGTGAACCAGGTAGGTTTTTCTCACAATTGAAAGTGGTTTCATGCTTACTATCACAGAACCTAGCTTTTTAATTCCAGATTTATTAAATGAACTTAAATTCCACCAGCTAACGTGATAGGATTTGATCCTGTGTCCCCAGAGCATTTGCCTGGGCCTCTGGATTATTAGTCGTACACTACACCGGCCTAGTATTTCATCCAGTGATCAAGGAAATTAAGGCTAGGGGGAAGATGGTGGCATAGTGGCAATGTCACTGGACTGGTAATCCAGAGGCCGTGGCTAATACTCTGGGAACATGGGTTCAAATCCCACTTTGGGGACATGGGTTCAAATCCCACCATGGCAGCTGGTGGAATTTAAATTCAATTAATAATCTGGAATTGAAAAGCTAGTCTCAGTAATGGTGACCATGAAACCATTGTCAATTGTCACAAAAACCCATCCAGATCACTAATATCCTTTAGGGAAGGGATACTGCCATCTTTACCTGGTCTTGGCCTACATGTGACTCCAGATCCTCAGCAAATGTGGTTGACTTTTAAATGCCCTCCAAAATAGTGCAGCAAGCCATTCAGTTCAACGGCATTTGGGGATGGGCAAAGAATGCTGGCCTTGCCAGTGATGCCCACATCCCACGAAAGAATTTTTAAAATTACCAACAGTGTTTAATCTGAATGATGCAGGTAGAAGTACTACAGGATCATCAGCATTGAGGGCAGTGTTGAACGAGTGGAGAAGATATTTAAGACTTTACATTTCCAGTGCCTGCAATATATTCTTTTTGAAGGCGGTATCTGGATAAGGAACAACATTGGAGAGACCTGGAAAGTGAAAAATCACACAAAATTCATTTTTCATTGCATCTCAAACTTCAAAACCTGTACCATTAAACACCCCACAGAGCAAGTTTATTGGATGTATTAAAACTGATGCTTAGGTAGGTAAACCACTGATCTCCGTTATTGTGAATAACTGTTGCTACCCCAATCACTAACCACTTGCAGCTAAACTGGTTGTTTATTTAATTACTTAAACATAATCTGTTGTACAGCATCTTTTTGCACAGTTGTTTTGCCGTCACCCTTTATGATGTGTTTGTTCAGCTGGTGGGAAGAAAAACAAGTATCAGGCCTCACATCACTTCGCGAGTACCAAAAGTACATGACCGCCTCAATGTCCAATTGTGTTCTTGGGCTTACAACTTACTTGATTCAAAGATGAATGTTAATTCCAGTCAGCATTCATAAATTTGGAGAGAAAAATTTTTTATATAGCACCTTTAACCATAATGCAACCTTCCGAGGCACTTATAAGGAGCATTCCAAACAAACTATGATACTGGGCCACATAAGGAGATATCAGATTAAATGACCAAATGCTTGGTCAAAGAGGAAAGTTTCATTTAGTGTCTTAAAGGAGGCAAGCAAAGTAGAGAGGCAAAAAGGTGTTGGGAGGAAATTCCAGCACATTTAAATGCTTCTCTTCCAGCTCCAGTGTCCCAAGGACCCGTCCTTGGCACCCCCCTCCTATTTCTCATCTACATGCTTCCCCCTGGCAACATCATCTAAAAACACAATGGCCGGGATTTTCCAGCTGCATCATCATGGGACCCACAGCAGGAGATTCGCCGGCTCAGCCAAAAGTCCATTGACTTTCAGCGGGACTGGACGATCTTGGCAGCAGGCAGGACCGGAAAATCCCGCCAATGTCAGTTTCCACATGTATACTGGCGACCCCAAATTCGACCTCATTATCACTTTCTAAATTTTCAGACTGCATCTCTGACATCCAATACAGGATAAACAGAAATAACCTCTGATTAAATATTGGGAGGATCTTCCCCACCATTGACTCCACCCCTCTCCTAACAACTGTCTGAGCAGACTGTTCACAACTTTGGTATCAATATTTGACTCAGCACTGAACTTCCAACCACATATCCACGCCATCACTAAAACCGCCTATTTCCACCTGCATAACATTGTCCACCTCTGCCCCTGGCCTGGTTGATCTGCTAAAACTCTCACACATGTCTTTGTTACCTCTGGACTAGAATATTTCATGCTCTATTGGCCAGCTTCCCATGTTCTATCCCTTACAAACTTAAGGTCATCCAAAACTCTGATGCCCATGTCCTAACAAGTTGCATTCACCCTTCACTCTGTCCTTGCTGACCTACATTAGCTCCCAGTTAATTAACGCCTTGTTGTTAAAATTCTCATCCTTATTTTCAAATTGCTGCATGGTCTTACCCCACCCTATTTCTGTTATCTCCTTCAGTCCCACAACCTTCTGAAATATCTGCACTCCTCTAATTCTGACCTCTTGAGCATTCCTGATTTTAATCACTTCACCACTGGTGTCCATGCCTTCAGCTGCCTAGGCCCTTAGCTCTGGAATTCCCTCCCTAAAGTTGTCTGCCTCTCTCTATTCTCTCATTTAAGATGCCCCTTAAAACTTACCTCTTAGACCTAGCTATCGATCATCTGCCCTAATATCACAAAGCTCAGTGTCAAATCATTTTTTCCCTTCATGGGATGAGTTTCTCACAAGGTCAGCATCTCTTGTCCATCCCAATTTGTCCTAAGGTGGTGTTGAGCTACCTTCTTGAACTGTTGCAGTCCCTGTGCTATTGTCCTCTTATGAAGCGAGTTCCATAATTTTGACCCAGTAACACCGAAGGAGCAGCAATATATTTCCAAGTTGTGATGGTGAGAGGCTTGGAGAGGAACTTGCAGGCAATGGTGTTTCTAACCACTTGCTGCCTATGTTCTTCTAAGTAGTTGAGGTTGTGGATTTGGAAGATGCTATCCAAGGAGCCTTGCAGCAGTACGCCTTGCAGATGATGCACTCTGCTGCCACATGTGCCAGTGATGGAGGGAATGAATTTTGAAGGTAGTGGTTAAGCTGCCAACCAAGTGGATTGCTTTGTCCTAGATGGTGCTGAGCTTTTTCAGTGTTGTTGGAATGACACTCACCCAGGCAAATGGGGAGTATTCCATCACATTCCTGACTTGTGCTTTGTAGATGGTGGACAGGCTTTGGGGAGTCAGCAAGTGAGGAACTTGCTGCAGAGTTCCCAGCCTCTGACCTGCTCTTGTAGCCACAGTATTTATATGGCTGGTCCAGTCAAGCTTCTGGTCAATGATAACCTCCAGGATTTTGATGGTCAGGGATTCAGAAATTCAGCAATGATAATGTCACTGAAAATCAAGGGGAGGTGGTTAGATTCTTCTCTTGTTAGAGATGGCCACTGTCTGGCACTTGTATGGCACAAATGTTACTTGCCACTTATCAGCCCAAGCCTGAATGTTGTCCAGATCTTACTGCATACAGACTGGGACTGCTTCAGTATCTGGAGTTATCGAGGAGCTTTCCAAATAGGGGTGAACACTTTGCAGTCAGAAACAGCTTCATTATTGACCTTATGGTGAAGGGAAGGTTATTGACGAAGCAGTTGCAGATGGCTGGGTTTAGTACTTTGCTTTGTAATGCTCCTATGAAGTGTCTTGGGATATTTACTATATTAAAGCAGTTATATAATAAAAGTTATGAGTTTAAACTCAAGCAGCAATAGATACTTTGGAGGTAGTTCTATGAGGCTTCTCTGCCACCTTTGCATCTTTTTAAACAGAAAAAGAGTTGCATTTGTATTTCAACCCTATTTACCATTAACACTTTTATCAATTGAGGCTCCAGATTGAGTCATTAGACAATGTAATTGATTTCACTAACTAGAAACAAGGGGAGGAACAAAAACGTTGGTCAGAGCTGAGCACATATCTACAGATATGCTACTGGTGTAAATGACAAACCAGAAATCTCTGCTTGAAATATATCTATCTGGAAATGGAGCAAGGAAAGGAGTTGGCTGCACTGGCGTTCCATAACTTGGTACTGTATCATTCTCTGGGGGCCATAAAGGCAAGGTAGTTACGAATAAATAAATTCAATAGGGAATTCAGGTGATACTTCTTTACCCAGAGATATTAGAATGTGGAACTCATTACCATAACAAGTAGCATAAACACATTTAAGGGGAACCTAGGTAAACGTGAAGGAGAGAGGAATAGAAGGATATATTAATGAGGTTAGGAGGAGGGTGGAAGGAGGCTTGTGCTGAAATGGACCTGTTGGGGCCGAGTTATTCATTCCTAAGCTGTAAATACTACATATTTATAAAATTTGTTACATGACAAGACACAAGTTCCTCCACTATCTTTGTGAATAGTGTGAGCAGGTAGGAACACAGAACACCAAAAGCTCCACGAGCCACTGGCCCCCATACAAGTTTTTCCCATTCTTCATATTCTGCTGCTTGTGAGCAAAAGCATGGGGAAGACACAAAAGCACACCCAGGCACAAATGGAAGTTTATGTGCCAGCCACAGTGTCCACCAGGTTTCTATCTCCAGAAGGTGCAAGGACACATAACATAACAGCATAGCAAGCATCAAGCACAATCTGCTACTTTCACCCTGACATCCTGATGTGATGGGATTCAATTTATCCCTTTTGGAAGGATGAAAGGCTAAATGGCTCTGCCAAGATTCAAACCCAGAACCTTTTGGCCTGAACTAGCTAATTTGCTATTAATTTTATGACCCTTAACCCTTTTTTTCAAAAATCACATATGTGGACCTTCCTCAAATGCTTTCTGAAAATCCAGTTACACCCATTAGTTTTCCTCCTATAAGAATTCCAGTGGGTTACTGCAGTATAATGATCTCATGCTTCCAAATCTATACTTTCACGGTCTCTCCTCTTTCAGTGAGAATTAATACAATTCGATGCTTAAGCATTGTTTCTCATTACCAATGTTTGGTGAACTTGTTTATAATATTAAAGTTTAAGCTTCATTCCTACTCTTAAAATAATATTCAAAGTTCTTCAACGTTCATGTACAGCTCCTGTATTTAAGAGGCTTTAAAAATATTCAACACTCACTCAATTTATTTGAGTGAGTATTCAACACTCACTTGGTTTCTTGAGAACACATAATTTCCTAGCTTTAAGTTTTGTTTTTTTCCAGATTGATGTCCACTTGTACAATTGATTCTCAAGTCAAAATTACTGGGTCCAGGATTTAACTACAACCTTCATTTGTGAAGATCCTGTTTAATTGTTGACTATTTCCTGACCTTTGCTTTCTACATCTAACTTGAAATTTAGTTCTGTTGAAGGACTCAAAAGTTCTTCTCCGCCGATGCTGCCAGACCTGCTGAGTTTTTCCAGGTATTTCTGTTTTTGTTTTGAAATTTAAAGGAGCTGCTTAACCTTTACAATGCTGAATATTTCTAGCTATATCATATACTTCAGATCGCCAATCTCTTTTAAGGAATCATCCTCTGGAGCTGAGAGCTGAACTTTGAAAGAGACACACCTGCCTTTGAGAGAAAGTGGACCCTCACTCACTCTGCAAGATTAGCTGAATCAGGTCCATAAATCAAAGGATAACATGTTGTGTCTACATCATTCTCACACCCTCTGGTTAACATAGTCCTCTTAATTTCTATTGCCAGTTTGGGAAAAGGGAGCTTCCAAAGTGAACTCATTAATTGGATTTAATATAAAGTTTGGGACGGTGGTACTACAGTACTACAATAGGTTTGTTTTTCACTATATCAAATTCTATTAACAATTTCTTTTGGGGAAGGGACTATATAAATAAAATCAGAAAAAAGGCTTTTTCTTAAAATGTTTTTTAATAATACAGCAACTGTTTAAAAAAAAGCTTAAAAATATAACCCCATTTATGAGAAATAAAGAGCAGCAATTCAAATAAATTCCAACAACACTGCTGAACTATTTTAAGATAATTTAATAAATCTATCCAACCCAGCATTTCTTCCTTTGAGCATTTTTAGTGGCAAAGTAAATCTGGAAGAAAGGGAGATCTTAATCTTGTCTCAGTATATGAACAGACAGACAGTTTGGAAATGCGAGGGCAGAGAATGAAAACATCCAGGTCTAGGGAACGGGATAAACATTTGGCCTAAGTACTTGTGCTATTGTAAACAAAATACAAAGGCAAAGGCCAAAAAGATTAGAAGCTGGATAAACACATAAAAATGCAGCTTCAACTAAACTTTCAATCTATGTATTACTTAAGCACAGGCCCAGATTTTATGTTAGTACAAGAATAGAACCAGATCTCCTATAAAGTTAGAGCAGAGATCCTGGGCCTTGCAACCACATGTACGGAAGGCCTGACAGGCAGGAACTGGTCACTCACCTTGTGTTATTTTCTTGAGTGGGAGCATGTTTGAGGTAGTCAGAGCCTGAAAACTAGGATGTATTATTTGCATGTTTGATATAAAAAAGACCAAATCTGACAATGTAATAACTCTTATTAATAATACTCATGTGTGAATGATAACTAAGCAAAATTGTCATTGGACTAACAACCCTTTGTTGTGATGGTAACCACTAAGAAATTTGCTAACACATCATTTAGAGCAGCTTGCATTTATATAGTGCCTTTCATCTTCGTGTCCCAGGAGCTGCACAGAGGTACAATTTTTAAAAACATTATGCCGAACTAAAGGAGGAGAGATTGTAAGGGGTGATCAAACTTTTGTTCAAAGAAGTGGGTGCGTTAAAGGGAAAGAGGAGAAGCAAGACCATGATGGGATTTCAAAGAACGAGTTCAATGCTTGTGATTAAATGGAAAAATCTAGAAGGTAATTTGTCACTTTGATGCACTGAAAAACATAACACAATGAAGCATATTTTAATTGAAAGAAAATGACAAGATCTGTGGTCATACCTACCAAGTCTTCTCATCTTTTCTTTCCTCAAGTGCAACACATTGTGTTTAGCTTCCCTGCAAATGTTGTATGTCACAGGCCAGAAATATTTCTTTGTTCATTGGGCATTCAAATATCATACATAATCTCTTAGCAACCAAGAGAATCCGTTTGTAGTATGCCAAGGCTGAGAGTAGCAAACCCCTGTCAAACTGCCAGCTTGCTGAAGAATCAAGACAATACTATCTAATAAGAATTCTTCTATAACTCCATGTAGCTGCTTTCCAGATTTGCTGAACGCCTAGTGCAACATAATTGAACCCATGAAATGGTTGCTGCCCTAGTAGCATGCCCTGTAATGCCACCAGATGCTTCAGGCCTTGTTAACTGTTAACAGACTAATACATTCCAATCAAATATACAACATGCTGGTTAGAGATTGAGAAAGCTAACATTTAGTCTGCAAGCGAATAAAATCTGGGAGGACTTCCTGAAAACCTTTGTCCTTCACACACAATAGGCACAATCCCTTATGTGGTTTACACTGAAAGGTCTTTCCCATCTAGAGTTAGGATATCCTGGATTAAAAATATGGAACTTCTTAGAGAATTGTTAGACTTCACTTCATTGGCACATCTGAGTAATTAATAAGGCTGAAATTATCAAATTGTATTGTACAAACGCTTAGTGATGAAAAGTTTTATTGGGATGATATTGGAATTTGGGGGATACATTGTTAAGAAAGTCTTAAAGTTCGTATCTCTAAGCGCCAAATACTGTGATATAGCTTTAAAAAAAGAACAAACGGAGTGAACTGAAATTATCACTAAGACATTTTTGCACATTTGGGCTCCAATGAGTCCAGTTTAGCAGTAAACAGAAACCAAAGTTACAATGCTGACTGGCCAGGAAGGCAACCTGAACACTAGATATTCCAGGGCCCCCAGTCAAAAGATACAAGTTATAGTTTAGCAGTTAGAACAGAAATCAAGGCTGCATGGCTAGAAGAATGTTCTTTGGCCTAGAATATTCCAGGAACTCCGAAAACATAAATTAAGGTTAGATTGTTGTGAAGAAGCTAGGAGTGCTCTTCCCATTGGTTAAGGGTTGCAAATATTGAGTTAGGAGTAGCTAGTTGTGTTGACACAGGTGCATATACTTAGCCTAAATGTTGCAAAGCTAGCTAAAAAAAAGGATATAAAAATAGGGGTACATCACTGAGGTCTTTGCACTTGCTGAGTGTTAGCATTTGTTACGGGACAGTTGCTGGGAGGGGCATCAATCAGGAGAGCCCTTTCCAGGAGTAGAGCACTTGCTGTGAACTTAGTATTTATATAGGAAATTGCCAGTCGATGGATATTTGTCACAAGATGATAAGTTGTTGTAAGAACCCAGTAGTAGAAAGTGGCTAAACAAATTGTCACAGGGCTGAGGATTGCAGTAAGAATCCAGTATTAGGGATCACTGGATCAAGTATAGACAAGATTGCTAGGGCTAAAGAGAGAGAGAGAGAGAATACTCAGCAGACAGCTGTAAAGTGTGCAGCTCTAGCAGTTAAGTAGATTGGGAAGTTGTGCGTTGGAAAAAGATTCACTGAAGTTAAAGTTTTAAAGCTGTAAAGGGAGTTGAATGTATGTTAGAGTTAAGCTGGCTAAACTAAAATCTCAAAGGATATCATGAGTCAAGAGACCAGGTTCAAGGAATCAAGAGAAGACCCAGACGTCCCAGAATCCACAGGAAAGACAGACTGACACGCGTTGAACTTGTGTATTGGGCCATACCTCGATTAATGAAATGTTAAGTATCAATCTTTATTGTTCAAGTAGCCTTGTTAGTCATCCTTTTTGCCAATATTCTTTGACAAGAATTTTCTTACTCTTGGGTTTAGTCTCGAGTCCAAATCTCTACAGGATATAAAACTTAAATGATGTCATGCATCAGCATAGGAAGTTAGGGGCTGTACAAGGTACTGCAGTTAGTCAGAAATGATTAGGTAACAACTTTCAAGAAGCATCAGCTAAATTTAAAGACAACCAAATCAGGGGAGGTCCTTGGCTCAACCAAGTTTTTTTATTCCCCAAAATAAACTTCTCAACAGGTTTCTCAACAAGGCTAAGGATTCTCACAAAGCTCCCTGAGCTCTTATCCCACATGTCCCGAGTATCAATTTTCAGGGATGAGCATATTATCTAGTCTCTGCCAGTCAGTCCAAAAAGCAAAAAAAAAATCAACTCCTGTCCTTTTGCTTCTGCAATCCTGTCTAGACATGATGCAATGTATATTTCCCTCTGCCTGGTTTAAAAAAGTGAGCTTTAATTGTGCCAAATCAGTCCCTACTGTGAGCAAGAAACAAGCACAAAGCTGCATATGATTTAATATTATATGGAAGACTCCAAAAGGCTGCAAGCCGAGTAATACTGGAAGTACGTCCCCATCGCCACCCCTTCCCAACTCCATTGTATCATGCCTTGCACAAATAAAAGACCAGACCACCTGGTTTTTGCAAAATAATTCAAGGTCTGTTCCAACTTGTTAAACTGGGGTTCAAGGTAAAAATGCAGGTTCCATAAATAAATCAATCTCTGCTGTAAATTCATATTTATCTTAAGAATGGGAATGATTTGCTTCAGAACTTACAACAAATAACTTAGTATTTTACTATTTTGTACTGTAGATTGCATGAGTGGTCTACAGTGACTTACAAAAGAACATAAGAAAGAGGAGCAGGAGTAGGCCAATAGGCCCTTTGAGCCAGCTCCATCATTAAGTTGATCTTGATCCCACTGTGGCATTAGCTCCACTTTCCTGCCTGCCCCCTTGACTGCCCTGCCTTGAATATATTCAATGACCCAGCCTCCACTGCTTGCCGGGGAAGAGAATTCCAAACACACTAATGGCTCTCAGAGAGGAAATTCCCTATCCCCATCTTAAATGGGAGACCCCTTATTTTGGAAGTATGCCCCTAGATCTAGATTCCCCAAGAGGGAAAACATCCTCTCAGATCTACTGTGTCAAACTCCCTCAGAATCTTTCATGTTTCAATAAGATTACCTCTCATTCTTCTAAATGAGTGGAGGCCCAAAATGCTTATCCTCATAACCTATCCTCATAAAGCAAAACACTAATCTCAGAATCAGCCTAGTGAACCTTGTCTAAACTGATTCCAATGCAATTCAGTCCTTCCTTAAGTAAGGTGAACAAAAATGTGTACAGTATTTTAGATGACTTTAGGTGTGACCTCCTGAATGCCCAAGACTTCCCAACTTTTATACTCCAAGCCCCTTGCAATAAAGGCCAACATTCCATTTGCCTTCCCAATTACTAGCTGTACCAGTAGCTGACTTTTTGTAATTCATGTACAAGAATACCAGTGGTGTAAGGTTGTTTGGTGGCTCATTAGAGTTCTGGAGGCTGGTATGGTTGGACATAAACTATTTACTGACAGCTCATAATTATATACATCTCTAAGGTACAGCCCTGCATGGGTGCGGTGTTCTTCCAGATTCATCTACACATAGTCTATCATGTGACTCACTGCATCACACCATGGGCGGTACTATTCTTCAGTCCCACAGTAACACTTGTTCTGACCAAACACCCTTATACAAATCCTTACACAAGTATACTTACAACAATCTTGACTTCCATGCTGCTCCCACCTTCCCTTCAAGTCTCTGACTTTATAAATTCAGACGGACAGTCTGGAGACTTGACAATTCTCCCAGATCTTGGTCTGTCACATTTGGAGGAATAGTAGCCTCAGTTATTTTGGGTTGACTTTGTCAGTTTGGCACTAAAATTGTAGCGATGTTTCTGGCACTTGGTTGTCTCCATTTGATTCACTTTTTCCACTCCAAGTGCGTTGCTCTTTACTGACAACCCATCTGCTTTATTTGGACATTGTGGGTTTGTCCCATTCCTCCTGAAGGTAATGTTTACTCCATTCGTTCCGAGAGTGGACTCGGGTTTTCTTTTTCTGTGCGGTCTGCCATCTTTCTGGACATTGACTTGTCAAAAATGGAACCTTCACTTACTTGTTTCACAATTTCAGCCAGATATTTGGTTACTCTCTTATTTTCCAATCCCATATCAAGCTTATGAATCTTCATTCAGCTCAGCAACTACTCTGGTGAGTTCAGTTATCTATTTTAGAGTTATCTGTGAAGTCTGGATTTGCTCTTCCAGAACCCGCACCTCATCTTTCACGTTTTTCAGATTGGATCGAAGTTCAAGAACGTCATCAGTTTTGGTTGTTAATTCTGCATTCAACTGTTCTGATTAATCAGCAATTCCTTTTCCTGTTTCAGGCATTTTTCATGATCCTTAATTGATACTTCTGATACCTGAAGTTCATCCACTTCTAATTTTTCATTAGCACGCTCATCTTCTGTACATGAAAGTTGGTTCTCTACACCAAACAGCTTTTCCTTAGCAGAGCCTAATTCCTCTGTGCATCTTTTGAGCTCACGTTCTTTAATTTTACTTCTGCTAGTTGTTTCTAAGACTTTTCACACACCTTTGTGAGAACTTATACTTTCTCTTGCAACTGTTCAACTTTTCCTTGACATTCCATGTTTTTGACTTTCACTTCAGCCATTTCACGTTTCAATAACTCAATGGTTCTCAGTACATTTGAGGCATCCAGTGCTTTTTCTTCCAGCTCGAGCTTCAGCATCAGATTTACATTTTCCGATCTTATTTCTGTCTTTTCTTTCTCTGTCTGCAGCTGAGCTTTGTCCTTATCCTCCATTTTAGTTTCACTGTTGGCCAGGTCTCTCTCCGGCAAAGTATTAACTTGTTTCATTTCTGTAATCAAGCGACTCATGGCTTCATTATCCACATGCAGTTTGGAAAGCTCCATGGCTTTTCCTTCCAATGCCTACTTTTTTCCCCATTCAGCTGGTTCTTCAGCTCTTAAGTCTCCTTCTTCTTGCCTTCCTCCTGGAATATTGAACATTGTTGAGTCTTCTCTGCCAACTGGTTCTTCAGTTCATTCAGAATGACATTAAATTAATTTTGCTTCTCTTCATAACTTTTCAGAGGAACAAATTTTGACCTGAGGGATCCTTGTAGCTTATGAAGGTCGTTCAACATATTTTCCTTTTCCTTGCCAAGCTCAATTGCTTCGTTTTGAGTTTTATACTTCAGAGTCTCCTCGACTTTGTTCTGCTGGTTATCCATTCTGCCATTAATAACGCAGGAAATAGGAGCAGTAGACCGTTCAGCCGATTGAGCATGCTCTTCCATTCAAACAGATCATGGCTGATTATCTACCTCTCATTTGTTCAAAACAGACTTCACTTCTTCATGCTGCTGATGGGTTATGTACTCCTTTTGCACTTGATCTTGAAGTACAATTAGCTGTTCATTCAACTGTGTTCCTGTTGATCTCTTGCCAGCTCACGCTGCACATCAGTGCATTGCTTTGTCGCTACTGACAGTTCCAACACAGCTTTTTTTGAAGTAGTATTCAACATCTTTTTTTGACTTTTTCTGTTTCTCCAGGAGCACATATTAATTCTTCAAGAGAGTATTTCAGGGCAGCTACTTCTTAGAGTACCTTTTCCACTTGCTTGTTGTGCCTGGCTGTACCTCTGGTTGAGTTCTTCCAACTCAGCTTTGACAAAAACATTTTCCTGTGAAACAACTTCATTTTCTTTTGTAGGTTTTGTTTCTTTTCTGTTACCTCAGGTAGCTTTCCTTCATTCACAGCCAGCTGTGTGCTCCACACTGCCACCTGCTGTCGCAGTTTGGGTAATGTGTCAGCATTTTCAAAGAGTTCCATTCTTAAGCCTTATGGCTGCTTTTCATCCACTTTTCTTCTGCACCACTCTCCAACTCATGCACTTCATTGTGCTGACATGGTCTGCAATCATTTTGTGATTTTCTTCGGTGTTGTGTCCCTCAGCCTAAGTCTCCCCCAACCTGGGATCTCCTGTCTCTCTTGCCCTGGGGCCTCCTTGCCCCTTCGGTGCTTTATTGGAAGTGTTCTAGACATTTTTTTTTTTAAAAAAAGGTCTACACTCTCCATAACTTGCAGTTTAAACTATTTGTCAAAAGCTTCTAATCTCTCACCAATGCATTTGAGGATTCATCTATACCTTACCTTAGGATTACTTCATCTGAAAATATACGAAACAAGTATAAAAATATATTAACTTGTACTTATTCTGATTTCTTGATTATTCCTGATGCAATCCTTAGGTTTAATTTTTTTTCCATTAAGCCCAATTTTGGGTCTGGTTTGGCTCTTGCATTAACCTAAATTGGCCTGGTAACGTTACTTTACTATCCATGGCTGTTTTTCTACACAGGGGAATATTACTTCACAGTATGTTGCCCTTTTTCAAATGGCTGTGCAGTATCTGTTTTTTCTTCTCCTTGTTCTTCCGGTGCTTGTCAGTTTCAACAGGCTCCTGTTGCTCTTTTAACTTTTCCTCTCTGCAGGAAACCTACAAAACAAGAGGTTTGGGCCATCTAGTGAACTTTTGCCTTCTGTTTTTAAAACTTTTTTCATTCAAGCTCAGCCACCACTTTTTATGGGACTGGCCGTGGACCTTTGCTGCAGCTTTCTTCCATCTGCGCTTTGGAATGCTAGTGCTGTTCCTGATTTCTGCCTATTTCAAAAGGTCATTCTGTCTTTGACTCTGCAATCTGTAGGTATTCACAATGGACCTCCGTGGATTCCTCAGCTGCACAGTGGATTTCATTTCTGCTGCCTTTCAGCCTTTTTATATCCATTTTTGAATTTTGATCAGCCTTTTTGTGATCAACCAAGGTCCCTTGACTCTGTGCTCGATCAGGTCTGGCAACAGACCTCCACATGACCTGGAGGAGTCCTTCAGCCTCCACATCTGTGCCTTCAATTTAGGCACACTTCTTGCAGATCAGACTGTAGTTTCTTTAGTTTTTCAGGCTTTGAGATCCTGGGTTCCTTCTCCAGCTTCTTTGGGATTTTGGGGTCCATCCTTCACCGCCACCATGTTGTAACATAGTTTTCCATCTCACAAAGAGTTCTGAAGGCTGGTATGGTTGAACAGAAACTGTTAATTGACAACTCATAACAATATACATATCCAAGGTACAGCCCTGCGTGGGTGCTGTCTTCATCAGACTCTACTAAACACAGTCCACAATCATGTGACTCTTCACATCATACCACGGACAGGACTGTTTCCCGAGTCACACTCTAACCCATGCTCTGCCCGAGCACCCTCATACTACAACTAGCTCCCTCTATACTGCAACATTTTGCAGCCTCTCTCATTTAAATGATATCCTTCTTTTCTATTCTTCCTGCCAAAGTGAACAACCCCGACATTTTCCCACATAGTCCATCTGCCAAATTTTTGTACATTCTTTTAACTTATCTGCATCCCTTTGCAGACTCTTTGTATCTTCCTCACAAATTGCTTTTCTCCCTATCTTTGTATCAGAAAATTTGGCTAGAATATAGTCAGTCCCTTCACCCAAATCATTAATATAGGTCATAAATAGTTGATGCACCAGCACCGACTCCTGTGGCATTCCACTAGTTACAGTTTGCCAACCTGAAAATGATCCATTTATCCCAACTTTCTATTTCCTGCTAGTTAGCCAGTCCTCTTTACATACTAATATATTACCCCTAACATCAACATAAACTCTTATCTTGTGTTGTTACTTTTTATGCGGCACATTATCAAATGTCTTTTGGAAATCTAAATACGCTATATCTACTGGTTCCCCTTTGTCCACTCTGTGTTATATCTTCAAAGAACCCTAATAAATTTGTCAAGCACAATCCCACTTTTACAAAACCACGTTGACTTTGCCCAGTTGTATTATGATTTTCTAAATGTCCCACTACTTCTATAATAGAGTCTAACATTTTCCTAATTACAGATGTTAGACCAACTAGCCTATAGTCTCCTGCTTTCTATCCATCTCCCTTGAACAAAGATGTGACATTTGCAGTTTTCCAATCCGATGGGATCTTATCAGAATCCAAGGTATTTTGGAAGATTGCAACCAATGTGTCCACATCCTTTAAAACCCTAGGATGCAGGCCATCAGGTCCAGCGGACTTGTCAGCCTTAAGTCCCATTAGTATTCCCATTACTTTTTCCTCTAGTAAAGGTGATTATTTTAAGTTCCTCCCTCCATTTTGCCTCTTGATTTCTACAATCCTTAGGATGCTTTTTGTTTCTTCTTCTGTGAAAATGGATACAACATACTTGTTCAAAACCTATCATTTCCCATTATTAATCCCCCAGTTTCATCCTCCAAGAGACAAATGCCCCAGCTAAAAAACAGGAAAACACCACTGGTTGCATTCATGTTAAAGCTATGCAAGATTTAATTACAAGGAAAATGCATATGGGGGAAAAAAAATCAGTATAAATACTCAGAGAACAGCAACTGAATCAGCCCCCAAGTGTTTAAACATCATCTACAGATTGTTAAGAACTGGGGAGATATGAGATAATTTCTCCCTTTTTCCCACCTCTTGACTGATCACAAGATGATGTATTTTTAAAAAGAATTGCCTTAACCCCTTGAGTGCTACGACTCTTAAGAACAGACACAAAACAGGCTTTCTGACAAGTTTAAATCAAATGATAAATGTTTATTTTCACAACACTTGGAATGTAATCATAACAAACACCTACTCCTCATGCACACAGATACTCTCACACACTCACAAGAAATGATCATTTACAAAGATGCAACAAGCATTTATATTACTTGAAGTCCCAAAATCAATATTACTCTACTTTTCCAAGAAGGTTGTCAGAAGCGTTGTAGGCCTGAGAATTTTCTTTTCAGTTCATGAATGAACAATAGAGGTTGAAGGTCTCTAGTGTTGAATTCACAATGGTACTCCAAGCAATAACAGGTTTCTGACTTTTCCAGTTAAAGCTATGGTCGAGCATCTGTAGTGGAAAAAAACAATCTTGCAGATATGAAAAAAACTCCATTTCTCTGCACGAGGTGACTTTTTCTAGATAGGATCCTTCCTTTTGCTGGGTGAGATTAGATTCTTGTCCCAGACTGACCCACTGGGCTGCCCTTGTGGATTAATAAAGGCATTTCTTATCACAAGCCAGTTTCTGCCACATGACAACAGTATCAATGTTTTCCATTGTCCATACAATGGGTTGATGACTAGGCAAATTACCACACAGTGGAGAGTGTTTGATATCCCATCAACATGCCAGTTATGAATATCCTCCAAAATGTCATTATTTGTAATTCAATCTTCAAGGGGCCGGCAAATCTGGCAGCCACTGTCATCTTAAATCTTTTTAATTGAAATGGAGAGGGGTAGTCAATCAACATCTGGGAAAGCTATTTACATTTTAAGTAACTGTCCAGAGATATGCCCAGATACATCTGTCCGAGTCAGCAAAAAACTCACAAAGTCACCTAAACCCCTGGAGTTCATCTTGTCGAGGTAAATTGTGCATATTCCATACTGCTTTTTAAAAGAAAAAGGTCCATCTTTCTAATGGCTTTAGGGGCATAAATGTGACAGTAACAGAATATCATTCTAAGCCCAATAATATGCAAGAATGCTTGGTGAATCCGGAATTGCATAGGCTTATTGTAAGGATGTTTGCATGTGCCCACTGCATAGAATAATAGCAACTACAGCAGGCAAATCAACAAAATGGACAATCAGACAAAAATAAGATTAGCAAGGGTGACCAAAAACATGAGAAAAAGAGATGAGTTTTTTGTGGAATGGTGCAGTGGTAGGAAGAGAAGATAATCATAGAGATGCTCTGGCTACGAGTGGAGTGTTAAGTGTAGAACAAAGCAGAGGCAATCCAACTGAATCAGATAATGGTGGAGGTGCCAAAGAAGGAAAGCTGGTGCACTAAGATCATAATCACAGAGGACCCATTTGTAATTTTAGTTATGGTTTTTTCAGTCAGGGCAGGGACAGAAAGCTGATTAGAGAGATTCAAACATAGCATTGCAGTAGACAGAGAAACACTTAAGTGTTTCAGGTAAGGAACAGATGCTGAAGATGGGGCAGTCATTTGCAAGGACAGAGTGACAAAGGTGTGTTTGAGGAAGGAGATAATGGCAGTGGTCACGAAAAAGGAGGGGACAGAACCTGAGGAGAGGAAACCATTTACAATGTCACCCAGCATTGGTCCAAGAAGTGGGGGGGTTGGGTGGTCATTTAGTGGAAAAGGGGCAAAGGGTGGTTGAAGGATAGATGTGTTCCCTTTACTCTACAAGATGATCCTGGGGTAATGGACAGTTTTGTCAGAGAAGAATGAGACCTGATAGCACTTGTGTTTCAACTAATCTGCGGCTCGTGTCCTTCTAGGTGGTAGAGGATGCAAATTTGGAAGATGCTGTCAAAGGAGCCTTGGTGAGTTGCTGCAATCATCTTGTAGATTGTATACACTGCTGCTACTGTGCATCAGTGGTGGAGGGAGTGAATGTTTGAGGTGGTGGATGGAGTGTCAACCAAACAGGCTGCCTAGTCCTGGACGGTGCCAAGCTTCCAGAGTGTTGTGGGAGCTACACTCACCCAGGCAAGTGGAAAGTATTCCATCACACTCCTGATTTGTGCCTTGTAGATGGTTGACAGGCTTTTGGGGAGTCAGGTGAGTTACTTGCCACTCAATTCCCAGCCTCTAACCAGTTCCTGTAGCCACAGTATTTATATGGATAGTTCGGTTCAGTTTCTGGTCAATGGTAACCCCCAGCATGTTGATAGTAGGAAATTCAGCGATGGAAATGCCATTGAACGTCATGGGGCGGTGGTTGCATTCTCTCATGTTGGAGATGGTCATCTCCTGGCACTTCTGTGTGGTGTGAATGTAACATGCCACTTATCAGTACAAGCCTGAACCTCGTCCAGTTCTTGCTGCATATGGACACTGACTGCATTCTGAGGAGTCACAAATGGTGCTGAACATTGTGCAATCAGCAGTGAACATTCCCAATTCTGACCTTATGATGGAGGGAAAGTCATTCATGTTGCAGCTGGAGATGGTTGGACCTAGGATACTACCCTGAGAAACTCCTACAGTGACTTCCTTGGACTGAGACGATTGACCTCCAACAACAACAACATCTTTCTTTGGGCTCAGTGACGCCAAACAACATCAGTGAACATTCCCAATTCTGACCTTATGATGGAGGGAAGGTCATTGATCAATGGAGGGCCATAGGATATGCAATTGGGAGCTTGATGGTGCCTTTGTAAGTTGCTTGTGGAAAGATTTTTTTCTCCCAGACAGATGCAGAAGAAAGTGGGGTTGAAAGGAGAGAAAGCAATGTCGGTGGTCAGGGAAGTGGTCAGAGATACAACAATCAACAGCGCAAGAGTAGTGAGACCATGGCAGGTAGTAGGGTTGAAGTGATGGTTATTAACATGAGTAGGAGAGTTTATATGGAAGGAGAGGTTTAGGGAGGTCAGAAGAATAATGAATTCAGAAGCAACAGCAAGTTGAGACAACCTGAAATTACCGAGGACAATAAGTCAATCAACATAGAGCTTAAGGGGGGAAGGAAGAGAAAATATGCCAGTGTGAAACTCAGGGTGGGACTTGGGTAAGGGGTGAAATAGACAATGGCTATTTTAAACACAAATTGATCAAAGGGAGGAGGAGACATCATTAACAAGAGAAAGAATCATACTGTTACACCTTGTTTAAGGGCTAGGCCACCTATGTAACCGATGGGAAAGGTGATGGAAATTATAGCCAGGCAGAGAAATTTCACTAAGGCACAAGGTGATATCAACATGAACTAAGCTTCAGTCAAAATCAGGATTTCAATGCAATCATCCAAAATGTTGCGAATTGAAAGGGCGTTATTCACAAATAAACTGACATTCTGGAAGGAAATGTGGAGGGGGTAATGATTGTTGGCCCACTGGGAGAGTCCAAGAGTGTGAAGGTCAATGAGGTAATAAATAAGGTTGGTGAGTTAGTCCCCAGCTGATGTGCTGGGCAATAAGTTGACTAGAGAGAAGGGCAAGGGCAATTAGGACTAGTGCTTGTAGGAAGGCAACAACTGGTACCTCGATAGGCATTTCTGGAGAATATAGAGATAGGCACAAATGATAAAGGTGGACTTACTGAAGCCCAGGATGGTGACAGAGAAGGAGACTGAGGAGCAGTGATGGATTGGAGCAGGATATAGGAGAGATGACAATTCAAAGGAGGGGACTAATTTATTAAGTAATATTAAACAAATACTAAATAGTTGATTTATTTAGATTAAAATACTTTCCTAATCAATTATATTTGTTTTAAAACAACAGTTCCCAATCACTGACAATTTGGATTTAGTGTGCAAGGAAAAATGTCTGTGAGAAAGACAATGCACAAAGTTCTCAGTTAATGTCCAGTCCATGCTTCAGTACAGTAAGGAGGAAACTAAACACAGGGCACATACAGTTAGCCTCCTTTCACTTTCAATGTTTGCAAAATATGAAAAATGATAAAAAGCCATCACAAAATTAATCAAAACTGTAGATTAATAATGGATCTCAAAATAAGGCAGAAACCTAATAAGCAATCAACACACGTGCAGTTTTGCATACAGCATCCTGAAAAAACCATTGCAGAGAGCATGAACATTATCTCTGGTGCCTGGGTGGCTTTTATATCTATTGAATAACCTGTTGTGAGACAAGCAAATAAACTATTATCTTTGAAGCGCATGCTAATATACCAGCCAGTTTTGAGTATTTCTCATCCGGAGCACTATAGAAGGAGTACTGGCAATTATCCCAGAAAGACAGATAAAACGTTTTCACATACAATTTGAAATAAGTCAGAACTTCAAGTCTCTCACTGTTGGCAGTTCTCTCAGATTGCCCAAGTTGTTGTGCTTTATGAATAGCCTGAAACAGAATGTGCTGGCATGTTTTTCAAACCTTGTAGGACTCCAGCATGAAGCCCTGCTCTATTCTCACATGATGACTACACATTTGTACTTTTCATTATTGGTCACTAGATAGCAAACAGGAGTGAGAATCCAAGCTGTACTTTTCATCCAGTCCAAAGGTGCTAAAGCTGCTGTGCAGCATCCCTACTGCAGGCCTGTCCAAAACCAGCTAATGGTGCACACACTGTGAAGAAAGAACAGAAGCTTCCTATATAATCCAGTAATAACCATAAATCCAAAGCAACTTAGGGTCAAAAATAATACAGCTGCAAAAAAGAGAGGAAGTAAAGGACCTGTCCAGAAATATATTTTCTGGCTTCTTAAAATCAGAACTGCAGCACAGAATAAATAATGTATATTTTTGAAAGAAAATAATCATTATTTGTTGGAAGCTCCAGTTCAATACACCTTGCGATATCAAACAGATTGAATGGAAATTAAGAGAACTATGTATCATACTATAAAGGCCAAGAGGAAAAACAAATTAAAAATCATTTTAAAAAGCATACATACAAATATAGTCTGACTGGATGAAGTCATCGGAAGCAGCCTATTGGGGAATTTAGATTAGCTTGGCAAAGGGAAGAAGAGTAGAATATGGCCCTGAAGGTTTACAATAGAATGAAAAGAAAATCAAGTGGTTTAATTAAAGGAGCTAAATGATATATGTAAAAAGAACACTTTTCCTTTACGTTAAGTCACTCAGCAGCACTGAGATCAGGTGATCTGCAGTCAGACAAACATTTCCAAATTTTTGCACTCTGCAAGTAGCTGCCAGATTCGCTTAGTAATATTTCTTCCCTATAAAAAGGGAACACTAAGTTTCTTCTTCACCTCCAATTCCATGACCAAGATTAGGAGTTTATACCTGTAAAGAATCAGGGCCAAAGACTCTTGACACAGCATGTTAAAAGATCAGTCCAGTTTGCTGTATTAACTGTGCACCTTAATACTGATTGACAACTATAAATGAAAAAAGGATGGAGATGTTTGGAACTGATGGTATTAAAGGAAGGCAAAACCAATGAAAGGCTGAAGTGCAAAGAGGATTTGCACAGTGTAACAAATTGTGGGCAGGACGTTTTAACTTGCAGGAACCAATAATGCAAGGCACTCACTTCCCTCAGCATTGGCCACAGATGTCTATAGATAAGGTCCACAATAAATGCATTGTAAACTCCACACTATGTGAATGAAGCACCTGAATGGATGTTAGAGGAGCCTCAATTCAAAAACAACAAAACCAATGGGCACTCCTGCATGCTGTCTCCTATCCTTGCTGCCTTGGGTCCGCACTCCTGAACACTGAAAAATCCTAGTAGTGTACAATGGGCAAGTCCTAAGTGTCTGCAAGCACAAAATTCCCAGCTGTAATTCTGCACTCTGTAGCATGTCGTATGTTGTAAGGAACATATCTTTTTACTTCTGTCGGACTGTGGATTAGAAATACAATGGCTGCAGGTTGAAAGAAATGTCCACTGGAACAGGATGAGATACATATACAATATTGTAGCCCTGGAACAGTGTGTGCTATGAAAGCCAGGATGGTGCCAGAAAGGAGTCCTGGACCAAGGGAGCTGCCTGACAACAGCATTTTAATTGGCTCCTGCCCAGGTGACCAAGGTTTCGCATAAGGAGTAGGGCAGCAGAAAGCTCCTGGCCTGCAAAGAGAAGACATCTAAAATTTATTTTCCTCATATCTCTATAACCTGTTCTCTCTCTGATGAAACCCCTGTAAAAAGGAAAAGTGGAAAGCCACTGATAGAGGCATTGAAAAGCAAGTCCTCAACCAGTGAACTAAATACTGAAAGTGCTGGAAGACCACCCCATGTCATCAACAAGAAGTGAAATGAATTTGGAAGACATCAATCAAAATCAACCCATTGAATCCTGTACACCGGATTGGAGCTACTGAACTGTTTTATCCCACCCTTAAAAATCCATGTTTGTGTGTGTGCATGTAAGGATTTAAGAAGCTTAAGTTATAGTGTTAGAAGTTAGCAGTTCATATTTCCTTTGTAACTAGTTAAAGACAATTTCTGTTCAATTGTTCAATAAACAGTTATTTACTTATTAAGTTAACAAACCTGGTGCTCATATTCTGTCAACCTAAATTAAACAGTAAAATAGAATTGGGGCAATCTGATGGTTTGGTCAAACTTTTCACATTTGTCACAGCTCAGGGGACAGCGAGGCTTGATATTACAGCACACTATCCCCAGTGAGTCATGACACACTACACTCTGAAACACCAAATTTTTATAACGAGTTGATCTCTCATTATGGGATCTGGTCACTTCATTCCTCTGCAGGTGCACAATCCCATAGTTAGCCGAAAAAAGAAAGTTAGCCAATTTTCCTCTGAATGTCTCAAGAAAGCCAAGGTAACATATGATATCCACAGTTACACCCTAACCAAAATCAGGACAGGCCTGAAATCTACTGGGACTTCTTGGTCTCCATGCCAAGTAGTCTACAATGATGCATTTACAAACTGAACAGTTAGGACATTTTGTGGAAGGACATTCACATTTTAAAAGCACTTTGAAAAAAGACCTATTTCTAAGAAGGTTCTCTCTCTGCATTCTCTTTCTCTCCCTTTCCTCTTCCTGAGTAAACCAAAAGTCTGTCAAAACTTTTACGAACATACAAAATAGGGGTAGAAGTAGAAATAAAAACAAAACTGCGGATGCTGGAAATCCAAAACAAAAACAGAATTACCTGGAAAAACTCAGCAGGTCTGGCAGCATCGGCAGAGAAGAAAAGATTTGACGTTTCGAGTTCTCATGACCCTTCAACAGAACTGTTGAAGGGTCATGAGGACTCGAAATGTCAACTCTTTTCTTCTCCGCCGATGCTGCCAGGGGTAGAAGTAGGCCATTTGGCCCCTCGAGCCTGCTCTGTCATTCATTAAGATCATAGCTGACCTGTTTGTTTCTCAAATTCCACATTCCCATCTACCCCCGATAATCTTTGATTCCCTTGCCAAACAAGAACCTATCTACCTCCGCCTTAAAAATATTCAATGACCCAGCCTTGAAGCAGAGAATTCCAAAGTCGCACAACCCTCAGAAAAAACTTCTCCTCATCTCGGTGCTGAAAGGGCAACTCCTAATTTTAAAATAGTGCCCCCTGTTTCTGGACTCACCCGCAAGAGGAAACATCCTTTCCACGTCCATCTTGTCGAAACTATTCAGGATCTTATATACTTCAATCAAGTCACCCCTCACTCTTCTAAACTCCAGTGGGAACAAGCCCAGTCTGTCCAACCTGTCTTCATAAGAAAAGCTGCTCATACCAGGTATTAATCTAGTAAACTTCCTCTGAACCATCTCCAACGCATTTACATCCTTCCTTAAATAGGAGACCAAAACTGCACACAACATTCAAGATGTGATCTCATCAATGCCTTGTATAACTGAAGCATAACATTCTTACTTTTAAGTTCAAACCCTCTCATAATAAAGGATAGCATTCCATGGGCCTTCTTAATTACTTGCTGTATCTGCATACCATCTTTGTGATTCATGCACTAGAACACCTAGATCTCTCTGCACCTCAGAATTATGCAACCATCTCCATTTCAGTAATACTCTGCTTTTTCCTTCTTCCTGTCAAAGTGAACAACTTCACATTTTCCCACATTATACTCCATCTACCAGATTTTTGCCTATTCATTCAACCTATCTATATCAGTCTACAACCTCCTTATGTCCTCTTCACAACATACTTTCCGACCTACCTTCATGTCATGTGCAAATTTAGCTACCATGCCTTTGCTCCCCTCATCTAAGTCACTGACATAAATTGTAAAAAGTTGAGGCCCCAGCAAAGACTCCTGCAGGACCCCACACGTCACATCCTGCCAATCAGAAAATGACCCATTTATGCATACTCTGTTTTCTGCCAGCCAATCAATCTGCTATCCATGCTAATACGTTACCCTTTACACCATGAGCTTTTATTTCCCACAATAACCTTTGCTGTAGCACCTTATCAAATACCTTCTGGAACTTTAAGTGCAATATATCTACACGCTCCCCTTTATCCGCAGCGCATGGCACTCCTTCAAAGAATTCCAATAATTGGTTAACCATGATTTCCCTTTCACAAAACCATGCTGACTCTTCCCGATTACCTCGAGTTTCTCTAAGTGCCCAGCTATAACATCCTTAGTGATCAATTCTAACACCTTGCCAATGACAAACATCAAGCTAACTAGCCTACAGTTCCCTGCTTTCTGCCTCCCTCCCTTCTCAAACAGAGGGGTTATATTTACCACTTCCTAGTCTGATGGAGCCTTTCCAGAAACTAGGGAATTTTACAAAATAAACACCAATTCACCCAGCGCCTCATTTAAGACCCTAGGATGAAGTCCATCAGGACCTGGAGACTTGTCAGCCCACAACTCCATCAGTTTGCTCAGTACAGCTTCCTTAAATGATTGTAATTTCACCAAGTTCCCCTCTCCCTTCCACCTCCTGATTTACATTCCAGTAATTCCAGAAATCGTAAAATACAAATTCATCCGATCTGATTCACTTACTTCAGCTATTACTAGGATGTTTTCTGTATCTTCTATAGCGAAGACAAAAGCAAAATATTTGTTAATTTCATGCATCATTTCCTTATTGTCTACTATTAACTCCCCGTTGTCATACTTGAGAGGACCAACACTCACTTTATTTAACTTTTTTCCTTTTTAAATACATGTAGAAACTCTTACTATCCATTTTTACATTTCTAGCTAACTTCCTCTCATATTGTAATTTCTTTCTCCTGATTAACCTTTTAGTCATTCTCTGGCGTTCTTTATATTCAGACCAATCATCTGACCTGCCACTCATCTTTGTGCAGTTATAGACTTTTCCTTAACTTTGATGTTTTCCTTGACTTCTTCAGTTAACCATGGATCATGGGCCCACCCCTTAGAATTTTTCTTTATAGTAAGAATATACTTATTCTGAGTATTCTAAAATATCCCCTTAAATGTCTGCCACTGCTTCTCTATTGAGAAACATTCACTGCCTCTTCCACCGACGTACAGTAGCAGCAGTGTGTACCATCTACAAGATGCACTGCAGGGATTCACCAAGGCTGTTTACACAGCACCTTCCAAACCCACAACCACTACCATCTAGAAGGACAAGGGCAGCAGATACATGGAAACACCACCCAAGAGATAAAAACAAAAAACTGCAGATGCTGGAAATCCAAAACAAAAACAGAATTACCTGGAAAAACTCAGCAGGTCTGGCAGCATCGGCGGAGAAGAAAAGAGTTGACGTTTCGAGTCCTCATGACCCTTCAACAGAACAGTTCTGTTGAAGGGTCATGAGGACTCGAAACGTCAACTCTTTTCTTCTCCGCCGATGCTGCCAGACCTGCTGAGTTTTTCCAGGTAATTCTGTTTTTGTTTGGGAACACCACCACCTGGATGTTCCCCCCCAAGTCACTCACCATCCTGACTAGGAAATATATCGCCGTTCCTTCACTGTCGCTGGGTCAAAATCCTGGAACTCCCTCCCTAACAGCACTGTGGGTGTACCTACACCACAGGGACTGCAGCAGTTCAAGGAGGCAGCTCACCACCACCTTCTCAAAAGCTACTAGGAATGGGCAATAAAAGTTGGCCCAGCCAGCGAAGCCCGCATCCTGTGAATGAACAAAAAAATCTATCCCCAAGCCTTGTATCCCAGTTCACTTCAGCTAGCTCAGCTTTCATGGCCACATAGTTGCCCTTATTTAAGTTTAAAATAGTAGTCTTACATCCCTTATTCTCCCTTTCAAACTGGATGTAAAATTCAATCATATTGTCATCGCTGCTACCAAGGGGTGTCTTCACGCTGAGCTCATTACACAATACTAAGTCTAATATAACCTGCTCTCTGCTTGTTTCCAGAACGTGCTGCTCTAAAAATCTCTCCCGAAAGCATCCTATGAACTCTTCATCCAGGCTTCTACTACCAATCTGATTTTTCCAGTTTAAAAGCAGATTAAAACCACCCATAATTATTACATTACAAGCACCCAATATTTCTTCCTGTATACTTTGTCCTACATATGGTTACTGTTAGAGGTCCTGCAGACCACTTCCACTGGTGATTTTTTTCCCCTGCTATTCCTATCTCCACCCAAACTGATTCTACATCCTGATCTCCTGAAACAAGGTAATCTCTAACTACTGCACTAATGCCATCCTTGATTAACAGTGCTATCCCTCCACCGAGCCTCCTATTCCTCTTGAATGTCATACATCCCTCAATATTGAGGACCCAATCCATGTCATCCTGTAGCCATAAATAGCTATCAGGTCATATTTATTTACTTCAATGTGCACTATCAATCCATTTACTTTATGAATGCTACGTCCACTCAGATACGGAGCCTTTAGTTTTCCTGCTGATGAGGAAAAACAGTGGCAAAGAAACAAGCTTTAAGAGGCAACTGCATATGGAGCTTTTCACAGAGAGGAATAGGCAGGTAACTGAAGTAAACTGAATCAGATTGGATGAATTTGCTTTCGCAATTTCTGCCAACGGGAGAATCTCCCTTGATTGAACCAGTCACATAAATACTGTAGCTCCAAGAGCAGGTCAAAGGCTGGAAATTGTATGACAAGTGCCTCACATCCTGGCTCCTCAAAGCATTCTCTGCCATTAACCAAGCCACAAGTTAGGAGTGTGATGGAATAACCTCCACTTGCTTGGAAGCATGCAGCTCCAACAACATTCAAGAAGCTCAACACCATCCTGGTAAAGCAACAGGCTCAACTGACAATCCATCCACTACCTGTAACATTCATTCCCTCTACCATTGGCAGACCATAGCTGCAGGATGTACCATCTACAAGATACACTGCAGCAACCTGCCAATGCTTCACTGACAGTACTTCCCAAACCCGTGACCTCTATTTCCCGCAAGGACAAAGGTTGCAGGTGCATAGGAACACCACAACCTGCAAGTTTCACTCCAAATCACACAACATCCTGACTTGTTAACATATTACCATTCCTTCATCATCATGATGTCAAAATCCTGGAAATCCCTAACAACACTTTGCATGTGCACTGATTCAAGAAGGCGTTTCTCAAAGGCAATAAAAAATAAATCACGAGCAATAAAAGCTAGCTTTGTAAGCGATGCCCACATCCCATGAGCAAATTTTTAAAGATCTGATTTCCCATTTATACAGGAAAGTATTCTCTACGTGCTACGATTCTGCAAAGTACTGGGATTCCCAATCCTCTGGAGATCTATCCCTGATGCAGCTTTTTCTGGGTGACTATTTATATAACTCCGGCAGAACCATCTGAAGTTTGAGATTTAAATCGCATTTTTGGGTGGTTCCCAGCGCAGCACAATTGTCCAGAGGAAGTGTGCATTTCTGGCCAATTGCCATGCAAACCCTTGCCTGGGAACTTGCCAGAGGGATTCCCCAGTGCATCTTTCAGGTACCCACAAAATCCGACACTGGGGAACACAGAAGTTATGGGCCACTACCTCCAACTCAAACAAAAATTGCTTCCCTGCACCACTCGAGGTACAACATAACCAGTGGCAAGTAAACAATTGTTGTTGGTGGCTTTTGATGCAACATTCTGCCATTTCAGCATCCAGCCAACCTGTCAAGATTGGGAACGCACTTTTCAAATTCTCAGTCTGTACAGACTTTCCACTGAAAACTGTGAAAGTCTTTGAATTTTAAATGAACTTGCTTTAAACACATTTTTTCAGTGTTTAAAATCTGTCCCACAACATAACCCAGAATTCCAGAACTCCTCCCAGTTAAGGCAGTTCTCTACAATATAAACAGGCCATATGCTAGCTGTTCTCAGTCCAGGAATGGATCTTATTACACTCTCACATTTCATTCACCATTGAATAGTGTAAATTGTTCTATTTGCAGTAAACTAATAATTATGGCACTACGAAAATGCATTGGATCGTGACTTCCAGCTGAATCAAGGCGTTTGTGGAGCCAGTGGGCTGCTTCGACAATGGGTCTAATGAACAGTGGAACCATTAGGAGTTCCAGTGACCAATGCCCCAGTGCAAAGTGTAAAAAGAGAAAGCAATGCAGAGCTCACTCACCCGAAATTGGATCAAAATTCCAAAAGGAAATGAAAAAGCCATGTTAACGTAGGCAAAAATGACAACTGACAGCAGGTAGAACAGAGAGCAAATGCATCAATCTGAGCACGAGAATGCAAGACAAGAGGCTAGAGTGCACGTCGACCAGAAACAGCAAGAGTCCACAAGGATGACAGAGACAGAATGTCACGAAAAATGCAAAATGTGCAAGGCAAAAAGACCATATCAGTGAGATCACAGAAACAAGTGCTGATGAATAATCTGATTTGTGGCAATTATAACTGCAGCATACTGATAGGGGGATTCAAAATTTTCCAAAGGAACAAACAATCCAACAACTTCTGCATTTTTGTACCTACAGGGGCTCAGTGAATATCTGCAAAGTTTAAAATGTAAAAGGCAAGCATGGCTCCAAAATGCCACCTAATTTTGAACAACAATATCCATTGGTCAGTCAATAAGCTATAATCTTAATAACTGCACGCAAGAAGACACATCCTTGAGCTGACAAAGGAATAATGTAATGCAGTGCTAGAAATCAATTTGCAGAACTTTCAACTCATTCTAATCCAGAAAGGGATACCATTTTCACAGCTGTATATAGTTTATATCGTTTCGAACTAGAATTTAGAATTTCCTATCACAGCATTGGAATTTAAAACAAAATGGGAAAAAAATCAGCTTAAACTCCTTCAAACACACCTGGTAGGCAATAAGTTCAAGACTGCTTGCTGAAGGAAGACTCTTGAATCTGTTGCGTGGTGAATTAATCCTCTGCAAGTAACTCAGTTTGCTCAAAAAGGACACAAATTGAAGCCTTGTCCAGTACCATTGTTGTAGTGTATAAAATAATGAGTTAGGTCTACGTTTGGATAATACCTCTTCTAACAGCTCCAATTGCTGAACGGGTTTGGCTACAATGCCATCTGCTGGTACTATATACATGAGAGTATCAACCTTAATCTCTTTTAATGGATTATCTTCACACAATTACACCCATGTATTTACCACATTTCTGCACAGATGTTATACTTGTGGATTCCATATTCCAATATATTTATGGATACTATTTTCAAGACGTTACTTCCATATATAGAAAGTAATTAATTCTTTCCCAAGAACTCAAAGCTTTATGAACTTTTATAAAACACTAGTCAGCCTCAACTGGAGTATCATGTCCAATAGCGGACACAAACTTTCGGAAGGATATGAAGGTGTTCGAGAGAATGCAGAAAATATTTATAAGAATGGTTTCAGGGAGTAGGAACTTATGTTAGATTGTTATGATAGATTGGAAAAGTTGCAGCTAGCTGTTCTCTTTAGAGAAGATTAAGAGGAGATTTGATAGAGGTGTTCAAAATCATGGACAAAGTTAATAGGGAAAAACTGGTCCTGTTGGCAGGAGGGTCAAAAACCAGAGCACATTGATTTAAAGTGAATGACAGAAGAAGCAAAGACAACACGAGGAATTTTTTTTAAAAAATGCAGTGAGTGGTTAGCATCTAGAAGGCACTGCCCGAGTGTGGTGGAGGCAGATTCAATAGAGGCTTTTTGGATAATTTTATAATTATCTGAAGGGACGAAATTTTCAGATCTATGGGAAAAGGCAGAGGACTATATAAGTTGCTCTTGAATATAAGCGGCACAGATACAACAAGCCGATCAGCCTCCTTCTGTGCTGTAACCATTCCATGATTCTGTAAACTCCTCAGCTCCCTCAGTCTTATTATCTACGATTTTCAGGCTTGTAAATTCCGAACCAGAAGTCACCTAGTTCCTGTTTCTAGATCTAGTTGGCCTTCTCCCTCACTCTTCAGCCTTGGAGGGTCTTGCCCTTCAACTTGGTCTGTTAATTTTTTTTAAAGTTACATTCCAACTAGGTTGGCAGCAGAACTATACTGGGATATTTGCATTTTAAAAAGGTTTTCTTTATGTATTTGAATTCACTTGAAACATTTATACAAGTTAGCTACAACAAATTATTGCAGAAATTCAACAGAAATATTAAGTTCAGCACACAAAGTCGTGTTAGTCATACCATTCCACATGTGCGCGGAGCTTTATTTGTCATGGTTGGTGATGCTCGTTTCCTTCAAAACACTCAGCACTCTTATGTGCAGCAATGCACCATAGTAAGGAGGAAACTGGAGCACCCAAAGTGCGGCCTGTTTCATGTGGCCACACACACATTTTATGTACCCAAAGAAAAAATTTCCTTCCCAAAGTGGGCAGTGGGAGGAAAGAGAAAGATCGACTTTCACTGGCAACTTGATGAGACAGTTGCACTGCACCTCATGACAGAAGTATTGTGCCAGTTCTAGTGAATCCAGCGTTATTCTGGTTGTAATGCATCTACTTGTTCAGATCTTGATGGAGACAGATAGGAAAACGCCAGTACAACACAACCATTAAAGCCATTCACTAAAGGTCCACACAATATATACACTTTTTCAAATTTGCATACTTTCTTCCAAAAGAAAAGGGAGCCTGTCTACAAGGATATAAAATGATGCACTCTAACAAACAACCAGTTTCTACAAATCTTCAGTTATTTTTCCAAAAGGGAATAAATTACAGACAATGTTATATAAAAATATGGAACATTCTGAAATACAGCTATTGGATTATTAAAATATGCAAGAATATACAGTTCCTGCCTCATTATTTAAACAATGTGGCATCACTACAATATTAAGTCACATATGCTCCATTAACAAAAGGTTAAAAAAAATGCATATTTGTGATCCGAATACAATTGCATTTCACTTACAAAATGCTTTAAAACTTTAGTTTGAGTTTAGGAGAATGGCATATTTAATACTAACTAGTGCAGTCACTGGTGTTCTTTAACTATTAAAATAATCAGTCACATGTAGGCTATGTGGGATCACATAGAAGTGTTGTATATTGTATTTCTCTTTGCCAAAATTCAATACCCTCTTTGCTCACTAACAAATCTGGTGCTGAGTTAGCCAGACTTAGCAGGGAATGCTACAACTGATCTCAGTACCCAGGCCATGAGTACTACTGTTCACTTTTGCTCTCTAGTGATTCCTGCTGGAAAAAGCACATGCAATCTCATCAAGGAAAAGATAGGACTGAACTCAGTTGTGAGTTAAATAGTCTGCCATCATCCACTAGAACACATGAGGAATAGCTACCTTAGCAAGATATGAGAAGGCTATGGACAGCCACGGGACTGTGACTTCAGCACAATACAGCACTGTCAGAAAAGCAGGGGAGAATGTTTTCTGAAACAAAATCTGATTTTTAGGATATTGGTCCTTCATGGTTGAGTAAAGTTACTCATGGAGAGTGACTGAATATTGGCTGAGAAGCCAATATATTCTTAAAATAATTTTGTTTAAACACGCTTCCAGTTTTACAGTATAAGGATCATAGATTAAATATTCAACATTTTCACACAATTTCCATCATCTTAGGCTACCAGAGTGCTCCAAAGTCAGGAAGACACACTAAATGTGGGACTGCATACTCCTGATGAAATGTGCATATATGTGGAAATGAAATGAGGGCAGGATTAGGTTCACATTTGGCACCCTGCATGACCAAACACCTGATAAAACTGGAACGCAGATTTACACTTGAAAGGTACCACTTGAGTTGAAGATAAGGAGTTTCTGTAGAATTCTATCCAAATATGAAGCAGAATCTTCAGGAGAAATAGTTAATAAGTTATGAAAAAGGTCATGGGTAAAGGAGAAAAGATTGGAGAAGGAAGAACTGAACCTGCCAAACATCCTCTGACAGTATCACCCACCCCTCTAAGCTCTTAACTACAGAGTAGAGCAAGTCACCTATAATGCCATTCCTTCACTCACCGGATTAAAATTCTGCAAATCCCTCACTTAGACCATTGTGGGAGCATCACCACCACAAGGGCGAAGTAGTTCAAGGCAGCACAGTTTCACTTTCTCAGGGGAACAAGGGATGAGCAGTAAATACAGCCATATGCAGAAAACATTTTTTTTAAAAACTGCTCCCATGAAAACATACAGCAGTGACTATTCTGCATAAGTGAAGACATCAATTTGACTTCTTGCAACCAGTTGGTTCAAAGTCCCAAGTGAATGCACATTGAAATGTTTTCTTAGTAAATGTCTGGAGACAACCAAACTGGCTACAGCAGTTTCGGACATATTATTTACAGAGCCTAGTCGATCATTTGATGGCATTCATTACATTTTCGTTTCATGATTCCAACTAAGATATGAATTCATACACATTGTGGCGAAAGAGAAAAATGTAATTGATTGTTAAAGCAATATGATGAGATGATGCTTCATCTAATTTAAAGTACTTCTCTTTCAACATTATTGAATGCTGATGCTTGATTTCTGTGAAACAGTTTACTGCTTCACTATCATGCTCATGAGAAAAGTACAAAACATGCCATGGGCTGGTGAATCATTCTGAAAAAGTATATTCACAGTTATGATAGCAACAGCTCCTCTTAATACACCCATCATCATAGGGTCAGAATTCAAAACCTCCAAACAAAGGGACTTTGGTAAAATGGTTCAGAAATTAACGTCCATGCATCATTATTCATGATTAAGGTCGAGCTTTCAACTCAATTTACCCTAAGTCATAAAGAAAGTAGCCTGCAGGAGTTTCCAAGTTCTGTCAGAGATTTACATCTACAAATCTCAACTCCAGACCAGGCGCCAGCTGATAAACAAACAATCTAAAATCAAGGGCCACACGATCCCCATATCCTAAATTTTATGGACTTGGAGAGGTAATTTACAGCCTAGCTTCATTTTCCACTAAGTCCTAAGTTGAGTAAAGCTGTCATTAACTCATGTTAGAAGCCTCTAAAGTAATCTCAGTATTTGATGTGTACAATACCAGACATCTCCTTAAATCAATGACAGATTGATACGATTATGTGTGTGTGTCTACTAGCTATCGTATTAAAAAAGGCAATCATTAGAATGTACTGATTTTGGCACTGAAGTAAATAGGTACCATTTGAACTTCCTAAACTCTGTTTCAAAGCAATTCAACATATAAAGACATGCTAAAAATACAAATGCTTCCTGTACAGAAGTTAATGTTCTGCCAAAAACAAAAATTCCAGATCATGCAGCCAACTGAATTTTTTTTAAATTATTAAATCTTTTACAGCCCATTACTATCCTTGCTGATGAAACCATAACTAGCTACTTCACCAATAAGTGGGTAAGAGCTTTCCTCACTCTAAAAGAAGAATGTTGTGCCAAAAAGAATATCAGTTTTCCCTGGATAACAAAACAGACATGTGGCTGGATAGTCACTGCCAAAACATGTGATACACATTGAGGCAGATTGTGCAGTGAGGCACAGCCAGAGGTTGAACAAATGGAAGCCAACATGAGGGGCGAATCTCTCAGCTAGAATACTTAAATTTATTTGCTCTTTTCCTTATTTACATTATTTAGTAACCTGTATACAATATCCTATAACAATAACAATTCAAGCATGAGGAGGCATGAAGATTTAATAAATTCACTAGTCTTTTTTACATTAAGTGATTTATCACTGGAACATTCAGTGTACAAAGAATATGCATTAAATTACATACAGGAACAAATGTTAAATGCATACAAACCTTTCAAGAGCTACATCAAAGTTAACACCAGACAGCAAGAAGTAACTAATTCCAGTTATGCTGCTTAAGAAATGTTGCATGGCTCAGAAAAATTTGGCAGTATTTTACCTTATTTGTTAAAGAAAACACTGAAAAAATTATAAAAACAGCTTTTCACTTAATATCAGGGAAATCACAAATGCAGGGGGCGTGAGTACTGCCCTTTCACCTCAAAGTTGGGTTTGAATTAAGTTCATGGTTTAAAATCTGCTCTTAGCTCCCAGATAGCTCAGCAAAAAAACTATACTGCATGATATGGTACTGAATCAGAAGGTCAATTACTTATCTCTTAGTTAGCTGATCACATAGCCAGGATTGTATTCAGGTGCTCCAATTGATCATGGAGTCTCTAGACTGGTTGGATAACAAAGATTTTTTTAAAAATTCTGCAAGTGAAAGAGAAAAATAGAATGGGCTGAATCTGATGCTCTTCGTGATGGAATGGGGCTGCTGCCCTTCAATATCTAGACTTAAGTATAAAAAATAGCCTCTTGTGCCATGTCCCAGCAGCAGTGGCCACTGAGTCAGCTCCCAGTTTCAGGGGAAAGTGGTATGAGGAATAAAAAACAAACAATATTCTTAGAAAACAGCTTGATCAATTATTGAGGCCTGTTTACAAGGCCTATTATAGAATTACCTTTTCAGGACAGTAGGTGCAATCTCTTAACTATGAAAGGAAAATGCAAGTGAAATGTCTTGTTAATTGAAGCTTTTTTGAGGAAGGGAAGTACAGTATTTTCAGTGTCATAAATAATTATCTTTGAAATGAGTTATGGGCTATTATGTTGACAGGTGACTAATTTGTAAAGTCTAATCAGTAATTTTTGAACCAAGACCAAAGCAAAACACTTTTATTTAATTATTTTAAAATAGCAACAGTCCAAATCTTCTTTTGGAAGTGGACATTTTATTCAACTTTGCAAAATATTATTCATACTAATAAACTGCAAGGTAGTATTTTGTAGTCCAGTGTTCTGAATAATGTATCCCATCTGGGACTATTTTTAAATGGAGAGCCTGGACACAATTAAGTCAGCAGGCAAGCAGCAAAGTATTGCTGACCATATGAAGAAAAGTTATCATTGCTTTAAGAGCTGAATTTCTCCACATCACAATCAGCAGCAACTTTGAATGCTATATGATTTGCAAAAATGAAATTTAATCTAACCATGGATAATTACACCAGCAGCAAGCAGAATCTCTATGAAGAGTCACAATAGCACAATAAAGAACTATGTTTTTCATCTGTACCAAGTTAGCTGATCTCAGCTGAGGCAGTGGTAGGCATGCCATCAGTGGCATTAAAGCCTCAGGCCAGAAAAAGGGGAAAAATAAGTTCAGAGCTCTGTTCCATCAACTGCTAAAGCCATGTCTATGTGGGCATTGATACAGGTTCAGGTAACAGTATTCCCACAGTCAAACAGCCTACTCACATTCATTGTCTACATTCTGCTATTTAAACAGGGTACTCAAATATACAGAACCGCACAACAAGGAATCAGCACAGGAGCTTTAATGAGAAAAACAAAACGCAGTTCCAATGATTATGCTAAAGGGTTTCAATTTGTTGTGATAGCCAGAGATAACAGATTTCCCTGACATTTCTTGGTATGATCCCCATAGGGACCGAAAGCTTTAAAAAAGATACTTGAATTTTCAGCGACTGTCTGGAAGGATCACAGAACAAGATTTCAAGTTTTAAGACTTTTACTGTAACAAACTAAAAGCAACATTATCTAAGCACTGTTCAGTGGGTAATTTATACTCTAAACCATAGAAAAATTTCCCTGTTTAATTTTTAAAACAACTGAAAATCGCCTGCCATAGTATTACTTTATTCTGTCTTTTAAATGGACACTTTACTCTCCTGGGGTCAGTCAAAAGCTATTCCCTGTACCCAATGGCCTGCTTCCTTTTCCCTTTCCCAGCTAGATAACTTCCAATCCCAAAACTGACTTTCACTGTTAAGGTTACACTGCAGATTACTTCTCTCTAGCCCAGATGAGGTGAATCTTCCAGCTTCCTTTAAATGCTTACAAACTTGGTCTCTTCAATATGAGTGCAAGCTCCCAACTGCTTTCTGTGTGGTGTACAATAGGGTCAGCATTTTCTCTGCTTCAGGTGCAGGTCTGGCTGCCTCTTTTTTTCCTGCTCTCCCTCATATTTTTGCAGGCTGACTTGCAGCTGAGAGTTTCAGGGTTTTATTAGAAAAACTGCAACCCAATAACACAATGGCTTTTGTGTGGACATTTTCCCTTTCATAGCTCATCTCCATGGCATGATGAATCACACGGGCCTTGAATCCAGGTAGAAATGCTTATTAGCTATCCTGTGGACCCTCAACTCCATTCTATACTGGAATTAAACAGACAGCCTAGAGTTTATAGAAGCAAAATATTGCATATGCTGGAAAACTGAAATAAAAACAAAAAATGCTAAAAATACACAGCAGGTCAAGCAGCATGTGTAGAAAAATACAGTTAATGTTCTCATGAAAGGTCATTGACCTGAAAAGATAACTATGCCTCTCTCCATTGATGCTGCCTGACCTACTGAGTATTTCCATAATTTTTGTTTTTATTTCAGCCTAAAGTATAACTATTTATAAAGCCTAACATTCCTAATACCTCCCTGTGGCTTGGAGGTTAACAGTCTACCCACAGCCAGTACAGACGCCCTCACCATTGTCCACAAGTATGAACATCTTGCACCTTCTCAGCAAGTTTTTTGACTTGGCCCCCTCTTGTCCCCATAGCAACCAAGTCACTCAGGCAGAATTCAGAGCAGGTCACATGACCCCTTCACTACTCCATTTTACCTTAAATTAAAGGGACAGTCCCAAAACATGACCATCCTTTAAATTCAATATTTGTAACATTCTCCATCTCATTACTGACTCATCAATAATAATTAATTAGAATTTAAGTGCCCATTCTAATTACAGGCCATTTCAAGCAACAGACACATTGCTAATTAGCAGATTTTTTAAGTCTGGTGCCAAACGTGCAGTTGACTTCCGCTCGGCATAGTATTTCTTACCGGAGTTAAAAAGTAACAAATACCATTAAAGTCAGTTTGTCAAATGCTTTCCACAAAATTACATGATTGAAACATTTTGATGTGATCAGTCCCATCCAGCAAGAAATATTTTCCTATTATAGCCAAAAGACCCTCTTTGACGACATATCGGAAAGCTGTTTAACCCAGTTGCCACTTAGTCAAGCACCATCTACTGCAGCATCTAGAGCACAGGGCGCACCACGTGGCCCATCATTCTGGATATAACACTGAAGCTATCTATTCCAATCCCAACAGGGCATGTATTGTAAAGCATTCCATATTTTAATAGCCCTCTGTGGCAAAATTTTAACTTTCCCTTCCCCTTTATTTGTAAAGCGATGATGCAAAGTCCGTGCCTTATTGACACAGGTGTGCAAATGAACAGAAACAATTCATCACTTTACACCTTCCAAAAAACTTTCATACTTTTGAAGAATTGCTTTAGGTGTCCTCAAAAGTTCACAAATATTACCTCTCATCCCTGGTATTATTCCAACAAATTAAGATAGAACAAATATTCTTCTCATAAACTTCCCAGATTGCATGCAATACTTCAACTATGATCTAACCAACATCTGAAACAAACCTATTCAACATCATTTTCTTGCTTTCATGTTCAATATATTTTTATGTATAGGGTTGTCAAAACCCAGGATCCCCTTCCACAGTTCAGTCAAGCCTTGTGTATCCTATCCAAATGGTATCAGACTACAGGAAATCTCCCAGATGCTGTCAAATCCTTGCGTATCTACCTCACTTGATAAATTGCAGGATCAGCACTCCGGTATGTCAAACCTCAGGATCACTCTTTAGTGACACACACGCCCAGAACCGTCCCCACCGTCCTAAAGGCATACTACCCTCCTCAGGGCTGCTAAATACGGATTGCCTCACTCCAACAAGTGTACCACCCGTGTATCCACAGCATTAAAAAGTCAACAGGTAAAAATTAATTATGTGGGTATTACAATACACAGAAAATGAAGGCTGCACAGATACAAGTGTACAGGGTATCAGAACTCTGCGAATAATCCCACAATACCCTACAATTAAATTAAAATTTGTTTTAGTCATTGTAAACCATTGACTCTGATATGACTTTCATTGTTTAACATCCTTGTTATAGAACACCAAATCTTCTCTCTCACCACGTATGTTCTTACAATGTTCAATTCTTGCATGTGCAACAGAAAAAATGCAAATGTAATTCCTGCAACTCTTTCTTCTGACAGTATTTAAATCACACTGACTTATGTACCTGCATCTACCCTACAGTTATCTTTAATTAAGTCCTGTCTCCAAGGTATGTGGTGCAGTGTCATAGTTGTGCATATTACCAAACCAACTTGGAGCCTTAAACTCAGGTTTCTGGTCTCTTATGTCTAGCAGTCCCTTCCAGCAAATCTCAAACCAATGTCATCCTCCTGTCACAACCAGTCCCCAAACACTGTTCAGACCCTGAGCACTGATGTCTCTTCTAATTACATTCTCATCATTGCCAATAACTTGCTTATGGCTCTTTAAATGGATTTTCAGTATTTCTAACGTACCAAAATTGTTAAAAACAAAGACTGGAGTTCAGTCTGATGGGAAGGATGAAATTACTTAGCTGTATCCATGTTAGAATAATAGATATCCCCAAGTTACCAGGGAGAAGAACACTGTTCTTTATTCCAGAGAGTGAAGGGAATTCATTCACCATCTGCCACCCTTCCCTCCTGCCATCTCTTGCTGATGCCCCATGCCTGCAATACCACACCCTAGCTGAGCACGCTCCTGGTTTTCCCAGGTCTTCACTGCTATCACATGCTCCTACATACTATCATTCTCTCAACACATTGGGCCTCCATAACTCCCCAAAAACTGCTAAGCACAGTCTCTACAAGCTACCTCCCCCGTATCCATAACTCCAAAAGGCCAGATAAAAGTAAAGAAATAATTCAATATAGTAATCAAAACTGAATAAGTTCCATTCATAATAATAAAACTGATTTGATCTGTTGGGTCACTATAAGTTAATGGTCCTAATTTTTTGTATGCCTTATGGCATCCCCAAAATCAACCAGAATCACAAAAGGATTTTAGAAAATTCAGACGGTGAGGTCTATTGCCAACTACCCCAGGTGTCCCTCTCCTGTTGAAAGAACCACGATCTGCTTTTTCCTCATCCACAACATGAAAGTTAACTTCTACAGTAGAATGTGTTTCGGAGACTCCTGGCCGACACTAATGGTCTCCCTTCAATCAGGAGCCTCAGCCCAGGAAAATGGATCAGAACTTGGACCATCAAAAGGATTTGCCCACCCCACCACACATTAACTTCACCCTGAAAAGTGAAATCCAGGCCCTAATTTCTGGTCCGTTAGATTTTGTGGCTCTCTCATAGTAAACAGTCTTTTTGTTGGCATTTCCTTTATAAAAACATTCCTCTAGTTTTTAAGAGCACATACCTCCAGATACAGGCGCATCCATGAACAATGCTCCGGTCTTTTCTGCTGCTTTGGCCATTTCTTTAGAAACAGCAGGATCAATAGTGCTTGAATCAATTAGCAATGAACCTTTTTTGACTTTCCTAGAAAGAAAATATGAAAAGTTAGTTCAAGATCTATAGTCTTTCAAAACTATTAAATTATTCATTCACCACAAAAAATAAAATTGCAATCCTGTGTAATACCTGAAAAAAAATCCTTCTCCCTAATTTCCAGAAGGCAGCAACTGGGATAGAGTTCCAGTGACATCACTTGCACTGGCTGCTTACCAAAAAGATCCTGTGAAGGTCAGAAACTTTTTCCTTGGAGGGCATTATAGCTGAGCCTGGTCCTACCTCCACAAACACACCTTCCAGTAAGGGTCACTGGACAATGATCAGGAATGGGGGCCGCTCAAGGGATTATGAGGTCACGCTAAATAGGACAGGTGCCAGGAATGCCACAATAGACATTGGATCATCAGGGGAATAAGGCATGAGCTTATTAACAGACCTTATTTTCACAGAAAAAGGTTGCCACATTCAACCGCATATCATAAATTATGCTGAAAACTGTCTTTCCACTTTCTTATAATGCATGTCCTCTCCCATCCGACGCAAAAAGAATTTATATGATTTGCCAAACATGTTTATGCATTATGCCTCTGAATATACACTGATGAATTAGACTCAATTATTACTGTAAAATGCTGCATCTTTTCCTATCCTATTGCAAGATTTTTTTGGAAAATCTTTAGGAAGCCAAAATCCAGGGGTCAAACAGAGAACCCTTACCACACTACTGTAACGTTTTGGAATATATCATATGCAACTAAATTATTTTTCATGGCTTCGGCAAGCAAATGAATACTCATTCTCAGGATGAGGCTCAGACTATGAACTAAACAAGTACCTCAACAGGTATGTAGCACAAACAGGACATTACAAGAGTTAACAAGCTTTACTTTGTTCCTTCCAATGTCAAAAGATAAAGACAGTTCTGAGCTATTTTTCAACATTGACCCTTAAAAATAGTTGCACATTTCTAACAAGATAAAACGCTGCCATGAAGTTTGACAGCACAATCTCTTTGCAGGCTTCAAACTGACCAACGGCCCAGGCATGGACCAACTCAGATACGCTCATTATCAGAGGCACGAGCCACAAGGCTGCCCAGAGAGACTATAAAAAATCATGGATCAAACCTTTCATAAAAAAAGTTTGTTCCACACACTCATCCCAACACAGCTGTCATTCAAGAACCATTCCACAAAGATGGCTGAATTATCAAATGACTTCTTCTAGATACTCTGATGTCAGAACAAAAGACCTTAGCAAAGACAGCTCTGAAAACTACTACAGACAGACAGCTATGCAAACAATACTTTAATAAAGTATACAGGATACTGATCCCCAGATGAAATGGGTTGCATCCTCCTCTTCCTGCGTACTGCTTTAATCAATGATCACCTGCTTGCAACTGCATTCTGGAACATAAATAGGTGTTGGCCATAAGTGCCACAAAAGCCCATGCAGACAACCACCTAGGATCTGTGCTGCTGTCCATTAGAAAAGCTATCCATTGTTCGCTGTTGATTTTAGCCCTCTGTGTGATGGGATGAATAAAACAGAAACCAAATAAACAATTGGCCCAAAAATATTAACTTTTTCCCTTATTCTTTGTACTTCTCACACAACAGATATACCTTCCTCAGAGGAGGATGAGTGGGGGTGGGAGTGAGGGAGTGCAAATAACCTGCATGTCTTCATCAAAGCCTTTTTGTACTCTTGTCCCTGTGGTCATATTCTTATTGCATGGCTGTTCTAGCACTAGAACTAAATTCTGGCAAATTAAATGCCTGGGGAAAAAAGATAAAATCATGAAACTGAAGTTCACTAACCATGATGTGTTACAAAATATGTGCTAAATTTGGGCAGGATTGAACCAACTTCAACAAAAGCAATCTCCATTTGATAACTGCTCTGACAATATGCCAAAAATACGTGGGGTTAGGTGCTCTTAAAAGCCAAAAATAAGGTCATGGTCAAATGAACTTTACAACCTACCACATTAGTTTATTAAACACGGCAATTTGTTTTATGTATGAGCAATAATTCAAAACTTCTGTGCTTGGACTTAATATCTCAATGACATTTTCCACTGAGGGTGGGTCAAAGTGAGAACATGAGAGAATGAAACTTGTGACTGCAGAGCCTTAGTTTCCACTGCAACTCTGACATCAACTACAACTGTTTAAAATAAATATTAAGCAGTACACTGAATTACCTACTTCAAAATGCCATTTGGACTAGTATAAACCTCAATCACATTAGGGCTTGATGGCAGCATGGTTATGACTCTATCAGCTCTTTCGGCTACATCAGCAGGAGAGTCCATGATCTACAAAACAAAAGTGGACAAAATGAAATTTAAAGGAACAGATCAGGCAAGTAAATGGCTAAAACTATATGGGGTCAAAGTTTAAAAGGGCCAAGTATGAAGGAGTAAACAATTTTTGCAATGATTGAGGGGTAGTTCAAAACTCTTCAATAGAAGGCAAGTGGAACACCTTTGAAGGTATCATTTTAAGTACATGCAGGATAGTTACAAATATTGATCAACATGCTCGAGCTAAATTAACAGATCAAAGTTGATTTTTTAAAAATAATAAGTGGCCTCCACTTAACCTGCAGAGAGAAAGCAGAAAGGTTTCACAGGGTAAATAAAGAAACATTCAGAAACATCAAGTTATATCAATTACAAAGCAAACCAAAGGCCATTTGGCCCAACTGGTGTTGCCAACATTTATGTCCCAAATGAGCTTCTTCCCACCCTACTTCATGTAACCCTATCAGCATTAAACGATGATCAGAGATCGGTGGCAAAAGCATAGGTGTCAGCTGTGATTAAGTAGTAGTACACATACCCATGAATGAGAAGGTCATCGGCTCAAATCCCATTCCAGGGACTTGAGCGCAAAATCTAGACAGACACTGTAGTGCAGTACTAAGGGAGTGCTGCAATGTTAGAGATGCTGTGTTTTGGATGAGATATTAAATATAGAGTTTGTTTGTCCTTTCAGGCAGAAGGAAAAGATCGCATGACACTGTTTCAAAGAAAATAGTTCTCCGATGTCCTGTACTTAGCCTTTGACCAATATCATTAAAACACAATGGCCTCGATTTTGTGGTTTTAATGACAATGAACCAGCTTACAACACCAGCATTATACTGTGAAGCTGACAAACAACTTGTGTTTGCATACATGCAGTTGGATGCAAAAATCCAGACACTGTGGTCACTGATTCCCTGCTCCTCCACAGAGTGTGCTGAAATCCTCACAGATGGAAATCAATTAGAAATCACTGATTTGATATGAACTGCAACTTTCTACACCATTATCCTTGCTGTACAAACCTTCAACAAGGTACACCATGTTGAATAAGGTGTAGCTGAGTTTTTAAATGGCCCGCTGTACAATTTCTCCAACCCTGTAAAGCTAATTTTATATTTGTAGAACATCCAATTTATCCCTTCGATGATAGCAATTCCACAGATATTTAAATTGTTTTTTTAATGTTTATGATATTTCAGCTTCAACCTTAATCCCATGTGGCTGTCTCAATCTTTTTTTTCGATAAAATTATAAAAAGGAAATGATAAAACTTGCTGGTTTCTGTCTGAGAATTCTTTAATGTGATTTGCTGCTCAGCCTGCTTGATGACATAACTATTGCTGAACACCAGAGATTTCCTCCAGCTGGTGCCAGAATGAAATTAGCATCAGAAAGGGTGAAATCCATTCCACAGAGCTTGCTACATCTTTGTGGGAAGCTTTCTTCAAGGTCAGTGCAAAATCAAGGCCATTATCTTGTCATTTTCACATTGCTGCTTGTGGGCATTGGCTTAATTTGGTTACCATGTTTCCTACATTATACCAAGACTTGTGATGAAAGTACAATAATTTTCGTAATATTGGTTTATTGTGAAGTAGGTTTATGGGAGTAAGTATAGTTGGGTGTGTATGTGATGTAATTACATTTGGAATCAAGTAGACTGCAAATTTGAAATCATCAAAAGAAGCTAGGTGATTGACATGCTAATGAGTAAAGAGTGCAATTTGTTTTCATTAACCGAACTAGAAGCTTTTAATAAAGCTTTCTTCCTCTGCTACACATTTAGCATTTTAGGTGCGAAAGGAATTTGCATTTTTAGATAAATGAAGAGATTTAGATTTCAAAGGGATCTTAGACTGTTTACAACTAGCCAGATAAGCAAGGCTAAGGAATGTGTTTATTTTTCCCAAAAGTTAATGACAATATATAGGCAACATGAAAGTTTTTATATTATGAGGAAGATACAGTTTCAAAGACATATGGAACAGTACAATTTAAATATTAAATAGAGAGAAACATATATAAAGGAGAATGAAAGGCTGTGCGTCAGAAGGCCATGTAAGATCTAACAGGAGTGTGTGAAATAGCCTTAACAAAGCCTCCAGCATGTGTGCATAAGTCTGCTATATAACAGAACTGAAGTTGGGGAAAAGCCATTTGGAATTCCACTGTCAAGTAGGCATTGTGTTAATTTGCTGGTTCCGTTTTAAATCATAGATTTGTCTGTCCATGACAACAGTGGTAAGACAGTGATCAATGCACGGTTCTTGTGGTGACCAAGACTCTTCTTCACACTAAGGACACCCTCCAATGTGCAGCTGTCGAGGTCGGTCAGTTCTAATCACATGAACTTCTTCCTCACACTAGAACCGTGTCATCCCACACGACAACAATTTTTGTGCCAATCAATAACCTGGTTGTTAGGACTTCATCGTTATCATCACTGTCAATGGATTCAAGACTCACATCTGCAGGCAGTCACAACAGAGAACTCATGCACTCAGTCTGTGGCTACACAGTAGTCCACTGATACGGTGTGAAATCCTCAACTTTAAATTCAATTGTCTTCTCTTCTGGCGGGCTGAACTTAGTGTCGGAAGCATTTGGAAATGGATCCTATTTTCAACACCTCCCACGATCAATGGATTACGTGGGAACGTCAGAATGACATCCAATTTAAATGCCACAGCACTACCAGGCATAATGATCATGTTTTGCACCAAGCATTTCTTGTAATGCTGTTCATCAATAACCATGGGTTGGATCAGGGATGTAGCGTCTGGTGGTACAGGTGGTAGAAATACACTCAAGTCACAGCTGTCAACTAACAAGGCAGCTTTTGGTTTTGCAATATCATGCTTTGGCTAAAATAAAAAAAGAAACCGCATGAAAAAGATCAGCCACCTACCCTTTGTGTTATCATATAGGTTACAGGCAGAGTAAGATCAGCACCAACAGATCATTGAGGATTTTTAGAATTCCCATTCACCACCAGATTTCTATTTATTCCCCATCACATTAGTGCAAACCATAACAGTAGTTCACTGCCTGATTATATTTCAGCCTGAGAATAAATTAAGAAATAGCAGGAGTATGCCATACGGTCCCTCAAGCCTGCTCTGCCATTACTCCATTATGGCTGATCTTCCACCTCAACTCTACTTTTCCGCCTGATTCCTCAATACCCTTATGTTCAAAAATCTATTGACCTCAGCCTTGAATAAATTCAATGATTATGCATCCTAGGCTATCTGGGAAGGACAAACTCAAAGATTCACAACCCTCAATGAAAAAAATCCTCATCTCAGTGCAAAAGGGATGACCCATTATCCTGCGACCCTGCCTCCTAGTTCTAAACTCTGCAGTCAGGAGAAACAGCATCTCTGCATCTGCCTTGTCAAGCCCTCTTAGAACCTTACATGCCCCAATGACTTCACCTCTCGTTCTTCTGATCTCCAGAGAACAGGGGCCTTCCATTCAATCTCTCCTCATAGGTCAGTCACCCTCATTATAGGAGTCAATCTGGTGAAACTTCGTTGCGCTCTAAGGCAAATATCCTTCCTTCGATAGGGGGATCAAAACTGCACACAACTATGCTCTCACCAAAGCCATTTGCAATTGCAGCAAGACTTGCCTACTCTTATACATCACCCCTTTGCAATAAGAATCACCATGCCATTTAACTGAGTAATGGTTTGTTGTACTTGTGTGCTTTTTTTTATTCATTCACGGGATGTGGGCTTTGCTGGCTGAGCCAGCATTTATTGCTTATCCCTAGTTGCCCTTGAAAAGTTGTACAGGACATGTGATTCATGCACAAGGACACCCAAATCCCTCTGAACCTAAACATTTACTCACTGAATCATCTCTCACCTTCTTAGGAAAAAAGTCTGCTTTTTTATTCCTCCTCCCAATGTGGGTAATTTCACACTTGCTCACATTATACTCCGTCTACCCACCATTTTGCCAACTCACTGAACCTGTCGGGATTTCTTTACAGACTCAGATTACTTTTCCAACTAACTTTCTATTGTCTGCAAATGTGGATACATTACAGTCAGTCAGTCCCTTTATCTAAGTAAGTGATTTAGGTTGCAACTAGCCGATGCGCAAGCACTGATCCTTCAGTGCTCTCCTAGTAACAGCCTGCCAACCAGAAAATAACCTCTTAATTCCTTCATTCTACTTTCTGCCTATTAACCAATTATCAATCCATGCTAATATATTATCCGCAAACCCATGAGCCCTTATCCTGTGTAACAGCCTTTTGTATGGCACCTTATCAAATGCCTTTTGAAAATTCAAATATATTACATCTACTACACCCTCACAAAAACTCTAATAGAGGTTCCCAAACCATGAGTCACGACCCCCATTGGGCTCTCAGAATCTATGATTGGGCTTGCGAGCTCCCCCTCCTCCGAGTCTGCACCCTGCACCAGGCAGTGTCCAGCCCTGCTCGTCTTTTGGTCTCTCTCTCCAAGTCAGAGAGGAGAGTCCCGCCTAATGCTCATATTGTCAAGTGTATTTGATGGCTGCTGATGAGAGACATAGCAGCCGATCAAATTTGCTGTTTAGAAGATGCCACAAACCAAACGAATGGCATTTGTAAGTGTCAGTGGAAATGCCCATCTGAATTAGTGCTTTAAATCAACTCAATGCCAATAGTTGCTTTGAATCCTTGCACTTATTAAAATGACAGATATCAGTGCCTGGAAATCAAACTTTTTATATTTGGCAAGACGACTGATTACTGTGAGCATGGTGGGGGAGTGAGGAGAGAAGGTCACCAGGGAATATGGAAAGCTTGGCTGAAGGCTCAGTGGTCAGTAACTCTCGCACATTATGTTCTATGCCTGTCCAGAAACACTCCACTTTCCTTCAAATAAATCAAGTGAGAGATGAATCAATGGTGTCAAGATGACCATTATGGAACTTTAATGTGATGCTGCTTTCAATTAGTAAAGCTGAATGAAAACATGAACATCAATAGCACCCACTACTTACTGGCCAAGGTCCTGAGCTGGAGTTTTTCAGGTGAAGTAAATGACTAGTGATAACATAAAAGGAAACACTGCACTCAAGGGCTGCCACATCTCGGCACCCGATATTGATCATAGGCATGAATTTGAATGAAGCAACAAATTCAACTGGCGAAGACCCATTTGGAGTGGGAATGCAAATAAACAAAATAATTGGAATTAAGAGGTTTGAATTTTGCCATAAGTTTTCAAAGCATTTTTAGTGACTAGCATTTTGCATTGAGTTACATAACGCCTACAGCACAGGTCATTTGGCCCAAATGATCTCTGTCAGCATTTATGCTCCATACGAGCCCCCTCCCACCCCTCTTCATCTAGCCCTAAGAGTATACTCTATTCATTTCTCCCTCTTGTGCTCATCTAGCTTTCGCTTAAATGCATGTATATCATTTGTCTCAACTACCCCTATGACAGCATCTTCCACACACTTGCCACTCTTTGGGTAAAGACACTTCTCCTGAATTCCTTATTGAATTTATTTGTGACTAGCTTATATTTCTAACTTCTAGTTTTGAGCTTACCTCCACCCACCCAATCCCCTGCCACAAGTCAAAATATTTTATGTCTATCCTATCAAACCCTTTCATTATCTTAAAGATCGCAATCAGGTTTTGCACAATTTCTATTTGAATAAATTGATAGTTTTAAGTAACCAACTTCAAACTAAGTGTAAAATCAGAAAATGCTGGAAAAACTCAGCAGTCTGGCAACATCTGTGCAGAGAGAAACAGGGTTAACGTTTCGAGTCCGTATGACTCTTTTTCAGAACATTGTTCCATTTCCAATTACTGGAACTTGAACAGCATGCAATTAGCCAAAGACAACAGTTTGCCCAAACAGCTGAAGTATTCACGTTAATTTTATAAACAGAATTCTACAGCCAGAGAAACACCAGCAATCTATTAATGCTCTCATTAAGCTACTTAGCAGGCATTAAGTAGTTCTTAAATCAAAAGATTAGTGATCAATCAATGCTTGTCATAGTTTATTATCGGATCCACAACAGACACGCACAGGGCTATTGTAAGAACATTTCAGTTTGAATTCAAGGTTGCAACAGTTGCTCGAATTCCCAGTATTATACTAGCCTTTTGTAGCATCAGTGGAAGAATCAATAAAGAAAACAGTTAAAGGACAAGACAACGTTAAATGCGTTTATTAACAATTTATAGCCCCACCCCCGCAAGAAACAGCAGAATTTCTAATATACACACTATTCTCCAACATTCTGATAACTGCTACAATTTTCACAAGTCAATTCCTCAGGTAAGATCACCTCACTGCACAGTTTATTTTGATATTTGTGTTTTACTTAGCTTCATTGTAATAGCTGGAAACAGTTTCACGTTTCCCTGTTTGTCAGCCGAGCATCTCCAGCAACGGCTTATCTTCCTTGGCAATTTCATCTGAAGACACTGGGTCAGCTTCCACATACACTCAACTCCCATGGTTAGCTCTCTCTCTCCACCACCTCTATAATGTCATAATGTCTCATAACAGTTTACTCTGCATAAACCAACAATTCTGATCAGATGGTTAATTAGTGTAGTTACAAATATAGTCTTTACTTGAAAAAATGTGACTTTTTTGGGAAAACACAATGCAGCTGTACTACCAAAAATCAGTATTCCATTTACTGACTTTACCTTGTGAAAGCAAATGTATGTTATGGTACATTTTGGTAGAATGCAAAATTACTTTATAAACGTACATTCAGTGGATACAAAACAAGTAGCTGCAATAACACTTTGCCAGGGAATTGCTCTCCCCTCCCAACCGTTCATAAGGAAATCCTATTGTCGGTTAAAAATAACTCTTCCCCCTATATTTTCTCCAAGATACTTAAGCAGTTATCCCTTCATCTCCACCTTTGGCCCAACAAACAATTAACTGTCTCCTAGCCCTCTGGACGGGACCTCGTTGTCACAAGTCCAAGAGGCAGATCTCTACATCCGGCACATAACTGGCTTGCTTGCCTATCACCAGATCCAGCTGGACCATATCAAACACTAAAGGGTCTCACTCTCCCCTGCCAAAGGCATCCAGGCTTCAGGATCATCCTGAAGGGCAAAACGTATTCCTGACTTTTTTCCACAACTGATGATCACCGTAAACACCTTTCAACCTCACCAACAACAAATGCAAAGAGCTTATGGATAACTTTGTCACCATGATTGAGACCATTTGCTCAGCTGCCTTTGTTACATTCCCCATGCCCCCTCTTGTCTTGAAACTCCCTTCCTGATAACATTGTGGGCGCACCTACATCAGAGACTGCCACAGTTCAAGGTGGCAGCTCAACACCACATTCTCAAGGGCAACATGTGAAGACGGTACTCAGTAGAAGCATGCCTCCGCCATGCTGTGTTAACTCAATGTTATTACAATTATGGAGCTCGTCCTTAAGGCTTTTCCCTGTCTAGTTGATGCTCACTAAAAATTTTTTTTTTTTAAATTTCTAAAGAGCTTCCATCTCACTCAGGAGGCTTCAGACCAATTCACATCCAACAACCTGCTGTGAAAATTCTGGTCTCATTTTGCCAGTTGTGACAAATTCCACCACAGCAGATAATCCACAACATTCTAAAACAATCAACATTTTAAATAAGACAACCCACAACATTCTTTAAAAAAGGTCAATTTGCTCCATTTCCCAATGTTAATGGATCCTTCAAAAAATTCTAGGATCTGAATCCAGATCTGTACCTTGCCAAAAGTTAATAAGTTTTTCCATGGGCCATACCTTATAAGTGTAACGAGTTTCGTTGAAACCATACATTAGTTTTTGAGACATATTGTTTACAAACAGAGTCCAAAACATTGCCTCTGGCCATCTTCACTGGCGGAGGTAATTAGGGATGGACAACAAATGCTGGCCTTGCCAACAACATTCACATCTATCTCCAACTTCTCTCTCATCCTCTACCATGCACCATCTGATCTCATCTTGCCACAAAATAATTGACCACTGCTCTCATGACCCAATTCCCATTAAATTGCTTCACATCACAACTTCCTTTCGATCACCCGCTTGCTAAAATTGTATATACTTGCCTTTCCTCGGGTAGCTTCCCCCCTCCTTTTCAAAGCTGTCATCATCAACCCTCCTTAGCATCAATCCCACTGTCCTTTCAAGTTACTGCTTCATCTCCAAATTTCCTTTCTTCTCCAAAATGCTGAAATATGCTATACGGCTATCAAACAAATGGTCCACTTCCCATGATACCACTTATTTCTCACTATTCATGTTTCTCCTCTGCAAAAGAGCCAAACCAGCCCGAAGCAAAATCATACCCTGTGACTGTAACTATAGTGTACTGTTTTGATATGATCAACCACACCACCCTCCAACTAATGCCCTGTGTTCGGCTCAGTGAAATTCCCCTCGCCTGGCTCCATTTTACCTATCCAATTTTCACCAGAGCACCTCCAACTTCTCTTCCATGACCCTGTTATTCCTAAACTATATGCTGCCCCTTGGGGACATCATTGGTCAGCTTCCACAAATATGTTCACAATTCCCAGGCCCTCCCCTCTGTCACCTCTATTATGACAAACTGTGTGTTAAGCCTCTATTATGGCAGACTGTGTGCCAAACATACAGTCTTGGATGAGCTCAATTTTCTTCACTTAAACCATGAGGAAGATTGAAATCATGACCTTGAGCCCCTGACACAAATTCCATACCTTTGCCACAAATTTCTGCCACTGTTTCAAACTGAGCCAGGCTGTCCATTTTCTTAATATCCAACTACGTATTCTCCCCATCACCAAGAAGCCTATTTCCACTTTTAACATAGGCCATCTCTGCCTGTACCTCAGGCCATCTGCAACTGAAACACTTATCCATGCCTGAAATTTAAAATTCTCATCCTTACATTTAAACTTTTTCATTAACTCTCCTATCTCCACCTCTGTCAGTATTACGATCGTTACCAAAACACTGAAGTCCTGACTCTGAACTTTTGCGCATTCTTTGTCTCTTTGCCTCAAATTGTGGCTGTTTCTTCAACTGCCTAAGCACACTCACAGGAACTCTTTCCCTAAACTCCTCCATTTCTTTACTATCCCTTTAAAACTCAACTCCTTTACAAGCTTTTGATTATCCAACATCTCCTTCATGGTGCTTGCACCTCTGACAACTTTAGTATATTCTTGTGCATTAAAAAAATAAACAAATGCAAATTGTTACTGTATAGTAACTCCACATCTAACTAAAATAAACAGTAATAGACAAAGTTGATCTCAATTTACCGCTACATTACCACCCAGGTGTGGTGACTCAATGTGGTTCATGAGCATCAAAAGCCCCCAAGCTCTCATTCTTCGTGCATGAGACTAGACAGTGAATATCAGCTATTGTGGATGCCCAATCTGGTCTTCAACACATGCATTTTCTACTTGGATCTTTTAGTGTTTTAACTTCTTTGAAAGCAGAAGTGAGAATTTGTCCTTCGTGTGCTATTTTCTCCATTTACAGTTTTTCCTTAGAATAGCAATCTCTTTTGTGGCCCGCTTCTGTGACAGAGGGCGACCCTCTTCTTCTTGAGCAATTTCACAAATCATTTTTGTGCAAAGTCAGCATGATTGACTCAGTCCAGCGCTCAACTCTGCAAGGCACTGTTATTTAATGTAATTACTCACAAGTAACATTGCATTTAAATCAAACTTCTTTGTCAGAAAACATCAAAGTTTTTTTTTTATCCAAGGGATGTGTGTCACTCAAGGCCAGCATTTATTGCCCATCACTAACTGCCTGCAAGAGGATGGTTGTGAGCCACTTTCTTGAACCGCTGCAATCCATAAGGTGTAAGTAAACCAACGGTGATGTTACAGAGGGAGTTCTAGGCTTTTGATCCAGCAACAGTGAAGGAACGGCAATAAAGTTCAAGTTAGGATGGTGTGTGGTTTGGAGGGGTACTTGAAGATGGTGGTATTTTGAGGTGGTGGAGGTCGCAAGTTTGGAAGGTGCTGCTGAAAGAGCCTTGGAGAGTTGCTGCAGTAAACTTGTACCTACTGCTGACACACTGCGCTGGTGACAGATGGGACTCCAATCACATGGGCTGCTTTGTCCTGGTTGGTGTTCAGCTTCCAAATATGGTTGGAGTTGCATTCAGCCAGGCATGTGAAAAGTATTCAATCACACTCCTTGTAGATGGTGGACAGGCTTTGGGGAGTCAGGAGGTGAGATACTCGCTGCAGAATTCCCAGCCTCTGGCCTTCCCCTAGACATAGTATATGATTTATTTGTTCATGGGATGACAGAGTCGCTTGTAGTGCCAGTATTTGTTGCCCGTCCCTAATTGCCCTCGAGAAGGGAGGTGGATGAGCCACCTTCTTGAACTGTTGCAGTCCATCTGGTGTAGGTACGCCCATAATGCTTTCAGGAAGGGAGTTCCAGGTTTTTGACCCAACAATGAATAAACAGCAATATAGTTCCAATTGAGTACCGTGTGTAACCTGGAGGAGAACTTGCAGGTGATGGTGTGCCCAAGGGTCTGCTACCCTTGTCCTTGTAGGTGGTAGACATTACGGGTTTGGAAGGTACTGTCAAAGGAGCCATGGTGAGCTGCTGCAGTGCATCTTCTGGTGCCAATGTGTGCCAGCTGTGGAAGGAGTGAATATTTAAGGTGGTGGGTGGGGTACTGATCAAGCTTCCTGCTTTGTCCTGGATGGTGTCAAGCTTCGTGGAGAGCATTTCATCACACTCTTGACTTGTGCTTTGTAGATGGAGGACAGGTTTTGGGGAGTTAGACGAGCTACTCATCACAGAATTCTCAGCCTCTGTTCTGCTCTTGTAACCACCGTATTTACATAGCTGGTTCAGTTCAATTTATGGCCAAGGGTAACCCCCAGGATGTTGATAGTAGGGGATTCAGCAATGGTAATGCCATTGAATGTCAAGGCAAGATGGCTAGATTCTCTCTCTCTCTTGTTGGAGATGGGTCACTGCCTGGCACGTGAGTGGCACGAATGCTGCTTGCCACTCATCAGCCCAAGCCTGAATGGTGTCCAGGTCTTGTTGCATATGGACACAGATTGCTTCAGTACCTGAAGGGTTGCAAGTGGATACTGGACACAGTGCAATCATCAGAAAACATCCCCAACTTCAGAATGTATCTTCCTTTGTGCTACATGCAATTCAAACAGTGAAGAGTTTTCACCCGATTCGCATTGATTTCAATTTTGCTAGGGCTCTTGATGCCACATTCAGTCAAATGTTACCTTGATGTCAAGTAGAGTCACTCTCACCTCACCTCTGGAGTTCAGCTCTTTTGTCCTTGTTTGAATCAAGGCTGTAATGAGGTATGGTGCGGAGTGGCCCTGGCAGAACCCAAACCTTCTTGAGCAGGTTCATGCTAAGTTATCGCTGCTTAATAGTACTGTCAATGACACCTTTCATAACTTTGCTGATGTCATGTGCGCATCTCATGCCCTTAAAACTTAATCATCAGATGGGCACTTTAACATTTTTTTTAAAAAAGGCAGCATGGAATGGACAGAATTCCTTAATAAAATGGACTCCAGCGTTATTTTGTAGTTTCTAAACAGACAAGGATTAACTCATGTCTGAACATGCCTCTGTAAAGTTATTAAAATGTACATGTCTTTGTGGAGAACCCTCCATTGAATAGAGTCAGGATGTAACAAGGTCACTTATGGAATTTACAGAAACTATTGCCTGGATATTCACAGAAATTTAACTATAATGATCACCCTAAACTCAGTGTGCAAACTTGAAATCTAACAAAATGGGGTGTGAAAGAACCATTTTATCACAAGGAGGTGTGAACGACCGCCACTGATTCTTCATTGTGTGACAATGACTTATGACATTGAATCATTTGTGTGGACAATGGAAGTATTGAATCTGTGGTCATATGATCAAAACTGGCTTGAGAACGCAATATCTTATTAATCTAAGAACCAGCTCAAAAAAGATCAGTCTGGGATACCAAGACTACAGGGAAGCTATATCCCACCTAAGGAAGGACCCTGCCTCAAAAACCATCTTAAGCAGAGAATTGAGGCTTATTCATTCTACCTGCAAGATTATAGTTCCTAACTACAGGGGCTCAACCAACTTTGACGGGAAAACCAGAAGTTCACTGGGACGAAACAGTGTAAATCCATCCCAAGAAACCCCTGACCTTCATTTCTCTTCAACTAGTTTCAACTACCATCTTGCAGACTGATGATAAGTAACCTTTTTTTAAAATTCTTTAAGGTATCTAAGCTCATGCTATGTCTTTAGAAGTCATCTTTCCTTGTGTATACATGTGTGTGATTTTGGTGTGAGCAAGGAATGAGAGTTTGTTGAATTTATATTCCAGATATTGTAAAAAATAAACATCTATCCTCTCTTTTCATTTAAATCCACAAGAAAGCCAATTTCATGTCAGTTCTTTAAAGTGACGGCGCACAAGGGATGAAAACACCTCTCAAAAATATATTTTGTTGCGATCAGCCGAGGGGTAATTGGGGGCGGCGGGGGGGGTTGGTGGATAATTATCCCACATCTCTCTCTCTCTCTCTATCCATAACAGCTGAGAGTAAATTCATGGGGCAGTAAATGGCCAGATTGGATTTGTCCTACTTTCTCTGAAAGGACTGGGCAGACCGGTGCAATTTTCCACTTTGTTGGATCAATGTCAATAATGCAATTGGACTGGAACATCTTGGCTAAGGTCACAGCTCATTCTGGAGAACACTTCACCCTCAGTACAACTGCCCAGATATTGTCAGAGCCCACAGCCTTTGCTGTATTCAATATCTTCAGCCATTTCTTATCAAGCAGAGTGAATCGAATTGGCTGAAATCTGGCATATGATGGTGGGGACCTCAAAAGGAATCAGAGATGGATCATTCACTCAGCATTGCTGGCTGAAGATGGTTGCAAATGCATCAGGCTTGTCTTTTGTACTGATGTGCTGGGCTCTGCTGTTGTTGAGGATGGGGGTGCTTGTGGGCTATTCTTCGCCAGTCAGTTGTTTAATTGTCCACCATTATTCATGACTGGATGTGACAGGAATACAGGACTTTGTGCTGATCCAAAGATTGTGGGAATCACTCTGCTCTGTCTATCACATGCTGCTGCCATTGTTTAGCATACGTCGTCCTGCATTTTATCCTCACCAGGTTAGCATCTAATTTTTAGATTTGGTTGTATACCGTTCTGCTGCTGCTGATGGATGCCCATTTTACAGCTGTTAGATCTGTTCTGAATCTCTCTCATTTAACTCTGTGGTAAAGCCACACAAGATAGAGGGTATCCTTGGTGTGGCTTGCAGGTCCCTTGTGGATTTCTTCGCCACAAGGACTGTGCAGTGGTCTCCCCTGCCAATACTTTAATGGACAGATGTATCTGCGACAGGTAAATCTGAAAAGACAAGGTCAAGTAGTTTTTTCCCCCTCTCGTCGGTTCTCACAGAACCTGCCACAGACCCAGTCTGGCATGTCCTTCAGGACTCAGCCAGCTCAGTCAGTCATGGTACTACCAAGCCACCCTTGGTGATGGGCATTGAAATCTCCTACCCAGAGTACATCCTGTGCCCTTGCAACCCTCAATCCTTCTTCCATGGAGGAGTGTTGATTCATCAGCTGAGGAAGGGCTGTAATTGGTAATCAGCAGGAAGTTTCCTTGCTCATGTTTGACCTAATGCTATGAGACTTCATGCATCCTAGGGACTTCATGCATCCTTGGTCAATCTTGAAGACTCCCAGGGCCACTCCCTCCCAACAGTATATCTGTGTCCTGCCACCTCTGGAGGGTCTGTCCTACCAATGGGACAGGACACATCCATGGATGGTTATGGAGAAGTCTGGGACATAGTCATAAGCACCAAAACACATCTTACAGACAATGTCAGGCTGTTACTTGACTAGTCTTTGGAACAACTCTTCCAATTTTGGCACAAGTCTTCAGATATTAGCGAGGAGGACTTTTCATGTTCAACTGGGCAGGGTATGCCTCGGTCGATTCCAGGGTTTCCCCCAATTTTATTCTTATTCAACTTTTCTGCAGCAGTTTAAAACAACTGAATAGCTTGCTCGGCTATTTCAGAGTACAGTAAGAGTAAACCACATTGCTGTGCTTCTGGAGTAAGGATTGGCTAACAGGCAGAAAACAGAGTGGGAATAAATGGGTCATTTGCACATTGGCAGGCTATGACTGCTGGAGTACCACGTGGATCAGTACTCAGGCCCCAGCTGTTCACAATATATATCAATGATTTGGATGTGGGGACCAAATGTAATATCTCCAAGTTCATGGACGACACAAAGCCAGGTGGGAAAGTGTATTGAAGGAAGTTGCAAAGCTACTTCAAGAGGATTTGGACAGACTTAGTGAGTGGGAAAGAACATGGCAGATGGAATACAATGTGGAAAAATGTGAGGTTATCCACTTTGGTAGAAAGGCCAGATGTGCAGAGTATTTCCTAAATGGTAAGAGATTACAAAGTGTAGATGTACAAAAGGACCTGGGTGTCCTCAACAATAAGTCACTGAAGGCTAACATGCAGATGCAGCAGGCAATTAGGAAGGCTAATGGTATGTTAGCCTTTATCACAAGAGGATTTGAGTACAGGGGCAGCAAAGTGTTGCTTCAATTCTATAGAATCTTGATTAGGCCGCACCTGGAATACTGTGCGCAGTCTTGGTCTCCTTACCTCAGAAAAGATATTATTGCCATCGAGGGAGTGCACCAAAGGTTCCCAGGATGGGAGGACTGTCATAGGAAGAGAGATTGGTGAAACAGGGCCTGTATTCTCGAGAGTTTCGATGGAGGAGTGGTGATCTGATTGAAGCCTACAAAATAGTTAAAGGGGTAGACAGGGTGGATGCAGGTAAGATGTTTCCCTGGGTTGGGGAGTCTAGAACCAGGGGACATAATTTCAAAATAAGGGAGAAGCCATTTAGGACCAAGATGAGGAAAAGTATTTTTACTCAGAGGTTGTGAATCATTGGAATTCTGTACCCCAGAGGGCTGTGGAATCTCAGACATTGTCAATCTCATCTTTAAACATACACAGATTTCTAAATATCAATGACATGGTTAAACAGCCATGATCATATAGAATGGCAGAGCAGGCTCGATGGGCTGAATGGCCTACTCCTGCTCCTATGTTCCTATGGAGTCACATACAGGCCACACCAGGTAAGGACAGCCGATTTCCTTCCCTGAAAGACATTAACAAACCAAATATGTTTTTATGACAATTCTGTAGTTCCATGGTCACCATTACTGAGACCAGCTTTTTATTGCACATTTATTAATTAATTCAATTTAAGTTCCATCGGCTGCTGTGATGGGATTTGAATGTGTGTCTTCAAAAGTAAATCTCTGGATTACTAATGCTGTAACATTACCACTGTGTTACCTTCCCCGAAGGTGCTTTAGAAAAGAATAAAAAAGGTACCCATGCCAAGTTATTACAGAAGAATTGACAGAGGTAACCAAATGATTGAAAGACCTTCTCGAAAGCAAAATGGTGGTGTCTGGGAAGGAAGTTACAGACAATTCAAGGCTGTACCAGCAATAGAGTGAGGAGCATAGAGTGATCGCAGAACTAAGTACATCATCATTAACAGAATGCTGAATGGTGCATGTGGAAATTCAGTACAGAGCAGGCAGAAGGTACTGATTTTATATTCACCTTTTAAACTTTGAATTACTTATATTGGAACCTGAGATGGTAAGTCTTTAAAATTTTTGTCCACTGCTTAGTGCAAGTTAATTTGTAGAAAAAGAAAAACTTGGACAGAATATTTACAGGCTAGATATAAGTTAATCTAAATTATTTTTATTTATACTTATATCTAGCCAATAAATGTTAAAGCAGGTTGTGCATCTGAACTGCAATAGGTGGGAGTTTGTGGATGGCAAGATTTGATTCCACAAGTCAAAAGCTGCTCCTCCTGCCTCTCACTACTCATCTCCAGAACCCTCACTCACACTGAGGGTTCAGGAGAGGGAAGCAGCAAGCAGGAGGATCGGGGAGTGGGATGTTTAGTGAGTGCAAGGATCAGCAAGAGACAGGGAGCAGGAGAGGGCACAAGTTGCAGGATTGGCAGCGAGAGAAAGGGTCAGGGAACGGGAGAGGCCATTCCAAAGTTCTCTCCATTCAGAAACCGTTCCTTTAGGTTGCAAAATTGCACGTCACTCTATTTATGAAAGGTGACAGAGGGTAACTAGGGAAATATAGACCAATTAGCCTAACATCTGTTGTCAGGAAAATGTAAGTCTATAATTAAGGATAGGGTGACTGAACACCAGCTGATCAGTGAGAGACAGCATGAATTAGTAAATGTCATATCTGACAAACCTGAAGGAATTTTTGGAAGAGGTGACTAAAGTAGTGAACATGGGAATATCCATGGATGTTATTTAAATAGACTTCCAGAAGACTAATGATAAAGTCCCTCATAAGATACTCATAGCTAAAATTGAAGTTCATGGAATTCAAGGCAAATTATTGACTTGGTTAGGAAGCTGGCTGAGCAAAAGCCAGAGACCAGGGATTGTGGGCAGGTACTGATGTGACTTGTGGTATGCCGCAAAGATCGGTGTTAAGGTTCAACTTTCACCAGATTTACTGACAAATTAAGTGATGGAATAAAAACCCACAAACCCATTGTGAACAGTGTAGGTGGAAGCAGAAAGTTACAAAGAGATATTGGTAGATTAAGTGATGGGTAAAACTGTGGCAAATGGATTTCAATGTAAGCAAATGAAAGTTCATACATTTTGGATCTAAAAAGGATAAAACAGGGTATTTTCTAAATGGTGTATTAGATCTTAAGAGTCCTAGATGTCCAGGTCATTAAAATGTCACGAACAAGTACAGAAAATAATTAAAAAGGCCAATGGAATTAATTGCCTTCATATCTAGAGGAATAGGATGCATCAGGGTAGAAATTGTGCTTCAAATATACAAAGCCCTGGTCAGACCACACCTCAGAGTACTATAAGCAGTTCTAGTCACCACATCATAGGAAGAATATACTGGCCTTGGAGAGAGTGCAACATAGATTTACCAGAATGATAGCTGGACTCCAAAGGTTAAATTACAATGAGAGATTATACAAACTAGGGTTGTCTTCCCTGGAATCTAGATTATTAAGGGTTATTTCGTCATAGTTTAAGATATGAAGATCAACTTTTGGAGTAAAAAGAATTATTTACATTTGTATTGCACCTTTCATGACCACTGGGCCTCTCAAATGCTTTACAACCAATGAAGCACTTTTGAAGTGCAATCACTGTTGTAAGGGAGGAAACATGGCAGCTAATTTGCGCACAGCAAGTTCCCACAAAAAGCAAGGTGAAAACGGTCAGACATTCTGTATTTGTAATGTTGGCTCAGGGATAAATATTGATCAGGACCTGGGGATAAATTCCCTGCTCTTCTTTGAAATAGTGTCATAGGATCTTTTACATCCACCTGATGGGGCAGACTGGGACTTCCAGCTATCACGATCCAGGTTCACACTTAAAGGACTGTAAGTTTGTCAACTTTCTGGAGGTCTTCTGGCACTTGCAGAACTGTTTTCAAGTGAGCCATTGCTCTTTGGAGAAGGATAAGCAGAGAATTTCTTTTCAGAACAATAATTTTTTCGTTTTAAACAGTACTATTCCTCAAATTGTACTTATTTCTTTGAATAGAAAGAATTAAAAGCAAAATAACCTCTTGGAATGCAGTTAAAACAAAATGCAAAACAAGCCCCAAGCAAAGTTCCATTGTCTGTAGAAGTATGTGAAATTACACAAATATTGCAGCTTCCAGTCAGGTATTAACCCAGCTTCCCCCCACTACAACAAATCTAATTTTGGGATTTCTTCTAATACCTTCACCCACAAATAATGGCATATGATCTTGATATAAACCTTTTTAAGAATGGTCTTCTGTTAGTCACTATCTAAAACTCAGGCACTGACTTCATTTGCACTGATTCCCTAAACAGAAGGGGCAAGCAGCTCAGTGATTTAGCTAGCCAATTCTTTAATTATCGTTGTACGAAACTCATCCAGGCTTACTTTATCTACAATAACAACTGATTCATAATGTGAAATTAGGAAGTAGGACTGATTTGCAAAATAACAAGATAAATCATGATTCGCTTCTGGTTGTCACAATAAACATGATTCATTAAAATTAAATACTAATCTAATTACCTGTGCTCCTAAATCCTGTATTTCTTTGCACGACTCTGGGAAGATATCTGCAGCAATAATGGGATAGCCATGCTTTATGAGGTTCTTTGCCATTGGATTACCCATGTTGCCCAACCCAATAAATCCCACTGGGGCTTTCGAGGCCATTGATCTGGAAGACACTATCAGATTAATCATTTTTAATGACGGCAGAGCAATGCAATTCATATTTTGCAAATTACAGTCAAACTTTACCAAACAAAAAGTTAGTACATAATGAGAGCAAAAAAAACATGGCTGTCTTGGTTTGCAAGGAGCCATTATCTGAAATAGTACTAAAATACAGATTGGGGGGGGGGGTGCGGTGCAGGTCAACTTCTTTATGCTAAATTAGCCAATTTTTAATTCATTCAGTTTAACAACTCCACTTACAACTCTGTCCTGTTCATTTCTACAGTGACTCATTCAGTCCCAGCCACCTCTATGCATGTCCTTACAAATATTTTCCCATTTCTTTAAAAGGAGTTAATCAGCATAACTCATTGTTTTTCATAGGAAACTATTCCATACCATCAACTTCACTTTCAGAAAAATAATCTCCTAATCTTTAATCCACAGTCTAAATCTAATAACATGGTCCACTGGCCCCAGCAATTTGATCCTAGAAACAAATTCAAACAACCTAGTTTTTAATTGTATTATATTTCTTATTTCCTTCTTTGTCCTGTTTGAATTCTGTGGACCCAAGAGTTGGGAAAAGAAGTTTTTAGTGCTATTGCCTCATTGATAAATAAATCTTCAAATCGCTACAACAATCTCAGTCAATATCTATAGCTTGTGATACAGACAAGTTAATAGGCACATTGATTTAGAAACTATATACAGACTGCAAGGATAGCATGCATTTAAGTGGCCCTCACAGAAAAAGGTATGGGCTGTGCTGTTTTACACTCACTCAAGGCTCACTAATTTCATACTCTTTTCCATGGTCAGTGATTAGCAGCCAAATAGGCTGTTTACCTACACATTTTTCATTATAAAAGACCACATAAACACAGAGGTTCTCAATTTTTTTCTCCAATAAAACTAATTTCAGCTCTGTGACCCTCTGAAGACCAAAGTATGAATCATTTTAGTTCCTCTTCTCTCAACACATGAATAGGAATCATCTAAAACAAATCGATTTACACAAATCTTAAGCAAAAATATTGAAGAACTGGAGAACTGAAAATGAATACATCAAAACAGAATGTATTAAAATAGAGGAGGGTAATTACTTACAAATATGTTCAAATAACTTAATATTTTACACAAATTCATCTCTCATGGCATCCAAAGAGTCAAGTCCAACTGCAGTGTTTAGGTCAAGGAGGGTTAGAAGGTCTGGGGATAATAGGACACAGGCTAGAGCAGGAGGATCAGAAGGGAGAAAACAGTAGCCAGTCACATAACTGTTGCCAGACTCCCTCCTAATGTTAAGCCACATAATATGACAACACTGACAGGTGCAATGCTGCTGGAATGTTTGCCACTCAGCATTTTTTAATATATATATATAACAGATAATTGTTGCCCAATCACTGCCAGTCTCCAGCCTGGATATATGGGGAGGGTTAGCAGTAAGGAGGGCATCTGGCAGTAAAGCACTGACCAAATCCAAAAATGATGATTGACATGAACGAAGATGGAGAAAGGCTGTTCAACCAGAATTGTGGCAATCCCATTTAACACGGGAATAGCAGAACAGAAAGACAGGATTGTAGCCTAAAACCCAATTATAAGTGTTAAGATTTAAAGTATATGTGGCAGTCACACAAGCTAAACTACCTAAACTACGCCAAAACAGCTAGTGCCTCAACCCAATGTTTAAAATGCTTTGTATCATTTCTGTACTTCACCTAATTAAATAGCAATTTATTAAATTGAGCTGGGAAAATATTCTTTGCAGTACTGCTATAAATTTCCACAGTTCAGAAGCAGTCACTATACCCACTGAAAGCTCACTGCATAAAGAATTATGCCAAAACACTTCACAAACAATAGTTTGCAGTAAGTTATGTGACAGCCAGCCAGAAATATTCCACAATTGAAACAAAATACATTATCAGTTAATCTGCTTTGATGGTGTTGATTGAGGGAGGAATGGAGGCTAGCACATTGTCTACTATTGTCATGAGATTTTCAATATCTATTTGAAGCACTGGTACAGGTAAATATACCTTAATGTCTTATGCAAAAGACAGCATCTTGAACATTGCAACACAACATCAGTGGACTGGAGTGTCAGCCGAGATTGCATGCTCCTGTTCTGAAGTGGGATTTGAATTTACAATCTTCTAACTTGGAACAGAGATAAGACAACACAAAGCAACACACCCAACTGAAATGACAATTCAAACTATTTTGTTGATGATATGAAGCTGCAGTTTTCTTTCAATCAATAAAGCAACATGAATCTAAATTCCCATTTTTAACTGGGATGTAAATTTTAATTTAAAAACCGAGCTCATAGATGTACAGGGTAAAAGGAAAAATATTTATTCCTTGTGTGCTGTAACAATTGCGAGATTCTGTGAAAGCTGAATATTTGCCTATTAAAATTGGAAATCTCACCAAGAAAAAAAGTGTTAAGTGTCAAATTAAGTCCATCATTTTCCTCTCCCTCTATAGTAGGCAAACACTGAGGGAAAAAAGTATGTTTAAATGGCATTTAAGCTAGTTACACTGGCCAGTCATTTGAGTTTGGTAGAACACAATTGAAGAGAGTCCCCATTAGCTGGTCAATATAACAGCATCAGTGGTTTGCTCCAACAACTGAATAACCTGAATCAAAGTTCTTCATCACCCAGGTTTGGACATTGTTTATAAGCTCATAGTCAGTAAGTGCACCTGCATTTTTGATCTTTTCCAATTAGCTTGGTCAGCAGTAATTTGAGGTGTACGTTTTATTTTACCCTGGGATTAGAGGAAGAAGTTTTTTTTGAAACCAACGTGGTTTACAATCCAGACGACTGTACACAGTTTGAGAGAAATCTGCAGCTGGAACAAACCTGCCAGCAATACCTAGTTACTCAGTTTGAACCAAGATTTTAGTGGCTCTCCTGTGATGCAATTTACAGAAAGTCAGAGGATTTTCTGTCTATACCACAAAAAGCATCATGTAGGATGCTACTGCTGAAGTGTAGGTGTGTTTTGTTTTAAGGCTGCAATTTATAATTGCTCTGCATTTTGAAATCAAGGTTTGATTATGTCCTAACAGACAAGTTTCTGTGATGAACAGCCTGGGATCAGGTTCAGGATAATGGTTACATTTAAAAAGTTAGGCCAAGCATTTCATCAGGTGTTTTTCTGACTTGTCCCTTGAAGGTCACTAGCATGAAGGCTCAAGTGCTCTGTGGAAATCATGGGAATTCTAACTGCTTGTAAAATACTGAGGTTAATTATTGATCAGTAAATTCCTTACGGATTTCAGGTTCCAAGTCAGAAAATCACAGGATGAAGAGCTTGGCTTTCTATTTTCTTAAAGATTGCAAAGTCACAAAATGTACCATGTGAAATGTGATGGACATACAGGAGCATGCAGGAGTAGTAAAACGGAATGAAACCAGATGGACCACCCGGCAGTGACCTAGGCACCGGAAACGACAACAGAAATCTCAGCCTGTTCACCCTGCAAAGTCCTCCTTACTAACATCTGGGGGCTAGTACCAAAATTGGGAGAGCTGTCTCACAGACTAGTCAAGCAACAGCCTGACACAGTCATCCTCATTAAATCATACCTTACAGATAATGTCCCAAACATCACCACCCTGGGTATGTCCTGTCCCACCAGCAGGACAGACCCAGAAGAGGTGGCGGCAAAGTGGTATACAGTCGACAGGAAGTTGCCCTGGAAGTCCTCAACATCAACTCCGGACCCCAAGTCTCATGGCATCAGGTCAAACATGGACACTGAAACCTCCTGCTGATTACCATGTACCACCCTCCCTCAGCTGATAGATCAGTGCTCCTCCATGTTGAACACCACTTGGAGGAAGCACTGAGGGTGGCAAGGACACAGAATGTACTCTGGGTGGGGGGACTTCAATGTCCATCACCAAAAGTGGCTCGGTAGCACCAGTACTGATCAAGCTGGCTGACTCCTAAAAGACATAGCTGCTAGACTGGGTCTGTGGCAGGTGGTGAGGGAACCTTCAAGAGGGAAAAACATACTTGACCTTATCCTCACCAATCTGCCTGCCACAGATGCAGCTGTCCATGACAGTATCCGAAGGAGTGACCACTGGACAGTCGTTGTGGAGACGAAGTCCTGCCTTCACATTGAGGGTACACACCATTGTGTTATGTGGCACTACCACCATGCTAAATGGGATAGATTTCAAACAGAACTAGCAACTCAAGACTGGGCATCCATGAGGTGCTGTGGGCCATCAGCAGCAAAATTGTAATCGAACACAATGTGCAACCTTGTGGCCCAGCATATCCCCCACTCTACCGTTACCATCAAGCCAGGGGATCAACCCTGGTTCAATGAGGAGTGCAGGAGGGCATGACAGGAGCAACACCAGGCATACGTAAGAATGAGATGTCAACCTGGTGAAGCTATAACACAGGACTACTTGCATGCCAAACAGCGTAAGCAGTAAGTGATAAACAGAGCTAAGCAATCCCACAACCAACGGATCAGATCTAAGCTCCGCAGTCCTACCACATCCACTTGTGAATAGTGGTGGACAATTAAACAACTCACTGGAGGAGGCAGCTCCACAAATTTCCCCATCTTCAATGATGGGAGAGCCCAGCACATCAGTGCAAAAGATTAAGGCTGAAGCATTTGCTACAATCTTCAGCCAGAGGTGCCAAGTGGATGATCCAACTCGGCCTCCTCTGGAGGTCCCCAGCATCACAGATGCCAGTCTTTAGCCAATTCAATTGACTCCACGTGATATCAAGAAGCGGCTGTGGGCACTGGATACCGCAAAGGCTATGAGGCCTGACAATATTCCGGCAATAGTACTGAAGACTTGTGCTCCAGAAATTTCTGCACCCCTAGCCAAGATGTTCAACTTCATCTACAATGTGGCATCTGCCCAGCTATGTGGAAAATTGCCCAGATATGTCCTGTACACAAAAAGCAGGACAAATCAAACCCAGCCAATTACCGCCCCATCAGTCCACTCTCGATCATCAGTAAAGTAATGGAAGGGGTCACCAACTGTGCTATTAAGCAGCACTTGCTTAACAATAAACTACTCATTGACACTCAGTTTGGGTTCCACCAGGGCCACTCAGCTCCTGACCTCATTACATGCCTTGATTCAAACATGGACAAAAGAGCTGAACTCCTGAGATGAGGCAAGAGTGAACTATCCTTAACATCAAGGCCTCATTTGACAGAGTGTGCCATCAAGGAGCCCTAACCAAACTGGAGTCAATGGGAATCGGTGGAAAAGACTCCGCTGGTTGGAGTCATATCTAGCACCAAGGAAGATGGTTTTGGTTGTTGGAGGTCAGTCATCTCAGCTCCAGGACATCACTGCTAGAGTTTCTCAGAATAGTGTCCTCGGCCCAACCATTTTCAGCTGCTTCACCAATGACCTTCCTTCCATCATAAGGTCACAAATGGAGATGTTCACTGATGATTGCAAAATGTTCAGCACCATTCGCGACTCCTCAGATGCTGAAGAAGTCCATGTCCAAATGCAGCAAGACGTGGACAATTTCCAGGCTTGGGCTGACAACTGGCAAGTAACATTCACTACAGAGAAGTGGCAGGCAATGACCATCTCCAACAAGAGAGAAGCTAACCATCGCCCCTTGACATTCAATGGCATTACTGAATCCCCCCTATCAACATTCTAGGAGTATCATTGACCAGAAACTGAACTGGACCAGTCAGATAAATACTTTGGCTGCAAGAGCAGGTCAGAGGCTAGGGATCCTGCAACGAGTAACTCACCTCCTGACTCCCCAAAGCCTGTCCACCATCTACAAGGTACAAGTCAGGAGTGTGATGGAGGACTCCCCACTTGCCTGGATGAGTGCAGCTCCCACAACACTCAAGAACCCATCCAGGACAAAGCAGCCCACTTACCACACCCACAAATATTCACTCCCCTCCACCACCGATGCACAGTGGCAGGAGTGTGTGCCATCTACAAGATGCACTTCAGGAATTCACCAAGGCTCCTTACGCAACACCTTCCAAACCCACGACCACTACCTTCTAGAAGGACAAGCACAGCAGATAGATGGGAACACCATTAGCTGGAAGTTCCCCTCCAAGTCATTCACCACCCTGACTTGGAAATATATCGCCATTCCTTCACTGTCACTGAGTCAAAATCCTGGAACCCCCTTCCTAACAGCACTGTAGGTGTACCTACAACACATGGACTGCAGCGGTTCAAGAAGGGAGCTCATCACCACCTTCTCAAGGGCAACTAGGGATGGGCAATAAATGCTGGCCCAGCCAGCGAAGCCCACATCCCATGAATGAATAGAAATAAAAGTTAAGATTTCTTGTTTTAATTACATGTACATATGATACTCTTGCATCTATTGTAAGTAAACAGAGGCTGAGATTGCCAATTTAATCATGTATTTGGTCAGGAAACTTCACAGGCTGAAATGCTTTCACTAGTTTCAGGTGGATGCCACAAGCACCCAACACTAAAATACCAGGTACTTTCATTTGCACCTTTAACAATTTGGTACATTTACCATGTTAAGTGCTGCTCAAGGGGAGTCATATAATATTCAGTTTTTTTTAATAACTGCAGTTTTATAGTATTAAATGTACACCGCATTATTCTGCTAGGTTACATTTATCTGTCTTAATCAAGTTTAAGTCACTGAGTTTTTTTTTGATTAGGATTTTTGCAAACTGAAAAATGCTCAACAATTTCAGCTCCAGATAAGAAGTATAATATATTAAGTGGCTTTATTAAAATAAGATAATTTTGTATATGTAGCAAATAATGATGTCTGGTACATGCTGATCCACCATTCTTAATATGTTGACACACAAAAAAAAAGCTTGCATTTATACCTTTCACAATCTCAGGACATCCCAAAGCACTTTACAGCCAATTAAGAACTTTCTGAAACGTAGTCACTGCAGTTATGCAGGTTGATATAATGCTGCAACTAATTTTGAATTATGAAGAACTCAAATCTCAAGATAAGATGTCTGGCATACTTTAAATGTTACTGATTAACTGGTGTAGTGGGGCATAACAAATCAATCTCAGAATGTAAATATACCCAACTGATGTGCACCCCTTCTCCTCGAAGTGTACCCTCAACCCACCAATCTCCTGCAACTGCTGTCACATCTCTAATTTCCCTTTCTTCACTGAAGTCCTCAAGTATATTGTCTTCATCCAGTTCCATGACCATCTCATTCCTTCAGACTACCTTCTGCCCCACTGCAGAATCAACATCACCCTAGTTAGTTATAAATAACTTGTTCCATGATTATGACTTGAGAGCATTATCTTGCTTGCCCTTCTTGATCTTCCTGCAGAGTTTGGTGTTATTGACTATGCCAACTCCTCCATCACCTTTCCTCTATTGTCCAAATTCATGTGAATACTCATTTATCTGTAATTGCTGATGGCTTCTCTTCCCATCGTTCCAAGGATTCCCTCCCTGCACCTCCACCAAGATCTGTCTTTGCGGCCCTTCTATTCCTTGTTTACCTGGTGCCCCTTGGCAATTTAAATTCCAATCACAAAGCCAACTTTATTTTATGTACTGATGAAACTCATCATTGCTGCTCTACTACTTTTGACTGTCTCTGTGACATCAATGCAACCTATCTGATTTCAAATCATTGATAAGTCAAAGTATCTGCCATTAAAGATTGCAAAGAATAAAGCAACTAATTTTGGGCTAAACAATAAAATCACATGCTCCTTTGCCACCAACTTCAACTCCTCCTCAGCAAAACCCACTCAGTCTGAAGCAGACCATTCAGAATCTTGTCATCCAACCTGATGTAAAGCTGAATTCCAAACCCCACATTTTTTTTGTTGCCAATATCATTTACTCCATGACATTTCTCACCTCTACCCTGCTTAGATTTTCAATCACTGAAACCTTGGTACATGTTTGGAAGTCTCAATTTTTTCAATGTTTTCCTCTGGTTTCTTGTCCTCCGCTCTACATTAATTCTACCTTACCTAAGACTCAGTGACTCATCGCCTTCCCACAGTATTTTTCCACACAAGAGTTCTATATAAATACAATAACGTATAGTGAATGGCCAGCATTTACAAGATAAATGGTGGTATGGGCACAAGGTATAAATTGTATCGATTTTGAGAAGTTTTCCCAATGGCTTGTGTAAAGCGGCCATTCTTAGCTCCGTCACTAAGATAAAAGCAAAATACTGCAGTTGCTGCAAATTTGAAATAGAAACAAAAAGTGCTGAAAAAACTCAGCAGGTCTGACAGCATCTGTGGAGGGGGAAACAGAGTTAATGTTTCAAGTCTGTATGGCCCTTCTTCAGCTCTGAAGTTCTTATTTATGTTTCCCGCTCCACAGAAGCTGTCAGACCTGCTGAGTTTTTCCAGCATTTTCTGTTTTTATTTTATGTTAGTTCAATCACCAGTTGACCTCAGTTGGGGCAAAATTTGCAGTACCAAATTTTACACCCAAATCCCTGGCACCAAGAGTTCCTGATCACTCTACACCAAAAACAGTTGAAAAAAAGGCCACACACGGGCATCACCAAGGTCAACGCAGAATTTAAAAAGAATGTGTGTAACATGATGACCTTAACATGGAAAAAAACCCTAAAATGCTTTACACAGAGGAAAGTGGAAAAGAAATGGATGTTTAGTTATGCTGGGAGTGTTGACCAAAATCGTGGTTGAAGCCTCAAAAAAAATCAAGAGAGGCAGGAGGTATGGGAGCAGGTTCTAAAATATCAGGATGCTGCAGCTAAAGGCACTTTTACAAACGGTGGGAAGGAACAGAAAACTTAAATAAAGGGTGTGGGGCGGGGGTGGGGGTGGGTGGAAAAAGGTAGAACTGGAATTGGTTGCAAACATAGGAGTGAAACAGGACCATAAATTAATTTGAAAATGAGATTCAATTCAATACATTGGATATAGAACCTGCATAGAATATTAAAGGTTGGTGGGGGCAGGCAGGGGTCGTTACAGGGGTAAACAAGACTGCCCTCTATGATCACATAAGCTTTTGTTATTATTTGTTTAGACGAACATATGATGATTGGTCCTTGGCTTAGATGAAGTGCTGCTAGCATCTATTTGCTGCAGAGCAGAAAATGTAGGAAAAAGTACCATTAAAAACGTTACCCTCTATGGTGTATCTTCAGTCAAAAGGTTCAGTTTTTAAACTTCAGATAAAGTGGGCATAAGAAAATCAGCATAATAAAAATGCAACTTAAATATATGGTTGTTAGCAATTTTGCAACACTAAGTGCCAATTCTGCAGTCTTTTGCTTGAAAACTCCAAATTCACTCTCAAATTTGTTACCAAGTTCAATGTCCAAACAAATCCAATAAAATTCCATATTTAATAAGAGCAACTGATTTCTGTTTTTGGCAAAGAGGATGCTATAAATTCCATCAAGAGCAAACACTGATACCAACAGTCGCATGGAAATGTTAAAATTTTAGAAGCCAAATTTATTTAAAGTTACTCTAAGTCCTGCATATTATTTTGAACAAAGTGAAATATTACTACTTTTCAGGGTGGATGAGTAATGCCAAAAAATCAATAATATCAACTGGTGTGCAATAATCCACAATTTGCAAGTGTATTCCAAGATGTACGAGAAATTTCCAACGCTAGATCTCAATTTTTATTACTTCATTCTAAGTTAGGAAAACAAGTCTGTTCGAGAATTTCTATGTGTCAACGGAGAAAACAGCAGCAATGTCATTAAGTTACATCGGCTTCCACTTTGCCTACTAACCATTCATGGTTATGCCCTGCAAAACCTTCAGCCCTTCAGTATCGACGTTGCTTATATCTAATCCGGCAGTTAAATTTAGTTTAATGTCAACAAATTAAATAAAGAAGCCTTACCAACACAGTAGCGAACATATTTAGTATACTTGAAGGAGAAGTACGCTGACCTCCTTATAATAGCCGCCATACTTGACTCTAATATCGCCGACCTCTACCTCCTGCAATTCCCAGTCTAAGCAGCCTATCCCTGGACAAGTGGAACCCAGAGCGACAGCAGCGGAGCCAATGCACAAGCGGCGACCAAGTGACGAGGACTCACCAATCAGGAGCAGCATGTGCCGGGACATCCTCTGGAATGATTTCTGGGAAGAACACAGCACATTGGGATTCCTGTTACAGGATTGTGCTTTCTGGTCGTGCAGAAAGCCAGTTTACGGGAAAATTGGCTCGCATTTATTTACCAGATATGGGATTTTGCGGATGCAAGAGAAAGAGAGATTTTTATTTGTTGTTGTTGCCTCATATTCCGAGTTATGAAAATGCATCATAAAACCCTAAGTTTAAAAGTTGTGCCTTGGCTGTACAACTTCAATGCCACAATAGTTGTAGTAAATCATTCGCATATTTAACTTTAATTGCTGCGTCTTCAAGTGTGTTGCACAGCAGGTCTCATTCCACTTTGTTTGCTTCCATTAGTTCAAGCATGCATTACTCAAGAGTAGTATTCATGTCCTGTAAATTCTTCAGTTCTTCCTTAATATTGTTTACAACCAAATTAACCCCAGATGCTATTACTCGGGTTTTCATTTTGGCAATTTTTTCTACTGCTAGCAGCAAAAAGGCAATTTCTATATGCAGAGATGCCTGCTATAAAATGAAACTTGCATCCTTTACATGTGCTTATTAATAATATGGACCTATCATTAATTACTTTACAATGCACCAGAGACCATGCACATAGGCTGCCTATCACTTTATCCTGTCTCATTTTAAAAGCAGTAAATGCCACACTATCAAACCATTACTAACAAACTAAAATGAACATGTATTAATATGTAAGATTTTAGACAGGGGCAGAAAAAGACTGCCAGATGGTACAATATGCTTTACATAGTATTTTCGACATAGAAACAGACCATTTGTCACAACAATCCATGCCCATATGTATGCTCCGCACAAGCCTCCTCCAACCTTTCCTCATTTAAACCTGTCAACATATCTTTCGACTTATGGCTTAGAAGGAGGCCATAAACCCGCCTAGTCCTTCCAGCTCTCTTCAGGGCAATCCAGTGAGTCCCATCCCCCCACTCTATCCCATACAAGTTTATTTCCTTTATGTTTATTTATTTATTCCTTTATGTTTGATTAGTTTCCTCTTAATTGCATCTATGCCATTTTCCTTAATGGCTCCTTGAATGAGTTCATTTTAACCACTCTTATGTAATTTACGCAATACATAATCAGTTTGAAAACACGATGAGTCCGTCCAAACTGCTTGCACTTCTTTTTAATGGCTTATAACAGAACTTCTGATAGATGTCATGTGGGAGACTGACCTCATAGCCCATTTCAGCTGCCTCTTGTAATTGAGACCATAGGCACTAGGAGAACAGAGGGCTGTCAATGATTTCAGACTTTACTTTGATGTTCAACCAAAAATTTGATCTTGGAATTAATTCTTCTCAATTGTTAAGCAATGGAAATATTCTTACACTTAAGCAAATAGGGTATGCACAAGTAGTCTCCTAACAATCTAATGGTGCATTTGCTTTTGACACTTCTCTTAAAACAAAACTCCCTTTATGCTACAGCCATTTAAGATAATTAATTTTGTCTGTTGTCCTCAGACTGCTGACCCGTGCATATCAGTGTTTTCAAAGAAGGGTGGCCCAGCCGCCAAACACACTTTGATCTAATCAGGCAGAGGCACTAACAATAAAGATTGTCTCTTGCTGATTGAAACTGGATATCTTTGGATTTCTCATGTATTGACTACCTCATCACAGAGACAAATCAATTATTTTTCAGTCGCAGCTAGCTGAAGCCAGTTTTCACATTGAACCAGTTTATCTGAATATAAAAATATAACATAGAAATGTTCCCTGTCTGATACAGGATAAAAAACTCTGCTTCTGATACTCCAAGATTATTCTTTACATCATTGGTAGGCTGTAGTGGTGGGCTGTATAATTACAGCTGTTTACAACAGTACACCTGAACACACCAGGTGGTTCCAGGTGTTTGTTCTTGCCAAGCTACACCAAGTTTTTCTGGATTATGTGTAGAACATTTCAATATATATCTGACACTTTATAAATGCAATTGTCTTTCTTCCACCCTTTCATGGGATAATCAAACGAACCATTAATGTTGATACAATATAAAAAAAAAATGACTGGTATAGATTTAGAAAGGGGGAAACTTCCCTAAGTTATTTAAAGATGTTACAGAGTATAAAGTGACACTACAAGAGATTTGGACTGTCACAAACATTTGACAAAGTCGTGTTTTGGAAAAAAAAGAGTTAAGCTAAAAACCAAAAATAGGAAATGGTGTATTTGCAGAATTTGCAAAGAGATGTTGAGTAGAATCTTGCAGGTGTCAGTATTTGGATTCTTGTTATTTTTAATCCAATTAATGATATAGTTATCAAAACTAAATGCAACCTTACTTGTAACATTTCTGCATGATAGTTAAATAGGAACTGTGGATTCAGAGAATGCAGCTGGAGATTTATGGAATGATTTAGATCTATCTCTTCTTTGAATGCCTCCCACCCACCTGACACTGACTTACCTTCAAGTAGCTGTTTCTAGTCCACTTTAGCTAAATCACATCTCAATTTAGGAAAATTAATCTCAATTTAGTAAAATAATCCTCAGTGTGCTAAAAAGCATGCTGACAACCAATTTAAGATTGTCAGTGTGGGACATTTGCGTGGACTGGAAGCTACATATATTAATACACAAGGCCCAGTTCTTTGCAGATAGAAAGAACAAGTACACACAGTGCATCTGTTTCAGCTAAACAAAATAAGTGATAGCCATTCACTGGTTCTTTCCTCAGATCAATGCCATGACCAATCAGAGTCAAGCTGCCTGGTTTAAAATTCAAACAATGCTTGGCAGTTAACTGTCAGTTACCATTAACTGGTGCATTGTCCATGGCAACGCCTCTACCAATCTGTAATGACTCGATGGAGCAGACAGATTTCAACAAGAAACAGATAAACTTTATTGCAGAGAGCTTTTTAATATGCTTAATCAGGACTCTTGTCAGGAAAGCCTACCCCCCAGATTACCCATGCTTAGGGCTTATGGTCAAAGCCTTCCAGACATCCTATGACCCCTGATAGACAGCAGGAGTGGCTATACATTCAGTTACTACATTTTCACCCCTTTAGTTTTTTTTTACAATTTCTATTTACGGGGAAACTTTTGAATATCCAACAACATACACATAGATGCAACTTCTGGTGATTAAAGATCAAGTCTCTGAGGTGCTCTCCTATACGGCTAGAGCAGAGTAGGTCTATAACTTGAGGTTCCTCAACAGGATCGACAGAATCTGGAATTTCAGCATGAGACACATCATTAGGAAGTGGCAGTTCTGGGTTTGGCAACTCTACAGAGACATCGGGCATGTCTATTTTATGCCAGTCTGTCACCCCAGGAATTGACAGTTCGGTGTTAAGCACAGGTGGAATATTTGGTTGTTGGAATGTCTCTCCAGCACAAGTATGATCTACATATTTATGAACAACTCTACCTTCCAAATGTACTTGGAAAGATAATGGACCAGTCACTGAGACAATGATTCCAGGAACCCAACAAGGTCCACTTCCAAAATTTCAATTTCACATGAATGCCTTGTCACCTACACTGAATGTGTGAGCTTTGCTGTGTATATCATGGTTCAATTTTTGATTATTCTGATTTTGTTGTTCTTTCCCGCTAAATTTGGAAACAACAGGCTTAACCATGTACATAGGCGACATTTCGTCAATAACTCAGAAGGTCGAATGTGGCATTGTATGATAACTGAGAAGAAAGTGGGAAATTTAGTTTTCTAGAGTACCTTCTGATAACCTTTTCATACCAGATTTGAAAGTTTGTACAGCTCTCTCAGCTAAACCACTCAATGAGGGATGGTAAGAGGCTGTTTCAATATGTCTGCTTCTATTCAGATTCATGAATTTCTGAAACTCTGTGCTGGTAAAGGCTGTACCATTATCAAAATTGACAATTTCAGGTAGGCCATGTATGCTAAAGTATTGGTTTCTCGATAGTTGTGCTTGATGTTGGCAATTTGACTTCGTATACACCAATCCATTTAGAATGTGCATCTACAATCAATAAAACATGGTACCTAAGAATGGTCCTACATAATCAATGTGAAGTCCAACCCAGGATCGACCAGGCCACTCCCATGGATGCAGGGCAACTGAAACAGGCAACTTCTGTTGTTGCCAACAGTGGAGACAGAGTTTGACAATGTTTTCAATGTCACTGTCAATGACTGGCCACCAGACATAGTTTCACGCAAGCATTTTCATCTTTGATGTGCCTGGATGCGCACTGTGACGCTCTGTCAAGAATGGTTCTCTACCTTGTGCTGGGACAACAACTCTTGATCCCCACAACAAAATTCCATCTTGACAGCTTAATGTGTTCCTGACGTAGAATGGTCTCAAATCTTCAGATACATGTGAATTTGACCATCCTTGCAAAACAAAGTCTTTGACTTTAAACAATATTAGATCTCTGTTCATCTGATTTCTAATTTGTTTCACATACACAGGTGAAGAATCCAAGAAATTCAGTAATAGCGCAACTTCTTGCGGAACAGGAGCATGTACAGTGATATCTGGCAAAGGGAGACGACTGAGTGCGTCCGCATTTGCAATGTGCAAGCCACAATGGTACATAAAGGTATACTCATACGCAGATAATATTAGAGCACAACATTGTATTCTTGCTGATGCTATTGGCAGAATGGCCCTACCTCGCTGAATAAACCCATCAATGGTTTATGGTCCAACACAATGGTGAAATGTTGTCCATATAGGTACTGAGGGAATTTCTTCTCTCCAAATACCACTGATAAACCTTCCTTTTCTAGCTGGCAATAACCCTTCTCAGCTGTGGAGAGAGTTCTTGAGACATGGCCATTTTCCATTCCATGTGATAACACAGCTCCTACACCGTAAGGAGAGGCATCACATGTTAATACCAACTCTTTCAATGGGTCATAGTGTACCAATAAACACAATGGATGCAACAGTTCTTTAACCTTCACAAAGGCTTCTTCCTGTTGTGAATTCCATGAACAATGGTGATTCTTTTTTAACAACAAGTGTAATGGTGCTGACACAATTGATAAGTTAGGCAAGAAGTGGCCAAAGTAGTTGATCATACCCAGGAAGGACTTGAGTTCAGTTACATTGGATGGTGGGGGTGCATCTTTTAATGCCTGAAATTTCTGTTCTACCAGATGCAAACACATGGCATCCACCCTGTGACTCAGGTAAGTAACTTCTGACACTTGAAATGTGCATTTTTCTTTCTTTAGCAGTACACCAGCCTCCATGAACCTTCTTAGCACCTCCTCCAGGTTGGCCACATGTTCAGTCTTGGTTTACCCTATGATCAAAACATCATCTAGGTACACTACCACTCGGGAACTCTCCATGTTCGCTGGACAATAGCGCATATAGACGATACACCAAAGGGTAGGCAAGTGTACTGTTAATGACCCTTGTGCGTGTTAATAATCACGTATTCTCTCGATGTACTATCCAGTTCTAATTGTTGATAGACATGGCTCATATCCAATTTTGTATAGGACTTGCCTCCTGCCAGCTTTGCATATAAGTCATCTATCCTTGGGTACTTGTCCAGTTTTACTGCCTTATTTACAGTCAATTTATAGTCCCCACAAATGCGTATGGTTTGGTCAGGCTTAACCACTGGAACTATGGGTGCTGCCCATTCTGAGAATTGGACAGTGGATGATGCCCAGTTTTTCTAAACAATAGAATTCTGCATCCACCTTCTCCTTCAACGCATAAGGTACAGGTCTGACCTTAAAGAAACATGTTGTCACCTGAGGATCCATATATATCTTGGCCTGCATGCCTTTTAACTTCCTTAATTCATCCTGAAACACCATGTCATGTTTCCTTAGCAGTCCAGGAGCTCCTCCTGTTTCCAGGTGAAATATCTCAGATCAGTCAAGCTTGATCTTCTGTAACCAGCATTGGCCGACAAGACTGGATCCTTCTCCTTTTGCTATTATCACAGGCAGCTGGGCTGTCTGTTGCCTATAAGACACTGGTACTGTGGCGATGCTCTTTACCTGAATAGATTCGCCCATGTATGCCTTTAATTCAGTGGTTGTCCATTCCAGGTTTATTGGCAGTCTACCTTCATTAAGGTATTTTAAAGTGTGCTCTCCCATCGCTGTAGTTGAGGTACCTGTATCCACCTCCATTATTAGTGGCTTCTTGTTAACTTGGATTGTGACAGTGATAGGTTCAGTTTTCACAGTGGATACATTGTACAGGGGATAGATGTTGGTGTCGGCAGCTTCAGGTTCTGATGTATTTTTTAATTCAATCATGTTGATTTGCTGTTCTAAGGGCTGTTTCATTTTGCCCTGCATTGCCTTACTACATGACCTTTCTTACGGCAGTAATGGCATTCTGCCCCTTTAAATTTACAGGTGTCCAGTCAGTGGTCACCACCACATCTATACCAACTTAATCTTAGAATCACAGCTGAGGTGTTTTTACTAGGCCTTTCCATGTTTCTAAAAGCAGACATTGCATCTCGCTTCGATGCTGTGGGTCTGGTTTTGTGCCACGCCCAATGGTAGGTTCCCACCCCACATGAAGAACAGCACCTCATTGTATGTGTTGCAAAGCCTGTTGGTCTCTCACAGCACTTTCCATGGCAAGGGAGATTTCTAGGCCACACTTAAAATCAATATCAACCTCAGCGAGTAAATGGCCCTGAATTGCGTCGTCCTGATCTCCATAAACTAATCGGTCCCGCAGCATATCATTTAATGCATCTCCGAAGTTGCAGTGTTCTGTCAGCTGCTTAAGGTTTGCTACATTGGTTGCAATAGACTCTCTCGGGGTCCTAACTCTTGAATTAAATTTAAAACGCTGCATTATTACTTCACTTCAGCTGGAAATGCGTTTTCGTGAGGTCCACTAATTTATTATAGGACTTAGAATTGGGCGCGCTCAGGGCCGTCAGGTTGAGATTGTACTTCATCCTGCCACATACACTCAAAAGAATAGATTTCTGTTTTTCCTCTACGGTAATTTAGTTCACTACGAAATAAAATCCAAGGCGCTCTACATACTGGCTTCAGTCTTACTTAATCGCATCAGAAGGATCGCTTCTGCCGAAGAGTGGCATGATTGGTGAGTAGTCTTCTCTTTTTCTTGAGATTACTGCACTCACAGTAACAAGGCGAGGTGCAGCGTTGGAGCTATTTTACCCTTGTCACCAAATGTAATGACTTGATGGAGTGGACAGCTTTCAACAAAAAAACAAATAAACTTTATTATAGAGAGGCTTTTCAGGTGCTGCACGCTCGACCAGGATTCTCGTCAGGAAGTCTCACTCCCCAGATTGCCCGTGCTTAGGGCTGATTGGTCGGAGCCTCCCAAAACATCACGTGACCCATGATAGACAGAAGGAGAGGCTATACCTTCAGTTACTATACAATCAGAGTCCACCTGACAACCAATCAGCACTCTCTTCAATACAGTATAAAGTTGTTTCTTCCCCTGATATTGGCATTCTTGTGATTGTCCTGATGAGTGCAAGACAAAAAGCTTCAACAAAGTGTCTTTTTTCAGCATTACTCAAGTTCTGTACTACCAAAAGACTATTTAAAATTACTCAGTTGAGAACTTTTATTCCTGGTCAATCTTTGTCCTTTTATTATAACTACCCTAAATCGAACTATATTATGATCACTTCCACCAAAACGCTTCCCAACTGATATTCCTTCCACCCAGTTTCATTCCCTAAAACTAAATCCTGAACCACTCTGTCTCTTGTTTAACTTGCAACATACTAGCTAAAAAAGTTCTCCTGAATGCATTTTAAGAATTCTGCTCCCTCTGTGCCTTTCAAACTTATTCTATCCCAGTTAATATTAGGGGAGTTGAAATCCCCCACTAATACTGTCCTATTGTTTTTGAATTTGCCATGAGGCTATGCCACTTTATTTTTGAAAATGTGATTTTTCAACTTTTAATTGACTGGAAATTTTGCAATTTGGAATGAGACAGAACAAGCTACTTAAAAATGCAAGGCCACCTTCCAAGGTGAAGGTGAAAAAAACAAACAAATCACCCTCAGGGGAGTGCAAAGAGAGAGACAATACACACAATTCAGAGACCCATTGAAACTCATCTTTATCTAAAGAAGAGACATTAAAAATGCAAAGTGCTGGATATTAAAACAATGGCTGCTATTTTGTTGTTGCTATCCCTGGCGCACTGCTTAGGCACCACTAAACAGCATTGTAGAAGTTACCAAGAAGTCTTTATTAGCATTACTGAACTGTGTACCTATTTATAGTAGAGGGTAAAGGTATGGAAAGGACTCCATGGCATGTCCTTCCATGTTGTTATCTAGCTCTACACTGCTGACCCATGATCTAGGTCAGGCACCTTCTTATATCACCAGTGGGAGGTACTGTACCAGGTTAACCCTTAATATTCCAGATCCTTCTACTACATCACAGACAAACCCAATCAAAACCCCTTGAAAATATACAATGGGTGAAGTATTTCAGGTCTGCCAGCCACTGCAGAGAGATTGCAAGAAAGTTTACAGCAGAAGAGACAGGCTGAAATGGACGCTCTCGCTCTCTCTTTTGGAACAGGTATTATCTAATTCGGAAGCCAAATTTACTAGAAATCTACCTGCAAACTGAGATCTCGTAATAATCTTCTACATCTGACCACATCCACGAATCCAGCTGATCCAAATCGGCCACAATGTTTAAAAAACCACGCCTCAAGAACAATCAAAGCACACTTAACCATATATTCTTTTAACTTTTTTTGATTGGACTCTAGCTTCCCTTATTTCTGTGTGTGTGACATCATGTTTATTTAATATTTTCCTCTTGGTTTATGGTTAATAAATTCGCTCTTTCTTTGACTCAAGAAAATCTTGTTTGATTGGCTCTTTATTGTTCACAACCTGAATTGTTGAATACATTTGGATTCGGGAAAGGTATTTCCTCATGAAGAAAAAACTTAAAACTTTGTTGTGACCATCTGAGGAGGCTGAATAGAGGGGAGACAGTTCACTCCTTTTCATCTGGTCATAACACGCTTCTCAAAGATTTGCCTACATATTTGCTCTTCTATCTCCCTATAGCTGTTTTGGTGTCTATAGTCCACTCCCAGTTGTGAGAATGCCTTTTTGTTCTTCAATGCAATCCATATGGCATTTGATGATTCTTCTACCATATCATCCCTCCTCACAGCTATAATTGTTTCCTTAATCAATATCAATATCAATATTCCTTTTTATCTCAAAAATAAAAGCAAAATACTGCGGATGCTGGAAATCTGAAACAAAAATAGCTGGAAAAGCTCAGCAGGTCTGACTGCATCTGCGGAAAGGAACACAGTTGACGTTTCGAGTCCGTATGATGAAGAGCCATACGGACTCGAAATGTCAACTGTGTACCTCTCCGCAGATGCTGTCAGACCTGCTGAGTTTTTCCAGCTATTTTTGATTTTGTTCCCTTTTTATCTCCCTCTCTACCTTGTCTATAACCAGGAATGTCAAGCTGTCATTCCTGCCCTTCTTTCATTAATAGCTATGTCATACTCTCACATATCAATCTGTGGTCTCAGCTCATCTGCCTTATTCCCTACACTTCTTGCATTGAAGTATATACCATTTAGCACTGATGAACAAACTGTTATCTATGTTCTAGCCTTTGTTTCCTCTGCCTTCCAAACACAATAATTTTCTGCCTTCCATTTAACACCAGTTTTGAGGAAGTTACTAGAATCTGTGATTGGAGATAGATTGGCTGAGCACTTGGATGATTATCAGTGGATCAAAGAGACACAGAATGAATTTGTGAAGGATAGTCATGCCTGACTAATCTAGCTGGATTTTTTGAGGAGGTAGCAGCATGGTAAATAAGGTAATGTCTATGAATGTTGTCGATATGGATTTCCAGAAGGCATTGAAAGGTTTGGAACCAGATATTGGCAAAAATGAAAGTGCATGAAATTGGAGGTAACCTTATGACAAGGATTGGTAATTGGTTGGAATCACAAAGGTTCAAGTCCCAACACAGCAGATGGTGAAATTGAATTCAATAAAAGTCTGGAATTAGAAGTCTGATGAAAACCATGAAACCATTGCTGATTGTTGTAAAAAAAAAACCATCTGGTTCACCTTTAGGGAAGGAAATCTGCAATCTTTACCGAGTCTGGTCTACATATGACTCCAGACCCACAGCAATGCAGTTGACTCTTAAAATGCCTGCCCACATCCCAATAACATAAGTTCCTAAAAGCTAGTACACAGGTACAAAAAATTAACTTTTGTTTACAAAAAGACTAACTGAGTGCTGGCCTTTAGCTCAAGGAGTTTGAAATATAAAAACTGGGAAGTCATGCTTCAATTGTACAGAACCTAGATCAGATCTCATCCATCTGCTGTACTATGTTCAGTTCTAGGCACTGAGCTTCAGGAGAGATATGTTATCCATCATGAGAATTTGGTGTAGATTCGCTAGGGTGATAGTAATGTTTTAAGCATTAAATTGTGAGGACAGGTTGCCTAGTAGGCCCTTGAGTTTAAAGATAGAGTATAAAGAATAAATAATTGAGGTCTTTAAAATGATAAAAGGAATTTGAAAGTATACGCATACATAAACTACTTCCTTTGGTGGGGCAATTCAAAATAAACTGCGTAACCAGGTCCAAAATGTGAACTCTGGTCCAGATTTTGCAAAAAATGTTACTTGCGGAAATATTTGCAGAAAATGGCAAAAGTGCCTGAATACGACACTTCCCATTTTTGCGGGTGTGGGAATGGGGGCGGTTCATGTTTCACTCATGCGCAGTTTAGAGAGGCAGATGGCCACTTAAGTCATTGGCTGCCTTCACTGAAGTCGGATTTTGGTAGCCCAGGAGTGTGAAATCCAAAGTGTGCAGAGTAGACTTGGTAAGAGCAGGTCTGAAATTTGTGGATTCATTTGGATAACCAGGAGGCAACTTACCCCTTTGGATCTGGTCCCAGTACACATTTTGGGGAGGTCAGGTGCCCTTTGGTGGAGGTCAGATGTCCTTTGGGAGAGATATGCTTCCATTTGGAAGTGCTAAATGTAGGCATGAATATACATAAAAAGCGCATAAACTCATTAACTGTCAAGCTCATTGGAACTATCAACAGACCTGTCAAAATCAATTGTCAAAATTGTCAAACGCACCTGTCGAGAGTGTCAAAACGACCTGTAAAATGTGTCAGGAGATCTGTGAAAAGTGTCAAGAGGACCTGTGAAAATTGTCAAGAGGGCCTATCAAGAGGACCAATCAAAAGTGTCAAGATGACCTGTCAAGAGGACCTGTCCAAGGGAGCTGTCAAGCTGTCAAGGCATTTAAAATACCATCTTTTAAACCTTTGAAGAAAAATATTTGGAGTGTAAAAAAAAACTTGCTATTTCACTCTGTCTGTTGACATAAGCCTGAGGGCTTCCATTACTGGGTAACTGCTGCATGACTGATTTCACAACCATTCATTATCATAGTAAGGTACCTGCCCTTTCAGTTTGATTAGCAGCTCTACTCGATTATAGACTCTTTGAAGTGGGACAATGAATTCCAATGCTTGTTTTAATAAGGGATTGTGCATCAATGAAATGTTTGTTGTTATAAGGCTTTATGTGGTTGAAGGAATGTAAATGTACTAAATGGGGTTTTATAATGAGTGCTTTTTTCAATATACAAGTCTGCAATAGAACATAGAACTTCATTTGATAGAACCTTATTTTATCTCATCTCTGCATGGGTCCTGAGGTATGTCCATGGATAAGTTGGCATGATTGGTGTAAGGGCAAAGAGCGGTGGGTGGGTGGCATGTGTTGGCATCAGTTGGCACTATGTTGGCATAAGGGCTATGAAGGGCCATGCAGCTGGATATAGGGGCATACTATGGCATGAAGGGTATGAAGGGCCATGGGGGTGGGTACAGGGCATAATGTGGCTTAGGTTGGCATGGAGAGTATGTGGGAGATATTGGGGTGAGAAGGGTGAGGGCTGGAGGGATGCTTTATTTTTTCTAAAATTTTTGGACACAATGCCAGAGCCCTAAAACAGGTCTTGCACCCAACACACCTCTGCACCCGCCATCCTCCTTACTACTCCTGGGGTTGCCCACCCCAGTTTTAATCCTCCTCACTATATCTGGCATCACTCACTCAGGTTTCCAATCTGCGTTAGACGTAGCCCTCTCCCCACCACCACCAGCCCCCACCCTCTCCGCCTCCCCCCCACCCCACATCTCCACATAATATGATGCTTGGGCAGCCATTTTTAAAGGTCAGGTTTGCGGATCTGGGATTTCTGCTGGCTCTGCACACCCAACTTGCAGATGAAAATCCAAGCTTTAGTTTTCTCTTCACAGGTGCTGTCTGAGCTACTGAATATTTCCAGCATTTTCTGTTTGTATTCCTGCTTTTCTTCATCCGTTGTATTTTGCTTTATTATGAACTTAATCCTAAAATTGGTGTTATGCCATTTAACTGTGAAATCACAAAGCATTTTTTTCAAACAGTAGTAGTAATCTTGAACTCTTCCTTCCCAAAAATATGATGAATGCAAGGTCAATTGAAATTTGAAAGTGAAATGACTGAAATGATAATTTTAGGGCAAGTAAAAAAACAATGGTGTTGAGTACAGGTGTCAACAGCCTGGGGTTACCATTGACCAGAAACTGAACTGGACTAGATATATAAATACTGTGGCTACAAGAGCAGATCAGAGGCTAGGAACCCTGCAATGAGTAGCTCACCTCCTGACTCCCCCAAAGCCTGTCCACCATCTACAAGGCACAAGTCAGGAGTGTGATGGAATACCTCCAACAGCACTCAAGAAGCTCGACACCATCCAAGATAAAGCAACCTGCTTGATTGCCACCCCATCCACAAACATTCACTCAGTCCACCACCGAAAAACAGTGGCAGCAGTATATATTATCTACAAGATGCACTGCAGAAACTCATCAAGGCTCCTTAAGCAGCACTTCCAAACCTATGACCGCAACCATCTATAAGGACAAGGGCAGCACACACATGGGAACACTGCTACATGAAAGTTGCCCTCCAAGCCACTCCTGATTTGGGAATATATCGTTGTTCCTTCATTGTCACTGGGTCAAAATCCTGGAACTCCCTTCCTAACAGCACTGTGGGTGTGCCTAAACCACATGGACTGCAGCAGCTCAGGAAAGCAGTTCACCACCACCTTCTCAAGGGCAATTAAGGATGGGAGATAAATGCTGGCCTAGCCAGCGAAGCCCACATCCCATAAATGGATTTTAAAAAATGGAGTTGAGGTACAGGTCAGCCCATGAGCTAATTTAGTGGAGCAAAAGGCTCAAGTGACTGAATGGCCTACTTCTTTTCATGTGATACCACATAAATGCAGCTAGATCAGGGGGAGAATTTTCCGCTCATCAGGCGGGCACACGCCCAACCCAACCGAAGGTAAAATGATGCGTGATGACATTGGGCATGTGTCCTGACATCATTAAGCCTTTGCATTCTTTAGGAAACCTCATCCACGGCCAGTATGAGATTTCCAACAGCAAATAAAAAAATTTAATTAATATCATATTCCTGCTCATTTGACAGAGCCACATGAGAGTACATGTTTTATAACATTTTAGAAAACTTTATTTTTAATTTTCAAAAACGTTTATCTCCCTGATATAGCTCTGTGCCTCAGGAAGCTTTTCCAGTGTGTACCTGCGCGCATACACGAAGCTCACGCTTGCCCTCCTCCCCCCACCCTCCCGCCCACACAGGCAGCTCTGAGTGCTGCCATGTGCAACTCAAGCTGGACAGGCCTTAATTGGCCCGCCAGCATGAAATTGCGGTCTGGCCCCCATCGCAGGCGGCGGTCAGCTTCCCAACCACCCCCACCTGCCCTAATCGAGCCCGAGGGAAAAATCGTCCCCTAGGAGTCAGAAAGGCAAACTGAGAGAATGGAATAGGAAACTGGGAACTGGAGGAAAAGGTGGCTCTGGAAATTCCAGAATGGGAACAGTCAAGGAGCAAGCATTCTTCTCAAACTCAGCTACAGTATGATCCAGCACAGTAACTTGCATATAAAATGATTCCTAGATAACCCCCACTTAAATTTCCAATCTTAAATATAAGACTAATAAGAACTGGATGCAGCGTGTGGGCATTTGTGGAGAGCATTGCAATCCCAGACAACCATATATAAGTAGCTGCTTGGTAGTACAGAACTTGAATATTGCTGAAAAAAGAGACATGCAGCTGAAACTTTCTTTCTTGCACTCATCAGGACAGAATCACAAGAATACTAAATCTCAAAGGGAACAACAATTTATACTGCATGAGAAGAGAGTGCTGATTGGTTGGTTAATAGACTATGATTGATAGGGGCATTGCAATGGAGAATTTACTAGGGAACAGTTAACTGTAAGCTTTTGTTTAAATTCACATCAGGCATGTCGACTCTGATTGGTCAAGGCATTGCCATGGGAAATGAATCAGAGAATGGCTGGCCCCTAAGCTTTTGTTTAGTTGAAAAAGGCACAATCGGTGGACATATTCTTTTTGTTTGCAAAGGCCAGGACCCTGAGTGTGAATATATAAAGCTTCTAGCATGCATAAGTGAGCCACACCGCAAGCCTGACTGATAACATTAAATTGGTTGTTGGTGTACATTAGTTGTTAGTTATATTAACTGGTGAGAAAATAAATTGGGCAATAAACTGGGCTTTAAACTAATAAAATGGAGTGGGTAATGCCAGACAAGAAAAGTAGCAAGAGAAATATCAAAGTTCTAGAGCAGAGCAGTGTTCGCTGTAAAAATAAGCACAGTGAGTCGGGTACATTGAGACCATGAAAGGTAATGGGGCATTAGCGAATAAGGTGATGTCAGGGAATTTTTTTTAAGAAGTCAAAACTAAAAGTATGATACCTGAATACACAAAGTATTCACAACAAATTAGATGAATTAATATCACAGATAGAAATTATCAGGTTTGATCTAAGAGCCATTACAGAAATATGATTGCAGTGATAAAGGTTAGGGATTAAATGTTCCATGATACTTAAATTTCAGAAGAGATGTGCAAAATGGAAAGGAGGAAATGTAGTCCTGCTATTATTTTAACACAGAAGGTCAAGAAGTAGAATCAGTTTAAGTGGAGCTAAGAAACAAGAGGCAGAAAACATTGCAAAAAGTTGTTTAAAGGTTCCCTAACAGTAGTTGCAGTGTAGGGCAGAGTATGAATCAAGTAACTGAAAACATACGTATTAAGGGGTAATACAGTAATCGTGGGAGATTTTATATACTAGGCAAATAAAACTTGCAGTCAAAGTGAGGAGGAGGAGTTCATAGAATGTAGACCAGACAGTTTTCTAGATCAGTATGTCGAGGAACCAGCTAGAGAACAACTTTTTTAGATCTAGTATTCTGCAATGGGAAAGGTTAAGTAATAATCTTGTAGTAAAGGGCCTTCCAGAAAGAGTGACCATAATATGATAGAATTTTATATTAAGATTGAAAGTGATTTATGTAAAGTTTGAGACTGGAACCTTAAATCTAAACAAAACAAGCCATGTAGGTGTGAGGGGTGAGTTGACTCCTCACACACACATGCTAGTAGACCTGCTGACGTTTCACAACATTTTCTGCTTTTGTTTCAGATTTTCAGCATCCGGAGTATTTTGCTTTTATCTTAAAAGATATGATGGTAGACAAGTAATTGGCTCTTAAAGAATTAATACATAATTTGCAACACATACACATTACTTCAAGACAGAACAACCCACAGAAACTGTGATCCAACTGTGACTAACAATGAGAGTTAAAGATAGTATTAAATCAAAGGAAGAGTCTGATATTGCCAAAGTAGTAAACCTGAGGATTGAGAAGGTATCAGAATTCAGCAAAGAAGGACTAAGAAACTGATAAGAAAAGGTTAAAGAGCATATGAGAGTAAATGAGAAAAATACATAAAAATAAATTGTAAATGTTTCTATAAGTACATATACAGGAAGAGATGTTTAGTAAAAGTAAGCATGGTTACATTTGTGGCAGAGACAGGCAAAATTGTGTTGGGGAATAAGGAAATGGCAGAGACATTAAATAAATACTTTGTATCTGTCTTCACAGCAGAAGACACAAAGGAGATTCTGGAAATAATGGGTGCAAGTAATGGCTACCTAATGAATCTATAAAATTAATTTAATAATTGAAATAATTAAGTCATATTCATAGTTCAATCTCTATTCTGAAAGCCAAGGTAAAGTCTAGCTGCAATGATTCTGAAATAGCATTCATGGATCATCACATTTCCCTTTCTCATAACGTACTACCATGCCGAGTGCTGGCATGTCATATCCTGAACTTCAGACTAATTTTATATTTTAAAACTGGACACAAGAAGGCTGGTAAAGATGGCTACCCAAGGTCACCTGATTTCTTTTGTAGATTAGGACCATTCCCCTGTCTCAAGAGGGAACAATAAAGAACATAAACTTATGTGAGTCAACACTCTTCCTTAAAACCAATCGAAAGGGTATTATCTGATTTGAATGGGTCATTTGAAAACAAAAACATTGACTGTCTCAAATCCCCGGAACTATGAAACCACAACACTGGATGTGTAATCAACATGAACACCTTATTTGGAAAAAGACTTTGAACTTGGGAAAAACCACATGCAGGCAACCATTTTATCTTTGCCCATTTAAAAGGACAGCTAAGAGCTGTTTGCAGCAAGGTCCACCAAAGCTGTCGAACCATCGGTTCAGCTTGATTGGGAACGAACACAGAAACAAGTTGCGAGACAGCAGGCAGCGAGGGTACATAACCTGTTCCAGTTAAAGTTCACCCAAGAACCAGCCTCCTATAAATCTGACTACAAGAAACCTCACAACCTGCTGTGAACTCTTTGCTTTTCAAGATCCTTCCTTCAGCTTTAAAGCCTCAAAAAAATCCAAGAAACTACAGGCCTGCCATGTGGGAGACCAGAGATCATAAACCAAAGGCTTAGATAACTGTGCTCCATAAAAGTGCATGACTTTTATCTGTATCTAATATTTATGTGTGTGAGTGACCATGAGTATGTCTGACATTGCATTTATTTCAGGGTAAGTGTGCGAGAATAAACAACCTTCTTTGCTGCTGAATTATTTAATTGGGATACACCCTCAAAGGGGGTAAGAAAAGGCACACCTCTTCCCATACCAAACATACTGATCATGGGCAGTAAGCAAGGACATATATTCTGCCTCTGGCAATACCTTTATTAGGGTGCAAAATGCATTTAGAATATCATAAGTATACGTCAATCATTTCATAGTTCAGGTTTTAAAACATTAGTTATCCTCATTCACCTTGACAAATATAGTTTACGTAATTTACATCGCTAGATGAACACCCACTCTGTTTATTGGTTAGCCAAAAGTAGACATTAAAATAATTTGAAAACATATTTATAGTACATGACTTTGACATTGCTTCGTCCCAGGTATGTGATTGCCACACTCTCTGCTGCATTGTTTGTTCAGGCTACTGTTTGAGGACAGACTTTCCTTGAAATTAGATTCCAGAATCATAGAGATAACAAAAAACAAAAAACTGCGGATGCTGGAAATACAAAACAAAAACAGAATTACGTGGAAAAACTCAGCAGGTCTGGCAGCATTGGCGGAGAAGAAAAGAGTTGACGTTTCGAGTCCTCATGACCCTTCGACAGAACTAGGTGAATCCCAGGAAGGGGTGAAATATAAGCTGGTTTAAGGTGGTGGGGGGAGAGAAGTGGAGGGGGGTGGTGTGGTTGTAGGCAAAAGCAGTGATAGAAGCAAATCATCAAAAGATGTCACAGACAGCAGAACAAAAGAACACATAGGTGTCGAAGTTGGTGATATTATCTAAACGAATGTGCTAATTAAGAATGGATGGTAGGGCACTCAAGGTATAGCTCTAGTGGGGGGTGGGGGGAGCATAAAAGATTTAAAAATATTTTAAAATAATGGAAATAGGTGGGAAAAAGAAAAATCTATATAATTTATTGGAAAAAACAAAAGAAAGGGGGAAGAAACAGAAAGGAGGGTGGGGATGGAGGAGGGAGCTCAAGACCTAAAGTTGTTGAATTCAATATTCAGTCCAGAAGGCTGTAAAGTGCCTAGTCGGAAGATGAGGTGTTGTTCCTCCAGTTTGCGTTGGGCTTCACTGGAACAATGCAGCAAGCCAAGGACAGACATGTGGGCAAGAGAGCAGGGTGGAGTGTTGAAATGGCAAGTGACAGGGAGGTTTGGGTCATTCTTGCGGACAGACCGCAGGTGTTCTGCAAAGCGGTCGCCCAGTTTACGTTTGGTCTCTCCAATATAGAGGAGACCGCATTGGGAGCAACGAATGCAGTAGACTAAGTTGGGGGAAATGCAAGTGAAATGTTGCTTCACTTGAAAGGAGTGTTTGGGCCCTTGGACAGTGAGGAGAGTGGAAGTGAAGGGGCAGGTGTTACATCTTTTGTGTGGGCATGGGGTGGTGCCATAGGTGGGGGTTGGGGAGTAGGGGGTGATGGAGGAGTGGACCAGGGTGTCCCGGAGGGAACGATCCCTACGGAATGCCAACCGTGGGGGTGAAGGGAAGATGTGTTTGGTAGTGGCATCATGCTGGAGTTGGCGGAAATGGCGGAGGATGATCCTTTGAATGCGGAGGCTGGTGGGGTGATAAGTGAGGACAAGGGGAACCCTATCATGTTTCTGGGAGGGAGGAGAAGGCATGAGGGTGGATGCACGGGAGATGGGCCGGACACAGTTGATGGCCCTGTCAACGACCGTGGGTGGAAAACCTCAGTTAAGGAAGAAGGAGGACATGTCAGAGGAGCTGTTGTTGAAGGTAGCATCATTGGAACAGATGCGACGGAGGCGAAGGAACTGAGAGAATGGGATGGAGTCCTTACAGGAAGCGGGGTGTGAGGAGCTGTAGTCAAGGTAGTTGTGGGAGTCAGTAGGCTTGTAATGGATATTGGTGGACGGTCTATCACTAGAGATTGAGACAGCGAGGTCAAGGAAGGGAAGGGAAGTGTCAGAGATGGACCACGTGAAAATGGCGGAGGGGTGGAGATTGGAAGCAAAATTAATAAATTTTTCCAAGTCCTGACGAGAGCAGAAGCAGCACCGAAGTAACCATCAATGTACCGGAGAAAGAGTTGTGGAAGGGGGCTGAAGTAGGACTGGAACAAGGAATGTTCCACATACCCCATAAAGAGACAGGCATAGCTGGGGCCCATGCGGGTACCCATAGCCACACCTTTTATTTGGAGGAAGTGAGAGGAGTTGAAGGAGAAATTGTTCAGTGTGAGAACAAGTTCAGTCAGACAGAGGAGAGTAGTGGTGGATGGGGATTGTTCGGGCCTCTGTTCGAGGAAGAAGCTAAGGACCCTCAGACCATCCTGGTGGGGGATGGAGGTGCAGAGGGATTGGACGTCCATTGTGAAGAGGAAGCGGTTGGGACCAGGGAACTAGAAATTGTTGATGTGACGTAAGGTGTCAGAGTAATCACGGATGTAGGTCGGGAGGGACTGGACAAGGGGAGAGAGAAGGGAGTCAAGATAACGAGAAATGAGTTCTGTGGGGCAGGAGCAAGCTGACATGATCGGTCTACCGGGACAGTTCTGTTTGTGGATTTTGGGTAGGAGGTAGAAGCGGGCCGTCCGAGGTTGGGCGACTATCAGGTTGGAAGCTGTGGGAGGAAGATCCCCAGAGGAGATGAGGTCAGTAACAGTCCTGGAAACAATAGCTTGATGTTCAGTGGTGGGGTCATGGTCCAGGGAGAGGTAGGAGGAAGTGTCTGAGAGTTGACGCTCAGCCTCCGTGAGGTAGAGATCAGTGCACCAGACAACAACAGCACCACCCTTGTCAGCGGGTTTGATGACAATGTCAGGGTTGGACCTGAGAGAATGGAGTGCAGTAAGTTCAGCGAGAGAGAGATTAGAATGGGTGAGAGGAGCAGAGAAATTCAGACGACTAATGTCGCGCCGACAGTTCTCAATGAAAAGATCAAGAGAAGGTAAGAATCCAAAGGGAGGGGTCCAGGTGGAGGGAGAATATTGGAGCTGGGTGAAAGGATCCTTTGAACAGGGAGAGGACTCCTGCCCTTCGCCTCCGTCGCATCTGTTCCGATGATGCTACCTTCAACAACAGTTCCTCTGACATGTCCTCCTTCTTCCTTAACTGAGGTTTTCCACCCACGGTCGTTGACAGGGCCATCAACCGTGTCCAGCCCATCTCCCGCGCATCCGCCCTCATGCCTTCTCCTCCCTCCCAGAAACATGATAGGGTCCCCCTTGTCCTCACTTATCACCCCACCAGCCTCCGCATTCAAAGGATCATCCTCCGCCATTTCCGCCAACTCCAGCATGATGCCACTACCAAACACATCTTCCCTTCACCCCCACTGTCGGCATTCCGTAGGGATCATGCCCTCCGGGACACCCTGGTCCACTCCTCCATCACCCCCTACTCCCCAACCCCTACCTATGGCACCACCCCATGCCCACACAAAAGATGTAACACCTGCCCCTTCACTTCCACTCTCCTCACCGTCCAAGGGCCCAAATACTCCTTTCAAGTGAAGCAACATTTCACTTGCATTTCCCCCAACTTAGTCTACTGCATTCGTTGCTCCCAATGCGGTCTCCTCTACATTGGAGAGACCAAACGTAAACTGGGCGACCGCTTTGCAGAACACCTGCAGTCTGTCCGCAAGAATGACCCAAACCTCCCTGTCGCTTGCCATTTCAACACTCCACCCTGCTCTCTTGCCCACATGTCTGTCCTTGGCTTGCTGCATTGTTCCAGTGAAGCCCAACGCAAACTGGAGGAACAACACCTCATCTTCCGACTAGGCACTTTACAGCCTTCTGGACTGAATACTGAATTCAACAATTTTAGGTCTTGAGCTCCCTCCTCCATCCCCACCCTCCTTTCTGTTTCTTCCCCCTTTCTTTTGTTTTTTTCCAATAAATTATATAGATTTTTCTTTTTCCCACCTATTTCCATTATTTTAAAATATTTTTAAATCTTTTATGCTGCCCCCACCCCCACTAGAGTTATACCTTGAGTGCCCTACCATCCATTCTTAATTAGCACATTCGTTTAGATAATATCACCAACTTTGACACCTATGTGTTCTTTTGTTCTGCTGTCTGTGACATCTTTTGATGATCTGCTTCTATCACTGCTTTTGCCTACAACCACACCACCCCCCTCCATTTCTCTCCCCCCACCACCTTAAACCAGCTTATATTTCACCCCTTCCTGGGATTCGCCAAGTCCTGTCGAAGGGTCATGAGGGCTCGAAACGTCAACTCTTTTCTTCTCCGCGGATGCTGCCAGACCTGCTGAGTTTTTCCAGGTAATTCTGTTTTTGTCCAGAATCATAGATTGACCAATATATTTCTCACCACAATCAGTGACTATGCTATATTTTAATTTATTTTTAATTTTTCTCTTAATATTTACTTTTTCTTTGTACTTCCATTTTATTCTTCTCTAATTCAATTTTTCCCTTTTATATTCATTTCTCTTGCCTTGTCTTCCACATCTGGATGGTCAGTCCATTTGTTTCTTTGCCTCGCTCTTCCCACTGGACCATTAACATATTCACACAAATTTCACTGCTTGTGTTACCAGTCAGCAGTAAAACATACCCAGTGGTGCCAGGAGACTTGTAGATTTGCAACTGTCTATATTTAAAGATAGGCGCAGGTGGTAGAAAAACAGGCTCAGGTTGATCTGTGACAGAAACGGCAAAGAAACAGGATAGATACAAGTAATGTCGGGAAATTGTTGGAATCCATTATTAAGGAAGTAGTAATGGGGCATTTGGAAAGTCAAAATGCAATCCATCAGAGTCAGCATGGTTTTATGAAGAGTAAATCATTTTTGACTAATTTGCTAGAGTTCTTTGAAGATGTGACAAGCAAAATGGATAATGGGGATCCTGTAGATGCAGTATATCTGGATTTCCGAAAGGCCTTTGCTAAGGTGCTGCACAAAAGAGTGATACATAAGATAAGATCACACTGAGTTAGGGGTAATATATTAGCTTGGATAGAGGATTGGCTAACCAACAAAAAGCAGAGAGTCGGGATAAATGGGTCTTTTTCTGGATGGCAAGCTGTAACTAGTGGGGTGCCACAGGTTTCGGTCCTTGGGCCCCAAATATTTACAATCTATATTAATGACTTGGATTCAGGGATAGAAGGTACTATAGCTAAATTTGCAAATGACACCAAAATAGGTGGGAAAGTAAGTTGCAATGAAGGATTTGAAATTTACAAATGGATATGGACAGATTAGGTGAATGGGCCAAAATTTGGCAGATGGAGTTTAACTTGGATAAGTGTGAGGTTATCCATTTTGGTTGGAAGAATAAAAAGGTGACTTATTATTTAAATGGAGAGAAACTTCAGAATGCTTTGGTGCAGAGGGATCTGGGTGTCCTTGTGCATGAATCGCTGAAAGCTAATATGCAGGTACAGCAGGTAATAAGGAAGCAAAATGCAATTTTGGCACTTATTGCTAAAGGAATAGATTATAAAAAATAGGGAAGTGTTGTTGCAACTGTACAAGGCATTGGTGAGACTGCACCTGGAGTACTGTGCACAGTTTTGGTCCCTTACTTGAGGAAGGACATAGTTGCATTGGAGGCGGTTCAGAGGATGTTCACTAGATTGATTCCAGAGATGCAGGGCTTGTCTTATGAGGAGAGATTGAGCAGTTTAGGTCTATACTCGTTAGAGTTTAGAAGGATGAGAGGAGATCTAATTGAGGTGTATAAGGTGCTAAAGGGGATAGACAATGTTGAGGTGTAGCGGATGTTTCCCCTTGTGGGGCATTCTAGAATGAGAGGCCATAGTTTAAGGCTAAGGGGTGGTAGATGTAAATCAGAGATGAGGAATTACTTTTCTCAAAGGGCCGTGAACCTGTGGAATTCACTACCTCAGAGTGCAGTGGATTCCGGGACGCTGAATAAATTTAAGGAGGAGATAGACAGATTTTTAACTAGTAACGGGTTGAAAGGTTATGGGGAGAGGGCGGGAAATTGGAATTGAGGCCGAAATTAGATCAGCCATGATTGTATTGAATGGCGGGGCAGCCTTGAGGGGCTGAATTGCCTACTCCTGCTCTTAGTTCTTATGTTATTATGTTAATGTGAGGAGAATATCTACTGGGTTGGAGCTATTTACTTCCCAGAGCAAAAAGGTACATAAATGACTGGTACTCCATCTGAGGCTTCATGAATACGATTCACAAGCAGAATGGTAAGTTAATTTGACATACATCCACTCTTTCTCATCATTAAGACGTTGTGACTCAAAACTTGAAGCAGCTTGATGGGAAAGTTGTCACCAGTTTGAATGATTGATAGCAAGTTCCTCTCAGCCAATGCTTCAAGGAGAGCTTCAGAGTTTCTTTGAAGCACCTTCTTTGTCGTTCCCTGTAATTCTGGACACTTGAGAATGAAGAAAACAGGACATGGCAGGGGATACACTTTTTTGCTATTTGAATACAAGTGCCCAAACCATCAAAAGTCGATTTTACAAGAGTTTTACCTGAATGCTTGTGAATGTGACTTCAAGATGGACACTAGCATTTGTTTGACAGTTCTCCCATTGAATCCAGAAGATGCAGCAGAGGCATTGCTAGTGGAATTTCCCTCACATTCTTCTGTATTGCTGATACACAGCACAGTTCACACTGCAGTACAAGAGTGTGGTGACTGTAATATAAGGGTCAGGCACTTATATGGTTTAATGTGGGACTGAGTAGAGTACTGCCCAGGCAGTGATGTAAGAGAACACATGACCCGCACCTAAGGGTCAGTCGAGTGTTGGACAGAGCCATGTGTACAAGCAAGCATGGAGACTTGTAGTTAATAAATACATACAGTTAACCTACATAAGACTATGAAGACTTCATTAAGACCGACCGAATGGTATCTGACACCCTACAACATGGTGGCTGAGAATGGAAAATCCCAAAACCTCGCAAAAAATGCAGAGAAAAACTAAAATCTTGCAAGACTGAAGAAACATTTGAAGAAGCATTCTGACCTGAAGAAAAGCTCAAGAAGCAGACATGCAAAAGAAAATCATTCAGGAAAAGCTCCAAAAAAAGGCTTGGAAGCTGAAGGCAGAAATTTATAATTCCTCATTGCAGCAAAAGATTCCATAGGATCTCTTAGAATTTTAGCTTCAATTCCCAGAATGCTGAGCCAGCAGACTGAGCAGGAGTGAGCAAAAACTTTTAAATCCCAGGATAAAGCAAGTCCTGAGAAACTTTTAAATAATTCATCCATCAGAAATTTATTCATTCATGGGATGTGGGATGCTGGCCAGACCAACATTTATTGCCCATCTCTAATTGCTCTCATTCAGAGGGCATGTAAGAGTCAACCACATTTCTGCAGGTCTGGAGTCACATGTAGGCCAGACCAGGTAAGGACAGCAGGTTTCTCAGACATGCTGCAAGCAAATGAAGATCTAGCCCTCCAGAAAGTAATCCAGATTGTTAGACAGTCTGAACTCCGTGTGCAGCACAGGTCCATTTTAGGAGAAATTAAACTGTGGTACATAGGAAACCCCACAGTCCAGCTAGTTAAACAGCACAGAAACAGGGACACTCCAGGCAAGAGAAGCAATACCCTAACCAAGCAGTAAATTGACCATGTCAGCACTGTGGAGTAAAGCGCCCCCACAGGTGAGATCAATGTCCTGCAATTTCAGCCCAATAATTTCCATGCAACAAAATTGGACACTTTGTCAAACTGTGCAAGGCCAAAATATCTAAATGCATAGAAGACCCGAAGGTGATTCAAGAGATTGAAACTGCACACCAAGAGAACACAGCCATGCTTCTAGGGTGAGGTCAAAGATCCTGGATTTTCGAATTGTAATGCAGACATTTCGGTTAACAGCCATCTCACAAACTTTAAATTGGACATAGGAGCCAGTGTTAAAGTCCTGTCGTACAGGGGACCATGGCTGGTGACCCAGTGGCAGATGCTACCTACAACACACCTATACAGAGCAGGAGGCATAAAGCTCTTGGTGAAAGGCACCCTGTAGGTGACACTGAGGTACAAGGATCCAAGAGATTCTGTTCATGGTCCACAACCAGGCTGTTCACTACTAAGCTGCTAAGCTTGTGCTGAACTTAACCTTCTACAAAAAAATTGATGAGGTCAACCAACAAGGGCCTGGTTCCAAGTATAAAGTGAGCTCCCAAAGCTCTTCACAGGACTAGGGCAACTGAAAAACTCATACAGGGTCACACAGAGAGGATACTAAACCCGTGTGCCTGTTCATGTTATGAAAAATTCCCCACCCGCTCATAAAACAAGTGCAGCATCAGCTGGACAAGTTGACAAACACATGAGTCACTTCCCAGCCACACAACCAACCACATGGTGTTCCAGGATGGTCCCAGTCCCAAAGCCAAACAGGTTCACCCATATTTGCGTCAACTTGACACAGCTCAATAGTGAAGGCAATCCTAGGTAGCAGCAACCATAATATTATTAAATTTTATATTCAGCTTGAGGAAGAGAGGAGTGGGCCTGAGACTAAGTTGTTAAACTTAAATAAGGGCAATTAAGAGGGCATGAAAACTGAGCTGGCTAAAGTGAATTGGAAAATTAGGTTAAGGGAGAGGTCAATAGAGATGCAGTGTTTAATATTAAGGGGATATGTCGGAATGCACAGAATAGATACATTCCAACAAGTAAGAAAAAGTCCAAGGGATGAACACACCATCCGTGGTTAACTAAAAAGGTTAAAGATAGTATCAAACTTAAAGAAAAAGCATATAATTGTGCAAAGATAGGTGGAATTCCAAGAAGATTGGACAGAATATAAGGAACAGCAAAGTCTGAATAAACAATTAAAAAGGAGGGAAAAATTAAGAGTATAAAAACAGATAATAAGAGGATTTGTAAATATTTTAAAAAGAAAAGAGTTAACAAAGTGAGCATTGATCTTATAGAAAGTGAGTCTGGAGAATTGATAATGGAAAACAAGGAGGTGGCAGCTGAATTGAACAAGTATTTTGCATCAGTTTTCATTGCAGAGGATACAAGTAACATCCCAGAAGCAGCTATAAACCAGGAAATGGGAATGGGGAAGGAAGTCAGGAAAATAACAATCACCAGAGAAGTGGTACTGAGTAAATAGTTGGAGCTGCGGACTGACAAGAGCTTGGGTCCTAATGGACTTCATCCCAGTGCCTTAAAAGCAGTGGTTAGTGAGTTTTTTGGTGCATTGGTTATAATTTTCTAAAACTCCCTAAATTCGGGCCAAGTCCCATTAGTTTGGAAGATCGCACCTGTAACTCCATTAATCAAAAAGGGATGGAGACATAAAGAGGAAACAACAGGCCAGTTAGCTTAACATCTGTCCTAGGGAAAATGTTAGAAACTATTATTAAACAAGTTAAAGCTGGGCACTTGGATAAGCTCAAGGTCAACAGGCAGAGTCAACATGGCTTTGTGAAAGGGAATTCGTGTCTAACCAACTTACTGGAATTCTTTCAGGAAGTAACATGTGCTGTGGTTAAAGGGATGGATGTACTGTATTTAGATTTCCAGAAGGCATTTGATAAAGTGCCACATCAAAGGTTATTGAGGAAAATAAAAGCTCATGGTATACGGGGTACCATATTGACATGGATAGAGATTGGCTGGCTAACAGGAAGCAGAAAGTTGGCATAAATGGGTCTTTTTCAGGTTGGCAAGATGTAACGAGTGGCGTGCCACAGGGCTCAGTGCTGGGACCTCAGTTGTTTACGATTTATATAAATGACTTGGATGAAGGGATTGAAGGGATGGTTGCCAAATTTGCTGATGACATAAATATAGGAAGGAAAGTAAGTTGTTAAGAGGACATAAGAAGGTTACAAACATATACTTAGGTTAAGTGAGTGGGCAAAGATCTGGCAGATGGAGTATAATTGTAGAAAATGTGAAATTATCCATTTTGGCAGGAAGAGTAAAAGAGAATCACTTTATCTAAATGATGAGAGATTGCAGAACTCTGAGATGCAGAGGGATCTGGATGTCCAAGTGCATGAATCACAAAAGGGATAGGAAGTAATTAGGAAAGCTATTAGAATGTTATCATTTATTGCGAGGGCAATTGAATATGAAAGAAGGGAGGTTATGATTCAGTTGTACAGGGCACTAGTGAGACCACATTTGGAGTACTGTGTACAGTATTGGCCACCTTACTTAAGGAAGGATGCAAATGTGTTGGAAGCACTTAAGAGAAGGTTTACCAGGCTAATACCTGGAATGGGTGGGTTGTCTTATGAGCAAAGGTTGGGGAGACTAGGCTTGTGTCTGCTGGAACAAAAACAGAATTACCTGGAAAAACTCAGCAGGTCTGGCAGCATCGGCGGAGAAGAAAAGAGTTGACGTTTCGAGTCCTCATGACCCTTCGACAGAACTGTGTCCACTGGAGTTTAGAAGAGTAAGAGGCAACTTGATTGAAACATATAAATCCCAAGAGGTCTTGATAGGGTGGATGTGTCAAGGATGTTTCCTCTATTGGAAGAATCTATAACTAGAGGTCACTGTTTAACATAAGGGGTCGGCCATTTAAAACAGAAGTTAGGTGAAATTTTTTCCCTCAGAGGGTTGCGAGTCTTTGGAACTCTCCTCTTGAAAAGTTGGTGGAAGCAGAGACTTTGGATATTTTTAAGGCAGAGGTGGATAGATTCTTGGTAAGCAAGGAGGTGATAGGTTATCAGCGGTAGATTTCAGGTTACTGTCAGATCAACCATGATCTTATTAAATGGCAGAACAGGCTGGAGAGGCTGAATGGCCTACTCCTGCTCTTCATTTGCCTGTTCGTATGTTTAACTGCCTGCTGTTTGAAATCTCTCTGGCTCCAGAACTACTTCAATGTACGATGTTGGCTGTTTTGTACGACTTACATTTGCGACATGTACAATGTATTGGTTCATGGTACAAAGGTGGAAGAATATGAAAAGAGATTCACATCAGTCTTAGAACATCTTCAGGAAGTAGGGCTGATGCTAAATGAGAAATGTGAGTTCTCTAAAACATCAATTTGGTTCCTGGGCCACAATAATTCTCATAATGTTATTGGAATTTATAGTTAAATAGAATAGTAGTGGGATGTGTCTATGTGTCTATATGTGTCTGTGTGTGTGGTGTGTGTGTGTGTGAGACTTAATTGAATTAGAGGCAGCTGGTCTGGGTGCTTTGACGTAAGAAGAAAAGTTAGGTTTGAAATGTTAACTAGGTAAACATGGGGCAGAATTTTCCGTTTGACACACGGGGAGGGGGGAGCGGGGGTGGGGGTGGGGGGAGTGGGGCGCGGGGGGTGGTGCGGCCCCCACATGTCCGCACGTAAAATGACGTGCGGTGACGTCGGGCGAACGTCCCAATGTCATCACTCGCCATTGCGATATTTCACTGGGCAGGCGCACGATGAAGTGCAACACGTGCCCTCCATTAATTAACAGGCCACTTAAGGCCCTTTAGTGTTCAACTGACGCTGATTTTCCGGCGCCCGTGCAATCTTTGGGTTGGCGCATGGACACAACAGGCAGGCGGGTAGGAGACATTTCTACTAACCTCATCCACGGGCAGGATAAGAGGGTTCAGTGGGGTTGTGAATCTGCTCTGTGAAGTATTTATTGTTGAAAGTTTTTGAAACTTGCCTGTGTGATCTGCAGTACTGCAGAACACATCCCAGCTGCTTTTTCTGGACTCTTGACCTTCACGTCAGCACTCTGCAGTGAGAAATCTTTTCCGGGCCTGCAGGTTTCAGGAAGCCTTCCCTTTGTCTGGGTACAGGAGCTGATCTGTCCACTGGAGGCAACTTCTCTGAGGAGGAAGGGAGGGCTAGAGGGGGAGGTGGCCAGGAGTGCACATTCAGCCTCCAGGGGAGCCACCTTTGGGAGGAAGGACAGGCACAAGGGGCACAGGGCCAAAAGGTAGTCCAAGGCGAAGGGGCCACAGAAGATGCCACTATCCTGCTGCCAGAGTCTACAGGCGGCAAAGCAGTTACCTCAATATGTCTGAGGTACAATGCCAAAAGAGGCTCTGTCTCTCAAGGGAGATGGTCAACTATATCTGTCAGATGATTGGGCCTGAGATATCCCTTAACTGGGCAGACACCCCATGCCAGTGGCTCTGAAGGTCACAGCTGCCCTCAGCTTCTATGCCTCTGGCTCCTTCCAGGGCCCAGTGGGTGATCTTTGCGGTATCTCCCAATCAGCTGTCCATATTTGTGTCAAGCAGGTTACAGATGCTCTGTTCAGATGGGCATTGACCTTCATCCACTTCTGTTGGGACCAGGCAAACCAGACACAGTGAGCCAGAAGCTTCGCGGCCATTGCTGGCTTCCCCCGCGTCCAGGGTGCAAAGGCTGCATACATGTGGCCATCAAGGCACAAAAGGGTGAGCCTGGTGCCTTTGTCAACAGGAAGGGCTTCCACTCCACGAACGTGCAGATAGTGTGTGACCACAGGTTGCTGATTATACAAGTCTGTGCAAGGTACCCAGGCAGCTCCCACGACGCCTACATCCTCAGACACTCCCAGGTGCCGGAGGTCTTCAGTGCTCTGGCTCAGCTTGATGGTTGGCTGCTGGGTGACAAGGGCTATCCTCTCAGAAGGTGGCTCATGACGTCTCTCTGCCATCCATGAACAGAAGCTGAGCAGCGGTACAATAGGATCCACGCCTCCACAAGGGCTGTGTTGGAGAGAACCATTGGTTTTCTCAAGATGCATTTCCGGTGCCTGGGCACTCAGGTTGCGCACTCCACTACCCCCTAGATTGTGTCTCTGTGATAGTGGTAGCACACTGCGCTCTCCACAATCTTGCACTGGAAAGGGAGGATGCAGTGGACGATGGAAACGTCGATGCAGTGGCTGCGGCTGCACACGATGAGTCCAGCAGTGATTCCGAGGATGAACATGCACAGGGGAACGCTGAGGGGGTAGACGCTGACCCAGGCATACTCCAGGGAGGCTTTAATCCAACAAACCTTCAGCTGGCACAACACCGAGGGACCACCAGGACAAGCCTGGGCTGTAGGCTCCCTATTCGATACCTAAGTGCAAAATGTGCCAGGTCACCAGCACTAACTAAGAGCCTTCTAAATAAATCACTCATTACACCTTTGTCAACCATACACATGCAGAAGAAATGAGGCACCCTCAGCCATGGTCACACATCTGTATTTAATGTGTGAAGCAAAAGAACTTATCACAAAAAGAAAATAATAGTGTTAACAATCAAAAAGAAATCTTTAGGACCTCATCCCAGGCCAACACAAAAGCACCAGTGAAAAACCTGCGATGTGCTTAAGGTGACTTATTCTTTCGTTTACAGTTGCTATGTCTTGGTGCTGCCTCATCACTTGGAGTGGCACATGAGCCAGCCTGTTGGCCTCGATGGCCTTGGCGGTCATCCTCTGGCCCGTGGAGCCTGTGCTGGCCCTACCTGGGAGGGAGCTGCCTGTTTTGCAGCTGGCATCTCCCCAGTCGTCGCAGTCTCACTAGATGCTACAGTCACTGGGAAAGGGGCGGAGGATCTGCCGCCCTCATCCGGAGTGCCCTGAGAGGGGCCCGCAGAGATGACAGGCAGCTGCTGCACTGACATGAGGTTGCTTCGGACCTCCTTGCTCACCATGGATGGATGGGTAACGAGCTGGGAAGCTTGATGCCCACACCATCTCCCACACTGGCAGTGACCAGCTGAGGTCAGTGCCGAGGTGAGGTCTTGCTGGTCAGAGCGCATCGCCAGGAAGCCCTGACGGTCTCCTGGAGGAGGATCCCCACAAGAGTTGCCATTATCTCCATGGAGGACGCTTGGCACTCGGACATGTGGCTCATTGCTTCGGCTAGTGTCCGCATTGACACCTTCTCCCAGGCACGTTTGGTCATGTGGGGGAGCCTCCTCCTCCCGCCCTGAGGGCCAACATCTCCTGTTGTGCTGCCACTCCCTCGAGGATTAAAAACCTCGAGAGGGAGAGGGTACTATCAACAAGAAGTACAATGATCTACTTCGGTCCTACCGGGTTGGCACCCAGAAGGTGCAGACAGGAGAAAGAGGAGGAGTCTCATCCTCATCCCTAGACTGCCCATTCCCATAGTACAGTGGAGAGACATTGAAGAGGATACCCAGATGCCAGAACAACATCTAAATCAACAGAGTTTACCTACAGTGACAGAGCCTACCAATGCTCTGGCAGTAGTGCGAACAAGATATAGAACTCGGAGACTTGAAAAGGGGAGATGCGGCAGTAACAGCAATGTCAATACATGGGGTAAACTAGAATACTTGAAATTCATTGGATAAAGACCTGGGGGAGGTGTGGAATAAGTGTCTGACACATATAAGGTTGCTGTGAGACTGAGTAAAGTACTTCCCACAGTGATCTAAGAGAGCATATGACCCACACCAAGTCTACTGTTGGACAGAGCCATGTGTACAAGCAAGCATGGAGACAGCTCCTAGCTTGAACCCATTACTGTATATATGTATATAGTTCTTGTAGTTAATAAATGCATACAGTTAACCTACATAAGACTATGAAGGCTTCATTAAGACCTACCAATGGTATCCAACACCCTACAACAACTACTCTGAATATTAGCACTTTTGTTGACTTGCCAAGGTGTTTGTTGTTAAACACTCGCTGTTATAGTTTGTAGAATGTTGAGCTGGCATAACTTATTCAGTGTTGGATCTTCTCGTCAATGGTGGTCTTTTGAGAGAGGTGGCTGCCAAGGTGTGGGAAGTGCTCAATATTTCCCAGAATCTCTCATTCAACATATATGGAAGGTGAAATATTTGGCTGACCAGGTGTGGGTTGATGTGAGTTTTGTTTTGCGTACATTCAAGGACAGGCTGAGTTTCTCGCTTGCAAAATTGAAAAGATCGAGAATAGCTTGTAAATCTGGTGCAGAGTGGGCAATGACATTGCAGTTGGCCGCAAACTAATCGATAATGACACTGCAGTCACCCACAAACATCCATAAATAATGCTTGTCTATGATGGTCAGATTTTAAAAATTAATTTATGGGATATGGACGTTGCTGGCTAAGCCAGCACTTATTTCCCATCCCTGATTGCCCTTGAGAAGGTGGTGGTGAGCTGCTTCCTTGAACTGCTGCATTCCCTGTGGTATGGTTCACCCACAGTGCTGTTAGGAAGGGAGTTCCAGAATTTTGACCCAGTGACAGTGAAGGAACGGGGATATATTTCCAAGTCAGGATGGTGAGTGGCTTAGAGGGATATTTCCAGGGGGTGGTGTTCCCATGTATCTGTTGCCCTTATCCTTCTAGATGGTAGCAGGGTAGAGGTCGTGTGTTTGGAAGCTGCTGCCTAAGGAGCCTTGGTGAGTTCCTGCAGTGCATCTTGTAGATGACACGGAGGCAACTGAGGTTAAAGGACAATTAAGTCTGTCACATATAACAAGATAGAAAACAAAATTTGCATTTAACCATTTTGACGAAGGCTTAGACTGAAAACATTGGACTTGAAATTCCTTTATGCCAACAAGGAGCAGGGAATGATCTCTGAGACTGAACAGGTGGACCAAAGGCACATGTGATATTGGACCTCCGATAAATGAGACAGGTGAACTACAAACATCCATTTGGGCATCGCCAGGTAGGTTACCAGTTAAGAGATTTGAATTTTGGGCCTCTGCATTGCTAGCAACAGCAGGTAGGAGGTTAAAGGAGAAATGGAGGGCAATTGGGAACGGGAATGTGACTGGCAGGGGGAGAACCAGGAGAGGGTTAATCTAATGACTAGGCTGGGACAATCCAGACAGGGGTGTGAATGGAACATTGAGATGGGAGATGAAACGGTATGGTGGGGGGTGGGTGGGGGTGGGGGGGGTAGCGGTGTGGCAAGTAAGAGATGTCCATCAGTGGTCTACATTTATGTAGAGCTAAGAGGAACATTCTTGTTCCTTTTGGCACTCATTTCAAATATTCCATTTTTCCTAACTGTCCACAGTGGTCTTTTTAGGGATTTCTATTGAGATCACATACCATTCAGAACAACTGAATTTTGTGTTTGCAAAGGGCCAAATGGCTGTATCAGGCACAGGCGTTGTGTCTTTTTTTTAATCTACATGGCAGTAGCACATTTCCAGCTTAGTATGATAGAGCATACCAATATGCCTGCCATATTGAAGGCTTAGGTGCCCATGTGGCACCTAACAGTGGGATCAGCACCAGAATTTCTGGGCCATTTTCTTCACAGGGTATACTGATCTACTTTGAGATACTAGTGTTTATATGTTTTATTTGAACTATCCAACATTTGGGTTTTTCTTTTTCTTTCTTGTTTACTATTCTTTCTGTAGTTGCCATGAAACTATGATATTTTTCATAATATTATTGTGGTTTATTGTAAAATAGGTTTATGAGTGTGCGTGGGAATGATACTGTGTGACTTAATTGAATTACAGTCAGATAGATTGCAAGCTTGAAATTTTCAAAAGAAGTTAAGTATACGAAAGATATTTGAAATGCTAATGGATGAAGGCTTAGCATGTAGGGTGTGAAGAAAATTTGCATATTTAGATAAGTGATGGGGTTGTCTAGGTTTCAAAGGGATGATAACAAGATAAGCAAGGCCAAGCAGTATATTTATTTTTCCCAAAGCTCCTGGCCATATTGGCAACATGAAAGATTTACATAATATGGGGAAAGTAAATTTCCAAAGACATATAGAACAATGGAATTTATTGATTAAAGAGAGCGAAACATTTATAAAGAATGATGGAAGGCTATGTTGGGGGGCCATGTAAGATCTAAAAGAACCATGTAAAACAGCCTTGGGAAAAAGCCTCCAGCCACTTTTGCAAAAGTCTGCTGTATCTAGTAACCAAAGTTGGAGAAATGCCTTTGAAATTCCATTGTTGTGTGGGTGCTGTGGTAAACTTGCTGGATTGCCTATCTAAATTTAAAATCTATTTTGGACTGTTTCCTTAAAGAGGGTGTGTAGTTGGAACTCAGGTTAAATAGGAATTTTGGAATGTGTTATAGTATTAAGTAACTGTAATCTTATGTATGATTGTATATTATTGTGGATTATGTTTGAATTATTTTCTTTAGTTAATAAATGTTTTCATTTAAATTTTAAAATCTCTAAAGGTATTAGTGGATTCATTACTTCTGAATTCAGTGCACAAATCTTCTTGTAATAAATACAAATTGCAAAACCATTGTGATATCATGGCCAAGTTTCCCTTTTGGATTTGGTCTGCCTGGCACACTTCACCTGCCACATAAAACACAATTGGGGCTCTTTATGGGATTTTTTGAAATTCCTTTATTGGCTTTGAGTTGGTGAATATTATGGCTACTAGTACGAGAAGCACATTGAACTCAGGAGTTGGTGTTGAGGGGTTGTAAGGTGGTGAGACTGCAAAAATGGCTTTATCCATAGTTAAAACTTTTCTGGGAGTGAGTGATATAACTCTAATTTGGTTTACAAAAAGTATCTCAGGTTAAGTTAACAGAATTGAAGGATAGGTTGCAGTTGAGGTTAACTGTAGGGCAAAGAAATCAGGCATAATTGAAGTAACATTTGAAATTGGAAGGGATACCTGAAACTAGTGAGTCACGGCTGAAGGTAGTGAGACTTCAGTTACAAATGAAGAAGCTTGAACTTGAACAAGCAATGGAACTGAAGAAAGCAAAAGAAAAGGAAGAAGAAAAAGAGAGAGAATTGGAATTGAAAAGGCTAGCAGCAGAAGTAAAAGAAAATGAACAAGAAAAGGCATTCCAAAAGGAGCAAGCAAAAAGGGAGTGAGAGAAAGAAAACAGGAAAGGGAATTGGAAATGGAGAAATTAGCAATGGAGGAAAGGGAAAGAAGAAAAGGAATATCAGCTTAAAAAGCTGGAAGTTAAGAAAGAGATCTCGGAGGCTGAGGGATATTCTGGGGATGAAACAGCCACTTTCAATCTAAAACCCAGTAGAAAGATAATTAAATTTGTGCAGGCTCTTCCAAAGTTTGAAGGGAGGTAGAAGCATTCTTTATTTTGTTTGAGAAGATAGCTAAGCAGATGGAATGGCCACAAAAAATCTGGACTTTGCTTTTATAGCCTAGGTTGGTAGGTAGAGCTCATGAGGTTTATGCTTCACTTTCAGAAGAAGTACCAGTGGATTATGAAGCAGTAAAATTCTATTTTGCCTGCATATGAGTTGCTTCCTGAGGCATACAGGCAGAAATTTAGAATTATAAGGAAACAGCCTGGCCAAGCTTATATTGAATTTGAGAGAGTAAAACAAAGTAATTTTGACTGGCGGATACAGGCATTAAAGATAGAGACAACATATGCAGCTCTTAGAGAAGTAATTATTTTGGAAAAATTTAAAAATTCAATTCCTTCAGCAGTGAGAACTCATGTTGAGGAACAGAGGGTTAAAACAGCAAGGCAAGCAGCAGAGATAGCTAATGATTTTGAGTTAGTTCATAGATCTAAACCTTTTTTTGTCACCCTTTTAAATCCAAGAAGGTTAGAAAGTGGAAAGGTGAAAGGAAGACAGGTAGTCAGGGAAGAGAAGTAACAGTTGGAGAATCTCAGGAAGTTTTTTCTCAGACCAGAAAGGAAGGTGCTGATGGTAGAAGTGACACTTGAAAACTGAGGTGTTTTCATTGTAATAAGGTTGGGCACACAAAGTCAATGTGTTAAAGGTCACAGGGAAAATCTGTTGCAATAGTTAGAAGGCAGAAAAGCTCTGGAAATAAGAGTGCTGTGAGTTCTGAGGTCCAGTCACAGGAAAGAATCATTGTTTGTATACAGGTAAAGCCAGAAGAATCAGTGATAGGTAAAGAAGTGGGAATGTGTTCACAATTTACCCAAGGGAGTGCTAAAGTTACAGAAATGTTTGAAGATTTTGTATGTGAAGGAAAAGTCTTTCCATATGCACAGGATGGAGCAGGTAAAGATATTAAAATTTTAAGAGAAACAGGGACTAGTCAATCCTTGTTATGGAATAGTGCTATTTGTTGTTCAGAGGGAGTATTGCAGGAAAAACTGATAGTAAGTGGGGTTCATGGAGATGCTAAACCCATTCCATTGTGGAAGGTGCATTTAAAGAGTAAGTGGAAAACGTGAGGTTATTGTTTGAGCCGTGGAAAAATTGTCCATTCAATTTATTTTAGGTAATGATATAGCTGGGTCATAGATGTTAATGATGCCTATTTTAGTCGAGCAGCCTGTGGAGGTGCATTCAACAGAAGTGTTGCAGGAAGAATATCCTGGATTGTTTCCAGATTGTCTAGTAATGAGATCATAAACTCACAATTAAAACAGGAAGAAGAGGAATTTAAAGGGCAGGGAAAAGATGCTGATAATCAATTAGCTGATACTATCTTTGATGAGGTTGTTCAGGGACAGATAATGGAAGAGAATGAAGCTGAAGTGTTTAGCTCAAGGAAATTTATAGAGTTACACCAGAAGGATCCATGAATAAAACAGTTATATCACACAGCTTATTCGGAAACAGAGGCAAAATGTATTCCAGCATGTTATTACCTGAAAGATAATGTGTTAATGAGGACGTGGAGACTGTCTCATGTTTAAGCAGATGAGGAACAGATGGTGGTGCATCAGATAGTTATACCATCCAGATACCAAAATGAGATATTGAGGGTAGCTCATGAAATTCCAAAAGGGGGATATTTAGGAATTGGGAAGACGCAGGCGAAAATACAAAAACATTTCTATTGGCCTGGATTGCAAAGAGATGTAGTCAAATTCTGTATAACATGTCACATATGTCAGGTGACAGGAAAAAACCAGCACCTTTAATTTCAATTCAAGTATTTGAGGAATCTTTTACCAGGGTTCTGATCGATTGTGCAGGGCCCTTCCCTAAGACTAAAAGTGGAAATCAGCACCTGGTGACAATAATGGATGTGTCTACAAGGTTTCTGGAAGTAATACCTTTGCAAAATATTACAGCAAAGAGAATTGTAGAAGAGTTGATTGAATTTTTTACAAGATATGAATTACCAAAAGAAATACAATCAAATCAAGGTTCAAATTTCATGTCACAGTTGTTTAAGGAAATGAACAGCTTGGGGGGAAAATAGTAAGTCATCAGCTTATCATCCTGACTTACAAGGTGCTTCGGAAAGGTGGCATCAAACTTTAAAAACTACAATGAGAGCTTATAGTCAAGATCGTGTTTCAGACTCCATTAAGCTCAGTGGTTAGAGCACTAGTCTTATAAATGAAGGGTCACGAGTTTGATCCTTGATAGGGCCTTTCTGGGCTTTTACTTAAAAATCAAATATATCAAATAAAACAAAGGGAACATTTTGCACTTACAATGCCATGGCATACAAAGATATGGGCCTAGTGCTGGAAAATGCGATTAGAATAGGTATTTGTTTGACCGGTGCAGACCCGATGGGCCGAACGGCCTTTTTCTGTGCTGAAGACCTCTATGACGATTCACAGGATTGGGAAAGGGGAATTCCATTCTTGTTATTTGCAATTAGGGATACTCCTAATGACTCGACAGGATTTAGTCCTTTTGAATTAGTCTATGGTCATGAGGTAAGGGGACCACTTAAGTTGATTCAAGAGAAGTTAGTGGATCAGAATTCACAAACTACTCTCTTGGATTATGTGACAAAATTCAGAGAAAGATTGAACAAAGCATGTGAATTAGTTAATGAACATTTAAAGATATCACAGCAGGTGATGAAGGTGAAAGCAGATAAGAGAGCCACAGATTGTAGTTTTGTTGCTGGGGAAAAAGTGTTAGATATATTACCAGTATTGGGTAAACTCACTAAAGGCAAGATTTAGTGGACTTTACAGAATTGTAAAGAAACTGAGTGAGGAAAATTATTTAGAAATACTTTAGATAGAAGGAAAAAGCAGAGGGTGTATCATGTAAAGCCATAGAGTTATACAGCACAGAAACAGTCCCTTCAGCCCATCGTGTCCATGCTGGCCATCAAGCACCTATCTTTTTTAATTCCATTTTCCAGCACTTGGCCCATAGTCCTGTTTGCTATGGCATTTCAAGTGCTCATCTAAATACTTCTTAAATGTTGTGAGGGCTCCTGTCTTTACCACCTACTCTAACAGTGTGTTCCAGATTCCAACCACCCTCTGGGTGAAAAAATCTTTCCTCAAATCCCCTCTAAACCTACTACCCCTTACCTGAAATTAGTGCCCCCTGGTTATTGGCACCTCTGCTAAGAGAAAAAGTTTCTTCCTATCTATGCTCCTCATGAGTGGATTTTACTAGAAATTTGTGCCAAATTTCAGCAGTGTGGTTGCTCCATTGACTGAACTATTTAAAAAGAACAAGAAGTTTCAATGGGCGCAGGAGTGTCAGAATGCATTTGATGGTTTAAAAACTGTAACCTCATGGCCCAGTAGATCCCCCACTCTACCATGACCATCAAGCCGGGGGATCAAAACTGGTTCAATGGAGAATGCAGGAGGGCATGCCAGGAGCAGCACCAAGCCTACCTAAAAATGAGGTGTCAACCTGGTGAAGCTATGACACAGGACTACATGCAAGCAAAACAGCATAAGCAGCAAGTGATAGACAGGGCTAAGCAATCCCACAACCAACGGATCAGATCTAAGCTCTGCAGTCCTGTCACATCCAGTTGTGAATGGTGGTGGACAATTAAACAACTCAATGGAGGAGGGGGCTCCACAAATATCCCCATCCTCAATGTTGAAGGAGCCCAGCACATCAGTGCAAAAGATAAGGCTGAAGCCAGAAGTGTCAAGTGGATGATCTATCTCAGCCTCCTCTGGAAGTCCCCAGCAAGACAGATGCCGGTCTTCAGCCAATTCGATTAACTCCATGTGATATCAAGAAATGGCTGAAGGCACTGAATACTGCAAATCCTATGGGCCCTGACAATATTTTGGCAATAGTACTAAAGACTTGTGCTCTAGAACTTGCCGCACCCCTAGCCAAGCTGTTCCAGTACAGCTATAACACTAACATCTACCCGGCTATGTGGAAAATTGGCCAAGTGTGTCCGGTACACCAAAAGCAGGATAAATCCAAACCGGCCAATTACTGCCCCATCAGTCTACTCTCGATCATCAGTAAAGTAATGGAAGGGGTCATCAACAGTGCTATCAAGCGGCACTTGCTTAGCAATAACCTGCTCACTGACAGTTTGGGTTCTGCCAGAGCCACTCAGCTGCTGACCCCATTACAGATTTGGTTCAAACATGGACAAAAGAGCTGAACTCCAGAGGTGAGGTGAGAGTGACTGCCTTTGACATCAAGGCTGCATTTGACAGAGTGTGGCATCAAGGAGATCTAGCAAAACTGGAGTCAATGGGAATTGGGGGAAAACTCTCGGCTGGTTGGAGTCACACCTAGCACAAAGGAAGATGGTTCTGGTTGTTGGAGGTCAGTCATCTCAGCTCCAGGACATCACTGCAGGAGTGCATCAGGGTGTTGTCCTAGGCCCAATTTCATCAGCTGCTTCATCAATGACCTTCCTTCCATCATAAGGTCAGAAGTGGGGATGTTCACTGATAATTGCACAGTGTTCTGCACTATTCGTGACTCCTCAGATAGTGAAGAAGTCCATGTCCAAATGCAACAGGGCCTGGAAATATCCAGCTTGGGCTGACAAGTGGCAAGTAACATTCACGCCACACAAATGTCAGCCTATGAACATCTCCAACAAGAGAGAATCCAACTATCACCCCTTGAAGTTCAATGCCATTACTATCACTGAATCCCTCACTATCAACATCCTGAGGGTTACCAGAAACTGAACTGGACTAGCTATATAAATACTGTGGCTACAGGAGCAGGTCAGAGGCTAAAAATTCTGCGATGAGTAACTCACCTCCTGACTCCCCAAAGCCTGTCCACCATCTACAAGGCACAAGTCAGGAGTGTGATGGAATACTCCCCACTTGCCTGGGTGCGTGCAGCTCCCACAACACTGAAGAAGCTTGACAACATCCAGGACAAAGCATGATTAGCACCACATCCACAAACATTCACTCCCTCCACCACCATTGCACAGTAGCAGCGGTGTATACCATCTACAAGATGCACTGCACAAATTCAACAAGGCTCCTTCGACAGCACCTTCCAAACCCACGACCACTACCATCTAGAAGGACAAGGGCATCAGATAGATGGGAAAACTACCATCTGGATGTTTCCCCCCAAGTCACTCACCATCCTGACTTGGAAATATATCGCCGTTCCTTCACTGTCGCTGGGTCAAAATCCTGGAACTCCCTTCCTAACAGCACTGTGGGTGTATCTACAGCACATGGACTGCAGTGTTTCAAGAAGGCAGCTCACCAACACCTTCTCAATGGCAATTAGGGATGAGCAATAAATGCTGGCCTAGCCAGCAAAGCCCACATCCCATTAATTAATTTTTAAAAAACTGTAAACTTAAGTATGTGCATAAAATCTTTTCTTTTGTTAATAAGTGTTTTAATTTTACTTTGAAAATCTCTAAAGGCGTTAGTAGACTCATTACTTTTAAATTCAGTACACAAATCTTCTCGTAATAAATACAAACTGCAAAACCATTGTGACTGGTTTAGCTCATAGCGGAGAAGTGCAAGGAATAACCTGGGCCAGGATTTTCCAGTCTTTGGGTGGGCTCAGGGGGGCGGTTGCAGAGCCAACCATTGCCTGCGACCGGCTCCGCACCGCGATTTCATGCGGGCAGGCCAATTAAGACCCGCCCTGCGTGGATCGCAAGCGGTAGTGCTGAATGCTACCTATGCCAGAGGGGGGAGGAGGGAGAGTCGAGTCCAGCACGCAGTTCGCAAAAGAGCGCTTCAATCTCCCTGAGGCACTGAGCTGCCTCAGGGAAACTGAAGCGCTTTTTAAAAAAATAACTAAAGACAATATAAATTTAATGAAATATGCCCCCTTAGTGACATGAGATGGGGCATGTTTTTATATTCAAAAGAAAGTTTCTATTTAACTAGTATTAGCTTTAGGAAACCTCATCCCGCTTGAGGATGAGGTTTCTTAAAAAATGTAAAAGCCGCTTCGCCTTTTCACCTGCCCGCCAACCAAGGTTTGATGGGTAGCGTAAAACTCAACTCAATTACCTTAATAGGCCTTTCAGGTATCAGCGGGTGTGTAGCTGACTCCAGCATGCGCCCGCCGAACGAAATATCGAGCGACTACGCGATCATGTCAGGCACATGCCCGCATGCCGAATGTAAAATTCTGCCCTTGAAGTGGAACTTCTAAATTGGAGCAGGGATAACTTCAATGGAATAAAATGGAATCGAAGATTGATGGAAGAACCGTAATGGAACAATGGGTGATCTTTAAGGAAGAGCTGTTTCAGATAAAGGCTAGATACATTATAACAAGAGAGAAAGGAACCAAATCCAGGACTTCTTGGATGATGAGAGAGATAGAGAATATAATGAAACAAGAAAAAAATGGGGTGTATGATGCATGTCAGATAAATTCTTCAAGTGAGAGCAAGGCCAAATGTAATAAGTTGAAGATGAAATGAAGAAGAAGAAAATAAGACTGGCAATGAGCATATATGAGAATAGAATGGCAATTATCATAAAAGGGAACCCTAAAATGTTCCACTGTCACATAAATAGTACAAGGATGGTAAGACGTGGGGTGGGGCCTATAAGAGACAAAGAGGCTGATATGTGCTTAAGCATGCAGGACAAAGCTAGAACATTGAGTACTTTGTATCTGCGTTTACTAAGGAAGAGGGTGCTGACAAAATATCGGTAGAAACAGAGACAGTGGAAATAATAGATGGGGTAAAAATTGATAGGCAAGATGTACTAGAAAGTTGGCTATGTTTAGAGTGGATAAGTCACCCAGTGAGGATGGCTCGCACTCCAGACTGCTAAGGGAAGCGGGAGTGGAGATAAAGGAAGGGCTGCCCATAGTTTTCTCATCTTCCCAAAATACAGGGGCAGTCCCAAAGGATTGGAAGGTGGCAAAAGTGCCACCCTTGTTTAAGAAAGGGTATAAGGATTTTCCTCGTTACTACAAGCCAGTTAGTTTAATATCAGTGGTGGATTAGGTTTTAAAAACAATAATCAGGGAAAAAATTAACAGGCACTTAGACAGGTTTGAGTTAACTAAGGAGAGTCAGCACCAATTTGTATATGTTGGAATCATATAATTGAATTTTTTTGAAGAAGTAACAGAAAAGGTTGATGAAGGGAGTGTATTAAATTTTAACTATATGGATTTTAAGAACGTGTTTGACAAAGTACCACATAAATGGATAGTTAGCAACATCCTGAAGGTTACCATGGACCAGAAACGGAAATGTTCTAACCATATAAATACTGTGGCTACAAGAGCAGGTCAGACGCTAGGAATCCTGCAGCAAGTAGCTCACCTCCTGACTCCCCAAAGCCTGTCCACCATTTACAAGACAGAAGTCAGGAGTGTAATGGAGTACTCTCCACTTTTTTGGATGAGTGCAGTTCCAACAGCACTCAAGAAGCTTGACACCATCCAGGACAAAGAAGCCTACTTGATTGGCATCCAATCCACAAACATTCACTCATTCAAACATGCACAGTGGCAGCAGTTTGTACCATCTACAAAATGCACTGTTGGAATTCACCAGAGCTCCCTAGACAGCACCTTCCAAATCCACAAGTGCTATCATCTAGAAGGACAATGGTAGCAGACACGTGGGAAGACTTGGAAGTTCCCCTCCAAGCCACTCACCAATCTGACTTGGAAATATATTGCTGTTCCTTCATTGTCACTGGGTTAAAATCCTGGAACTCCCTCCCTAACCGTACTGTGGGTGTACCTACACCACATGAACTGCAGCAACTCAAGAAGTCAGCTCACCACCACCTTCCCAAGGGCAATTAGGAATGGGGAATAAATGCTGGCCTCCAAGGATCAGTGTTTAGGACCACTGCTTTTATTGATATATGAATGTCTTATAGTCTTATGGTCTTATATGGATATAGGAACAGAATAGAATTTCATAATTTGCTAATGATATGAAACTTGAAGATGTGGCAAACAGTGAGGATGATACCAATTGACTGCAACAGGACATAGGTAGGCTAGCAGAATGGGCAGACAAGTGGCAGATGGAATTTAATACGGAGAAGTACAAGGTGATGCATTTTGACAGAAGGGCTGGGGAGACACAATATATACTTGATGGTACAGTTCTAAAGTGTGTGCAGGGATAGAGGATGAGTAAAGAGCTTTGAAGGTGGCAGGACATATTCAGAGAGTAGTTGGTAAAGTATCTGGGAATCTTAACCTTCAGAAATAGAGATACTGTAAAAAAGTAGGGAAGTTATGCTGAATCTTTAGAAAGTTCTGGTTAGGCCACAACTAAAGTATTGCATTCAGTTTTGGTCACCACATTTCAGGAAGAATGCAAGAATTCTTGGAAGGATGCAGAGGGAGGCGGTGACGTAGTGATACTGTCACTGAACTGATAATCCAGAGACCCAGGGTAATGCTCTGGGTTTGAATCCCACCATGGCAAATGGTAAAATTTGAATTGAATAATAAAATCTTGGAATTAAAAGTCTGACGATGACCATGAAACCATTGTCTGTTGTTGTAAAAACCCATTTAGTTCACTAATTACATTTAGGAAAGGAAACCTGCCATCCTTACCTGGTCTGGCCTCCATGTGACTCAAGACTCACGGCAATGTGGTTGACTCTTATATGCCCTCTGAACTGGTCTAGCAAGCCACTCACATATATCAAACTGCTACAAAGTCTAAAAGGAATGAAACCAGACCTACCGCCTAGCATTGACCTAGGCATCAGAAATGACAATGGCAAACACAGCCCTACTGACCCTACAAAGTCATCCTTCCTAACATCTGGGGGCTAGTGCCAAAATTGGGAGACCTGTCTCACAGGCTAGCCAAGCAGCAGCCTGATATTGTCATACTCAGAGTCATACCTCATGAACAATACCATAGACACCACCGTCACCAGCCCTGGGTATGTCCTGTCCCACTGGCAGGACAGACCCAACAGAGGTGGGGGCACAGTATACCACAGGTGGTATACAGTCAAGAGGGAGATGCCCTGGGAGTCCTCAACATTGAAGTCTCATGGCATCAGGTCAAACATCAACAAGGAAACGTACATCCTCATTCCCCCACCACCACCCACCCCTGCAGTCAACTGATCAACACCTCACTGCCCCATACCCCTTTGCCCACCTCTCCCTCATTCCCCCAACACCCCCTCCCTCTCATTCACCCAACCCCCTCCCCTCATTCCCCCACCCGCCTTCATTCCCCCAATCCCCCTCATTCCCCCACCCACTTCATTCTCCCACCCCCCTCACTGCCCCATACCCCTTTTGCCCACCTCTCCCTCATTCCCCCAACACCCCTCCCTCTCGTTCACCCAACCCCCTCCCCTCATTCGCCCACCCGCCTTCATTCCCCCAATCCCCCTCATTCCCCCACCCACTTCATTCTCTCACCCCCCTCCTCCTCATTCCCCTACACAGCTCATTTCCTCACCCCACCCCCTTCATCCCACCACCCCCATTCCCTCACGCCTTAATTCCCCCTCCCTATCTATTCCCCACACCCTCATTTTCCCATCTCCCTCATTTCCCCACACTCTTCCCCTTCATCCCACCTCCCCTTTATTCCCCTGGGGCCCCATCCCCCCACCCCTCATTCCCCCACCTCTCCTCCTCATTCCCTGTCCACCTCATTCCCCCACTCCCCTCATTCCCCATCCCTGTCATTCCCCATACCCTTCATCCCCCTTCCCCCATTCTCAAATCCTCCCACCCTTCATTCTCCAACCCCCTCCCCCACATTCCCCCACCCAGCTCCCCATACCCCCTCCCTTGCATTCCTCCACCCCCTCATCCGCCAACCCGCTCGCCCTCATTCCACCAACCCCACCCCTCATTCCCCCATCCCACCACCTACATCCTCCATCCACCTCTTCATGGCGCCTGTCTCTAATACCCCCACCACCCTCATTCCCCCACCCACCTTACCAAACCGCCACCTCCCTCATCCTCCTCCCACTCATCCCTTAATCCCCCTCATTCTCCCACCACCTCATTCTACAACCCCTTTCATTCCCCCACCCCTTCATTCACCCATCACCCTCATTCCACCAAACTCTTCATTCCCCCACCCCCTCATTCCTCCACACCCTCATGCATCCCCATCATCCCCCAAACCCCCATCTCCCCTCCCTCATTCCCCCACCCCTCCCTCATTACCCCTACCCCAAAACCCCCATATTCCCCCACTCTTCTATCCCCATCGCCCTTCATCCACCACCCCTCATTCCCTCACCCCTTCTCACTCATTCCCTCATTCACTCACCCCATCATTCCCCATACCCCCTTTCCCTCATCCCTCCACCCCTCACTGCCCCAGACCCGTTCACCCTTCCCCTCATTCCTCCAACCCCTCCCCTTCATTCCTCACCCACCTCATCCCCCCACCCACTCAGACCCCCACCCACTCCCCATCATTCCCACACCACCCTCGTCACCCCTCCAGCTCATTCCTCCAACCCCATTGCCCTCATCCCTCTCATTCCCCCAAACCCCCCGTTCCCCCACCTGCTTCATACCCCCATCCTCCTCCTCATTCCTCTACCCAGCTCATTCCCTCACCCCCATCCCCTTCATCTCATCACCCCATTCTCCCAACCCCTCATTTCCCCTTCCTCATCTACCCCCCATCCGTCATTCCCCCATCCCCTCCCACTCATTCCCCCACACCTCAACCTCATTCCCCTCCCATTCATTCCCCATCCCTCCACCCCATTCCCCCAATTTCCCCCTCCCCCTCATACCCCCATCCCCTCCCCTTCATTCCCCCAACCTGACCCCCCATTCCCTTATTCCCCTGCCCCTCATTCCCTCACCCCCTCCCCTTCATTCTCCCACAGCCCTGCCCTACATTACCCCACACCCCTCACCTTCATTCCACAACCCCATCCCCTTCATTCTCCCATCCACCTCCTCCTCATTCCCCACTTTCTCCCCCTCAATCCCCAACGCCCATCATTCCCCCACCAACTTCATTCCTTCACTCACTTCTCCATTCTACCTCCCCTTCATCCCCTACCCCCTCATCCGCCCATCCCCCTCCCCCTCATTCTCCCACACCCTCCTTCTCAACCTCACGCCCCCTCATTCTCCCATGCCCCACACCCATTCCACCACCCACTTCCCCATACCCCGCCGCCTCATCCCTCATGCCCCTTCATTACCCCAACTGCTCATTACCCCACACGCTCCCACTCAATCCCCCATACATCAACTCATTCCCCTCCCACTCATTCCCCATTCCTCCACCCCTCATTCCCCCATAGCCCCTATTCCTCCAACCGACCTCCCGTCATTCCACCCCCTCATTCCCCCACCCACTTCCCCATACCATCTCACCCACTCATTCCTCATTTCCCCCTCCCTCATTTTCCCCCACCTCCCTCATTTACCCCCCACCTCCATCATTCCCCCCACCTCCCTCATTTCCCCCATCTCCCTCATTTCCCCCTCCCCTGCACCTCCCTCATTCCCCTCTCATTTCCCCCATTTACCCCCTCCCTGATTTCCCCCCACCTCTCTCATTCCCCCCACCTCCCTGATTTTCCCCACCTCCCTCATTTCCCCTGTCATTTCCCCCTCCCTCCCTCATTTCCCCCCTCAGTTCCCTCCCTCCCTCATTTACCCCTCCCTCATTTCCCCCGCCTCCCTCCCTCATTTCTCCTCCTCCATTTCTCCCACCTCATTTCCCCCTTCCTCTTTTCCCACCTCCCTCATTTCCCCCTCTGTAATTTCTCCCTCCCTCATTTCACTCCCATCCCTCATTTCCCCCCTTCATTTCCCCCTCCCCTCTTATTCTCCTCTCCCCCTCTCTCATTTCCCCATCCCTCATTTCCCCCCTTCATTTCCCCCTCTCACTCATTCCCCTCTCCCCATCCCTCATTTCCCCCTCCCTGATTTCCCCTCCCTCATTTCCCCTCCCACATTTCATCCCACCCTCCTTTCCCCCCTCCCTCATTCCCCGTCCCTCATTTCCCCCTCTTTCAATTCCCCCTCCCCTTTATTTACCCCTCATTTCCCCTCTTCTTGATTTCCCCCTCACTCATTTCCCCTTCCCTCATTTCCTGCCTCCCTCCCTCATTCCCCCTCCCTCATTCCCCCTCCCTCCCTCATTTCCCTGCTCATTTCCCTCCCTCCCTCATTTACCCCCCTCATTTCCCCCTCCCTCATTTCCCCCTCCTCTCTCATTTCCCCTCCCTCCCTCATTCCTCCTCCCCCTCATTTCCGCCCCTCCCGCATTTTGCCCCCTCCCACATTTCCCCCTCCTCCCTCATTCCCCTTCCATCATTTCCCCACTCTGCCCTCATTCCCCCCTCCCTCAGTTCCCCCTCCCTCATTCCCCCACCCTACTTCATTTCCCCCTTCCACCCTCATTTCCCCTCTCATTTCCCTCCCTCATTTCCCCTCCCTCTCTCATTTCCCCTTCATTCCCCCTCTCCCTCATTTCCACCACCTCCCTCATTTCCTCCATCCCTTATTCTCCCCTCATTTCCCCCCACTTCCCTCATTTTCCCACCACCTCCCTCATTCCCCCTTCCACATTTCTCTCCCCCATTCCCCCCTCATTTCCCCCATTCTCCCTCCCTCATTTCCCCCTCCTCCATAATTTCCGTCATCCTCCCTCAATTCCCCCTCCTCCCTCATTCCCCCTCCTCCCTTATTTCCCCATTTCCCCCTCCCTCAGTTCCCCCCTCCCTCCCTCATTTCCCACTCCTTCATTCCCCCTTCCTCCCTCATTTCCCCTTCTTCCCTCATTTCCCCCTCCCTCCCTAATTTCCCTCTTCTTCCCTCACCCACTCCCTCATTCCCTCCCTCATTCACCCCCTTTCCCCTCCCCTCCCCCTTATTTCCGCCCCCTCCCTCATTCCCCCAACCTCACTTATTTCCCACTCACCTCCCTCATTCCCCCCACCTCCCTCATTCCCCCATCTGCCTCATTTCCCCAACCTCCCTCATTCCACCCTCCCTCATTTCCCCCACCTCCCTAATTTCCCTCTCCGCTCCCTCATTCCCCCCACCTGCCTCATTCCCCACCACCTCCCTCATTTCCCCCACCTCCCTGATTTACCCCACCCTCATTTCCCCCTGCCTCATTACCCCCAACATTTCCTCCCCAATCCCCCTCCCTCATTTCCCCCGTCCTCCCTCATTTCCCCATTTGACCCCTTCCCTCGTTTCCCCTCCCTCATTTCCCACACTCCCTCATTTCCCCATCACTCATTTCCCCCTCCCACTTTGCCCCCTTATTTCCCCCATCCCTCATTTCCTTCCCTCCCCCTCCCTCATTTCCCCCTCCCGCACCCTCATTTCCCCCTCCTCCCTCATTTAACCCTACCCTCATTTCCCGCTCCCTCATTTCTCCATCATTCCCCCTCCCTCATTTCCCCCCTCCCCCTCCCTCATTCCCCCTCTCTCATTTTACCCCTCCCTCATTTCCTCCTCCCTCCCTCATTCCCCCTCCATACCTCATTTCACAACCCTCCCTCATTTCCTCCCACACTCATTTCCCCCTCCCTCCCTCATTCCCCCTCATCCCTCATTTCCGTCACCTCCCTCAATTCCACCTTCCTCCCTCATTCCTCCTCCTCCCTTATTTCCCCCATTTCCCCCTCCCTCATTTCCCCTCCCTCATTTCCCCTCCCTCATTCCCCCTTCCTCCCTCATTTCCCCTTCTTCCCTCATTTCCCCTGCCTCATTTCCCCCTCCCTCCCTAATTTCCCTCTTCCTCCCTCACCCCCTCCCTCATTTGCCCCTCATTTCCCCCTCCCTCATTCATCCCCTTTCCCCTCCCATCCCCCTTATTTCCGCTCCCTCCCTCATTTCCCCCACCTCACTTATTTCCCACCGACCTCCCTCACTTCCCCCCACCTCCCTCAATCCCCCCACCTCCCTCATTGCCCCATCTGCCTCATTTCCCCCACCTGCCTCATTCCCCACCACCTCCCTCATTTCCCCACCTCCCTCATTTCCCCCACCTCCCTCATTTCCCCCACTCTCATTTCCCCTTGCCTCATTCCCCCCAACATTTCCTCCCCAATCTCCCTCCCTCATTTCCCCCACCCTCCCTCATTTCCCCCATTTGACCCCTTCCCTCATTTCCCCCTCCCTCATTTCCCACACTCCCTCATTTCCCCATCACTCATTTCCCCCTCCCCCTTTGCCCCCTTATTTCCCCATCCCTCATTTCCTTCCCTCCCCTCCCTCATTTCCCCCTCCCCTCCCTCATTCCCCCTCCCTCTCTCATTTTACCCCTCCCTCATTTCCCCCTCCCTCCCTCATTCCCCCTCCATACCTCATTTCACACCCCTCCCTCATTTCTTCCCACGCTCATTTCCCCCTCCCTCCCTCATTCTCCCCTTATTTCCCTCTGTCATTTCCCCTCCCTCTTCCCTCTCTTTCCCTTCACCTCCCCCTCATTTCTGCCCCCTCCCTCATTTCCCCCTCCTCCTTCACTTCCCCTCCTCCCTCATTCCCCCTCATTTTCCCTCTCCCTCATTTTGGCCCTCCCTCCTTTGCTCCTCCCTCACTTCACCCTCCCTCATTTCCCCCTCCCTCGTACTCCCCATCCTTCCCTCATTACCCATCTCCCTCCCTCATTTCCCCCTCCCTCATTTCCCCAATTTCCTCCCTCCCACATTTCCCCACTCCCTCCCTCATTTTACCCCCTCCCTCGTTCCCCCTTCATTCCCCTCTCCACTCATTCCCCTCTCCCCTCTCTCATTTCCCCCTCCCTCATTTCCCCCTCCCTCATTTCACCCACCCCTCCCTCATGTCCCCCCACTCATTTCCCCCTCTTTCCCTCATTCCCCCCTCCCTCAGTTCCCCCTCCCTCATTCCCCATCCCTCCTTCATTTCCCCTCCCTCCCTCATTGCCTCCTGCCTCATTTCCCCTCCATCATTTCCCCCTTCCACCCTCATTTCCCCTCTCATTTCCCTTCCTCATTCCCCCCTCCCTCATTTCCCATTCATTACCTCTCCCTCTCATTTGCACCCCCTCCCTCATTTCCACCCACTCCCTCATTTCCACCACCTCCCTCATTTCCTCCATCCCTTATTCCCCCCTCATTCCCCCCACTTCCGTCATTTCCCCACCACCTCCCTCATTCCCCTCCCTCATTTCCCCCATTCCCCCTCACTAATTTCCCCTGCCCTCCCTCATTTCCCCATTTGACCCCTTCCCTCGTTTCCCCCTCCCTCATTTCCCACACTCCCTCATTTCCCCATCACTCATTTCCCCTCCCAGTTTGCCCCCTTATTTCCCCCATCCCTCATTTCCTTCCCTCCCCTCCCTCATTTCCCCCTACCGCACCCTCATTTCACCCTCCTCCCTCATTTAACCCTACCCCTCATTTCCCGCTCCCTCATTTCTCCATCATTCCCCCTCCCTCATTTCCCCCCTCCCCTCCCTCATTCCCCCCTCTCTCATCTTACCCCTCCCTCATTTCCTCCTCCCTCCCTCATTCCCCCTCCATACCTCATTTCACAACCCTCCCTCATTTCCTCCCTCCCTCATTACCCCTCCTCCCTCAGTTCCGTCATCTTCCCTCAATTCTGCCCTCCTCCCTCATTCCTCCTCCTCCCTTATTTCCCTTATTTCCCTCATTTCCCCCTCCCTCATTTCCCCCTCCCTCATTTCCCCCTCCCCCTTTCCTCCACCTCCCTCATTTCCCCCACCTCCCTCATTTCCCCCACCCTCATTTCCCCCTACCTCATTCCCCCCAATATTTCCTCCCCAATCTCCCTCCCTCATTTCCCCCACCTCCCTCATTTCCCCCACCCTCATTTCCCCCTACCTCATTCCCCCCAACATTTCCTCCCCAATCTCCCTCCCTCATTTCCCCCACCCTCCCTCATTTCCCCCATTTGACCCCTTCCCTCATTTCCCCCTCCCTCATTTCCCACACTTCCTCATTTCCCCCTCCCACTTTGCCCCCTTATTTCCCCATCCCTCATTTCCTTCCCTCCCCTCCCTCATTTCCACCTCCCTCATTCCCCCTCCCTCTCTCATTTTACCCCTCCCTCATTTCCCCCTCCCTCCCTCATTCCCCCTCCATACCTCATTTCACACCCCTCCCTCATTTCCTCCCATGCTCATTTCCCCCTCCCTCCCTCATTCTCCCTTTATTTCCCTCTGTCATTTCCCCTCCCTCTTCCCCCTCTTTCCCCTTACCTTCCCCTCATTTCTGCCCCCTCCCTCATTTCCCCCTCCTCCTTCACTTCCCCTCCTCCCTCATTCCCCCTCATTTTCCCTCTCCCTCATTTTGCCCTCCCTCCTTTGCTCCTCCCTCACTTCACCCTCCCTCATTTCCCCCTCCCTCATACTCTCCATCCTTCCCTCATTACCCATCTCCCTCCCTCATTTCCCCCTCCCACATTTCCCCACTCCCTCCCTCATTTTACCCCCTCCCTCATCCCTTCATTCCCCCTCCCCACTCATTCCCCTCTCCCCCTCTCTCATTTCCCCCTCCCTCATTTCACCCACCCCTCCCTCATGTCCCCCCACTCATTTCCCCCTCTTTCCCTCATTCCCCCCTCCCTCATTCCCCATCCCTCCTTCATTTCCCCTCCCTCCCTTATTTCTTCCTGCCTCATTTCCCCTCCATCATTTCCCCCTTCCACCCTCATTTCCCCTCTCATTTCCCTTCCTCATTCCCCCTCCCTCATTTCCCATTCATTCCCTCTCCCTCTCATTTGCACCCCCTCCCTCATTTCCTCCATTCCCCCTCCCTCATTTCCCCCTCCTCTCTCAATTCCACCCTCTTCCCTCATTCCCCCTTCCTCCCTCATTTCCCCTTCTTCCCTCATTTCCCCCTGCCTCATTTCCCCCTCCCTCCCTAATTTCCCTCTTCCTCCCTCATACCCGCCCTCATTTGCCCCTCATTCCCCCTCCCTCATTCACCCCCTTTCCCCTCCCATCCCCCTTATTTACACTCCCTCCCTCACTTATTTCCCACCCACCTCCCTCACTTCCCCCCACCTCCCTCATTCCACCCTCCCTCATTCCCCCCAACTGCCTCATTCCCCACCACCTCCCTCATTTCCCCCACCTCCCTCATTTCCCCCACCCTCATTTCCCCTGCCTCATTCCCCCCAACATTTCCTCCCCAATCCCCCTCCCTCATTTCCCCCACCCTCCCTCATTTCCCCCATTTGACCCCTTCCCTCGTTTCCCCTCCCTCATTTCCCACACTCCCTCATTTCCCCATCCCTCATTTCCTTCCCTCCCCTCCCTCATTTACCCCTCCTGCTCCCTCATTTCCCCCTCCTCCCTCATTTAGCCCTACCCCTCATTTCCCACTCCCTCATTTCTCCATCATTCCCCCTCCTTCATTTCCCCGTTCCTCATTCCCCCTCATTTTCTCTCTCCCTCATTTTGCCCTCCCTTATTTTGTTCTCCCTCACTTCACCCTCCCTCATTTCCCTTTCCCTCATACTCCCCATCCTTTCCTCATTTCCCCCATTTCATTTCCCCCTCTCTCATTTCCCCAATTTCCTCCCTCCCACATTTCCCCACTCCCTCCATCATTTTACCCCTCCCTCATTTGCCCCTTCATTTCCCCCTCCCCACTCATTCCCTTCTCCCCCTCTCTCATTTCCCCATCCCTCATTTCCCCCTTCCTCATTTCAACCACCCCTCCCTCATTTCCCACTCCTTCCCTCATTCCCCCCTCCCTCCTTCATTTCCCCTCACTCCCTCCCTCATTTCTCCCTGCCTCATTTCCCCTCCATCATTTCCCCTTCTATCCTCATTTTCCCTCTAATTTCCCTCCCTCATTTCCACTCCCTCCCTCATTTCCCCTTCATTCCCCCTCCCCATCATTTGCACCCATCCCTCAATTCCACCCTCGCCCTCATTTCCACCACCTCCCTCATTTCCTCCATCCCTTATTCCCCCCTCATTTCCCCCACTTCTCTCATTTCCCCACCACCTCCCTCATTCCCCCTCCCACATTTCTCTCCCCATTTCCCCCTCCCTCATTTCCCCCATTCCCCCTCCCTCATTTCCCCCCTCCTCCCTCATTCCCCACTCTCTTATTTCCCCCATTTCCCCCTCCCTCATTTCCCACTCCCTCCCTCCCTCATTTCCCTCTTCCTCCCCCACCCCCTCCCTCATTCCCCCCTCATTTTGCCCCTCCCTCATTCACACCCTTTCCCCTCCCCTCCCCCTTATTTCTGCCCCCTCCCTCATTTCCCCCACCTCACTTATTTCCCACCCAACTCCCTCACTTCCCCCCACTTCCCTCATTCCCCCCACCTCCCTCATTCGCCCCATCTGCCTCATTTCCCCACCTCCCTCATTCCCCCTCCCCTCCCCTCCCTCATTCCACCCTCCCTCATTTCCTCCACCTCCCTCATTTCCCCCTCCCCTCCCCTCCCTCATTCCCCACCACCTCCCTCAGTTCCACCACCTCCCTCATTTCCCCACCACCTCCCTCATTCCCCCTCCCACATTTCTCTCCCCCATTTCCCCTCCCTCATTTCCTCCATTCCCCCTCCCTCATTTCCCCCTCCCTTATTTCACCCCTCCCTCATTTCCCCCTTCATTTCCACCTCCCCTCATTCCCCTCTCCCCATCCCTCATTTCCACCTCCCTCATTACCCTCCTCTCATTCCCCCTCCCTCATTTCCCCCTCCCTCTCTCATTACCATGTCCATCATTTCCCCCTCCTTCAATTCTCCCTTCCTCATTCCCCCGCCCCCTTATTGCCCCTCCCTCATTTTCCACTCTTCCTCATTTCCCAGTCAGGCATTTCCCCTCCTTCATTTCCCCCATCCCTCATTTCCCTTCCCTCCCTCATCCCCCTCATTCTCCCCTCATTCCCCCTCCCTCTCATTTGCGCCCCCTCCCTCATTTCCTCCCTCTCCCTCATTTCCTCCCTCCCTCATTCCCCCCTCATCCCACATTTCCCCATCCCTCATTTCACCCCTCTACTGCATTTCCCCCTCCCTCATTTCCCCCTCCTCCTCCCTCATTTACCACAACCCTCATTTCCTCCTGCCTCATTTACCCCATCATTTCTCCCTCCCTCATTTCCCACTCCTTCATTTTCTGCCCTCCCTCCCTCATTTCCCTCTCCCTCATTTCCCCCTCCCTCATTCCCCAATTTCACCTCCCCCCCTTATTTCCACCCCATCTCTCATTTCCCACCACTTCCCTCATATTCCCTCCCTCATTTCCCCTGCCTCATTCCCCTCCAGCATTTCCTCCCCATTCCCCCTCCCTCATTATCCCCTCCCTCTTTTCCTCCTGCCTAATTTCCCCCTCCCCTCCATCATTCCCCCCTCCCACATCCTCATTTATCCCTCTCCCTCATTCCCCCTCCCTCATTTCCCCCTCCTCCTCCCTCATTTACCACAACCCTCATTTCCTCCTGCCTCATTTACCCCATCATTTCTCCCTCCCTCATTTCCCACTCCTTCATTTTCTGCCCTCCCTCCCTCATTTCCCTCTCCCTCATTTCCCCCTCCCTCATTCCCCAATTTCACCTCCCCCCCCTTATTTCCACCCCATCTCTCATTTCCCACCACTTCCCTCATATTCCCTCCCTCTTTTCCCCTGCCTCATTCCCCTCCAGCATTTCGTCCCCATTCCCCCTCCCTCATTATCCCCTCCCTCTTTTCCTCCTGCCTAATTTCCCCCTCCCCTCCATCATTCCCCCCTCCCACATCCTCATTTATCCCTCTCCCTCATTCCCCCTCCCTCATTTCCCCCTTCCTCTTTCCCCCTCCCTCATTTCCCCCACCTTCATTTTCTGCCATCCCTCCCTCATTTCCCCCTACCTCATTTTCCACTCGCTCATTTCCCACCCTCCCTCATTTCCCCATCCCTCATTTCCCCCTCTCCTTTCCCCCATTTCCCTCTCCTCCCTCATTTACCTCTCCCTCATTTCCCCCTCCCTCCCTCATTCCCCCCTCATTTCCCTCCCTCATTTCCCCCTCTCTTATTCCCCCCTTTCCCCTCTCCCCCCTCATTTCTGCTCCCCTCCCTCATTCCCCCCTCGTCCCACATTTCCCCATCCCTAATTTAACCCCTCTACCGCATTTCCCCCTCCCTCATTTCCCCCTCCTCCTCCCTCATTTACCACAACCCTCATTTCCTCCTGCCTCATTTACCCCATCATTTCTCCCTCCCTCATTTCCCACTCTTTCATTTTCTGCCTTCCCTCCCTCATTTCCCTCTCCCTCATTTCCCCCTCCCTAATCTTGCCCCTCCCTCATTCCCCAATTTCACCTCCCCTCCCCTTTATTTCCACCCCATCTCTCATTTCCCCTGCCTCATTCCCCTCCAGCATTTCCTCCCCATTCCCCCTCCCTCATTATCCCCTCCCTCTTTTCCTCCTGCCTAATTTCCCCCTCCCCTCCATCATTTCCCCCTCCCAGATCCTCATGTATCCCTCTCCATCATTTCCCCTCCCTCATTTCCCCGTCCTCCCTCATTTCCCCATCCTCCCTCATTTACCTCTCCCCTCATTTCCCCCTCCCTCTTTTCCCCTCCCTCATTTCCACTCCTTCATTTTCTGCCATCCCTCCGTCATTTCCCCCTCCCTCATTTTCCACTCCCTCATTTCCACTACTCCTTCCCTCATTTCCCCCTCCCTCATTTCCCACCCTCCCTCATTTCCCCATCCCTCATTTCCCCCTCTCCTTCCCCCCATTTCCCCCTACTCCCTTATTTACCTCTCCCCTCATTTCCCCTCCCTCTTTCCCCCTCCCTCCCTCATTCCCCCCTCATTTCCCTCCCTCATTTCCCCCTCCCTTATTCCCCCTTTCCCCTCTCCCCCTCATTTCTGCTCCCCTTCCTCATTTCCCCCTTTCCCCTCATTTCCCCCTCCTCCCTCATTCCCCCATCAATTCCCCCTCTCCCTCATTTCCCCCTCCCTGATTGCCCCCTCCCTCATTTCCCCCTCCCTCATTTCCCCCTCCCTCCCTCATTCCCCTATCCTTCCCTCATAACCCACCTCCTGCCCTCATTTTCCCTGCCCTCATTTCCCCTTCATGATTTCCCCCATTCCTCCCTCCCTCATTTCCCCCTCCCTCCTTCATTTTACCCCCACCCTCAATTCGCCCCTTCACTTCCCCCAGCCCACTCATTCCCCTCTCCCCCTCCCTTATTTCCCCATCCCTTTTTTCACACCCTCCCATATTTCCCCCTCACTCATTTCCCCCTCCTCCTCCCTCATATACCACACCCCTCATTTCCCCCTCCCTCATTTCCACCTCACTCCCTCATTTCCCCTCCCTCCTTTCCCCTCTCTCATTTCCCTCCCCTCATTCGCCTCCCACATTTCATCCCTCCCTCATTTCCCCCTCCCTCATTCCCTGCCTCTCCTTTAATTCCCCCTCCCCCTTATTTACCCCTCATTTCCCCTCTTCTTGATTTCCCCCTCACTCATTTCCCCTTCCCTCATTTCCCCCTCCCTCATTTCCCACTCCCTCATTTTCCACTCCCTCATTTCCCCCACTCCCTCACTCATTTCCCCCACTCCCTCATTTCCTCCCTCTTCCCTCATTTTTCCACTCCCCTCATTTCCACCCCATTCCTCATTTCCCCTCCACCTCCATCATTTCACCACACCACCCTCATTCCTCCTCCCCCTCCTATCTGCTCCCAAACTTGTTTCCCCTCCACTCCCTCATTTCAACCCACCTCCCTCATTTCTTCCCCACCTCCCTTATTTCCCGCACCTCCCTCATTCCCCCTCCCCCTCATATCCTCCCCTAGCCTCGTTTCCCCTCTACCTCCTTCATTTCACACCACCTTCCTCATTTCTTCCCCACCTCCCTCATTTCCCCCACCTCCCTCATTCCCACTCCCCATCATTTGCGCCCCCTCCCTCATTTCCCCCTCCCACATTTCCTCCATCGCTCATTTCCCCCACCTCCCTCATTGCCCCCCTCATTTCCCCCTCCGCATTTCCCCCTCCTCTCCCTCATTTCCCCCACCCTCATTCCCCCTCCACCCTCATTTCTCCTCTTCCCTCATTCCCCCTCCCTTATTTCCCCTTCCTCCCTCATTTTCCCCTCTACCTCATTTCCCCTCCCTCATTTCCCCCACCCTCATTCCCTCCCTTCCCTCCCACATTTCCCCCTCCCTCCCTCTTTTCACCCCCCTCAATTTCCCCCTCCCTAATTTCCCCCTCATTCCCCCTCCCTCACCCCCTCCCTCATTTTCCCCTCCATCCTTTATTCCACCCTCATTTCCCCCTCCATACCTCATTTCACACACCTTCCCTCATTTCCTCCCTCCCTCATTTCCCCCTCACTCCCTCATTTCCCCCTAATTTCCCTCCCTCATTCACCCCCTCATTTCCCCCTCCCTCATTCCCCCTTTACCCTCTCCTCCCCCTCATTTCTGCCCCCTCACTCATTTCTCCCTCCTCCCTCATTTCCTCCCTCCTCCCTCATTTCCCGCTCATTTCCCTCCTCTCCCTCACTTCCCCTCCCTCATTTCCCTCCTCCCTCATTTCCACCATCAGTTCTCCCTCCGTCATTTCCCCCTCCCTTCCTTTCTCCCCGCATCCCTCGCTCATTACCAACCACCTCCCTCATTTCCCCATTTCCTCCCTCCATCATTTCCCCCTCCCTCGCTCATTTCCCCCACTCATTTCCCTCCCACCCTCATTTACACTCCCTCATTTCCCCTCTTCCTCCCTCATTTCCCCTCCCTCCCTCACTCCCCCCTCATTCCCCCTCCCCTCATTTGCACCCCTCCATCATTTTCTACCGCTCCCTCATCTCCTCCCTACCTCATTCCCCCCTCATTTCACCCCTCCTCCATCAATTCCCCCTCTCATTTCCCCCTCCTCCCCATTTCCCCAGCCCTCATTTCCCCCTCCTTCATTTCCCCCTGCATTATTTCCTCACTCCTCCCTCATTTCCCCTTTTCACATTTCCCCCTCCTCTCTCATTTCCCCCCTCCACCCTCATTTCCCCCTCCTCCCTCATTCCCCCCTCATTTTCACCTCCTTCTGTCATTCTCCCTTCCCTCCCTCAGTTCTCCCCTCCCTCATTTCCCCCAATTTCCCCTCCCTCATTTACCCACTTCCTCATTTCCCCTCCCTCCCTCATTCACCCCTCATTCCCCCTCCCCCTCATTTGTGCCCCTCCTTCATTTTCCCCTCTCCCTAATTTCCTCCCTCCCTCATTCTCCCCTCATTTCCACCCACCTCCCTCTTTTCCCACCACCCTCTCATTCCCCCTTCCGCTTTTCCCTCCCTCCCCATTTCCCCCTCCCTCATTTCCCCAATTCCCCACCTCCCTCATTTCCCCCCACCTCCCTGATTTCCCCCTTCCCCTCCATCATTCCCCCCTCGCTCATTTCCCCCACCTCCTTCATTCCCACCCACCTCCCTCTTTCCCCCTCCTCCCTCATTTCCCCCTCCCTCATTTCCCTGACTCCTCCCTCATTTCCCCCTCCATCCTCATTCCCCATCCCTCAATTCCCCTGCCTCATTTCCCCCTCTCTCCCTCATTTCCCTCCCTTCCTCATTTATCCCCTCCCTCATTTCCCCCTCATTCCCCTCTCATTTGAACCCCCTCCTTCATTTCCCCCTGTCCTAACTTCCTCCCTCCCTCATTCCTCCCTCATTCCCCCCCACCTCCCTCATTTCCCCCACCTCCTTCATTCTCCATCACATCCATCATTTTCCCCACCTCCCTCATTTCCCACCACCTCCCTCATTTCCCCCCTCAGTTCCCCTATTCCCCCTCCCTCTTTACCCCCTCCTGCATCATATCCCCCTCCTCGCTCATTTCCCCCTTGTCCCTCATTCCCCCTCCTCCCTCATTACCCCCATTTCCCCCTCCCTCATTTCCCCCTCCCTCCCTCATTTCCCCCCTCATTTCCTCTCCCTCTCTCATTTCCCCCCTCATTTCCCCTCCCTCTCTCATTTCCCCCTCCCTTATTTCCTCCCTCCCTCCCTCATTTCACCCCCCTCATTTCCCATCTCCCTCCCTCCCTCATAACCCCCTCATTTCACACCTCCCTCTTTCCCCCTTTCCCCTCCCCCTCATTCCCACCCCCTCCCTCATTCCCCCCCACCTCCCTCATTTCCCCCACCTCCTTCATTCTCCATCACATCCATCATTTTCCCCACCTCCCTCATTTCCCACCACCTCCCTCATTTCCCCCCTCAGTTCCCCTATTCCCCCTCCCTCTTTACCCCCTCCTGCATCATATCCCCCTCCTCGCTCATTTCCCCCTTGTCCCTCATTCCCCCTCCTCCCTCATTACCCCCATTTCCCCCTCCCTCATTTCCCCCTCCCTCCCTCATTTCCCCCCTCATTTCCTCTCCCTCTCTCATTTCCCCCCTCATTTCCCCTCCCTCTCTCATTTCCCCCTCCCTTATTTCCTCCCTCCCTCCCTCATTTCACCCCCCTCATTTCCCATCTCCCTCCCTCCCTCATAACCCCCTCATTTCACACCTCCCTCTTTCCCCCTTTCCCCTCCCCCTCATTCCCACCCCCTCCCTCATTTCCCACCACCTTCCTCATTTCCCCTTCATCATTTCCCGCCCTCCCCCTAATTCTCCCCTGATTTCCTTCCCTCCCCATTTCTCCCCTACCTCCTCCCTCATTTCCCTCCCTCATTCCCCCTCCTCCCTCATTTTCCCATCGCTCATTTCCCCACCCCTCCCTCATTTCCCCCTCCCTCATTTTCCCCAATCATTCTCCCTCCCTCATTTCCCACCTCCACCCTCATTTCCCCTCCCCTCATTTCCCCCTCCCCCTCATTTCACCCATCCCTCCTCATTCCTACCCTCCTCTCTAATTTCACCTGCTCCTTCCTCATTCCCCCTTCCCTCTTTCCCCCTCCCTCATTCCACCGTCCTCCCTCATTTCCCCCTCCTCTTTCATTCCCCCTCCTGCCTCATTTCCCCCTTCCCTCATTTCCTCCCTCCTCCCTCATTTTTCCACTCCCCTCATTTCCACCCCATCCCTCATTTCCACTCCACCTCCATCATTTCACCACACCACCCTCATTCCTCCTCCCCCTCATATCCGCTCCCAAACTCGTTTTCCCTCCACTCCCTCATTTCAACCCACCGCCCTCATTTCTTCCCCACCTCCCTTATTTCCTGCACCTCCCTCATTCCCCCTCCCCCTCATATCCACCCCTAGCCCCGTTTCCCCTCTACCTCCCTCATTTCACACCACCTCCCTCATTTCCCCCACCTCCCTCATTCCCACTCCCCATCATTTGCGCCCCCTCCCTCATTTCCCCCTCCCACATTTCCTCCATCCCTCATTTCCCCCACCTCCCTCATTGCCCCCCTCATTTCCCCCTCTGCATTTCCGCCTCCTCTCCCTCATTTCCCATACCCTCATTCCCCCTCCACCCTCATTTCTCCTCTTCCCTCATTCCCCCTCCCTTACTTCCCCTTCCTCCTTCATTTTCTCCTCTACCTCATTTCCCCTCCCTAATTTCCCCCTCCCTCCTTTCCCCCTCCCTCATCCCCTCCCTCATTACCCCCAATTCCCCCCTCATTTCCCCTTTCCCCTTGTTTATGCCCCTCCCTCATTCCCCCACCTCCTTTATTTTCCCCCCACCTCCCTCATTTCCCCTCCTCCCACATTCCCCCTCCTCCCTCATTTCCCCACCTTCCTCATTTCCCCCCATCTCCCTCATTTCCCCCTTCCCTGCCATCATTCCCCTCTCGCTCATTTCCCCCACCTCCTTCATTCCCTCCCACCTCCCTTTTTCCCCCTCCTCCCTCATTTCCCACTCCCTCATTTCCCTGACTCCTCCCTCATTTTCCCCTCCACCCTCATTCCCCCTCCCTCATGTCCCCTCCCTCATTTCCCCCTCTCTCCATCATTTCCCACCCTCCCTCGTTTATCCCCTCCCTCAGTTCCCCGTCCCTAAATTCCTCCCTTGCTCATTCCCCCCTCATTTCCCCCACCTCCCACATTTCCCCCTACATCCCCATTCCCCCTCCCTCATTTCCCTCCATCCCCATTTCACCGCCCTCATGTCCCCATCCCTAAATTCCTCCCTCGCTCATTCCCCCTCATTTCCCCCACCTCCCACATTTCCCCCTACATCCCCATTCCCCCTCCCTCATTTCCCTCCATCCCCATTTCACCTCCCTCATTTCCCCATTCCCCTCCCTCATTTCCCCCTCCTCCATCAAATCCCCCTCCTCCCTCATTTCCCCCTCATCTCTCATTCCCCCTCCTCCCTCATTGCCCCCCTTTCCCCTCCCTCATTTCCACCTCCCTCTCTCATCTCCCCTCCCTCATTTCCCCTCCTTCATTTCCCCTCCCTCTCTCATTTCCCCCTCCCTTATTTTCCCCTCCCTCATTTCAGCCCTCCCTCATTTCCCCCCACCCTCCAGATTTCCCCCTCCATCATTTCCCCCCAACATTTCCTCCCCATTCCCCCGCCCTCATTACCCCCTCCCTCTTTTCTCCCCTCCCTCATTTCCCCATCCCCTCCCTCATTTCCCCCTCCCCATTTACCACTGGCTCTCATTTCCCCTTCCTCATTTCCCCTCCCTCATTTCCCCTCCCCTCCCTCATTTAGCTCTCACCCTCATTTCCCCCTCTCTCATTTTCCCCTCCCTCATTACCCCCTCCCTCATTTCCCCAACTGCCTCCCCCATTTCCCCCACCTCATTACCCCCTCCCTCATTTCCCCAACTGCCTCCCCCATTTCCCCCACCTCATTTCCCCCTCCCTCATTTCCCACCCTCATTTCCTGACCCTCATTTCCCCCTCCCTCATTCCCCCTTTCCCCTCCCCTCCCTCTCATTTCTGCCCCATCCCTCATTTCCCCCCAGTTCCTTCATTTCCCTCACCTCCCTCATTTCCCCCGCACATCCCTCATTCTCCCATCTCCCTCATTCCCCCTCCCTCATTTCCCCACCTCCCTCATTTCCCCCCACCTCCCTCATTTCCCACTTCCCCTCCATCATTCCCCCTTCGCTGATTTCCCCCACCTCCTTCATTCACCCCACCTCCCTCTTTCCCCCTCCACCCTCATTCCCCCTCCCTCATGTCCCCTCCCTCATTTCCCTCCCTCCTTCATTTATACCCTCCCTCATTTCCCCCGTCCATAACTTCTTCCCTCGTTCATTCCCCACTCATTTCCCCCACCTCCCTCATTTCCCCACCTCTTCATTCCCCCTCCCTCATTTCCCTCCATCCCCATTTCCCCTCCCTCATTTCCTCCATTCCCCCTCCCTCTTTTCCCCTCCTCCATCATACACCCCTCCTCCCTCATTTCCCCCTCACCCCTCCTCCCTCATTACCCCTATTTCCACTCCCTCATTTCCCCCTTCCTCCCTCATCTCCCCTCCCTCATTTCCCCTCCCTCATTTCCCATCCCTCTCTCATTTCCCCCTCCCTTATTTTCCCTCTCTCTCCCTCCCTCATTTCCCCCCACCCTCCTCATTTCCCTCCCTCATTTCCCCCTGCCTCATTCCCCACCAACATTTCCTACCCATTCCCCCTCCCTCATTACCCTGCCCTCTTTTCTCCCCTCCTTCATTTCTCCCATCCCCTCCCTCATTTCCCCCTCCCCATTTACCGCTCGCTCTCATTTCCCCCTCCCTTATTTCCCCCTCCCTCATTTCCCTCTCCCCCTTCTTTTAGCTCTCACCCTCATTCCCCCCTCTCATTTCCCCCTCCCTCATTTCCTGCCCTCATTTCCCCCACACTCTCCACCATTTCCCCACCTCATTTCCCTCCTCCCTCATTTCCCCCTCCTTCCCTCATCTCCCCCTCCCTCATTTCCCCCCTCTCATTTCCCCTCCCTCCCATATTTCCACCTATTCCTCATTTGCCCCACCCCTCCCTCATTTCCCCTTATTCACCCTCCCCATCATTTGTCCCCACTCCCTCATTTCCACTCTCTCCCTAATTTCCTCCCTCCCTCATTTCCCCCCACCTCCCTCATTTCCCCCATCTCTCTCATTTCCCCTTCCTCATTTCCCTCTCTCCCCATTTCCCCCTCCCTCTTTCCCCATTCCCCCTCCCTCATATCCCCTCTCCTCCATCATTTCCCCACTCCTCCCTCATTCACCCCTCCCTCATTTCCCTCCTCCCTCATTTCCCCCATTTCCCCCTTCCCTCATTTCCCCCTCCTTCCCTCATCTCCACCTCCTTCATTTCCCCCTCTCCCATTTCCCCTCCCTCCCACATTTCCACCCATTCCTCATTTACCCCACACCTCCCTCATTCCCCCACCTCCCCAATTTCCCCCTCCCCTCCCTCATTCCCCCTACTCATTTCACCCACTCCCTCATTTTACCCCCTCCCTCATTTCCCCCCTCATTTCCCACTTTATTTCCCCTCCCTCCCTCATTTCCCCTTATTCACCCTCCCCATCATTTGCCCCCACTCCCTCACTTCCACTCTCTCCCTAATTTCCTTCTTCCCTCATTCCCCCCTCATTTCCCCTGACCTCCCTCATTCCCCATTCCCCCTCATTCCCCCTTTCTCATTTCCTTCTCTCCCCATTTCCCCCTCCTTCATTCCCCATTTCCCCTCCCCACCCCCTCATGCCTCTACCTCCCTAATTTCCCCCTCCCCCTCCCTCATCCCCCTCCCTCATTCCCCCACCTCCCTCCTTTCCCCCCACCTCCCTCATTTCCCCCCTCCTTCATTTCCCCTTCATTTCCCCACTCCTTCCATCATTCTCCCCTTCTTCCCTCATTTCTCCCCTCCCTCCATCATTTCCCCATCCCTCATTCCCCCACCTTCAATTTCCCCTTCCTCATTTCCCCTTCACCTTATTCCCCCTCACTTATTTCCCCCTCCTCCTCATCTCCCCTCACTCATTTCCACTTCCCTCATTTCCCACCTCCCTCCCTCATCCCCCTCCCTCATTTCCCCCTCCCTCCCTCATTTCCCCCACTCATTTCCCTCCCACCCTCATTTCCCCTCCCTCATTTCCCCTCCCTCATTTCCCCTCACTCTCTCATTTCCCCCTCCGTTATTTACACCTTCCCTCCCACCCTCATTTCACCCCCTCCCTCATTTCCTCCACCCTCCTCATTTCCCCTCCCTCATTTCCCCTGCCTCATTCCCCACCAACATTTCCTCCCCATTCCACCCTCCCTCATTACACCCGTCCTCTTTTCTCCCCTCCTTCATTTCTCCCATCCCCTCTCTCATTTCCCCCTCCCCATTTACCACTCGCTCTCATTTCCCCTCCCTCATTTCCCCCTTGCTCATTTCCCTCTCCCCCCCTAATTTAGCTCTCACCCTCATTTCCCCCTCCCTCATTACTCCTCCATCATTTCCCACCCTCATTTCCCCCACTCCCTCCCCCATTTCCCCACCTCATTTCCCCCTCCCTCATTTCCCACCCTCATTCCATGACCCTCATTCCCCCTTTCCCCTCCCCTCACCCTCATTTCTGCCCCATCCCTCATTTCCCCCAGTTCCCTCATTCCCCCACCTCTCTCATTTCCCCCGCAAATCCCTCATTCCCTCATCTCCCTCATTACCCCCACCTCATTTATTTCCCCCCACCTCCCTCATTTCCCCTTCCCCCTCCCTCATTCCCCCTCCTTCCATCATTCTCCACTCCCTCCCTCAGTTCTTCCCTCCCTCATTTCCCCTTCATTTCCCCCTCCCTCATTTCCCTCCCTCCCTCATTTACCCACTCACTCATTTCCCCTCCCTCCCTCATTCCCCCCTCATTCCCGATGCCCCTCATTTGCACACCCTCCCTCATTTTCCCCTCTTCCTAATTTCCCCCTCGCTCATTTCCTCCATTCCCCCTACCTCTTTTCACCCTCCTCCATCAAATGCCCCCTCCTCCTTCATTTCCCACCTCCTCTCTCATTTCCCCCTCCCTCATTTCACACCCTCATTCCCCGACACTCATTTCACAACCTCATTCCCCCTATCCCCTCCCCTCCCCCTCATTTCCACCCTCCCTCATTTCCCCCACCTCCCTTATTTCCCCCACCTCCCTCATTTACCTTTCCCCCTCTTCATTTCCTCCTTGCTCATTTCCCTCTCCCTCATTTCCCCCTCCCGCCCTCATTTCCCTCCCTCCCTCATTTCCCCCCTCATTTCCCCCTCATTTCTCCCCCACAACGCCCTCATTTCCCCTACATCCTTCATTCCTCCTCCATCATTTCACTCCCTCCCCATTTCCCCCTCCCTCATTTCTCCCATTCCCCCTCCATCATTTCCCCCCTCCTCCATCACTTCCCCCACCTCCCTCATTCCCACTTCCTCATTTTCCTCCCTTCCATTCCCCCTCCCTCATTTCCCCCATTTCCCCCTCCCTCATTTCCCCCTCATTTCCCCCATTTCCCCCTCATTTCTCCCCCACAACCCACTCATTTGCCCCTACATCCCTCATTCCCCCTCCCTCATTACCCTCCCACCCCTCATTCCCTTCCCTCCCCATTTCCCCCTAATTTCCCCCTCATTCCCCCTCCTCCCTTATTCTCCCTCCCACATTCCCCCTTTCCACTCCCCTCTCCCTCATTTCTGCCCCTCCCTCATTTCCTCACCACCACCCTCATTTCCCCCCAACCTCCATCATTTCCCCACATCCCTAATTTATCCCCTCTCCTTCTAATACCTCATTCCCCCTCCCTCATTTCCCCCACCTCCCTCATTTCCCCCTTACTCCCTCATTTGCCCCCACCTCCCTCAGTTCCCCTCACTCATTTCCCCCTCCCACATTTACACCTCCCACATTTACCCCCACCTCCCTCTTTTCCTCCTCCCTCATTTTGCCCTCCTCCCTCATTTTCCCCCTCCTCCCTCATTTCCTGCCCTCCTCACTCATTTCTTCTTTTCCCCCACATATCCACCGCACCCTCATTTCCCCCCACCTCCCTTATTTACCTCCTCCCTCATTTCCACTCCTTCCCTAATTTTGCCCGCCTCCCTCATTCCCCATTTCCCCTCCCCACCTCCCTCATTTCCCCCCACCTCCCTCATGCCTCCACCTCCCTAATTTCCCCCCCTCCCCTCCCTCTCCCTCATTAACCCTCCCTCAATTCCCCCACCTCTTTCATTCCCCCACCTTCCTCATTTCCAGCCCAGCTCCCTCATTTCCCCCACCTCACTCATTTCCCCCACCTCCCTCATTTCCCTGCTCCCTCCCTCATTTCCCCCTCTCTAATATTCCCCCACTCCCTCCCTCATTCCCCCACCTCCCTCATTCCCCCCACCTCTCTCATTACCCTTCCCTCATTTCCCCCTCCTCCCTCATTTCCCTCTTCCCACTCATTTCCCCCTCCTCCCTCATTTCCCCTTCCCTCATTTCACCCCTCCTCCCTCATTTCCCACTTCTCCCTCATTTCTCCACTCCTCCCGCATTCCCCCCTCATTTCCCCCATCCTTCTGTCATTGTCCCCTCCTGCCCTCAGTTCCCCCTCCATCATTTCCCCCCACATTTGCCCCTCCCTCATTTCCCCCTCCCTTATTTCACCCCACCTCCCTCATTCCCCCACCTCCCTCATTTCCCTCCCTCCCCATTGCCAACTCTCTCATTTCCCCCATTCCCCTCCCTCATTCTCCCTCCTTTCTCATTCCCTCCCTCCCTCATTCCCCCTGCCTCATTTACCCTCCCTCCCTCATTTCCCCCTCCCTCCCTCATTTCACCTCCTCCCTCATTTCCCCCCACCTTCCCTAATTTCCCCTTCCATCCCTCATTCCCCCTCCCTCATTCCCCCTTTCCACTGCCCACCCCTCATTTCTGCCCCTCCTTCATTTCCCCCACACCACACTCATTTCCCCCATCCTCCCTCATTCCCCACACCTCCCTAATTTATCCCCTCTCCTCCCACTACCTCATTCCCCCTCCCTCATTTCCCCCCCCTCCTTCATTCCCCCCACCTCCCTCATTTCCCCTCCCTCATTTCCCCTCCCTCATTTCCCTCTCCCACATTTACCCCCACCTCCCTCATTGGCACCCCCTCCCTCATTTCCCCCCATTTGGCCCCTCCCTCATTTCCCCCATCTCATTTCCCACCCTTTCTCATTTCTCCCTCCCCATTTACCCCTCTCCACTTCCCCCCTCATCCCCCTCCCCCTCCCTCATTACCCTCCCTCCCCTCATTCCCTTCCCTCCCCATTTACCCCTAATTTCCCTCTCATTCCCCCTCCTCCCTCATTTCCCCTCCCTCATTTCCCCTGCCCCTCCCTCATTTCCTCCCTCCATCCCTCATTTCACCCCCTCCCTCATTTCACCCTCCTAATTTCCCCCTCCCTCATTTCCCGATCCCTCCCTCAACCCCTCCTTCATTTCCTCCTCGAATTCCCCTCCCTCATTTTCCCCTTTCCCCTTATTTCCACCCCTCCCTCATTCCCCCACCTCCTCATTTCCCCCACCTCCCTCATTTCCCCCAACCTCTCTCATTTCCCCCACTTCCTTCATTTCCCCACTCCTCCCTCATTTCCCCACTCCTCCCTCATTTCCCCCTCCCTCATTTCCCCCACCTCCCTCATTTCCCCAACCTCTCTCATTTCCCCCCACTTCCCTCATTTCCCCACTCCTCCCTCATTTCCCTCCTCCTCTCTCATTTCCCCCTCAATTCTCCCTCTCCCTTCTTTCCCCCTCCCTCATTTCCCCCATTTTCTCCCTCCCCATTCCCCTCTCCCTCCCTAATTTCACTTGCTCCATCATTTCCCCTCCCTCATTTTGCCCCTCCTCCCTCATTTCCCCCTCCTCCCTCATTTACCCCATCCTCCCTCATTTCACACTCCTCCCTCATTTTCTCCTCCTACCTCATTTCCTGCCCCTCCTCCCTCATTTCCCCTTCTCCCTAATTTCCCCAACCTCATTTCCCCACTCCTCCCTCATTCCCCACACATTCACCCTCCCCCTCCCTCATATCCCCGTCCCTCATCACCGCCCACCTCCCTCGTTTCCCCATCCATCTTTTACCCCACCCTCATTTTCCTCACCTCCCTCATTTCCCCATTTCCCCTCCCTCATCTCCCATCCCCTCCCTCATTTCCCCATTTACTTCCCTCCCCATTTCCCTCCTCCCCTCCTCCCTCATTTCCCTCCTCACCCTCCATCATTTCCCCCTCATTTCCTTTCCTCCCTCATTTCCCCCTCCGCTCCCTCATTTCCCTCTCACACTCATTTCCCCCTCCCCTCCTCCCTCATTTCCCCTCCCTCATTTACCCCATCCTCCCTCTTTTCCCCTTCCCTCATTTTGCCCTCCTCCCTCATTTTTCCCCCTCCTCCCTCATTTCCTGCCCTCCTCACTCATTTCCCCCACATCCCGCATATCCCCTCCCCTCCCATATTTCCTCCTTCCTCATTTCCCCCTCCCTCACTTCCCCCATTTGACCCCTCTCTCCTTTCCCCTCCATCATTTCCCCCTCATCCCTCATTTCCCCCTCATTTCCCTACTCCTTCCATCATTCTCCCCTCCCTCCCTCATTTCCCCTCCCTCATTTACCCCATTTTCTCACTCTCCATTCCCCTTCCCTCTCTAATTTCACCCCCTCCCTCATTTCCCCTCCTGCATTTCCCCTCCTCCCTCATTTCTAAAAATCTCTCTCATTTCCCCCACCTCCCTCATTTGCCCCGCCTCCCTCATTTCCCTCTCCCTCATCACCACCCACCTCCCTCATTTCCCCATCCCTCAATTGCCCCTCCCTCATTTCCCCTTCCCCTCCCTCATTTCCACACATCTGACCCCTCCCCCATTTCCCCTCCCTCATATCCCCCTCCATCATCACCGCCCACCTCCCTCATTTCCCCATCCCTCTTTTACCCCACCCTCATTTCCCCCACCTCCCTCATTTCCCCATTTCCCCTCCCTCATTTACCCATCCCCTCCCTTATTCACCCATTTACTTCCCTCCCCATTTCCCTCCTCACTTCCTCCCTCATATCCCCCTCACCCTCCTTCATTTCTCCCTCATTTCCCCCTCCCACTCATTTTCCCCTCTACCCCTCCCTCATTTCCCCCTCCCACTCATTTCCCCCTTTACTCGTCCCTCATTTCCCCTCCCTCATTTACCCCATCCACCCTCTTTTCCACTTCCCTCTTCCCTTTTTTGCCCTCCTCCCTCATTTTCCTCCTCCTCACTCATTTTCTGCCCTCCTCACTCATTTCCCCCCCACATCCCTCATATCCCCCCTCCCATATTTCCCCCTCCCTCATTTCCCCAATTTGGGCCCTCTCTCATTTCCCTCTCCCTCATTTCCCCCTCTTCCCTCATTTCCCCCTCCACCCTCATTTCCCCATCGATCCCCTTTTCCTCCTCCTCCTCATTTCCCCTTCATTTCCCTACTCCTTCCATCATTCTCGCCTCCCTCCCTTGTTTCCCCCTCCCTTATTTCCCCCCTTCCCTCATTCCCCCTCCTCCCTCATTTTCCCCTCAATTCCCCCTCTCCCTTCTTTCCCCTCCCTCATTTCCCCTCCCTCATTTACCCTATTTTCTCCCTCCCCATTCCCCCTCCCTCCCTAATTTCACTCCTTCCTCATTTCCCCTCCTGCATTTCCTCCTCCTCCCTCATTTCTCCCAACCTCTCTCATTTCCCCCACCTCCCTCATTTCCCCCACCTCCATCATTTCACCCTCACCCTCCCTCATTTCCCCTTCCCTCATCACCACCCATCTCCCTCATTTCCCCCACCTCCCTCATTTCTTCCACACCTCCCTCAGTTCCCACTACCTCCCTCATCCTGCCTCCCCTCTCATTTTCACCCCCTCCCTCATTTCCCCCTCCCTCCCTTCCACCCTCCCTTAATTCCCCTGCCTCCCTCATTTCCCCCACCTCATCATTCCCCCACCCTCCTTTCCCCCACCTCCCTCAGTCCACCCTCATTTCCCCCCGCATTTCCCCCTCCCTCCCTCATTCCCCCAAAACCCCTCCCTCATTCCCCCAATAGCCCCTCCCTCATTTCACACTCCCTCATCACCGCCCACCTCCCTCATTTCCCCGTCCCTCATTTCACCTTCCCACATTTCCCCCCTCATCCTTCATTCCCCACTCCTCCCTCATTTGCCCCACAACCCTCATTTCACCCCCCTTCCTTATATCCCCCTCCCTCATCACCGCCCACCTCCCTCATTTCCCCATCCCTCTTTTACCCCACCCTCATTTCCCCCATCTCCCTCATTTCCCCATTTCCCCTCCCTCATTTCCCCCTCCCCTCCCTCATTTCCCCCATTTACTCCCCTCCCCATTTCCCTCCTCCCCTCCTCCCTCATTTCCCCCTCACCCTCCCTCATTTCCCCTTTCCTCATTTCCCCCCTCTGCCCTCATTTCCCCCTCCACCCCTTCTCCCCTCCCTCCCTCATTTCCCCCTCCCTTATTTCCCCCTCCTCCCTCATTCCCCCTCCTCCCACATTTCCCCCTCAATTCCCCCTCTCCCTTCTTTCCCCCTCCCTCATTTCCCCCTCCCCCATTTACCCCCTTTTCTCCCTCCCCATCCCCCCTCCCTCCCTACTTTCACCCCCTCCCTCATTTACCCTCCTGCATTTCACCCTCCCCCTCATTTCTCCCAACCGCTCTCATTTCCCCCCACCTCCCTCATTTCCCCCACCTCCCTCATTTCACCTTCACCCTCCCTCATTTCCTCCTCCCTCATCATAACCCACCTCCCTCATTTCCCCCTTCATTTCATTCCCTCCCTCATTTCCCACTCCCCTCCCTCATTTCCCAAATCCCCCCTCATTTCCCCCTCTCCCTCCTCCCTCATTTTCCCCTCCCTCATTTACCTCATCCTCCCTCTTTTCCCTTCCTCATTTTCCCCTCCTCCCTCATTTTCCCCCCTCCCTCATTTCCTTCCCTCCTCACTCATTTCTTCTCTTCCCCCTCATATCCACCCCATCCCTCATTCCCCCCACCTCCCTCGTTTCCCCCACCTCCCTCATTTCTTCCACACCTCCCTCAGTTCCCACCACCTCCCTCATCCCGCCTCCCCTCTCATTTGCACCCCCTCCCTCATTTCCCCCTCCCTCCTTTCCACCCTCCATCATTTCCCCCACATCATCATTCCCCCTTCCTCCTTTCCCCCACCTCCCTGCGTCCACCCTCATTTCCCCCCTCCCTCATTCCCCCAAAACCCCTCCATCATTCCCCCCAATTCCACCTCCCTCATTTCATGCTCCCTCATCACCTCCCACCTCCCTCATTGCCCCTCCCCTCCAACATTTCCCACTGCCTCATTTCCCCCTGCCTCCTTCATTCCCCCTCATCTCCCTCCTTCCCCCTTCTCCCTAATTTCCCCCACCCTAATTTCCCTGCCTCCTCCCTCATTTCCCACTTCATCCTCATTTCCCCCTCATATCCCCCTCCCTCATTTCCCCACTCCTCCCTCATTTCCCCACATAACCCTCATTTCACCCTCCCCTCACTCATATCCCCCTCCCTCATCACCGCTCCCCTCCCTCATTTCCCCATCCCTCTTTTACCCCTCCCTCATTTCCCCCTCATTTCTTTCCTTCCCTCATTTCCCCCCTCTGCTCCCTCATTTCCCCCTCACACTCATTTACCCCTCCCCTTCTCCCTCATTTCCCATCCCTCATTTACGCCATCCTTCCTCTTTTCCCCTTCCCTCATTTTGCCCTCCTCCCTCATTTCTCCCACGTCCCTCATTTCCCTGCTCCCTCCCTCATTTCCCCCTCCCTAATTTCCCCCCACTCCCTCCCTCATTCCCCTCCACCTCCCTCATTTCCCCCACCTCTCTCATTTCCCCCCACCTCCCTCATTGCCCCTCCCCTCTATCATTTCCCACTGCCTCATTTCCCCCCCACCTCCTTCACGCCCCCTCATCTACCTTATTTCCCCTAAATTTCCCCATCCTAATTTTTCTGCCTCCTCCCTCATTTCCCCCTTCTATCCTCATTTCTCCGTCCCTCATTTCACCCTCCCACATTTCCCCCCACCTCCTTCATTCTCCACTCATCCCTCATTTCCCCCCACAACCCTCATTTCCCCCTCCCCCTCCCTCATATCCCCCTCCCTCATCACCGCCCACCTCCCTCATTTCCACATCCCTCTTTTACCCCACCCTCATTTCCCCCACCTCCCTCATTTCCCCAATTCCTCTCCCTCATTTCCCACTCCCCTCCCTCATTTCCCCCTCATTTCCTTCCCTCCCTCATTTCCCCCTCTCCTCCATCATTTCCCCCATCCCACTCATTTCCCCTCCCCTCCTCCCTCATTTCCCCTCCCTCATTTACCCCATCCTCCCTCTTTTCCCCTTCCCTCATTTTGCCCTCCTCCCTCATTTTGCCCTCTCCTCCCTCACTTCCTGCTCTCCTCACTCATTTCCCACAAATCCCTCATATTCCCCTCCCCCTCCCATATTTCCCCCTCCCTCATTTCCCCCTCCCTCATTGCCCCAATTTGGCCCCTCTCTCATTTCCCCCTCCCTCATTTCCCCCTCTTCCCTCATTTCCCCCACCTCCCTCATTTCACCCTCCCCCTCCCTCATATCCCCCTCCCTCATCACCGCCCACCTCCCTCATTTCTACATCCCTCTTTTACCCCACCCTCATTTCCCCCACCTCCCTCATTTCCCCCTCCCCTCCCTCATTTCCCCCATTTACTTCTCTCCCCCATTTCCCTCTGCTCCTCCTCCCTCATTTCCCCCATCCCACTCATTTCCCCCTCCCCTCCTCCCTCATTTCCCAACCCTCATTTACCCCATCCTCCCTCTTTTCCCCTGCCCTCATTTTGCCATCCTCCCTTACTTTGCCCTCTCCTCCCTCATTTCCTGCCCACCTCATTCATTTCCCCCAAATCCCTCATATTCCCCTCCCCCTCCCATATTTCCCCCTCCCTCATTTCCCCCTCCCTCAATGCCCCCATTTGGCCCCTCTCTCATTTCCCCCTCCATCATTTCCCTCTTCCCTCATTTCCCCCTCCAGCCTCATTTCCCCCTCCACCCCTTTTCCCCCATCCCTCATTTCCCCTCCTCCCTCATTCCCCCTCCTCCCTCATTTCCCCCTCCTCCCTCATTTCCCCTCCCTCATTTCCCCTCCCTCATTTTCCCCCTCCTCCCTCATTCCCCCCTCACCCTCATATTCATCCCATCCCTCATTTCCCCTCCACCTCCCTTATTTCCCCCACCTCCCTCATTCCCCTCACCCCCTCATTTGCCCATCTCCCTCATTTCTCCCTCCCACTTTTCCTCCCTCTCTCATTTACCCCCACCTCCCTCATTCCCCCTCCCTCATTTCCCTCCCTCCCCATTTCCCCCTCCTCACTCATTTCCTCCCTTCCCCCTCATATCCACACCATCCCTCATTTCCCCCCACCTTCCTCATTTCCCCCACCCTCTCATTTCTTCCCCACCTCCCTCATTTCCCCCCACCTTCCTCATTCTACCTCCCCTTCATTTATGCCCCCTCCCTCATTTCCCTCTTCCTCCTTTCCTCACTGCCTCATTTCCTCCACCTCCCTCATTTCCCCACATCCTTACCCCCTCCCTCATTTCCCCCCACCACCCTCAGTCCACCCACATTTCCCCCTCCCTCATTTCCCCCACCTCCCTAAGTTCCCCTCCATCATTTCCCCTCCCCTCCCTCATTTCCCCCATTTACTTCCCTCCCCATTTCCCTCCTCACCTCCTCCCTCATTTCCACCCTCACCTCCCTCATTCCCCATAATTTCCTTCCCTCCCTCATTTCCCTCTCAACTCCTCATTTCCCCTCCCTCATTTCCCCCTCCTCCCTCATTTCTCCCCCCTCCCTCATTTACCATGTCCTCCCTCTTTTCCCCCTCCCTCATTTCACCCTCCTCTTTCATTTCCCCTTCCTCCCTTATTTCCTCCCCTCCTCACTCATTTCCTCCCTTCCCCCTCATATCCACCTCATCCCTCATTACTGCCCACCTCCTTCATTCTGCCTCCCCCTCATTTACACCCCCTCCCTCATTTCCCCCTCCCCCTTTCCACCCTCCCTCATTTTCCTCACCTCTCTCATTTCCCCCACCTCCTCATCCCCCTCCCTCAGTTCCCCAACCACCTCCCTCAGTCCATCCTCATTTCCCCCTCCCTCATTCCCCCTGCCTCATTTCCCCTCCCTCCCTCATTCCCCCTCCCTTCCTCGTTTCCCATCCCTCCCTCATTTCACCCCACCCTCCCTAATTTTCCTCTTCTTCCCTCATCCCCGCCCTCATTCCCCCTACCTCATTCCCCCTTTCCACTCCCCTCCCCCTCATTTCATCCCCCTTCCACATTTCCCCCCAAATCCCTCACTTCCCACACCCCCTCATTTGCGCCCCCTCACTCATTACCCCTCCCACATTTCCTCCCTCCCTCATTTGCCTCAACCTCCCTCATTCCCCATCCCTCATTCCCCCTCTTCCCTCATTTCCCATCCCCCCTCATTCCCCTCATTTCCCCCTTTACCCTTATACCTGCCCCTCCCTCATTTGCCCCCACTTCCTCTGCACCTCCCTCATTTCCCCCTCCTCCCTCATTTCCCCCCTCAGTTCCCCTTCCTCATTTTCCCCTCACCCTTATTCCCCCTCCCTCATTTCCCCCTCCCTCATTTACCCCTCCTCCCTCATTTCCCCCTCAGTTCCCACCCTCCTGCATTTCCCCCTCCTTCATGTCCCCCACCTCCCTCATTTCCCCCACCCTCCCTCATTCCCCCTCCCTCATTTCCCACCACTCACTTCCTCATTCCCCTCTCACCCTCATTCCCCCTCTCCCTCATTTCCCCCTCTCTCATTTCCCCCTCACTCACTCATTTCCACCCTCCATCCCTCATTTCACCCCCTCATTCCCTCCTCCCTAATTTCCCCCTCCCTCATTTCCCCTTTCCCCTTATTTCCGCTCCTCCCTCATTTCCCCCATTTCCTCCCCACCTCCCTCATTTCCACCACCTCCCTCATTTCCCCTCTCAGTTCCCCTTCCTCATTTTCACCTCACACTTATTCCACCCTCCCTCATTTCACCCTCCACCCTCATTTCCCCCTCCTCCCTCATTTCCACCCACAGTTCCCATCCTCCCTCATTTCCCACTCCCTCATTTCCGCTCCCTCATTTCCCCCAGCTCTCTCGTTTCCCCCACCTCTCTCATTTTCCCATCCCTCATTTCCCCCTACCCGCCCCCTCCCTCATCCCCCTCACTCATTCCCCCTACCTCATTCCACCTTTCCACTCCCCTCCCCCCATTTCTGCCCCCTCCCGCATTTCCCTCCACCTACCTCATTTCCCCCCACCACCCTCATTTCCCCCCAACCTCCCTCATTCCCCCACCTCCCTAATTTACTCCCCTCCTCCCACTCCCTCATTCCCCCTCCCTCATTTCCCCCACTTGCTTCATTCCCCCCCACCTCCCCCATTTCCCCCGCCCCCTCATTTCCCCCTCCCTCATTTCCCACCACTCCCTCCCTCATTTCCCCTCCCTCCCTCATTTCCACCTCCCTCATTTCCTACCAGTCCCTCCCTCATTTCCCCACCTCCCTCATTACCCCCACCTCCCTCATTTCACCCCCACTCTCAATTCCCCCGACCCTCCCTAATTTCCCCCATCATCCCCCCGCCCTCATTCCCCGTACCACATTCCCCCTTTCTACTCCACTCCCCCTCATTTCTGACCCCTCCCGCATTTCCACCTACCTCCCTCATTTCCCCCAACCTCCCTCATTCCCCCTCCTTCATTTCCCTACATACTTTATTCCCCCACTGCACTCATTTTCCCCAACCTCACTCATTTCCCCCTCCCTTCCCTCATTTCCCCTTCCTCATTTCCCCCTCCCACATTTCCCCCCACCTCCCTCATTCACGCCCCTCTCTCATTTCCCGATTTGGCCCCTCCCTCATTTCTCTCTCCCTCATTTCCCACCTTCCCTCATTTCCCTGTCCCTCATTTCCACCTCCCCACTTCCCACCTCATTCCCCCTTCCTTCCCCTCATTTCCCTCCCTCCCCTCTGCTCCTCCCTCATTTCACCCCTCCTCCCTCAATTCCACCCTCCTTGCTCTTTTCCCTTCACTCATTTCCCCTCCTCCCTCATTTCCCCCACTTCCCTCATTTCCCCTCCATCATTTCCCCTCCCCTCCCTTATTTCCCCCATTTACTTCCCTCCCCATTTCCCTCCTCACCTCCTCCCTCATTTCCACCCTCACCTCCCTCATTTCCCCATCATTTTCTTCCCTCCCTAATTTCCCTCTCAACTCCTCATTTCCCCTCCCTCATTTCCCCCTCCTCCCTCATTTCTCCCCTCCTCCCTCATTTACCATGTCCTCCCTCTTTTCCCCCTCCCTTATTTCACCCTCCTCTTTCATTTCCCCCTCCTCCCTTATTTCCTCCCCTCCCCCTCATATCCACCTCATCCCTCATTACTGCCCACCTCCTTCATTCCGCCTCCCCCTCATTTACACCCCCTCCCTCATTTCCCCCTCCCCCTTTCCACCCTCCCTCATTTTCCTCACCTCTCTCATTTCCCCCACCTCCTCATCCCCCTCCCTCATTTCCCCAACCACCTCCCTCAGTCCATCCTCATTTCCCCCTCCCTCATTCCCCCGCCTCATTTCCCCTCCCTCCCTCATTTTCCCCTCCCTCCCACTTTTCCCATCCCTCCCTCATTTCACCCCACCCTCCCTAATTTTCCTCTTCTTCCCTCATCCCCTGCCCTCATTCCCCCTACCTCATTCCCCTTTCCACTCCCCTCCCCCTCATTTCATCCCCCTCCCACATTTCCCCCACATCCCTCACTTCCCACACCCCCTCATTTGCGCCCCCTCACTCATTACCTCTCCCACATTTCCTCCCTCCCTCATTTGCCTCAACCTCCTTCATTCCCCAGCCCTCATTCCCCCTTCCCTCATTTCCCATCCCCC